>NC_057890.1:18951067-19583428 GCF_019740435.1 Gambusia affinis | reverse complement strand
AGTATAGTATGATGTCGAAAAGATGAAAAATTTAGTCATAGTATAGTATGACGTCGAAAACATGAAAAATTTAGTCATAGTTTAGTATGACGTCGAAAACATGAAAAATTTAGTCATAGGTTAGTATGACGTCGAAAAGATAAAAATTTTAGTCATAGTATAGTATGACGTCGAAAACATGAAAAATTTAGTCATAGTATAGTATGATGTCGAAAAGATGAAAAATTTAGTCATAGTATAGTATGATGTCGAAAACATGAAAAATTTAGTCATAGGTTAGTATGACGTCGAAAAGATGAAAAATTTAGTCATAGTATAGTATGACGTCGAAAACATGAAAAATTCAGTCATAGTATAGTATGATGTCGAAAAGATGAAAAATTTAGTCATAGTATAGTATGATGTCGAAAAGATGAAAAATTTAGTCATAGTATAGTATGACGTCGAAAAGATGAAAAATTTAGTCATAGTATAGTATGACGTCGAAAACATGAAAAATTTAGTCATAGTATAGTATGACGTCGAAAAGATGAAAAATTTAGTCATAGGTTAGTATGACGTCGAAAACATGAAAAATTTAGTCATAGGTTAGTATGACGTCGAAAACATGAAAAATTTAGTCATAGGTTAGTATGACGTCGAAAAGATGAAAAATTTAGTCATAGTATAGTATGACGTCGAAAAGATGAAAAATTTAGTCATAGTATAGTATGACGTCGAAAACATGAAAAATTTAGTCATAGGTTAGTATGACGTCGAAAAGATGAAAAATTTAGTCATAGTATAGTATGACGTCGAAAACATGAAAAATTTAGTCATAGGTTAGTATGACGTCGAAAACATGAAAAATTTAGTCATAGTATAGTATGACGTCGAAAACATTAAAAATTTAGTCATAGGTTAGTATGATGTCGAAAACATGAAAAATTTAGTCATAAATTAGTATGACGTCGAAAAGATGAAAAATTTAGTCATAGTATAGTATGATGTCGAAAACATGAAAAATTTAGTCATAGATTAGTATGACGTCGAAAACATTAAAAATTTAGTCATAGTATAGTATGACGTCGAAAACATGAAAAATTTAGTCATAGGTTAGTATGACGTCGAAAACATGAAAAATTTAGTCATAGTATAGTATGACGTCGAAAAGATGAAAAATTTAGTCAGTATAGTATGACGTTGATAAGATGAAAAATTTAGTCATAAATTAGTATGACGTCGAAAAGATGAAACATTTAGTCATAGTATAGTATGATGTCGAAAACATGAAAAATTTAGTCATAGATTAGTATGACGTCGAAAACATTAAAAATTTAGTCATAGTATAGTATGATGTCGAAAAGATGAAAAATTTAGTCATAGGTTAGTATGACGTCGAAAACATGAAAAATTTAGTCATAGATTAGTATGACGTCGAAAACATTAAAAATTTAGTCATAGTATAGTATGACGTCGAAAACATGAAAAATTTAGTCATAGGTTAGTATGACGTCGAAAACATGAAAAATTTAGTCATAGTATAGTATGACGTCGAAAACATGAAAAATTTAGTCATAGGTTAGTATGACGTCGAAAACATGAAAAATTTAGTCATAGTATAGTATGATGTCGAAAAGATGAAAAATTTA
Source organism: Gambusia affinis (assembly GCF_019740435.1). NCBI lineage: Eukaryota > Metazoa > Chordata > Actinopteri > Cyprinodontiformes > Poeciliidae > Gambusia > Gambusia affinis. Next base: position 19,581,797 of record NC_057890.1, on the reverse strand, counting down.
GTCATAGTATAGTATGATGTCGAAAACATGAAAAATTTAGTCATAGGTTAGTATGACGTCGAAAAGATGAAAATTTTAGTCATAGTATAGTATGACGTCGAAAACATGAAAAATTTAGTCATAGTATAGTATGACGTCGAAAAGATGAAAAATTTAGTCATAGTATAGTATGACGTCGAAAACATGAAAAATTTAGTCAGTATAGTATGATGTCGAAAAGATGAAAAATTTACTAATAGTATAGTATGACGTCGAAAACATGAAAAATTCAGTCATAGTATAGTATGATGTCGAAAAGATGAAAAATTTAGTCATAGTATAGTATGACGTCGAAAAGATGAAAAATTTAGTCATAGTTTAGTATGACGTCGAAAACATGAAAAATTTAGTCATAGTATAGTATGATGTCGAAAACATTAAAAATTTAGTCATAGTATAGTATGACGTCGAAAAGATGAAAAATTTAGTCATAGTATAGTATGATGTCGAAAACATTAAAAATTTAGTCATAGTATAGTATGACGTCGAAAAGATGAAAAATTTAGTCATAGTATAGTATGACGTCGAAAACATTAAAAATTTAGTCATAGGTTAGTATGACGTCGAAAAGATGAAAAATTTTGTCGAAATTATGCATTTTATACAGACATCAAACATTTGTTCAAATTTCAATGTAGTGTTGGGAATTAGGTAATATAATGTATTATGATGTCATTCAGAGTAATATATAAGCTTCTTTTTGATGTTATTCTATCACGTCTAATGTAGTTTAACGTTTAAACTATGATCAATGTTTTTTATTGTGTAGCCCTAAAATAATGACATCATATCGTCTCTATTAGTCAAATATTTCTCCTGAAGTAAAGACAACTTTGTTAGAAATTAGAAGAAACCAAGTTTTAATTTTTAAACAGATGAGTTTTGAAAACATTTGTTTGGTTCAGCTGCTGATTAAACCTGCAAGAGTCAGAGATTTATGGAAATTCTTTATTGCAGAATGAGCAGTTAGATGGAAAAAGGCACGATGAAAACTACTAAAGCTGCTTTCTGATTGGCCGCTACACCTGATTGGGTACAAAGATCTCTAGTCATGTTGAAAGCAAAGTAGCTCAAGTTCATCAGTCTCATTACAGCGCTGCAGTGCTACAATTCACACGCCAACTTCTTCTGTTTTCAGCATAAGTTTCCACATAGGTACCACCCGGTTCTGATTCAGCCGGACCCGGTGGGATGTGGGCGGAGCTTGGAGAAGACATCAGTGAAGCTCGGCAGGTCGTCTACATTCATCACAGTCCTACAGCTTTTACCTTGAGCTCAAATATATTCTCACATCTGAAGATCATCAAATCTAGAATAAATCTGTTTACAGCAGTTTGATCTTAAGTTAATCATTAATACATCATCCTTTAGTTTAAAAGTTAACGCCTACAGCCTCAGAACGGCATCAGAAAGTGAACATGTTGGTCTTAAATGAATCAGTTTAACTCAGCAGCTTCAGTTTGTGCTTCTCATGGATTTTTATCCCATTCAGTCACAGAAGAACTAGAACATTCCAGGTTTTAAACATATGAACTAAATTTTATGATCTGGAGAAATAAATCCAGCTTCACATTCATAAATGGAATGATTTTGCTTTAAGTACGAATCAGAGCAGTATTTGTTCCTGAATGTTTTTCTGCCTTCCAGGAATTGGGAATAAAACCCGAGAGGCACAGAGAGGCGCCAGCAGGCGGTCCGACATTAATACTGAGAGGCTTCGCTTTGGAAAAATCAGCTACAAGTAGCAAAACGTCCCTGTGAAGTTCAGGCAAACATGGCAGAAGGTTCTGTGATTTCTGGATGTCCATCTGTTGCTATGGCGACGAGCTGAGCAGTTCCTGCCTGCGGCGCATGATCTCCACGAACTCGGCCCGGTCGGCCGCCACCTGTGGGCGGAGAGCAGGAGAAACAGACGGCGGACGCTCAGTGGGTGCTGCCTTCGTCGAAAGACTCCACCCCCGAGTCGACGGTGCTAGCTGCTAGCTTCTCCTGCCGCCTCCTCATGATCTCCTGCAGCTCAGAGCCTGAACTCTTCTGAGGGAGACAGAGACGGAGAGGACAGTGCTGAGGTCACGGAACGGCGTCAGGAAGTGAACATGTTGGTCGATCTACGTTCATTAACTCGACTCATCAGGAGACTCTCAAAGGGACACTTTGCTATGAAACCATCTCTGCTGCTGCTAACAGGAAGTTGACTGAGCCGCTTCCTGCTGCGTTGCCCATTAGCCCCCAGTAAAGATGTAGAAACGGAGGACGGATTCCCACCGGTCCAGTTTTAGGTTCTGTCAGCAGCAGCAGCACCGGCTAGCGCTAAAGTAACAGGTTACTGCTCAGGTCTGATGACTACTACAGAATCAGTCTGACCTTTGACCCCTGGGCCTGCCACCAAGCAGACTGACGAGCCTCCGGTTCATGAACCTTCAGGGTCAGAACAGGCTCCAGCTACTGGGTCCGACTGCAGGTGAGATGTTCTGGTTCTGGACCAGATGAAGCAGAATCAGAACCACCTGGTCAGACCACAGATTATTTTCCCAGAAGTCTTAATGATCAGGATGTTGGGATGTTTCTGGTAAATGTGAGACGGGTCTTTGGGTTCTTTTGGTCAGCAGTGGTTCTGGTCCTGGAGTGTCTCTCTCTGACTGTTGAATCATGACCTCTGACCTTAGCTCAGGCCTGCAGAGCTCCTTCTGGACTTCCTGGATGAGTTGATGATGAGCTCTTGGTAAACATTTAGGTGAGACGACCTGAGAAAGTATTTACACCCTTGAGGTTCTTTAGAGAGCGTTTGGGTCAAAATGTTCTAACCCAGTAAAAGGTTCTGGTTGGCTAACCAGCTAGCTTCATCTGGTTTAACTGGTTCTGGTCCACTTTGAGAGTCTCCCACAGACCTGCTGGCCTCTGAGCCAAAACTCTAATGAGGGTCAGAATCGCCTGGCAGCAGAAGGTTTCCCAGTTTACTCCTCTGTCGGCGCCGGCCGGGCTCTGTCCAGCGGCGCCGACCCGGTTGGGGAACCGCCAGCAGCCAGGGTCAGTCGCAGGACAATGCATGCTGGGTAACAGCTGGGAGCACAAACATCTGCAGCGGATAAAACCCAAACAGAGAGAGAGAGAGAGGAGAGAGAGAGAGAGAGAGAGAGAGAGAGAGAGAGAGAGAGAGAGAGAGAGGAGAGAGAGAGAGAGAGAGAGAGAGAGAGAGAGAGAGAGAGAGAGAGAGAGAGAGAGGAGAGAGAGAGAGAGAGAGAGAGGAGAGAGAGAGAGAGAGAGAGAGAGAGAGAGAGAGAGAGAGAGAGAGAGAGAGAGAGAGAGAGAGAGGAGAGAGAGAGAGAGAGAGAGAGGAGAGAGAGAGAGAGAGAGAGAGAGAAGCCTCAGACCTGATCTAGAGCTGCTTTCTGCAGGGAGAGGGGTCACTGTGTGGCGGGGTCACTATGTGGCGGGGTCACTGTGTGGCGGGGTCACTATGTGGCGGGGTCACTATGTGGCGGGGTCACTATGTGGCGGGGTCACTGCGTGGCGGGGTCACTATGTGGCGGGGTCACTGTGTGGCGGGGTCACTATGTGGCGGGGTCACTGTGTGGCGGGGTCACTATGTGGCGGGGTCACTGTGTGGCGGGGTCACTATGTGGCGGGGTCACTGTGTGGCGGGGTCACTATGTGGCGGGGTCACTATGTGGCGGGGTCACTGTGTGGCGGGGTCACTGTGTGGCGGGGTCACTATGTGGCGGGGTCACTATGTGGCGGGGTCACTATGTGGCGGGGTCACTATGTGGCGGGGTCACTACGTGGCGGGGCTAACCTGGCAGAGGTCAGGGAGGTCATGCGCTGCAGTTACACTCTACACTAGTTCTGCTGGCCAGGTCCGGCTAAACCCTGAGACTGTCCATGTGGGGGCGCCGTCAGATGTAGGTCAATAATCTGAAGGTAAAAAGGTCAGGAGGTCACATCAAAACCTGACAGATCCAACGCTGCGTCTAATTGTGATGTTTTTACCCGATTGATGCAACTTACAAAAAATAAATAAAATCCAACCACCCAGCTACGACGGCCATCTTTACTGCTGCAAACGGCCTGATCAGAATCATGAAGCGACATCGGCTCTGATGGTTTGGGTTTTTTATTACTTTGGTTTTATTTCATTGTCTAATTCAGATAGTTTTTGTTAGTCTTTACTGTGTTTGCTGGTGTTTATTAAATATTCTTTAGTATTTATTAGTTATGTTTTAGTTTTTCATAGGTTCAGAATTCAGAAAGGTCAAATTATTGTGATTATGGTTACATCAATTGGGTTAAGAATGTAAAAAAAATGCGTTCAGTTGTTGAACGGCCGTCGCCACCTTGTGGGCCAGCGAGGCGCTGCAGGTTTCACCTCCAGAGATCAACTAAGGTTTTTATGTCACTTAAAGATATTTACTCAACTCCAGTTGGTTTTCAGGTCAGAGTCTGTTTAATTTATTCTACAGGAAGCTGCGTCTGGGTCCGGTCCGTTTGACTTTACTGCGGTTCTGGCCAACAGAACCGGGCCGTGGAGGCGACCAGTAGAAACGGTACCTGAATGCAGCTGGTCAGAAGATCAGAGGAGACTCAGAAGAAAACCTGCAGGAGGGAAGCAGACGGCTGGAGAACCGGGACACGGACCGGACCGGGACCGGACCGGGACACAGACCGGACCACAGACCGGACCAGGACCGGACCGGGACCGGATCGGGACACGGACCGGACCACAGACCGGACCGGGACCGGACCGGGACACAGACCGGGACACAGACCGGACCGGGACACAGACCGGACCGGGACACAGACCGGGACACAGACCGGGACCGGACCGGACCGGGACACGGACCGGGACCGGGACCGGACCGGGACCGGACCGGACCGGGACACGGACCGGGACACGGACCGGGACCGGGACACGGACCGGGACTTGAACCGGACCCAGACTAGGACACGGACTGGACCAGACGGTGCCGGACAGAGACTTGGACCGGACCAGGTCGGGCCAGAGCGGCTGACTTATGGCTGGTTCTGCAGTGGTGCCAGTATGAAACGGTCCTGCGGTTCCGGGCCTCCAGGTTCTCCTGGTCCGCCAGGCGAACATCTTCATCATCTTCATCATCATCATCAGAAGTGAGATAAAGTCTGATTCATTTTTGGGGCCTGCCATGCAATGGCAGGAATCTGTTGCTATCCACCTATTACCGTTAATGCGGCTCGAACCGCTGAATGGACCCCTACAAAAGTGGTATCAAAACGTGCGGCTTGATCACAGCATTGGAGCTTTTACTTCTAGTGGGATTCTGAGTTAATATGGCGACAAAAAAAGCAAAAAACGCTTTTTGCCATTGTTGTGTAAAGGGACCGATTGGATGAGTCATCACAGCTGCCAGCTCATCACTGGCAATTAATTACCATAGCAACGCAACGATCAGCACCAACAGCTCAGACAGTCCGTCTGCTACATGACTCATGATTGGTTGAGAGAGGAAGAGGAGGAAGAAGGACAGCACACTGTGATGGTAGAGAACGGAGGGTGAGACGAGCGGACAAGAAGTGAAGAAAACACTCAAAGGAGTTAAAAACTGGACTAAAGTACGGAGGAGGAGGAAATTCAGGAAACGTTGGAAGAGCTTGGTCGCTGCGGGAGGGACGGGACCAGAGGAGCTAGAGCAAGTAGTCCTGATGAGTTTTGAGCTAAGCTAAGTGAGCTAGCCGCTTCAGCACCACGTGTTCAGCTGCGTTCAACGGAGAACAACGAAGTGAATTTCAACACTCTCCATGTTTTCCTATTGGATTTCAACTCATTGTTTTTTCTAACAGGCCTGCAACGTTTTCACTCTCCTGGAGGTCGTGAGTAACAAACTGACTGGGTTACATTTTGTTTAGAACTGGATATTGATATAATTGGACATTTCTTGTTTTGTCCTAGTTCTGAGGAAAAAAGGGTGGCCATTAATATTTTATTTATCCTGCCTTAGATGCTTCTGACTTTCCACACACTATTGACTATTATTTAGCAAAGCTTAGGTAGTTCGCTACAGCCTGTCAGCTTAAATAAGCTATTAGCAATATTCTGACTTATTAGCCATGTTTAATATGCTGAAAGGAGTAAGTAAAGTACAGACAATATGCAAGTCATGCCCCACATGCTACCGACAGCATTCACGCTAAGATTAGGATTTTGGCTAATTTTAGCTGATACACTCATTTTTAACATTTTAACAAGCCGATGTCTCTTGCAAAACAAGGCAGTTCATTAGCACTAGCCTTTTAAGCTATTACCTATATTTCTGACTTATTAGCCATGTTTAGTATACTGAATGGAGTAAGTTAATCATGGACAACATGTTAGCATTTTGGCTAATGTAAGCCAAAATGCTAATGTGCATTTTAGATGACGTTAGCATTTAGTTAAAATGCTAAATGCAATTTAGCTAACTGCTAAAATTAGCATTTAGCTAATTTGAGCTAAATACTAAAATAACCATTAGCTAAAGGTAAATTTAGCTAATCTTAGCATTAGCAAAATTTAGCTAAATGCTAATTTAGCTAATTAGCACTTAGCTAAAATGCTAATTAGCTAAATTAGCACTTTGGCTAATATTAGCAAAAATGCCAAACATCTTGGCTAATGCTAACATTTAGACAAAACGTTAGCCTTTTGGAAAATTTTAGCTCAGGCTCATTTTAATACGCTGAATGGCGCAAGTCCGTGTCAGTTGACATTCTAGTGATTCTTCTCATGCCGTCGATCGCGCTGCATCTTTCTATGGCATCGACGCTAACTTTCAGCGTCGGAACGTCGGGTCCAAACCGACAGGCGCGTTTTGGCAGGCCCCATTTAAATTTCTTCAGAAATTTTCTAGTTTTTAATCTGATCTTTTATTTCTCACATAATTATTTTATTAATTGTAAGACTTTTTCATATTTCTAATATGAATTATTTCTAATTCAATTTTATCCAGATTTCATGTTTAGACCTGAAGATACTTTGTAACTGGCAGCATATAATTAATTATTAATGTTTTTACATAATTCATTATGCAATACCCTTTTATGTAATATTTGAACAATAACATAAAACTGAATTTCTTAGTTTTGATTCTTTCTAATTATGTTAAAACAATGATTGTTTATTCAATATAAAATGTTATTTTAATTGTTAATTTCAATTAAAATTGTGAAATGTAAATTTTATTTAATTTGTCAAGTTATTTTTCTAATATTTTTATCCAAATATTAGGACTGAATTTGGGAAATTTCCTTTTTAATTTTTCCAGAAAATATCTTATTTTAGATTTTAAGCTATTTCTATATTTTAATTTGCAGCAACGTGTCAAACGTATTGGTGAGTAATTGGGTTAGGGTTTTTGGTGAGTTCTCACCTCCAGCGCCGCCTTCTGGACCGTCACCTGGCTGAAGACCCGCCCCCCGTCGTCGGGACAAACCGTCTTCAGCTCCTCCTTGTTGAGGGAGAACAGCTGGGCTCCGGTCAGAACGCCCAGGCTGCTGATCGTCCTGCAGAGAAACAGCAGGGGGTCACAACCCGGTCCGGCCCGGCCCAGAGACCCGGTCCGGTCCGCTGCACTCACACTGGGCTGAAGCCCTTGGCCTCCAGCCAGGCCTTCACTTCGTCTGGCGGAGAGTCGTAGGTGATTCCTGCAGCCGGCAGGTTGCCGCTGTTGCTCCGAGACGGAACCTGGAAATTTTTCTGGGCACTCCGACCCAACGTCAGCCGGTGGAGCAACTCGTCCTGGACCTCCTCCATGTTGGACTTCCTACCTGCAGAACCAGAACCACAACATGACACGAGAGGGGCGAAAAACAGACAAAGCTCAGCTAGAGTCCGGAGTTATCAGACGACAAATTCCTCGTAATGCCAACTTCCTGTCCACTACTTCCTGTTAACAGCTTCTAGTTTACGACTTCCTGTCCACTACTTCCTTTTTACAGCTTCCTGTTTATAGCTTCCTGTTTACAGTTTCCTGTGAGGAGTGAACTCACGTCCTGCAACAGCGGCTCTCTGGGCACCTGGATCCCTTGCGGCGGTGCTGCCGGCGTCGCTTGATGTGCTGCTGTTGTTGCGGCTAAGTGCGGCGCTGCTCGGTTTGCCAGGTTCTGTTGCGGGGGGGGGGAGCGGCGGCGTGGGGAGCCGATTGGGGGCGGGCGGCGACGGGACCTCAGACATCTGTGGTTTATCTAGGCTTGGGTCCGACTTTGTGGTCTGTTTCTGGAGAACAGAATCGCCTCAGTGTCTGGTTCTTATATTTGGAGCTTTATCAGAAGTTCAAAGGTCACTGTAAAGGTCTGCCTTAAAACCTGAAACTGAGGAAGCTATTCCTATTTCGTACTGCAGCTCATCACTGTAACAATATGTAGGTACTAGCATAAACATTAGCATGCTAACCCCTCAGGTTGGATGTTCTTCAGATTTCCCATCAGCCACATGAGTTCAGGAAGGACGTTTTTCCAGATGGCTAAGTTCACCTCGCTGCAGCAAACAGGAAGGGGCGGGACAGACTACTCCTTTTACTTACTTTTTTCTTTTGATATCCGTGATATATCTTCATTTTTAGGAAGGAGTTTCACTCTCAACATGTTTTAGAACTTCTCTTTTATTTACTACAGCGCAGCTCACAGTTTTTAACAAATTCTGTAGCTTTCTGTGTTCTTCTAAATCTGCTCCTTAGTTACATCTTTTTGGCTCTACTACTGCCTCTAGTGGTGTGGGGGTGGTAACACAACTAATATAATTTACTAAATGAGAATACCACAAAGTTTTTATTATTTGCTATTAATTAATTAGTGGGACCGTAAAAGATAAATTATAAAACACCATATTTTTTTCATTTTCTTAAGGATGTAGAGCTAATTAAATGACATAAATAAGACTTTTATATATTATAACTAACATCTATATATCTCCATCAATTGTAGGAGGAATAAATTAAATGAGACATGAAAAGCAACATGATCAACTATAATAAAAATACCATTTACAATGTATACATAAGAAACTTAATTGAACAAAAGTCAATAATGAACAAATAAATTAGATTCACAGGAGAAAAACTAATCTGGTTGTTACAACCAAGTTTGTTAAACAGATTCAACCAGCAAAAATTCACATTTTTGCTTATGTGGTGCCATATATGTTATTCTAAGAGATTTTTTTGTTGGTAGAGTCTTATATAGAAGAAAAAATAAGATAAAACTATTTAGTCTATTGAGGTGAAAATTTTCCTTCGACTCTAAAACTATAAAATAAAACTTTCATAGAATCGCAATATCAACAACTTGTACATCGAGTAAAACACTTAGCATGCTACAGGTAAATGTTCTCATTTAGTTTGGTTAAAAATTATAATTGCTCTATCATTAAATGACTCGTAATTAATGCTCTTCGGCACAGAGGGATGGATGCTCTCTGCTGAAATTTCTTGCTGTCTTCCATGTTTTTTCAGCAAACAGTTGAGACAGAGTTGTTTTACCTGCCATTCAAAGTATTCTTAAACGTTTGTCTGTTATTCTGCAGCTCATGTGACCAAACTAGCCAATGAGATGAAAAGTTAAAACTTTTAACACTGTCTTCTATACAAGCTCTAGTTGGGTAACCCCAAGATCACTGGGTCTCCTTAAAAGGTAGAGTCTCTGAAAACATTCCTTTTAAATAAAGAAATTAAATAAATAAATAAATAAATAAATAAATAAATAAATAAATAAATAAATAAATAAATAAATAAATAAATAAATAAATAAATAAATAAATAAATAAATAAATAAATAAATAAATAAATAAATAAATAAATAAATAAATAAATAAATAAATAAATAAATAAATAAATAAATAAATAAATAAATAAATAAATAAATAAATAAATAAATAGTGTTTTCAGCAAAGTTGAGCTGACTGTCCAGGAATGACCCAAGGTATTTAATATTTGCCTCAGTTTCAACAGGTTGGCCATCGACAGAAATCAGAACCACTTTGAGGTCTTGTTTAGGTTTAATTAGCTCTACATCCTAAAGAAAATGAAAAAATAATAAATAATAAAGACGTTGGGCTATTCTGATTTAGTAATGTAATTATGTTAGTCTTCTTACCACCTCCAAGCCACTAGAGGCGGTAGCAAGCCCGAAAAGATCCGACTAAGAAGCAGATTTAGAAGTATACAGAAAGCTACAGAATGTGTTAAAAACTGTGAGCTGAACTGAAGTAAATAAAATAGAGAAGTTCAAATACATGCTGAGAGTGAAAATCCTTCCTAAAGATGAAGATATATCACAGATATCAATAGAAAAGAAAAACGGTAGATCGGGAATTATATAAGAAATAGCGCCCCCTTCACTTCCCGAATACAATTGTCCCATTTCCAAATAAGGTATGAGACTGACAGCGGTCCCGCCCCTTCCTGTTTGCTACAGCGAGGTCCTTCTCAAGATGGCTGCAGTTTTAGAGCCTTTTAAACAAATTACCTTAAAATGTTTCTAATTTTTATGACGTGGATGAACTTTATGTCACATTAGATGTTTTCACCTTTTGTCATCATATTCATACAACTTTAATGTGATAATATTCATCAGGATCAGAAACTCAGAACTTCCTGTTAGCGCGTCTCAAACCAGCCGTCAACAGGAAGGAGAAGATGAGAGACAGTCGATTCAATGGTTAGCGTTAGCTCCTGCTAATTTAGTTATGCCTGCTCAGCTTGAGCCTGAACCAGGCAAGGAATAAAGACCAGCAGATGAAACATCCTGATCACGTTAAAATCAAAAACAGGATTTTGTTCTGCTGATGGATGTTCTGATTAATGGGTTATGAGATCTCTGGGATCCCGAACGATGAGGAAATGACGGTTTACCTCGTTTAACTCTCCCAGTAGCTGCTGCTGAGGTGAAATGGAGCAAAGATGGAGGTCAGAAGATAAAACATGTTTTATTCACCATAAACTCACTAAATCTGACCACCAGGAACTCTACTGTAGGAACACCGTCAAAAACTCAGCAATAATTTGGGTTATTTAGTCAGAAGAGAAAAAAATCAGGGTTCATAAGTCATATTGTGTTTTTATTTTTAAAAAGTCCATTTATAAATGCCACAGTTTAAAACTAAATAATTAGCTTTCAATTTATGGAGATATATATTTAGTTAGTAAGTTAAATATTTAGCCTTTGAATTAAATATTTAAATATTTAAACTAAATGTTTAGCTGTTCGTGGCTTCAGGAAGAGTTTTACTAAAACCCGTTTTTCTCTGCCAGGCTGAGCAACCCGCGGCTCCAAGCCGATTAAAGGAACAGTCCAACAATCTGCAGACATACAGAACCAGAACCCGTCCTCTGGACCGACTGGCTACACTGGTTCTGATGGGAAATGACCAGCTGCGGGTCAGAACCTCACATGGACTGGTTCACAGAACCTTCAGGCTCAGTTCCTCCAGAACCAATCAGACATCAAATCTACTGGGCTCTGATTGGACAGAAAACAGGAAGTAACCTAGCAGAGGACACAGCCAGACTATGATTGGACAGAGAAACTGGTTAAACCCAAAAGGTTCTGATCATCCCAGTGGGTCAGAACCACCATCACTCTGAGCTGAACATTCTGGAGAAAATCTGGAAGAGGACCATAATGATAACTGGGTCGGGTAAAGACCCGGTCCAACACTGAATGATGGTTCTGAGATACAGAGAGACGAAGACATGAATCTGACCCAAACGGTTCAGAAATGAGGGACTGTTCCTTTAAGAGACCCACAGCAAAGCAACCAGGAAGCAGAACCGGAGCATCAGAACCGGAGTCCGGCTCTTCCTACCTTAAACAATTCAAACTCCTTCTTAGGCATCATGAGCTTCAGCCAAGAGAAACGAAACACGGATGAAGGTGAGGAAGATGATGATGATGATGATGAAGGTGAGGATGATGATGAAGGTGAGGTACCTGGATAGTGTGGCTGTAGACCGGGTCTCCACGGCCGGTCAGGTCCGAGGTTCTGGTCAGCTCCAGGATGTTGTTTGGCACGTAGCCGGTGGCGCCGGTGCCGTTCCGGACCTTCCACCACTGCTTCCGGTCATCCAGAACCTGCCAGACAGAACCCAGGACCCGTCAGCTCTGACTCCTGATCTAGAACTTGTTCCTGACAGTTCAGCAGAACCTGTTTGTTCTGGTTCTGTGTTCTAAAGAAGCCGTTCATTCAGACCCAGAACAAAACCAGAGCTGATTAGCGGTTTACCTCGAGGAGTTCGTCTTTCAGAACCGACAGCTCTGTGTTGTTCCTCGCCACAAAGTCGTACTTTGATTTGGCAAAAAGGTTCTGATCCAGTCGGATCTGCGGATCCAAACTCCTGAGGGACAGAACAGATCACGATGAGAACCGGACTGCAGCAGCGCCGATACCAGGAGCATCTGAGAGTCTGTTAACGGATCCAAAAGACCCAACATGGGCCGGACGCCCTGGAGAAGTGTTCCCTGTGATTAGAAGGTTCTGGATCCAGACCCGACCCAGAACCTTCTGCTGCAGTTCAGAAGGATTTGAAGATGGAGGAAAGTCCGATCATCCGGTTTGAAAAGAGGAAATGAAGAACAGAATCAAGAAAGACGAAGAACGAAACTTCATCAGTTTAAAACATTAATAAATACATGAAGAAAAACAAAATTACATTTTTATCAAGAAAATGTAAAAATGTAACCAAAAATGTATAAAATAAGACAAATACGTTCAAATAAAGAAATAATTACAAATAAATACAGAAAACCCAATAAACTCTTTTAAATCTCAGAATAACTAATAATTGTTCATATTTTTTGTAAAAATTAAAATCTAGGAGTAGAAAAATTAATAGTTAATCTTTATCTTCATTGAATACATAAAACTAAATATCTAGAATTATTAAAAGTTTTGGGATGTGCTGTGGTGGTGCAGGGGTTCAGCACAACCCACATAAGGAGGCCTCAGTCCTCGTCGCAGGTTCGATTCCCGGCCTGGTGACCTTTGCTGCATGTCTTCCTCCTTCTCTCATTACCAACTTTCCTGTCAATTAACGATCAAATAAAGGCCACTAGAGCCAATAAACCCTTTAAAAAATAGAATTATTACAATTTTCAAATGTAAATAAAAATAAATCAATATTTTTAAACATGTTTAGTGTGATTATTAAAACCATCAAAATATTTTTTGTATTTTGATTCATCATGTATTTACTAATGACTGAGCCAATGAAGCGGCAGTGCTAGCCGCAGTGCTAGCGGCAGCGCCAGCGGCAGTGCTAGCGGCAGTGCTAGCAGCTGCGGCGTTGCCAAGAGGCGGGGCCAGTTCTCCAGGGCATCATGTGACCTGCGGTTACCGGTCCACACGGCGGCTGACGGCGTGTTTGAAAGCAGCCACGGCCGTGTTCTGGTCCAGGACCTGGAAGCGTTTGTGGGCGGAGTTATGGAGAGCGTACCCGTCAGCCAGAGGAAACCGCTGCAGCACCCCCTGCTGCAGAAACACAGAACACAAAGCGCGTTAGCGGCCGTCAGCACCAGAGCCCCCGGCGGGTTCCGATCGACCGACCTCCAGACCGCGGGCGTCGGCGTTCACCAGGCTCTCGGCCAGCTGCAGGAGTTCCTGCTCCCGACTCGGAGCCACAGCCGGAACCACAGGGGGCTCCCAGCCGTCCCGGAACCGCAGCGCCACCTGGGGGAAATAGTGGTCCTTTGGCCACTCCAGCCTGGAAAACACACGGAGCGGCAGCCATGAGATTAGTAACCATGGAAACAGACAAAGACCAGAGAGGCCCAATAACTACTTCACAGGAAACAGAGTAAATTATTCAGGCTGAACAAACATGAGAGAAACTTCTGCTGAGAACAAAAAGCAAATATGAAAATAGGAAAATCTCACTGAAGCTGACAGAAATCATTAGAAGAGCACAGAACCAGAACCAGAACTTTATCTATCCTGTTCTCTGTTACAGGAAGAAATATGAGCCAAATATAAAAACAGACAGGAACCTGAAAAGAACCAGGTCCAGTATAGAACAGAAAAAGGGTCATGGTTCTGACCTGCACTTGGTCCAGCCATCACCCAGAGTCACCCACAGGTGGCGCTCCTCGGCCGTTCCTGCGGCATGGAGGAACTCGATGGCGTCTCTGCTGAGCAGCGGAACCAGGACACTCCGGGCCAGCTCGGTACCGCCGGACGCCTGTACCACCTGGGGACAGAGAGACCCTGGAGTTCTGATCGGTTCTGTTGGAGCAGGTTCACTGTTAGTGATGTCACTTCCTGGACTCACCATCCTGAGCGGCGTAAACAGGAAATGGACCAGATCCACGGCACTAGGGTTCTGAATGTGGTCCTTCAGCTTTGCCTGCAGGTCAGAGCAGACGGTCAGAAGGTTCTGCAGAATCAGAACCAGTAACCCTACAGTCTGGATCAGAACAAAACCAGTTTAAAGGAATTGGAACCAGTTACCAACTGGTTGAAGGCATGTTTGAACTTCTGCAGGCAGTCCACAAACTCTTCTTCACTGGGAGGCCTGGACCTCAGGGACAGGACGCCCTCTGGTGGACAAAACGAACACAGTCACGTCACAATTGTATATTTTTCTCTTTTCATCTCCTGATTGTATTTTATTTACTTAAAGCCAATTATTGTGGATTCTTTGTGTTATTTCCTCAAAACAAAAACAATTAGACATTTTAGGAAACAAATAATTGAATTAAAATTAAAATATAAAATAGCACCAAGTAAACAATATTAAAATTGAGGTCTAGAAAGTTTTTTGTTCCATTTTGAAATGGAAAACAACTAATTTTGATCTTTAGTAAAACGAACATGGAAAATATTTAGTTGGGATTTAAAAATCAACTAAACCTAGCACTCCATAGTTTTCAAAATGTAAACAATTAAAAAATGTTAAATTTGAACCAACATTCAAATATATTTCAAATAAATAATGTATATCAAAATAAAACTCTAATTTTTTTATTGAAATCATTTCTCATATGTTGCATTAGATACAATAATGTTTGAATTTGCCACCTCCCGGCCCTTTCTTCTTGCCCTTTTTGCCCTTCTTCCTCCTGCTCAGCTCGGTGAACGCCTCGGCCGCCTTCTGCAGCTTCATCACAAAGAACTCCACGTCGTCCAGGATGTGGTTCAGGATTTGCTGCACGAACAACAACTTGGATTACGAGTTGGTTTGCTGAGGCATTAATGATTAAACCTGAACCAGCAGTCCGCCCGCTGCTCTAAACTTAAGCTGATTTTCCTCCAAACTCTGATTATGTTCAGATCAAACTGGGTCTGCAATCAGCTTAACTTTCTCCAAGCAGCAATCTGCGCCAGATGTGAGCCTCACCACATCCCGGTCCACCCGCAGCGCCGCCATGTCCGCCGCGCCGTCGTCCAGCGACGGCTGCTGGTGCTGCTCGCCTGCAACGCAATGCCACGCAGGTCATCACTTAGAACAACAGAGGGCCGTCCGGGAGGGCCGGCGTTCTGCAGCTCTTAGCGTCTCCGTGGTCCAATACGCTCCAATCAGCAGGTTCTCCTGCTAACGACCTCGTTAGGAGACTCAGTCGTGTGGAAGTGGAGAAACATCTACAGGTTACAGGAGACCAAACCTCCAGGCCTGGAGCCGCCCACCCTGACTAACAACACATCACCAACTGGACCCATTTATGACACTGTTGACCAAGACATTTTACTGAATGGACTGGAGAGTTGGGTCGGACTCTCCGGTCCAGAGATTAATTGGTCTGAATCTTACATAAAGAACAGGGATTTCTTTGTTTCAATTGGAAACTTCT
Source organism: Gambusia affinis (assembly GCF_019740435.1). NCBI lineage: Eukaryota > Metazoa > Chordata > Actinopteri > Cyprinodontiformes > Poeciliidae > Gambusia > Gambusia affinis. The sequence continues at coordinate 19,565,975 of NC_057890.1, read as the reverse complement.
CATCAAAGAGGTCAAAGGTCACATGTGGGGTACCCCAAGGTTCAATCCTAGGACCCTCTTATTCAATATCTATATGCTCCCACTCCCATGAAGTTATTATTTTTGGACGTAAAGAGGAAAAATCTAGAGCTATAAATCTAGAGTCATAGAGCTAGAATTATAGATCTAGAGTCAGTGCACAGCTTCAGTTATTACAACTAAAAACCAGCGATCAGCCCGAAACCTGGGAGTAGTGATGGACTCTGACCTGAACCTTGAGAGCCACATAAGTCGGCTCTCAAGTTACAAAGTCGGCCTTCTATCACCTGAAGAACATTTCCAGGATTAAAGGACTAATGTCTCAGTCAGATCTAGAGAAACTCATCCATGCGTTTATCTTCAGTCGTATTGATTATTGTAACGGCGTCTTCACAGGTCTGTCCAACAAATCAATCAAACAGCTACAGCTGATCCAGAATGCTGCTGCTGGAGTTCTCACTAAAACCAGGAAGATAGAGCACATAACACCAGTTTTAAAGTCCCTCCACTGGCTCCCTGTAGCTCAAAGAATAGACTTTAAAATACTGTTCGTTTATAAATCACTGAATGGTTTAGCACCACAATACATTAAAGATCTGCTGCTGTTGTATCAACCTTCCAGAACCTCTCAGGTTCTGGTTCTGGTTCTGCTCTGCATCCCCAGAACCAGAACCAAACAAGGAGAAGCAGCATTCAGCATCTATGCACCACAAATCTGGAAAAAAACTTCCAGAAAACTGTAAAACAGCTGAAACACTGACTTCCTTTAAATCTCAACTAAAAACCCACCTGTTTAGATTTTTATTTGAAATGTAATCAATTACTAATTTATTGACAGAATCTGACTATGTTGTGTTTTAATTGTTGATTCTATGTTGCATCATTTTGTGTTTTTGTGTTTGATTTGATGTAAAGCACTTTGAAATGCCTTGATGCTGAAATGTGCTATACAAATAAAATTTGATTGATTGATTCCACCAACGGACCCATTCCAATAACTGGACAAATTCACCAACTGGACCCATTCACTAACTGGACCCATTCCACTAACTGTGGAATGGGTCCAGTTGGAGTGTGTCTGAAAACTGAACCAGCAGGAAGAGGAGCTCAGACCAGCAGCCTCACCAGTCCACGAAGCTGCAGAAGAACAGATTAAAATCCAGATGAAACTGGATTATAATCTGCACTTTCAGGTTAGATTCAGGTTGTTGTGTTTTACTTATTAGAATTTCTAGACGATGGTCAGTTAAAGTAATATTTATTATCAGTGGAGAAACTTCTGCTAATAGCAAAGCTAATTTTTAACTTAAAATCTTAGCTGGAAACATTTAGTGCACTTAGCTTCTTTAAATTAATTTAGTCTAATAACCGCTAATTTATTAAATAAATTTGTTAATGAATAAATAATAAATGCTAGACAGTAAAAAAGCTCAAAATCTGTGTTAAAAGTTTGCTTTTCGACTTAATTATTCAAATTAGATGTTTATATTCATGCTCTTATTTTGACGTCTGTTTACAGCAGTTTTGTTTTGTCTTTTCCCCCCAAATAACTATTTAAAACAAGAAACACTAAAATGGACAGCAGAGAGCAAGATATAATATCTTAGAGAACATGTAGAGTGTGATGTGAGAATTAGATCGGTGCTTGAGCGTTCTCGTCCTGTCGATATATTTTGAGTGAAAGTTTGACTTCCTGACACACAAACATACAGGCTTGTGTGTAATAACCGAGTAGGACCTGCTGAGGGCGCTATTCTTTATTATAGCTCATGTTGTGTCATTGACACATGCTGGGTAAGGACATAATATATGCCAGCACTTTAGCAATAGCTTCCACTAGTATTTATGATAAATGCTTTAGCATTAACACAGCTAACTTGTTAGCTAGCGGTGCCAAACCCCTGATTATTACTGAGTCAAATTTAAGTTCAACTTCTTGTTATTGCATGACTTTTATTGTGAAAATCCAGCTTTAAGCGTAATTTTATTTGTTCCCAATAAATATTTGCCACTCACAACATGGCAGACGTTCTGTGGCACCGGTTCTGCACATCCACCAGGTCACTACTCCCCACCCCCAAAGATATTTACTCCCCCTCCTCCCCTCTATGACATCACTCACAGTGCTGCTGTTCATTGGCCCATGCCGACCAGGCAGCAACCCGCCCCCTGTTGTCCTGATTGGATGAGGCTGGCGCCTCGGGGGCGGGGGTAGTAGGTGGAGGCGGGATCATGCCATCGCTCTTCAGGATCATCCTGTAAGATGGGTCAACCAATCAGCAGCCAGCATTAGAAGCCGCATCAGGAAGTGTCTGAGGTTTTCTTACTTCAGCGTCTCGGGTCGTTTCTTCACTTTGCCTCCTTTGGCATCGATCATGGCACTTTCTACGTCCAGGTGAATCAGATTCGCCTGTTGGAGCACAACACCTTCAACACATTTTAGTTACACAAACTCAGAAAACACCAGCTGCTCTGTTGAGGCTGTTCTGAATGACGTCGTCAGTCAGATTTGGAGTACAACAGGGTCGTTTCCTCGGTCCCGATTGATTTCCTTTAAATGAACACATTACATGTCTGATCCTTAACTTCAATTAACTTTTAGGAATAAATCCTTCTACATCTGATTCCAGATGTAACATAAAAGCCCCAGGTGTGGAAATATTTCCATCAGAACCAAATTGACGAGATACAACACATCTGGAACAGCTGCCATGTACGACAGCGAAAGGTTGGCGCAACATCTGTGCTAAGATAAGACGGGTCAAGATCGCGGTCCTGGTCCGGTACCTTGATGTCGTCGCACTGGAACAGGTGCAGGTCCGCCTTGCTCTGACCCGAGTCTTTGCACACCAGCGCCAGGATGGAGTCGTAGCTGCAGGCGTTCATCACCGCCTGGCAGTGCTGGACGGAGCCGATGGGGAAGTTCTCCAACTCGTTCTGAAACACATCCAGACCGCCGGCGCGTTCAGCTCCGGTCCCGACCAATCAGCTGCAGATCAACCACCAGACCCAACCGTTTCCACTCCAACATAGATCTATGCCTTACAGACTCTAAATGTGAATTATTGGAGCTGAATGAATCCAGAGGGATTCCTCAGGGTGGCGTCCCAAGACTCCAACCAGATCAGAGCTGCACGTCCAGATAAAAGAAACATGCTGATCCAGAACCAGCCAGAGGTTCTAACAGGTTCTGGACATCCTGTCCTACCTGTGAGTCCAGGTCGATGAGGCTGACCGCCTTGTCCTCCACCTGCAGCAGCATTTCCTGCGTCCACACTTTCCCCTTGGCGTCCAGCAGGCGCAGCCGCCGCACGCCATCATCCACCGTAATCATCCCATCTTTCCGGTCCAAAACGAACGTGGTGAGGTGCTGCGAGACGGAGAGGTTCCTGAAGCTTCAGCAAACCCGACCGGTGGCTGGAGTCGGACCAGAACCAGCAGAACTCACCTCCACCTGGTACTGCGACGTGTCCGTCAAGCTGTTGATGCTGCTTCTGGAGAAGTTCTTCCTTTGTTCTGAACAAACAACACATTCATTCAATTTGGGAATCTGATAAGTTCATCCTGCAGGACGTTCTGGCGGAAAGTACGGAAGATGGTTAGGGCCAAGAAACGAAACATAAAAATATTGACAATTCTGAGTGAGTCTATGTCAAAATCCAAATAAGCATTCTTAAACATCTACCAGATATGTTGCTAGCACATAAACTTATGAATATAAAATCTATTTCTTCATGGTTATAAGATTTGTAAACCTGAATTTTATCCACACTGAAAATCTGCCCCAAATGTAATTTTCAAACTAGATTTGTCTCTGGGTGCAGAAACTATCTACACAATTATGATTCTAAGAAAAAAAAGAAAAAAAAAAAAGAGTGTGAATTGGTTTTTTTCTGTTTGTTGGCACTAATCCTCTTCCGCAGATAAGAGACACATGAGAGGTTCTAAATTTCTGATCTCAGCGTCAGATTTTAGTTTTTGTAAAGAAAACTGAATCACGGAATCAGTTTGAGGAAAATCCTGACCGACGGCGACCTTTGCTGAAGCAATGCATTACCATTGCTACGGTAACGCAGGTCATTTAACTTGAGGTCACATGAGTTCAGCTGCTCGGAGGAGATAAGACCCGGAGCGGATCGTTCAGTATTGATCCATCAATCAGCAATCGGTCTGCTTTGTTCTGACAGTTATCAGTCGCTCACAGCGGATCAACAACTCCTGATGCGTTCAGGAACGCTCCGTAAACCCCAGCTGCTGTCTGCTCTTCTCTCAGCTTCACTGCAGAACCCGTCCAGAAGTCTCAACAAAAAGTGGCCGGTTCCGAGGCCGCGGGAGCCAATCACAGCCGACTAGGCTCCGCCTCCCCAAGGGGACGGACAGAACCACACTCAGAACCGCCGTCACTCAGAACCACAACATGCTGGGAAACACACCGCCTCCCTCTGTGCTGCGACCTGATTGGGAGTCCAACTGGTTTTACTGGTTCCATCCTGGTGGTCCAGCTTTCTTCTTCGTGGTTCTGTTTCTGGGTCTGCGTGACTCCAGAACCAGAACCAGCAGCTGCAGCACAGAGGGCAGAGCGCTTTTCAGGGTTCTGATCCGGTTAGACGGTTCTGGTGGAGCAAAGCAGCTTGTTCCACCGGAACCGCTTCAAGACAGAACCCAAATGTCAGAATCAGAACCACACACCGGGTCACACCGGGTCGGATCGGACCGGGTCACACTGCTCACTTTTCTGACTTTTCTTTTTCTGTTTGGAAGACGATCGAAGGAAATACGATTCCTCTGGTCCTGTCAGGAGGACAGACAACAGCAGGGGGCGTTGATCCAGGTCCACAGAACCAGAACCAGAACAGAACCTGAACCAGAACCAGACTCACCATACTGGGCTTTGGCACCACTCTTGGCTTTATTCCTGGGGGGATCCGGAGACGGAGCACCGAGTCCGCTGGAACAGAAACGGATCGGTCAGAACCGCCTGGAGGCCGACTGGGCATCCAACCATCCATCCAACCAGGCATCCAACCATCCATCCATCCATCCAACTATCCAACCATCCAACCAGGCATCCAACCATCCATCCAACCAGGCATCCAACCATCCATCCAACCATCCATCCAACCAGGCATCCAACCATCCATCCAACCAGGCATCCAACCAGGCATCCAACCATCCATCCATCCAACCATCCAACCAGGCATCCAACCAGGCATCCATCCAACCATCCATCCAACCATCCATCCAACCATCCATCCAACCAGGCATCCAACCATCCATCCAACCATCCAACCAGGCATCCAACCAGGCATCCATCCAACCATCCATCCAACCATCCATCCAACCATCCATCCAACCAGGCATCCATCCAACCATCCATCCAACCATCCATCCAACCATCCAACCAGGCATCCAACCAGGCATCCATCCAACCATCCATCCAACCATCCATCCAACCATCCATCCAACCAGGCATCCAACCAGGCATCCAACCAACCATCCATCCAACCATCCATCCAACCATCCATCCATCCAACTATCCAACCATCCAACCAGGCATCCAACCATCCAACCAGGCATCCAACCATCCATCCATCCAACCATCCATCCAACTATCCAACCATCCAACCATCCATCCAACCATCCATCCATCCATCCATCCAACCATCCAACCAGGCATCCAACCAGGCATCCATCCAACCAGGCATCCAACCAACTATCCATCCAACCAACCATCCAACTATCCATCCAACCAGGCATCCAACCATCCAGGCATCCAACCAGGCATCCAACCAACTATCCATCCAACCATCCAACCATCCGTCCATCCAACATCCGTCCATCCAACCAGCCATCCAACCATACATCCATCCAACCATCCATCCATCCATCCAGGCATCCAACCAGGCATCCATCCATCCAGGCATCCATCCAGGCATCCATCCAGGCATCCAACCAGGCATCCAACCATCCAACCATCCAACCATCCAACCAGGCATCCAACCAGGCATCCAACCATCCATCCATCCAACCAGGCATCCAACCATCCATCCATCCATCCATCCATCCAACCATCCATCCAGGCATCCAACCAGGCATCCAACCATCCATCCATCCAACCATCCAACCAGGCATCCAACCAGGCATCCATCCAACCATCCATCCAACCAGGCATCCAACCATCCATCCATCCAACTATCCAACCATCCAACCAGGCATCCAACCATCCAACCAGGCATCCAACCATCCATCCATCCAACCATCCATCCAACTATCCAACCATCCATCCAACCATCCATCCATCCATCCATCCAACCATCCAACCAGGCATCCAACCAGGCATCCATCCAACCATCCATCCAACCAGGCATCCAACCATCCATCCAACCAGGCATCCAACCATCCATCCAACCAGGCATCCAACCAACTATCCATCCAACCAACCATCCAACTATCCATCCAACCAGGCATCCAACCATCCAGGCATCCAACCAGGCATCCAACCAACTATCCATCCAACCATCCAACCATCCGTCCATCCAACATCCGTCCATCCAACCAGCCATCCAACCATACATCCATCCAACCATCCATCCATCCATCCAGGCATCCAACCAGGCATCCATCCATCCAGGCATCCATCCAGGCATCCATCCAGGCATCCAACCAGGCATCCAACCATCCAACCAGGCATCCAACCATCCATCCATCCAACCAGGCATCCAACCAGGCATCCATCCATCCAACCATCCATCCAGGCATCCAACCAGGCATCCAACCATCCATCCAACCATCCATCCATCCAACCAGGCATCCAACCAGGCATCCAACCATCCATCCATCCATCCATCCATCCATCCAACCATCCATCCAGGCATCCAACCAGGCATCCAACCATCCATCCATCCAACCATCCAACCAGGCATCCAACCAGGCATCCAACCATCCATCCATCCATCCATCCATCCATCCATTTCAGATTTACTGAATGATTAATTAATTTATTGATGTGACAGCAGCAGCCTGCAGATCAATGACTTATCAATATAAACCGATTATTGATCAGATTGTCTGACTTCAGATCAACTGAATGAGCAGATTTTTACACGTTGAGCTGCTGCTGAAAGAGAGGATCAGCTGACAGATGGTACACACACACTGAAACACACACACGGTGTGAGCTCAGTGTTCTGAAGCTCAGCAGTTTTTGGGTCAGAGTCTGGAACCAGAACCAATTCTTTCTGCTGAGTTTAGCTTTATATTTTTATTATTTTTGATCAACAACAGAGATTCATACTATAGACGTTCTGATCCTCAGGGACAGAATAAAACAACCTGAACGTATCCGGACATAGAAATTCCCAAACAATCGGGAATTCTTCTGGTTCTGATCCGTTTTATTCCGTTTTATTCCAAAACGTTTCATCTTTTGGTTTTTCCACAACTTTAACATTTGAACTGAATAATAAAAACTGTAGATGTTGTAAAAGATCAAAGTTTTGAGTTAATTAAACGGCATGATGATGATGATGACATCATAATGATGTCATCATCATGTGACTTACTTGATGTTGGAGCTGAAGACGTTCAGAGCTGGAGGATCAAATCCGTTCATCCTGCAGAACAGCAACACTCAACTGGAAAACACACACACACACACACACACACACACACACACACACACACGCACACACACACACGCACACACACACACACACACACACACACACACGTGTCAGGGAAACAACCAGAACCAGAACCATCCAGGTGTAATAAACACCAGAACCTAAACTCCTAGCAGCTCTTTTCCTTTGGTCTAAGAAATCTTGATTCCCTCTTGGTTTCTTCCTTCCACCAAACTTTCCCCTCACTTCCTGCTGATATCTAATTTAGTGCTGAATTTTTCTGGAATAGTGAAGTGACTGAACCTCTAGTTTAACGCTGCTGATCAGTTATTGATCCTTGATTGATCCATCAGCCTGAACAGTCTGGATCAATTTCAGTCTGAAGCGTTTACTGTTTCTGATCCGCTGGAAACACCAAACCTCCTCACCAAGCTTCAGGTTCCTGAACCCATCACTCGACCCGTCAGAACCTCCCATCCAGGCTGAATAAACCCAGAGCTGATTTATGACCCAGTTTGCACCTTCAGCCACGTGTGATTACTTTTCCCAGGACCGGCTTTTATCCCTAGCCCGTTTCCATGGAAACCTGACTGTATATGCTGCAGAGCTGCCTGCAAAGCGGCGATTAGGGAGGAAAAGCCCACAGCTAGAAAAAAGGACCTAACGTTTAAAAGCATTCTGGAATGTTTTTCACCTGGACCTGATCCGGTTTAAACAGTTTAAAACTGGATCGTTTTTTTCTCGCAATATTACAACTTTATTTTTGTAATATAAAAAATTGCAATACAATTTCTCGTATTATTACAACAATTTTTCTCCTATTTGTACAACCTTTTGAGGATTTTATTTTTGTACGACTTTCCAACTTCATTCTGGCAGGATAACAACGATGATGTCATATCGTTACAAATTTGACCTCATTTTATTTGGACTTTGTCGCAAAACTCCCCGGATTATTTCTGTTATCATTCGACTTTTTTTCTGGTAACATGATTTTATTCTCTAAGCACACCTCACAGCCAAACTGTAAATTCTAACTTTTTCCTGACCAGTGAACGCACCATGCTAACATGCCTACAGGAGAAAAACAGGAACTTCCCCCAGCCAACAAGAGGAAGACAGGCTCTCCTTCCTCCAGAGCACCTGCCACCCCAAAGCTCCGCCCCTCTGATGATGTCATTGCATTTACTGGACTTATTAATAGAGTGGAGGTCAAAGGTCAGATTGATTCCTCCTGTTTGTTCTGTGTGGAGAGAGTGAACGCTCCCACATGGTTCCTCCTGACAACAGTTTTTATCTGAAGAGGAACTCAGAGGGACGGACACACACACACACACACACACACAGAGCCAGTCAGTGGTGTGTGAATCAGCTCCAAGCTGTAGGTCTCCTTCATGTTCTGTTTACCTGGATTTCACCGGCGGGGGAGGAGATTACTGTGTGTGTGTGTGTGTGTGTGTGTGTGTGTGTGTGTGTGTGTGGTCAGAGTCCACATGGGTGTAAATCTTTTCAATCCGCTTTAATTTCCACCACAGAACTGAAACTCTCAGCAGCTTTGTTCTCTTTGTTTCTGGTCCGATTGAAGCGGGCCGCTCCGCTGCATGACCAGGTAAAAAACACCTGAACAGGTAAAAAAAACACCTGAACAGGTAAAAAAAACACCTGAACAGGTAAAAAAAACACCTGAACAGGTAAAAAAAACACCTGAACAGGTAAAAAAAAACACCTGAACAGGTATGAATGCCTCCTCTGAATGGAACCAACTTGTGGTAGATCAAGTGTCAAACTGAAAGCTCAGAGCCAAAATATTATTTTATCAATCAAATCAAACAGTTTTTATCAAACTCCATCAACCTGTCTCTCCAGTTTGTCACAGGAGCTCACAGAGTCCACAGCCTGCCACACTTTCTAGCACTAATGAATAATTGTGAGCTTGAGGAGGTCCTTCCTGGTTGATGGGGCGAGTGACAAAAAGCTGCATTTACCGTCAAACATAAACTCCAATTATGCTAAATTTATTGCAAATAATTCTAAATGAACCCTAGTTTTTTTTTAAATCACTAAAGTGCGTTTTGAAAGCTGTTTCTAACTGTTTTAGTAGTTTAATGGGTTTTAGATATTCTGGCTCAACCAGCTCTTGAAAAGGATGAGGATGTTCGACTCCCTGGTCTGGACCTGTGCTTCTCCTCCGATCCGCCATCTTTGTTTGTTTATATAGGTTTGAATACAAAGTATCATAGCCTAGCCTAGCCTAGCCTAGCCTAGCCTAGCCTAGCCTAGCCTCTTCTTTGTTTCTGTTGTTGATTCTAGACTTTTCTTTCTTTCTATGGTGATTTTCTTGGAGCGGTTCGGTCGCCTTTGATGGTTGAGCAATAAATAAATCAATAAGTGATCAGAAATCATCAGAACTGAGCTGGGCCAGAAGGAACCTGGTTCCGGACCGGTCTCTGGACTTCCCCTCCAGTCATTCATTAAGTGATGACAGATTAGCCATTAACACGACCCGCGACTCGGTTCTGCTTATCGGCTAATCATTACACAGCTATTCATCAGCCTGGGCTCAGCAGAACCACAGAACCAGCAGTTCTAAAGGTCAGCTTGGACCAGAACCTGAGAGGTTTTACGGTTCTGATTTTCTTCCAGAATCATTTAACTCACAGATGATGGTTCTGACCCGGTGCAACAATCAACCTGGTGGTTCTGATCCAGTTCTTGTGTTGTTCTGCTGATTTATTGTCCTACTGTGGGTTTAATTCTTAGAACCATTTAAGCTCCGATTCGGGCTCTGTTTGGGTCTGGTTCGGGTTCTGGCCGTCCTCCATTCGTCCCAGTCCCGTTTCAGATGCAGAGGACGGGAATCGCTGGGATCACTGGGTTCACTGGGCCGGCCCGCTCAATCTATTGACGGAGCCGATTGATTAGAACCTCCAGAATCCAGGCCAACCGGGCCTCTTTAGCCCAGTAACCTACATGCAGCCTGCCCACGGGCCTGGGACCAGAACCACCTGCAGGCCCAGACCAGAACCTCCAAAATCACTGACTCAGCCTCTTAAAGGAACCAGAACCAATTCAGGCCCAATTCTTCCACACACAGAACCAGTGAGGTTCTGTCCGCTCTCAGACTAGTTCTGTTTGGATCTTTGATCAGGACGATGCTCACTGTTCAACAGATCAGAGCCCCAGTACCAGAACCAGATAAGTCCAAAACCAGTTCAGAACCGATAGGAGTCTCCTGGACAGGTTCTGATTAGTTCTGTCTGATGAAACGGGTCATTGAAAGTTTCTCCTCTCCCAGAACCGGTTCTGATTCTGATTGAGCAGTTCTGTTTCATTCAGAACCTATTTGGACCAGTCTGGCCTTTCACAATAAAAACCCTGCCAACAGAAGGGATTTTATTTTGGAAAGAAGCAGGCTCTGTGACCTCTGACCTTTGCTGCAGAGCAGTTCCATCACGTGAGGCAGACTGGAGGGTCCACACAGAGCGCCTCACCCGGTTCCAGCCCAGAACCTGAATGCAGCACGGGCCTAAAAATAATCCATAGTAATCCTGGAAGAGCCAAGTCGGCATTCCCGCTCTCAGGGGGCGGGGCTAAAGGGGCGGGGCTTGCAGACAGGAAGAGAAAATAAAGAGTCAATCAGTAGTCTACTCTGATTGGTTCGTTTGGATCTCAGAAGGCAACATGTTGGGTTTGTGGTTCGGACGGGTACAAACCATCAGCAGAATATAGATTAGAACCAAGTAGTTTATCTCTTAGTAGTTTAACATTTAGAGTGGATCTGGACCGGACGGTTCTGACCCGGTTCTAAAACAGACCATGAAGCTGTTCTACCGGTTCTGCTTTTATCTAATAAACACCAAGATACTTCCAGTTCTGATCCACCGGGTTCTACTCTGGTTCTGTCAGTTCTAACTGGATCCAGGGGCTGAGTCGACCCAGTGAGTCAGAACCAGAACCAGCCTGTCGTCAGTCTGCTGGCTGCAGGAAGGAGCAGATTAGCGTGGATCAGCTCATTAAGCCTCTAATTGGTGGCTGGCAGGGGGGGGCGGGGCTTAAAGGTGAGCCAACAGGTGGCAGATGGCTGGGGAACCGTCAACCGAGTCAGAACCGAGCCAACAGAACAGACTGTATCCATCCAGACTCCCAGCACTAAATTATTCTCTTATTGTAAATAATAATAATGAAGACTGGGCCTTGGGCGGCCATGTTGGTTCTGGGCAGACCCGGCCCGTCCTCACAGCGATCCGGTCCGAGAGCAGCAGGTAAAGGCGAGCTTCCTCTGCAACTCGACTCCTGATCTCTCGGCACTGCTGCAGCACACCTGGCAGGTACAGTTACATCACACCGTTGCCCCGGCAACTGCACAAACAAGGCGTCTCCTGGGAAACGCCTGGTAACAGTTACAGGACGACGAGCCGATTGGTCAGGGTGACTCAACAAGCCCCGCCCCCAAACCGACCACAACCAGAACCAGGCAGGTCAGAACTCCAGAACCCGAACAGAACATAGAAACGGGTTCTGGTTCTTATAGGATACTGACTGAACCGATTCCAGTCAGAACATCTAGAAACAAACATCTGGACCAGAACCAGAACTCCTGGTCCTTAAGTACCGCCCACTGTCACCCCATGCTTCCTCCAACAGAACCTGACTGCAGAACCCAGTCCAATCAGAACCAGTGGAACTGAACCTGTGAGTGGTTCTGATACGAAATGGACCGCCTTCACTTCAGATCAATCAGTTTTACATGTAGACAGTCAACAGAACCAGAACCACCAAGAACTCATGTTCAGAACCAGGGTGAGTCCAAACGGAACCACTCTGGTTCCTGATTGGATCAGCTGCTCTTGATTAGCAGGTCAGCTGACCTCAAATCTGCTCAGGTCACAGAACCAGAACCAGAAGCTTTCAGTGGTTCCACTTAGTTGGTTCTTATCCATTCAGGTTCTGTCTTTAAATATTATGATCCAGTACCAGCTGGAGGTTCTGCTGGTGTTCTGACGTCCCTCCATGTCCGTCCTGAACCTCCCGGTCCACTTGTGTGTTTGTTTTTGGGAGGAGCTGAAGCGGCTCTCGGAGAATTAAAGCGAGCTTACCTGCAGCTTTGGACTCATCCACCGGTCCGGACCGGGTCAGAACCGCATGGCTGAGTTCACCGGTTCGGGTCGGTTCTGGTTCCGACAGCGGCGGCTCAGTGGAAACTGTTGGGCTCCGGTCCGGTTCGGCTTACAGCAGCTTTCTGCGGAGCAGCGAGGGTCAAACTGTCCCTGCGCGCTGACTGACAGGCAGCGCGGTGCCCTGGCCACGCCCCTCCGGACTTTCAAAATAAAACCGCAGCTTTACAAAAAAAAAAAAAAAAAAAAACCTGCAGCTTTTAAATAAATACTTAAAATATTAATATTTTAAACTTTATGGCTTTCTGCAGTCATAAAGTTTTCCTTTAACAAAAAAAAAAATGTAAAATTTTAAAATATAAAAAAATGTAAAAATAATCTAAGCTTCAGTAACATGATGCCGGTAAATCATCATTTATTGTCCAGAAGAAAAATAAAACGTTTTCTACAGCTTAGAATAAATATGGAAAGTGTTAAGCTTTAATCTGATTTTCTGCTCATAATGTGAGCAGAGCGGGTGGTTCTGATACAAACCAATGAATAAAATTCATTTATTTTACTATAAAATAATTTTAAAAATCAATATTCCAACAACTTGTTTTAAAACTCTCCAGAACCAGAACCCCAGTTTGGACAAGAGGTTCTGGCCAGTTATATTTTTCCATAAATAGAACTGAATCTATAAAAATCCTAATTATGGTGCTCCAATGTGAACGTTTTCTCATAGCTAAGTTTCAAATATTCCGTCTCAAAGTGAAACCTTTGAATAATTTTCGGTTAAAAGCTCAAACGTTGCAATAATCTCAGACTAAATCAGATGAAAAATAATTAAAAATCTGCAGCATCTTCATCTGAGACAGAAATCATCTTCCAGTTGCAGCTCAGTGATTCTCTACCGCCCTCTGCCGGACAACTAAAGCCCTGCAAAAGAAAAAGAAAAAAATGCGCTCCTGCGGTCGCAAATCATTATTGATGAATTCCATCTGATCAGTTATTGATCGTTTTTTATTAGATGAACCAGAGTTCAGATAGTGCAGGAATCATTTCACGGCTGATCTGAAACAAAGATCATCATCATTGCTTGGTTTATTAGACCAAAATTATTTCAATTGATAAACCACAGAACAAAGATGAAGTTGGTTCCAATTTGGGAAATGGCTAACGGGCGATTCCACCTAATTATTACTACCTTCCGCATCTTTAATCAACTCTAGTTAAAAAAACTACAACACCTAAACCCTTCAAAACTGGACTGGATTATTCTGCTCTGATAGCAGAATATTTAAAACCCCGTTTGGGATTTGTGAAACCTTTATTGGATTTGTGAAGCTTCACTTAACAGACGGCTGCAGAAGGTCTTTCCTTCCGACAGCCATCACCATATAATAATTCTTTGAAGAATCAATGAGTTACACCAACATTTATTTTCCCTTTGGGATTAATAAAGTGGTTTTGAATTAGAATTGAATTTTAAACAAACTGCTTGGAACAAGTGTGAATAGTAATCTGAACTTTACTGAAGTTTCACAAATCAAATAATGGTTTCACAAATCCCAAACATGGTTTTAAATATTCTCCTATTAGAACAGAATAATCCAGTCCAGGTTTGAAGTATCTAGGTGTTGTCGTTGTTTAACTAGCGTTGATTAAAGATGTGGAAGGTAGTAATAATTAGGTGGAATCGCCCTTTAGCCATTTCCCGAATCGGGAGCAACTTCAGCTTCGTAACCACGAAACCATTAGGACTGTAGCAGTATTCACCATGCTCTGGGACTGCTTCTTCTTCTTCTGGGGATGAAGACCTGCAACGTCTGTAGAACCGGATGGACTAATCGGACTGATCCCAAAAATAGCTCACGGTCTTAAAAAATGTTCCTCAGAAAGGCTGCAGTCTTGGCGTGACAGTTATGCTAGCGGTGCTATGCTAGCTGCTAAATATGCTCGTCATGCAGGGGTTAACTCACCCTACTGTATTCAGGGCTTTTTCACACGTAGCTGAGACTTTACAAACACCAATATCTCTTCCACATCGATGAAAATAATATCATACACACGGGATTGATTTCTGAAAGTTTTCATCCAACTGTATCCGAGCAAATCCGTCTCATCGTAGTTTTAAACTCCTCACATCCAAAGCAGCCAGTGAAGCTGCAAGCTAAAATCTGCCAGCCAATCAGATTGCTTTGAGACAATCTGCACTTCCTGTTATGAATTAAACATGGCGCCAGGTTTGTTTTTTTACTTTTGGTTTTTAAACAGGTTTATTTATAAATGAAACTGCTTTTAAACAGCGTATTAGTAAAACTCAAGACAAGGGTTAGCGCATTTTTTTTGTCTCAGACTATAAAGGGAACCTGAATCTTCCTATAAACAAACACAAATACAGAGTTTTCTCACATCTCCACTTTGGTCGGAGTTGTATAAATCATTTTTAGCGATATTCAACTGGATTTAAGGCCAAATCTAATAAAAATGTCTCAGTTTTCCCAGATATGCAGCTGTGTGTGGACTAACCTGGAAAAGTAACCTTTAGACCGTCAAGTTTGCTAGAGACAGTGGTTCTAAAGCCTGAGCGGAACCAGAACCACACACTGGGTCAGGAAGTTTTCATAAAGTTTTTATTGGTCTAAATGTCCCACCCATCTTCCCGTACCCACAGAAACACACACACCAGTCCTGTCCTGGAGACTCACCTGAGGTCACGTGACTTCAGGTGAGTCTATTTATTTCACCATTCAAACATAGTGCAATATTACCTGTGAGCAGAGGGAGGTCAGATGACCTGTTGACCCTCAGACACCTGAGGGTTCACCTGGAGACGGACCCAGTCTGACCAACCAGAACCTCCAAGAACTTCTGAGCCTCTTATAGAATACAACACCTGTTCATACCTCCAGGTCAACAACATCCTGATGACCAATCAACCAATCAGAACCAATCAACCAATCAGAACCAATCAACCAATCAGAACCAATCAACCAATCAGAACCAATCAACCAATCAGAACCAACCAACCAATCAGAACCAATCAACCAATCAGAACCAACCAATCAGAACCAACCAATCAGAACCAACCAACCAATTAGAACCAATCAACCAATTAGAACCAATCAACCAATCAGAACCAATCAACCAATCAGAACCAACCAACCAACCAGAACCAATCAACCAATCAGAACCAATCAACCAATCAGAGGCATTCTAACATCTCACTGTGTCTCCAGAACCAAGCTCAGGTCCAAATGTTGGAGCGTCTCAGCCTGAGATCACAGTTGTGCAGAATGATGATCCGGGTCAGAACACAGAACCGCCCAGGTGAAGTACAAACTTTCATTGATCATCTACTCGGACCCAGTTCTGGTTCTGATCCAGAAGCAAGTCCAACCCGGCTCTGCACCAGAACCAGCTGCTACCAACTAATCACAGGACTTCTATCAGAATCAGTGGGTTTGGTTCTGTTTGGATCAGTCCAGATCAGAACCTCTGGATCAGAACCGCTCTGTGATTCTGATTCGGTTCTGGTGATTCTCCATGAGCCTGGTGAGTCTAGGCTCCGCCGGGTTTGGCCGGGTTCTGCTGGCTCCCAGATGCCTGTCCTAAAGTGGGCCTAGCCCTGTCTGTGATGTCACAGCGCCGCTGGAGCTCAGGACACCTGGATGACCTCCATGCTGCCGGAGAAGCCTGGCCGGGTCGGAACCGGCCTCATGTCCTCTCTGGACCCGTCCAGCTGGCAGCTGCGCCTCTTCAGCTGCTTCTCAAAGCTGCTCTCCTCGTGCCAGCTGCGCCGTGAGTCGCCGCGGTCGCCGGCCCTTTGCCGGCGTCGGACCGCCTCCAGGCCGGTGCCGCAGCCCAGCGGGCCGAATCCAGCACCGCTCAGAACGGATCCGGACGAGTAGAACCGCGTAGTTTCAGAGGACAGGTACCAGCCGGCCGTCAGTGAGGAGGCGGAGACCGCCACGGGCCCCAGCAGAATGTCAGAGTGCCAGCCCTTCAGAGCCGAACCGGAACCAGAACCGGACCCAGAGCCGGGTCGGGCCAGCTGCTGCTGGCTGCAGGACAGGCCCAGCAGGAAGCAGGTGTTGCTCTCCTCCATGCTGCCAGAGCGCTGCAGGTGCTGCGGGCCGGTCGGGGCTTCGGGGGCCGGACCGGAGCCAGGTGAGGCCGCCCGGTCCGGCCCGCTGGCCCGCTCCGGCCCGGCCGCCTCCTCCTGGTCCGGGCTCGGCTCCGGGGTCGACTGCTCCGACACTTCCTCCACCGGGGAGAACTGGCACGCCTTGCTGCTCGGCGCCGTCTTGTAGAAGTCATCGCCTGGGCCGCCGTGCGACCCTAAGGCGCGGTGGGCGGGGCTGGTACCAGGCCCGGCATGCAGCCCAAAGGCGCGGTGGGCGGGGCTCGTGCCCGGCTCTCCGAATGCCTTGATGTCCAAGGAGAAGGAGCGCTTGAGGCGGGCGCTGTCCTCAGACCCGTCCCCCAGCTGGGCGCCGCCCAGAGCCTCGGCCAGCTGCTCGGCCAAGTCACAGGGCGGGGTCTGGGGCTCAGACGGAGACTCCGCCCCCTGCTGGCCAGCCAAAAGCCCGGCGCCGGGTGGGTCGGGTTGGCTCTTGGAACCGTCCGGACTCTTGATGTTCTTCTCGAAGTCCAGCAGCTGACCCAGGAAGTTGAAGTTGGGCGAGATGGTCGGCCGCTTCTCTTTCACAAACCTGATGGAGAGAGGGAGGGGTCAGAGGGCGGTGGCCATGGTAACACAGTGCTGGTGACGGTTCTGGTTCTGACCGGTACGCCTCGTCCAGAGACATGTCCATCCGCTTCATGATGTAGGCGATGGCGATGGTGGCAGAGCGGGAGATTCCTGCCAGGCAGTGGACCAGAACCCGGCTGTCCGATGCCTTGGCCTTCTCTGAAACACACAGAGTGGGCTGAGCAGAACCAGAACCAGGACCAGAGAGCCCACAGAGGGTGGACACACACCTATGAAGTCCAGGGACCGGTCCAGCCAGGGCAGAATCTTCTCGCAGAAGGAGTCGTTGACGGGAACCCGCAGGAAGTGGGATTCTGGGACGAAGTCCGGTTTGGGGCAGGTGTTGCTGGCGTTCAGGACGAAGGCGATGTCGTTCTGCTGCATCAGCTCCTGCAACAGAACCGGGTCAGTGCTGGGTCAGAACCAAGGCATCCGGCTGCTGGACAGCTCCTCACCTTGTTCAGGACGTCCCTCTGGCAGCCCAAGTACAAGTGCGGCAGGATCCGGGTTGGGCCCAGGTTGGAGACGGCCGGGCCGGGCTGGGACGGGCAGGACGGAACCAGAACCGACTTCCCCTCGCACAGGCCCGGAAACAGCTGTGAGAACTCATAGAACCCGCCTGACACCAGAACCACAAGATGAGAAAGTCTGAAAGTCTGAAACTAGCTTACTGATGCTTCATGACATCATCCACCATAAAGGAATCAGAACTTTATGCAGTTTTGATTTGTGACATTTTTCAGTTTCTCAGCTGCAGAACTTTTACTAGGACATTATCATGTAGCTAAAGGCCACCAGCTCTGCTTCTGCCTGGCCTGCAGCTGCAGGCAGTGAGCAGCGCTGCGCCCCGCGCTGATTAACTGCGTCTCTAACATCTAAACCAGTCATCCCCAAGCCCCGGGCCGAGGACCGGTACCAGTCCGTGGACCAATTGGTACCGGGGTGCGCAAGAAATAATTAAATGTTTGAGTCTGGAGGGTCTTTTATTTTGAAGATCCAGACTCTCTGGGTTCTGTCTTGGCGCCAACATTGAGCCACAAGCAGCAAAATGGGTCAGAACCAGATCAGATTCTTTGTAAAGTTTCTTTATGAAGGGAAAAGGCCCAGAGAAGAGACAGGAGGATGGATTTATCCAGTAGGTGATTCCCACAGTCCAAGCTCTGCATGATATGGTGACCGGATGTTAATGAGGCCATGAAGCTTCAAACTGTTTCTCCACTAGAGACCAAGAACCCTGAGCATCAGCAACACTTCTGGTGTCTCTCATCTCTCCCAGATGGACCGTCTGGTTGCAGAGAAACAAGATCAGTTCTCCATTAGTCCTTATCCTGAGGTCAAATGTTTGTTTTTGTGGAGCATCTGTATCTTATTTTGAAGGGATGTGTAGACGTTACCATAGCGACCAGAGTCAGAGAGGAGTAGAGCTGAGAGTTTTAGGTCTGGTTCACAGGATTTAAGGATTGTGGGCCGATTCTCCAAACCTCTGTGACCACAGAGCCATAAAAGTCCAACAGGTTCTGGTCATAGGCCTCTCACAATAAACAATAAATCAATTAATGTACGATAAATTAAAACTATCGACGTCATTTTAATTATCGTCTCTTCCAGCCTTTTTCTCTTTCTGTTGATGACACTGAATGAAAAAAGGTTCAACTCCGCTGCTCTCCACTGACCCTCCCTTCCTCATTTCCTCAGTGTAATGTCCAGTTCACACTACACCATCTTAGAGCTGTCGGCCGATTGTCGGCCCATTTTCTAAACCTGAGAGATCAAACATTAGCCGACAGAAATCCTAGGTAGAACGGTTCCATCGGGTTCCATCGGGTTCCATCTGGTTCCATCGGGTTCCATCGGGTTCCATCGGGTTCCATCGGGCCGTTTGGTGTCCAACAATGGGAACAAAATAATGGCTCCAAGTCCAGTGAAGTCATTTTAAAACCAGGCATTAATCAATGCTTTACTACAATCTACCTGCAGTGCATGTGTCTCTAGTGTCAGCGTAACGTCCTGACTGAATGAAAATCATTAGAACCTTTTTATGTCACGTTAACGAAGAACAGCTGAAAAGTTACTGGGTTCATCAACTGGTACCAATTTGGCTCCAACTCCTCCCCTCATCATTTCTATATTCTTTACACCAAATGTTTTATAAACATTAATGTTGTTTCCACATATCATCTCCAATGTCCGCTGGACTTCGGGTTGCTCCGTGTCAGCTGTTTGGGATTCCCCTCTGTAATTTCCCCTCAGAAAGCAGGAGGAGAATCCGGCTTTCTGATTGGCTACCTGTCACATTCAACAGGCTGCGTTAAGCTCCCAGTGGGGAAAACCCCTGATTTAGATCGGAGCGCCACAACGATCTACCGTAACACACCACACACTACAGGATGATCGGTTATGAAACCACAAGAGACAATCTGAGAACATCAACGTTCTCAGATTGTCTTAAGGGGAAAATGTAGGAGTGAACTAACGTGTAGTGTGAACTATTGCATCAGGTAGTCGATGTTCCATCTTCTCTATTTAAATCTAATGATTACTGAAGGACAATATGGTTTACAGACTTCATAATCTGAACTCTTTTGGTTGAATCCAGTATTTATTTACACTTTGGTGTTTTTATTCATTTTTGTTAATGGAGACTGAGAATCCATTTTATTTTTGTTTTTGGTTGTTTTGTTTATTTTATCAGTTCCAGTGTTAAATGTTCTTTTGAAAATAAAGTGTATTTATCTTTGGCAGGAAATCACATGAATTATTATGTCATTTCCATTAAATCAGTGTACAAAGGTCTTCAAACAATATTATTGTCTATCGCAGTAGTTTTTGAGACAATTAATCGCTCAGCAATTTGCTATCGTGACAGAACTATTCAGTCGGTTCACCAGAACCGATTCCACAAGAAAATCCAGTAAAACCTCCAACATACGGTGTGTGAATTTAGAGTGACAAACATGTCTGACGATGTAGAAGCAGTAGTGACAGTTTGTGGACTCGTTCTAACAGAGGGAGTGTGAAGCCTTTTTGTTCTAACTATATTATATCAGGTTAATGATGGATAGCTGAAAAGTTACTGGGTTTATCAACTGTGGTACCAGTTTCTCTCCAGTTCCTCTCATTGTCATTTCTGTTGATATTCCTGGTACAAACTGCAGAATAAACATTCAAGCTGTTTCCACATATCATCTCCAGTTTGGGATTCCCCTCCATGCTGCTTTCTGATTGGCTGCCTGTCACATTCAACAGGCTGGCTGTCAGTCAGGGAAACCCCACAGGCTGGAGGCAGTTTGGGGGCGGAGTCAGAGGACGATGACATCATCGTTACATAAGTACCCTGGTGGTCAGAGACCAGTGAGCTGTACCGGGTCTGCTGAAGGTCCGGTACAGCTCACCGGTTCTGTTACTGGTTCTGCTTGGCTCACCAGACAGGTCATCCGGAGGTTATCTAGAGGTCAACTGGAGGTCATGAGCAGCAGGAGGAACTGACCTGACAGCAGGTGGACTGAGGGGAAGCTCCTCTCCAGCTTCACCAGCAGAACGCTGAGGAACGAGTCAGCGCCGAGTGCAGCCGGGTCCGAAGAGTTCTGGTCGTAGACGACCACTTCCTGGTTGCCCTGCAGATCCAACTGGACAGAAACAACGGCGTCCGGGTCACTTCCTGTCAGGGGTTAATTCTGAAACTACGACTGATCGATTAGCTGGTCCCCCCCCCCCCGCCCACCTGGTTGCCCCCCCCCCCACCTGGTTGCGGGCGCAGTGCTGCAGCAGCTCGGTGATCTGCACCTTGTCCTGCTGCAGCCTCCTCTTCATCAGCTTGGAGCCGTTGACGTTCAGCGCCTCCAGGATGTGAGACGTGTTGTAATCCACGAAGGGCCGGCTGTCGATCAGAACCACCCGGTCCAATCCGCCCTCCAGCAGAACCACCAGGGCCTCCGGCCCAATAGGCCGCACCGCGCTGGGCCTGGGCATCGCGCTCCGCTCCGGTCCGCTCTGGTCCGGCTCTTCCTCCTCGGTAGCGGTCCAGTCGGGTTTCAGAACAAGAGAGGCTCAGAAGAACTTCATGGTTCTGGACGGGTTAGAGGTCCTGATGAGGAGGAGCAGGTAAGGAAAATGAAGGCAGATGATGTCACATCTGGGGGCAGGGCATCATCATCATCATCATCTTCATCATGACAACAATTCCTGAAACAGAAACATCCAAACCATCAGAACCACAGCAAGTCCGACCCGATCCGGCCCGACTCAGCTCACAGAATAGAATTTAAATACTTTGATCAGTTTCTAATCATCTGGTTCTGGTTCTGCTCTGCATCCAGAACCAGAACCAAAGGAGGAGAAGCAGCATTCAGCGTCTATGCTCCACAGATCTGGAACAAACTTCCAGAAAACTGAAAAACAGCCGGAACGCCCGAGTTCCTTTAATCTAGACTAAAACCAGCTGGTTGGAGTTGATCTGAGTTATGATCAACACATTTGATGTTTACTGATTTTATTTCCATATTTAATCTTTATTTATAAAAATACACTGCAGTCAAAAACTTATTTTAATGAATCCAAGACGCAGAAACACCTTCAATGTTTAGATGAGATCAAATGTCGTTTCTCCTGGAATTACTGACTGTGTGATGATTTTATGTTGTTTATGGTGTAAAACACTTTGCTGTGCCGTGTTGCTGCAACGTGATTTACTAATAAACATCTGGTTCCATGAAGGAGGGACGAAAACTTTCTGATAAAGTAATCATCTGGATCCAGAACCGGACCACTGGGACATTTACAGAAAGCCGCTCAGTTTTAGGAAAGGCTTAGATGGGTAATAATTAAAACATTTCTTCCTTTCACTAAATTTTCTGAGCCTCAAAATCTACAGAGCTAAACTGAACCCAAATAAGAGCTAAACGCTTTAGAATCAGAACCACAGGCTGACATCTGACCCTGTTCAGGTCCAAACCTCACAGTAAACCCGATTCTGTAATAACTTATGTATAACAATAACAGATACAGCGTCTGGCTCCATTGGTTCCTGAAATCAAAGATCTATAATCGGCAGATAGAATCGGCTCTAATGTGAATGAACATTAAATGAACCAAATCTTTTAGCTTTGTTACCAGACGACGTAAAACCGGAAGTGGCGCTCATATTAAAGCCAATTTAGAGAAAGTGAAAGCTGTAAACGTTTCTTGAACAGCACCCGAACCTCAACCAGAACCCCATCTGGGCTGAAGTGGACCTGGTGTTTCTGTCTGAGCCGGCCGATAATAGAACCGCTTTAAGGTGGACTTGGGGTTTATTTATGTAGTTTTAGCTTACCTGATGGTTTTAAGGTGGACCTGCGGTTTAACTCCAGGCTCCAACTAAATCTGGATTATATTTGTTATATTTAAAATAAACTTCGTGAGCACTGATTACTTTAGGGTGGTTATTGAGTACAGAAATAAAGCTTTAAGGTGGACCTGATGGATTCGGACCGACTTTTCCAGAACTTTTGGGTTCTGAACTATTGACCCCGATCATCTCTGACATTTCCCTGGTCTATCTGGCGGTTTAACACCGACTGACCATCGGAACCAGGACCCGAACTTTAGGCCACGGTAACGGAACTCCAACCGCCGCCGAAGCTTCGGACCTCAACGAGAAATTTCGGTGAACTCACCGCCTGAAAAGTCTTCGTTACAGTCCGACTAACAGCTTCGCCGTCCCGCCTGATGTTTCGGGGGAAGCCCGCGGAAATGTAGCGGAAATTAAAGGCCGAGAAAGGGAATAGAAGAGGCGGCAGAAACCGAGCAGAAAGCGGTTGAGTGAACCGAAGTCCTACTGCTGCCATAAGAGATGAGGTCACCGTGGTAAAAATAACAGCAAGTCGTCATCCGGAGCAGAATCCGAAGAACTCGGAGGACTCTTAAAGGGCCAACGTCCCAATTACTGACGCTACGACATACAGCAGAGCAGCTTCACCGTCCTGTTGCTTTAAGAACCCATTCAGCATGGACTGTGGAACTCTAGAACTGCCAAAAAATAAAATAAAATAAGTATTTAATGGTAACAATAAACAGAATACTGCAAAAATATCAAAGCAATAAGTTTACTGAAAACAACAAGAAAATCAAATAGAAAAGTAAATATTAAAAAT
The DNA here is from genome assembly GCF_019740435.1 of Gambusia affinis. Lineage (NCBI taxonomy): Eukaryota > Metazoa > Chordata > Actinopteri > Cyprinodontiformes > Poeciliidae > Gambusia > Gambusia affinis. The sequence goes on along the minus strand of NC_057890.1, from coordinate 19,542,352 downwards.
TTGGCTAAACAAGTATGTTCTAAAAATAAAATTAGATAATAGAACATAAATATTTATTTCCAATTAAATGGAATGAATATGTAAAACAATTTGTATTTGAATTAACAAATATCCCCTTAATTATACAAACAACATTTAAATTAAAATAGAAAATAAGACATACAAATTTAAAACAGAACTATAATAGGCTTATATGCAAATTGTCTATGGAAGTAAATAACACCCAAAAATAATTCTCTTCTAATTAACATTTATAATCCATCCATCCATCCATCCATTGTCTATACACCCTTTGTCCCTAATGGGGTCGGGAGGGTTGCTGGTGCCAATCCCCAGCTAACATTCCGGGCGAGAGGCGGGGTCACCCTGGACAGGTCGCCAGTCTGTCGCAGGGCAACACAGAGACACACAGAGACAAACAACCATTCACACACTCACACCTAGGGAGAATTTAGAGAGACCAATTAACCTGACAGTCATGTTTTTGGACTGTGGGAGGAAGCCGGAGAACCCGGAGAGAACCCACCATGCACAGGGAGAACATGCAAACTCCATGGAGAAAGACCCCGGGCCGGGAATCGAACCCAGGACCTTCTTGCTGCAAGGCGACAGCTCTACCAACTGCACCACTGTGCAGCCCCGACATTTATAATAAATATTATGAAAATGTGGAAAATAAAATGATACCTGTAATAAATAAGTAATTATAATAAACATAACACTCCAAAACAAACATAAAAATAATGATTATAAACAGTAAGGTATTAGGATAAATAAATAATCTTACACTGAACTACACATTAAATTAAAAGAAGAATCAGTCAAGTGAAGAAATGCAGTAATAATATGGTCCAATAAAATTAGATTTATGTTTTTTTTTTAAAACTGCAAATTACATTTAAATTTTAAAAATATTTTAGATTAGTAATTAAATTAATAGTCCAATAATACAAACACAACTAAAAGTTACAAAAACATACCAATTTAAAACAGAACAATCTAATGCATGAATATAAAAAGTTTTTTTATTTAAAATATTCCATCAACTGTACAAGGAATACCTCATAATATACTTTTATATTGCACCATAATACTCTTATTTTATTTAAACCCATCTTGTTTTCACACAGATGTATTTATTTTCAGTTTTTTTAAAGGTACAGTTGTATGATGTGTGGTGTGACTGAATCCTTGTAGCTCTGCTAATCCACCTCCTTTGCTTTTGCCACTCCTTTTGAAACCTGCCTGTCCGTCTGGTTAGAAAGATGCTGGAGTAGGGGACACGATCCATTATGATGGATGGAAAAGATGGTTTGAACTTCCTACTTCTCTCTCTGCATCCATAAAACAAACATCTAAGAACCAATCAGAGCTGACGCAGCAGCGCTGCGTTCCCTCAGGACACTTGAGCTCTGGAGGAGCGAACCCGACAGGTGATTGAAGAAACCTTCCGAGTCTAGATGGTGTTCAGGATCAACCGGTCAGCTGAGGTTGATACTGTTGATGTCCTCTCTGGTTGTGTAACAGGAAGTCAGCTGAGTCTCATGCTGCTCCAGAGGGAGACAAAGGAACGCTGCACATAGGAAACCTTCTCATTCTGGAGCAATTAGCATGCATGGATAACTCCCTGAGAAAATCTGATGCATAGATTGTTGAAAAAAATAAATAAAGATCAGAGGAAGAGATGATCAGATCATCAGACCCGGTTCTGGTTCATATAAACCCAAACCACAGAGAACTGTTGTTCCACATTAAGAGGAGTCAGCTGAGGAGCTCCTTCAGTCAGAACGTCTCCCTGGTTCTGACTAGATTCTGGGAAAACTAAAATCAGAATTTAACCTGATTATCACCCGTTCATTTCTAACATACAGAATTCCTCCAGGCATTTCCAGTTCAGGTCTTCAAACGGTTTCCATGGGAACAGCAAGAGTTTACATTTATTTAAAGAAAAAATTATCAAATTAAAGAAACAGAGAATAAAATGAACATAAATGTGAATATGTTACAGAACCGTGCAGAATCAGTCTGTTCTTTTCTAACCTTAGTTTGGTGTTGTGTCCTCTGCGTCCGGCAGGGGGCAGTGCGCTGCAGGCTGCAGCGAGCGATCCACAGGAGGAGGAGAAGGAGAAGAAGATCGACAGGAAGCGAAGATGTAAACAAATCTAAACCTTCCCTGATCTGGATCAAACGGAACCATCTTCCATCTTTAGCTGGATCAGTTGGGTTCAACACTAAAAGCAATTCCTGAGCTCGGTCAACCGAACCGGCTGCTGTTCTGCTCCTCGGGCTCGGTTCGGACTCCGGTCCCGGGTCTTTGTTTGGCTTTGGATCGAAATGGAAGATAACAAGGTAATGAGTCACTCTACCGAACCGGGCTTGTCCAAAATCAACTGGATTAGCTCACCGAACCCGGTTAGAGTACAAAGGTTCGGTTCTGATAGGTCAGGATTCTGTCTCCGGATCGGTTCTGCTGGAACAGAATCTATCTCCTGTAATGTGAACATAGCTAGTGGTTCCCCCGCTTCGGTACGGACAGAGGCTGGGCTTTGGTTCTGATGCCGCGTTGCTGGTTCTGGAAGGTTCTGCAGGTCCATTAGTAGGTAATCAGGGATGTGCGCATGCTCAGTGCGGTTCAGGTGAAACAGGTTGATTCTGTTTGGTTCTTCTGGAGGCCTGGAGTCGGTTCTGAACTCTGAGCAGGTTTTGTTTTCTCTGTGTCAGCGGTTCTGAGATAGAGTTCTTTTGGACTGGAAAGTCTGTACTGTTCTGTAACATGAGTAGGGTTTTATTCTGAAAATCAAAATAAGAAATTTAAAGGTGAAAGCCATTGAAGTTCTGGTTCTGTATCTTATACTGGATTTAACTCCAGAACTACAGACCCATTCCTGAACCCGTCCTCTGGTTCCGACTTCTCCCCCCAGATGGTGGCTGGGAAAGTGAAGAAGCCCGGGAAACGCGGCCGGAAGCCAGCTAAGATCGACTTGAAGGCCAAGCTGGAGCGGAGCCGGCAAAGCGCCAGGGAGTGCCGGGCCCGGAAGAAGCTGCGCTACCAGTACCTGGAGGAACTGGTTTCCAGTAAGGAGAGGGCCATCTGCGCGCTGCGGGAGGAGCTGGAGATGGTAAACTGCTGCGGGACACTTCCGGTTCTTAACCGGAAGAGCTCCGCTTCCTGTTCAGGTTCTATTCACTGAAACTGGGCCGATCAGAACCAAGACACTAGGTTCTGGCTGGTTCTGGTTAAACCTGGGTCCGTCCATCCATCACCTAAAACAAAGTTTCCCAGTGAATTCAGCCATTTGAATTGGACTCATTAATCAGAACCAGTTCGTTATCAGAACCATGTTGCTGTGGTTCTGGTGCGGCTCGGTCTCACCTGCCTCTCTCCCTGCAGTACAAGCAGTGGTGCTCGGCCATGGATCAGGGCAAGATCCCGTCGGAGATCAAAGCTCTACTGACCGGAGACGAGCAGAAGATTCCTCAGAGCAGCGCCGGCACCAAGGCGGCCAAGAACAGCAGGAACAGCAGCGCCGGCGCCGTCCAGAGCTAGACCACCATGTCAGCTACAGACTCTGTGACCCCAAACGACCCGGAGACTGCCCGGATAAAACCCGGATACCGGAGTCCGCTCCATCTGCTCTGATCTCTCCTCACGTTGCTGAAGTCGGCCATCTTGTCTTCTCCCCGCTTCCAGCCTCCCACCTGTTCAGGCGACACTCGGAGGTTACCTGGCTGTTTCAAGGTCACACGATCCGCTGGCTTTCAGCTCCTGAGAAAAAGATGTTAAAGTCTGATCGTCTCGCTAAACGTTTCTGCTCTGGATCTGACTAATCCAGTTTGGATCCGTTTTTTGCTTCGTTTTCAGGTGATTCTGTCTAAATCAGCAGATCTAGAACCCGTTTCCCGAGGAATCCCATTTTTCCTGTTCTGGTTCTGGTCGTAATCCTTCCTGAATGTTGTGCACTTTCTTTATTGTAGCAGAAGCACTTTGTGAGTTCTGAAGAACCTTTGTAGCTTTTACAGAACTTCAATTTGTCAAAGCAAATAAACCAGAATCGTGATTCTGATGAAAATTCTCGGCTTCCTTTATTTCATTTTTACATCATTTACCAGAACCGGATTCCCTCTGATTCTGGTTCCGATTCTGAGTGGTAACAGCTAAAGACAGCCTACAGCGCCACCTACCGACCACACTACATCCAGTTAACTCTTCGGCTTCGGTCCAGTTGGTGAGGTAATCAGAACCAGCTTCACGGATCTGCTAGCGTCTCTTGAAGCAACACATGACGTCAGTGCTACGTCAGTTTTTACTAACGTTAGCTTCTAGCTCACAAATCACACAAGTAGCTGTTGATGTTCATGCGCTCACGAAGCAACATGAAAACATGAGACGTGACGTAGAAAACATGGCTGCCAGGAGCGCGGTCCAATCAGAAAGAAGCCCTTTAGGGCGTGCTGTGGTTGCGTAGGGGACAGCGCAACCGACATTTGGAGGCCTCGAGTCCTCGACGCGGCCGTCGTGTGTTCGATTCCCGGACCCAGCGACATTTGCCGCATGTCTTCCCCCTCTCCTGTCAGTCTACTGTCATATAAGGGACACTAGAGCCACAAAAAGACCCCCGGGAGGGGACAAGAAAAAAAAAAAAGAAAAGAAGCCCTTTAAATCAACAAACAATCTGGGAGTCTCAGTGTTTGGTCACACAGGAAGACATTAACGCAAATCATTTGGTTTATTTAGCCTTTCAATGAAAACAATGTGGCTGTTTATTTTTCAAAGTTATATCTTCAAGTTATTCATGCATTTATAAATCCCAGGGTTCCAACTTCAATTTTTAATTACATATTTAGTTTACAAGCTAAATCTTTAGCTTTCAATTGAAGTATTTAGAGAACAAATCTGGGTGTTTAGCTTGCTAACTAAATATTTAGGTTGTAACTCAATATTTAGTTAGCAAAATGAACATTTAAAGCAAATATTTACCTCTAAAGCAAATATTTATTTAAAATTAAATATAACTTTATTAGCTAAATATTCGGTTACAACCTAAATATTTAACCAGCAAGCATTTGGATAGCAAGCAAAATATTTAGCTTGCTATCTAAATGCTTAGCTCGCACATTTTGTCCTCTATGTCAGAGTAAATAAACCAAATTATTGTTGGTAATTTTTTACTGTGTAACTTGACAAATGGCGCCCTATAACCGTGGCGTTGGCTCAGTCGCTCAAACGAAAGTGTTGGGCGGGTTGGTGTTGGTGGGCCAGGCTACCTTCTTCTCCTTCGCCTCCCGGTCAAATGCATCGTACACCGAGTCCTGGGTGATGGTCTTAGCTTGGACCGGGATTTCCACCACCCCAACGTAGTTCTTCTTGGCCATCCGGGAGCTGGCAGTGATGGTGTAAGCGTTGCTGCGGTAGCACTTCATGGATGACATACAGAAGGTCTCCCGCATGCCGCGCCTGAAGTTGGCATTGTAGACGGAGTACAGGGTTGGTTTGGAGGCCGTGGAGCTGAAGCAGACCCAAGCGATGGTTGTGAAGAACAGCAGCTCCTGTCTGCCGGGCGTGTCGGCCTCCTCAGGGTGCCACAGCTGGGCCACGTAGAAGGGCGTCCAGGTGAGGAAGAAAACTGAGTTCAGCATGAGGAACATCTTGATGGTCTTAACTTTAGTCCGCGGGACGATGTTCATGGTGCGACGCACCATATGGCCGTCAGCGCCGATCCTCCAGATGTAGCGAACCACCCGCTGGTAGAAGGAAATGATGAGTCCAACTGGGACAAGAAAGCCAACTAGAAGGTGAAATGCAGCGTAGGTGATACTGCCCCAACTGCTGGGGAGGAAAAAGTCGCAATGACTGTCTGCAGAACCATAAAAGAAGAAACAGGGGGCGATAAAGACTGCATCAAATAACCATGAGGCCAGAATCATCTTCTTGGCCTTTTCTCTGGACACCTTGAAGCTGAGTGGATAGACGATGGTGTAGAAGCGGTCCACAGAGATGGACAGCAGGACATAAACCTGGACGCCGGGGCAAAGGTGCTGCAGGTAACGAACAACCTTGCAGGCAGCAGCGCTCAGAGGCCATTGTCCTGCAGCCACCTGCAGAAGGACAAACGGAGCCCAGCCCAGGCTCATGAGCAAGTCTGCACACGCCATGGACACCACAAAGTAATTAGTAGTGGACTGAGTCCGCCGGCTCCTGTGGATGACCAGGCAAACGAGGGCATTTCCCAGGATGGAGACCAGCCAGAGGAAGCCGAACACCAGGCCCAGGATAGCGACCTCCCCTGAAGACAGGTCGCCAGAGGCGGCGGTGGCGTTGGGCTGCCTGGGGGTCGAGCCCTCGAGGCTGTAGAGCGCAGTGGTGGGCAAGGCGGCCAGCACAGTGAAGTTTTCTTTCTTGGAGAAGTTAAATGACATCTGATTCTTGAAGAACGGGGAGTAGAAGGAGGGATTCACACCAACTCTGTTTGTGGACTGAGCATACACCATTTCTGTATCGCAGCGTCACAGATGAGCTGTGGAGACAGAAACAGACAGTCACTAGACAGACAGAGCTGAGAGAACAACCTTCTGGAATTTATTTATAAAGCAGGTCTGGTACCATTGGAGGTACCGGACCTGCTGAGGTAGGCAAGAACCTAAACATGAACGGTCAGTAAAACTGGCTCTAGATTGGATGATCAGTCAGTAACCAAACAAGTTAACAGACTGGCCAGTGTTTGGATGTTGGTAAGGGTAACTGGTTGCTAGGTAAAAGAGGAAGTTGTTGGGTGAGTTTCATCTCCCTGGAAAAGCCCACTTCCTTCCAGTCTTTTCATTGTTTAATTGGTCAAAAGATTTTCATGTAATGCTAGATATTGATCCAATTATGAGATCAGAGAGTGGTTGACTGGTTGGTTGTTGGTGGCCATCTGCTGCTTGGTTGGTCAAAAGAGTTTAATGTAATGCTAGTTAGTAGTTTGGTTCCTTGGCCAGTTCAGTTGGTAAATAAGACGGGGTTGTAATTTGCGGGGTTAGTAAGGTTTCCCCCTGTTGGTCGGTGAACAGACCAAGAGTCGATTGGGGAGGAGCTGCTAGTTAGGTTGACTTAGTGACTGCTGAATGGTTTGGTTGATGGTTTTTTATTTTTTTGGGTAGGTTGGTTGCGTTCATTGACAGGTTGGGGTTTTAACTGGGTGGATACATTAGAAAGATAAGAAAATGAGCGGCCATGTTGGTTTTACTAGATTGATCCATAAGCAGCCTGGAGCTGGATGTGTTCCTCTATCAGTCGGTGGTTGAGTTAATCAGGTCTCTGGTTAGTAGTGTTGATACCAACCTGAAACACCTCCTCCTCATAAACCCCCAGCCACAGATTTCATTGCTCCTGATTTCCAGTCCCTCACTGGGACCAGTTAGGACTCTGCAGGGACCCCCGGCTCCTCTGGGGGAACCCATTAGCACTGGGAGGGACTCATGACAGAAAATTGTGTTTACAGACGCCGACCTGTTGACACGGCTGGATTTACTCGTTAGCAACCTGTTAGAGCGAGCCAAACGGGTCGGAGCGGAGGTCCAAACACTGATCCGGACCGTCTTCTTGTTAGGAAACACTTTTTTAGACGGATTCCCGCTGGGCTTAAAGCTCCCGAATTAAATTGTGGTTAAGATTTTCTGGCTAAAAGAAATCCTGGACCTGCCTGAGATCCGGAGGAAATATGCACAAAAACCAATCAAATCAGAATCGATTCAGAATGACAGAGTTCTGATCACAGCAGCAAAACAACAAAATCAATAAAAGTGATTGATTTTCTCCCAAATGAAAAAAATAAAAAATTCAGACTCATCAAAATATGTTTTAAACTCTTTAAAAATAAGAAAATTCAAGTCATAAATTGAGATCAGGACAGAAATGATTTTGTTTGGCCAAGTTAATATTCAGATCCGGTTCTGATTGAGACCCAGAATCTGGATCCATCGTGAACGAAACCAGCAGACCTTCCTCCTTAAACTCAGCCTCCATCTTCATCACCGCCTTCACGTCCAACCTGGACCTCATGGAAAAATACTGGCGCCACCGTCACAAGCCCACATGTTTCTAAACCCAAACCATTAAAACCGAACCGAACCGAATCTTACATGTTCGGCATCACTGGAGCTTCCTGTCATCGTTCTTCCTCCTGGATCTCCGGATCTTCATCCTCTTCACACGTAAACAAACCGTGTCGCAGCGCCAGCCGAACATCTGCTGCTACTATACGGAACCGAACCAGCGATACGGCGGGTTCCGAATCCGCTACAGAATCCGGACCAGCGGGAGGAAGAGGAGCTTCATCCCGGGGTTTTCAGCAGCAGGAGGAAGAGGAGGCGGCAGACATCATGGCTGTCCGTCTTCAGGATGAAGCTGACGATGAAGAGGAGGCGCAGCAGGGCGGGCCGAGCGCTTTCCGGGGCCCAGGGCGGGAAAACAGGGGAAAAAACAAGAATACAGGATAAGGAAAATGTTCAGTTCATTTATTAATCAGATTTCATAAAAGTCATGAAAAAAAAAGTAACAAAAGAAGACACCTTTAAGGAACAAGTTTAAAACACCTGAAGATCATCTCCATTAGGACCCAGAAATGGTTCTGCTTTTCTTTCTCTAGGAAAAATGATTTCTAGAGAAATAGCACATCATTAACAATGTATCTGTTAATGATGTGCTATTTTAATTTTGTTAATTTTTAGAGAACATCTACTAAATGGACTATAATCGAAAACTAGCTCCCTTTAGCTAGCTCAGGTTAACTTAAATTATGTTTATTATTGAGCACTGTCCCTTTAAAATTACATTTGAAATGTGAAATGGTTCCCAGTTAGAACTGAATGAGTTCGTGTTCATAGTTCTTTGACACGTAAAACAACATCTAAGGTTCTGTTAGAAAGTCCGAAGATTCAGTCAGCAATAATCTGAATTCAAAGATAAATAATCTGTTACTTCCACAATCTTCAACGATCCGGACCTCAAGAACAGACCGGTCCAGATGGAGGTTCTGGTTCTGAGCCCAACTGTAGAGCACAGGACACAAGCAGAACCAGAACCAGTTCCCAAGCAGAAGAAATTGATACTTCTTACCTGAGTGAATGAAGTCAGGGTACTGGGCCAGGTGAGCTAAACGGACCAATCACAGCGAAGAACCCGGAACTCCGACCATCATGCTGGATCCAGGCCAGCAGGGGGAGCTGTTCCGAACCTTAGACCCTGGCCGGTTCATGGACATGAGGCGTTAGAGGGGCCCAGCAGGAGAGGGAGAGCTTCATCAGCTTCATCTTCATCAGGATCAAAGATGTACTTATGAAGACAGATGCATCACTCCTGGTGATGAAGAGGCGTGACCTCATCTTTATTTTTTTTCTGGGCTGTGATTGGTTGACCTCATCTAGAAACTGGAACCTGACCTGTTCTGCAGCAGCAGTTACCATGGTAACTGGCAGGAAGTGCATGGACCTCCCGCTGGATCTTGGAGAAATTCTCCAGACTGAGGCAGAACTTCATGAACAGGCTCAGATCCAGTTCAGCCCACAGCATGATGCAGCCGCTGCCATAGAGGGCGCTGTTCACATTGATAGCTCTGACCTTTGACCTTGGGCTGCCTGCACCTGCAGCCTCTTTGTGGCTCTATAAAAGGAGACGACCGCCTGCTCTGATTGGCTGTGGTCTCAGCTTGTTGCCATGACGACCGCAGCACAGGCCGGTTGCCATGGGAAACCAGCAGCGGAGTGGAGAGGAGCAAAACAAATCTGGTTCATCTTCCAGAAAATGTTTCAGAGCATGGCAGACTACAAACTAAATGAAACTTGTGATCAGAACCGATTGGACCTGTGAGCCGAGCGGCACCGAGAGGACCAATCACAGTGAAGAAGAAACAGAAACACGTGAATCTGTGAATTAACCCATTTATCATCATCAAAAGCAGGAATAAACATTTGGCAGGCTGACAGCACGTCGGCGCCCCCTGCTGGACGCCAGAGACACCTTCAGTCCCAGAGAACAACCAGTCCGGCAGGGGGCGCTGTTGGCCCGGCCTGCCTTCAGCCACCCAGAACCAAATGTTACAGGAGGCTGGTTCGGATCGGTCAGAGGACTCGGAACCACATACAAAGTTTTGATAGAGGGTTCTAAAAGAGTCAGAACCAGGTCAAAATCTGGCGTGGAACACAAAGTTCTGGAAAAACAGAACCTAGCGGCCAGTTGCACCAAATCAGACAAAGTTGGTGTAAAACGTTTGTGCTACGTTTGTAGAGCTAAACTTTTAGTTTGTGCTACTTTGGCTTTGAAGAAATTAATAAAAGTTTAAAGGCCATTTCGAGTTTGTAAAGGGGGGCTGGTTGACCTTTAAACTTTCATTAATATCTCCAAAGTAAAGCAGCATAAACAATAAATGTTGCTGCACAGAGGCAGCCGAGTTGATTGACACAAATTCTGCCTGATTTGAAGTGAGGGGGGGAGGGGTGCTGGTTGACCTTTCATGACCTCTACAAGCATTTCTTAATATCTTTAAAATGATGTGAGCAGCACAAAGGAAACGTTTTGCTGCACAAACGTAGCACAAATGTTTGATACCAATTTTGTCTGATTCGAAGGTGGGGAGCCAACGTCACTCAAGTTCTGGCTTTGCTTTCACTTTATGTCTGTATTGAGCGGAACCACAAAGTAACGGGGATTAATGATAAGAACCGGTTTAGAACCGAACGTTCATTAAAGCAAAGAAAGCTGATTGAACATTGAACTGGGTTTATTCTAACAATTACATTTTTAACAATTTTTCTGAACAATTAAAGCTATAAATTTTCACCAAAATGATCCAAATTACTTCCCAAACATCCTGGGGAACTTTATCTGATCCAGAATTGGCAATTTGTTCAGCTGAATTATTTGGGTCAATGAGTGCTTTTGTCTTTAAGAGAACCGTCATATAAACTGGGTTTACTGTTTAGTACCTGTGAGTGAGTCTGGGAAACAGTCGGGGTTAGATCCGAAAAGCTGAAATAAAACCGAGCAGATCTGATCCAGGGCCTGATCTGTAGCTCAGCGTGTTGCTGCAGAGCTGGTCCACCGACCGGGACTGCACAGTCTGTTAGTAAAAAACTGACGGCAACAATTTGGGTTATTTAATCCAGTGGTTCCCAATTCCAGTCCTCAGACCCCCTGCCTGCATGTTTTAGGTGTTTCCCTTCTGCCACACCTGGATTGAATCTTTGGGTGATTAACAGGACTTGGTGGCTGCAGAAGATGTCATGCAATCATTTGAATCAGCTGTTCTGGTGTAGAGGCACATCTAAAACATGCAGGCAGGGGGCCGAGGACTGGAATTGGGAAACACTGATGTAACCTGTCAAAGCAATAAAAAAACAGAATAATTATATATTTCTGAATATCACAGTTACAAAGCTAAATATTTCATCTCACACAAATTTTGCCCCTAGCTAAATATTTAGCCGATATGCTAATTCACTGGCAGATAAACGGAAGTTGACTCTTCTAATCGCTTTATGTTACCTGTTTATGGTCGTTTCTTCTCCAGAAAAGTCGAACAAAAGTCGAGTGGTTTTAAAAGCAACACGGCTACAGCGACGCATTTCTATCTCACCAGCAGTTTATATTTAACTACTCAATGTCCAATGTTTATTTTGATCGTCCACTTCCGCCTAAAGGCAAGGAAATGAACATATTAGCTAAATATTTAGTACTGAACTAGCAAAGTTTGTAGATATTGAGCTAGCACTGCGCCAAATAAACAAGATGTTTACCCAGCTATCAGGTAACGATGCTAAATACTCAGAGTTAAATCTTATAAATAGTAGTTATCTAAATATTTAGCTCCAATTTCTATATTTAGCTTGAAACAGTGACATTTGTAAATGAATGAATAATGATCAAAATGTTTATTTTTCTCTTGTCAGGCTAAATATCCCAATTATTGCTGTTTAATTTCACGTTTTTGCCTTCATGAATATACAGAACATATGGCGGATATGCAAACATATCGACATATCAGCTGGATTATTAATCCTGAACCAGACTGCTGCTGTTTGTCTGAGTTTCAGTTTGTCTGCTGTCACTGTGACAATGAAACACTGTCAACATATTTAGAACATTAAAAATAAAATAGATATAATAAAAACTAGATGAGTAATATCCTCCAGTAATCCCAACTCTGAGCTGCAGGAGCAGTTTATAATCCCATCAGGTTATGGCAGCATAATGCTGTGATGCAGATTATACTGATGTGATTTGTTAGACAGCATTTAAAGGAAAACACCACGACTCAAACGTTGTTCCGTCTTATTTTTGAACAAAAATTCAGCTAAAGATCCGGCCTTCGATGTGCAACAGGAGGTTCTGCTGGAAGTTCTGGCCCGGCTCTGGGTTTTGGAGAAATGGAGTCATTAACGCGATGGAAGGTTCTGGGTCCAACAGAGCGGTTCTGATGTATGGTTCCCCAGCAGGGCGGGGCAGGGGACCCCTCAGAGTCAGACAGTATTTACAGAGTGTATGTACACGGCGCCGCGGACCGGGTCAGCCTCTCAGCCCTCCGTCCAGGGTCAGAGTCCCAAACCTGCAGGAGAACCAGAACTCAGGTTAACCCGGCCCACACACGGATCAGAAACAACCAGAACCTGAGCACAGGGTGGAATTCAGAGGTCTGGTTCTGATCCCGGTCTGACCCAAACAGAACCAGTAACACTGGGAGAAACGGACCTATCCAGGAAGTGGTTGTTCTCCGCCAGCTCCTTGATGACTCCCTCCATCTCCTCCTTCAGCTTCTTCATCCTGAGGAAGAAGAACAGCAGCAGGTTACCGGACCGACCCAGATCTGGAGCGGGTCGGCGGTCCGACGGGCTTACCCCAGCGTCATCTCCACCAGCGTGTTGGGGCTGAGGTACGGCTGGGCCTTCATCATGTTCGGAACCAGAACCAGAACCTTCTGGGGAAGCTGTTCCTGCAGCTGCAACCAACACAGGCTCAGCTGGTTACCATGGCAACCAGAGGGAGAGGCGGCGTCTCAGCCTCAGGTTACCATGGCAACCAGAGGCCAAGGAGGCGGGACGGTTCCGGGTCAGAGTTCACCTTGATGGCCCGGTCCAGGAGCACGGTCACCTCCTTCTCCACGCTGATCAGCTGACCGGACAAACCGAGCAGCTGCTTCCGAACATGGTGGACCTTCCTGCAAGCAGAGGGAGAACCGGGTCACCGGACCGGAACCGGGACCGGGACCAGGGGACTAGGACCGTACCTCATCCACTCCTCGCTCTTGGATATGAAGAGTCGGTACTTCATGGCGCAATCGTCGGTGAACAGAGAGCGAGCTTTGCCAGCATGGATCACCAACTTCTGCCTGGGGGAGGAACCGGGCCAGAACCACACCCAGTCAGAACCAGACCCACTCATCACATTAAATACAGGTCAAATTAATATTTAATACTCTGTCATTTTCTCTGGTTGTTCTGTAGAACCGGGCCAATTCGGGCCAGGTCAGAACAGAACCAGTGATGTTTCATTACTTACTTATCAAACTTGTGGATCTGCTCTTCATTGTATGGAAGACCTGAAAACACAGAGGAGGTCAGAGGTCAGTGGTGACCTCCAGGTTGTCCCGTCCTGCTGTGGAGGGAAGCGGGTCTTACGCCGTTCTGCTTTGTCCTTCTTGAACTGCTGGTAGATGGCAGTGATGGAGTCCAGCAGGACCTTGATTTTCTCAACACTGCAGAAAGAAACACAACGGCTTCATTAAAAACCCCAGTCCCTCCTAGTCTCCTCCCAGTCCCTTCCAGTCTCCTCCTAGTCCCCTCCCAGTCCCTCCTAGTCTCCTCCCAGTCCCTTCCAGTCTCCTCCCAGTCCCCTCCCAGTCCCTCCCCATCCCTCCCAGTCTCCATCCAGTCCCTCCTAGTCCCCTCCCAGTCCCTCGTAGTCTCCTCCCAGTCCCTTCCAGTCTCCTCCTAGTCTCCTCCCAGTCCCTCCTAGTCCCCTCCCAGTCCCCTCCCAGTCCCTCCTAGTCTCCTCCCAGTCCCTTCCAGTCTCCTCCTAGTCTCCTCCCAGTCCCTCCCAGTCTCCTCCCAGTCCCCTCCCAGTCCCTCCTAGTCTCCTCCCAGTCTCCTCCTAGTCTCCTCCCAGTCCCTCCCAGTCCCTCCTAGTCTCCTCCCAGTCCCTCCTAGTCTCCTCCCAGTCCCTCCCTCCTAGTCTCCTCCCAGTCCCTCCCAGTCTCCTCCCAGTCCCTTCCAGTCCCTCCCAGTCCCTTCCAGTCCCTTCCAGTCCCTCCCAGTCCCTCCCAGTCCCTCCCAGTCCCTTCCAGTCTCCTCCCAGTCCCTCCTAGTCTCCTCCCAGTCCCTCCTAGTCTCCTCCCAGTCCCTCCCAGTCCCTTCCAGTCCCTCCCAGTCTCCTCCCAGTCCCTCCCAGTCTCCTCCCAGTCCCTCCTAGTCTCCTCCCAGTCCCTCCCAGTCTCCTCCCAGTCCCTCCCAGTCTCCTCCCAGTCCCTCCTAGTCTCCTCCCAGTCCCTCCCAGTCCCTCCTAGTCTCCTCCCAGTCCCTCCTAGTCTCCTCCCAGTCCCTCCTAGTCTCCTCCCAGTCCCTCCCAGTCCCTTCCAGTCCCTCCCAGTCCCACCCAGTCCCTCCTAGTCTCCTCCCAGTCCCTCCCAGTCCCTCCCAGTCCCTCCCAGTCCCATCCAGTCCCTCCCAGTCTCCTCCCAGTCCCTTCCAGTCCCTCCCAGTCCCTTCCAGTCCCTCCCAGTCCCTCCTAGTCTCCTCCCAGTCCCTCCCAGTCCCTTCCAGTCCCTCCTAGTCTCCTCCCAGTCCCTCCCAGTCCCTTCCAGTCCCTCCCAGTCTCCTCCCAGTCCCTCCCAGTCCTTACTTCCTGTCCTCAGGGTACGTCCCGACCTGCTGGGTCCAGCTGTCGGTCAGAAGTGCTCCAGGCAGGAACTTGCTCTTGATGTCCTGCGTTGTTCTCTCGATGGGTTCCAGAGAAGTCGAGATCTGCAGAGACATTCCCAATCAGAACCAGAACCCCGACAGCCTACACAGAACCGAACGGCCCAATCAGAACCCAGAGGTTTAACTATGTGTTCCAGTCAAAGATTTTTCAGATTTCATTAATCAAACAGTTCAGAAAACTGCGTTCTTGGTGCAAACTGTCCGTATTTATGAAATAAATGACTGGTTTACAAACCAGTCCAGAACATTCAGCGCTAAACTAATTCACACATTTTAATCACATTTTTCCCTTAAAGGTTTGATGCATGAAACTGCTGCTGGAAACCACTAAACGCTTCTCTTCCCACACCAGGTTTCCTGGCTAATCTACATATTTAGTCGCGTTAATAAGTTAAATATTTAGCCAGGAAGCCAGAGGACTCACCCTGAGGGCCTTCTTGTGCATGTCTGCCATGTCTTCGTACTCCGAGTTCAGTATGTTGGCCTGCATCAGAACCTCCAACCTGCAGCAGAACATGCCTCCAGTTAGTCACAGAGCTGGACCTGCTGGTTCTGGTTCTAGTTACAGCGGGTCAGACCCACAGGTGCTCTGCCTTCTCCAGCTGCTGCGTGCAGATGCTGCACAGGCGGAAAACCTCAGACTTCTTGTGCAGAATTTCATTGTAGTCTTCCTTCATCAGCTCTCTGTGAGGATCAACAGGCAAGTTAGACAACACGCTGCAGCGTGGGCCTTCCAGGCCACCGTAGGAGTCATACTCACATCAGTCCTCTGACTCCTTTCCTCACCAGCTCCTGATAAACCAGCAGAGACTCTGAGGTTTTCCACAGGTGGCCCACATCTCCAGCAAAAGTCTGCAGGACAACAGCAGGAGTCAGAGAGGTCAAAGGTGAGTCAATGTAAGTGAACTATTTCCTTTTGGGTCAGAGCGGTCAGACACATTTTCATTTTGTTTAAGAACATCTTGAATGTTCTTAAAGGGCCGGCTCTCCTAAAATTTATTCTAGCCGTAACTTATTCCAGCATACCTTAGCGTAGCTCGCTGTACCTTAGCATAGCTAGTTGTATCTTAGAATAGCTAGCTGTACTTTAGCGTAGCTAGCCATACCTTAGCATAGCTAGCTATACTTTAGCATAGGTAGCCATACCTTAGCGTAGCTAGCTGTACTTTAGCATAGCTAGCCATACCTTAGCGTAGCTGGCGTCCAGGTCCAGGTCGTAGCGCGGCTGAACCTTTGGTGGACTCGCTGTGGAGACAAAGCTGCTGATGAAGCATGCAGGTCAGTGTGAAGGTCAGACGGAGGTCAGGAAAAGGTCTTACGGTCTTCGAAGATCAGGCCGACGGTGGCGACGACCTCACGGCTCACCACCATGATCGGGTTGTCCCTGGAGGTCTTGGGGAACGTCTTGGCCTGGCGGTTGGGTTCCAGGACGAGGCGCCGGCCCTCGTACAGAAGCTCCTGGTTGTGCAGTGGGATGCTGGTCTTGCGGCACAGCAGGTCCTGGAACAGCGCCACCCTGTGGAGGTGGGAGGAAGGGTCAGGGCAGCGGAGCAGGAGCGGAGCCTGGACCCCGGACCAGAACCGGAACTGGACTCACGTGTTGTACTCGTGGATGTAGACGTGGTGCAGCGTGGCCTGCTGCAGACTGAAGACGTAGACCACGGCGCGGTGCAGGATGTCGTTGGTCTCAGCGAAGAACTGGTCGAAACCCCAACACTTCTCCTGATCCGCCTCCAGGATGTTGGCCAGAACCGGGGTCAGCAGGCTCTGGAGGCCCCTGGAGGGCCAGAACAGGGTCAACCTGACCTGAGGGGGGCAGCACCAACTAGCAGCTACATGTGATCCTAATCTTTACAACCCATCTCTGGATCAGCTGATCCTTGTTGTACGGACACGGAACTTTAACTAGACCACACAGACTTCTGCAGCTGTTCTAGCTGTGTTTGAAAATCTGATCTGGATCAGATTATTGATCCGGATCAATAATCTGAGTGACCCATACTTGGACAGGCTGCAGGACACCGGCATCTCGGTGCTCCACTCAATCTTCCCGTTCTCGCTCTTCTGGTGACCAGAAATGGTTCCTGACGGTTTCTCTGTGATGATCTTATACCTGAGAAGGAGAGGGCGGGATCAGCTGACCTGTGACCTCCTAGGATTGGTTGCTGTGGAAACCTGCTCTTACATCACTTCCTTGTTCCTGCGTGGTCCTTCGAACGGTCGGAAAGGCAGGCTGCCGGTGGCGGCGTGGTAGAACGTCACGCCGATGCTCCACAGGTCCACCGTGGCGCCGTACTTCTTCTGGTGGTCCTTCCGCAGGACGGCGCGCTCGTACATGTCCGGGTGCTGCAGACACGCAACCCGGTTAGCTACAGATTAGCTACTCACTGCGACAGGTTAGGTACAGGCTGCGACAGACAGTTCTCTCCCCAGGTGTGTGTCTCACCAGGTACTCTTCGGTGCCGTACAGAGACTGGAACTGCTCGTCGTCTTCCAGCTCGCGGGCGGCACCGAAGTCCGTCAGCTTGTAAACGGAGCGCCCGTCCTCTCCGATCACCCTCATGATGTTTCCCGGCTTGATGTCGCGGTGAACGATGCCGTACTCCCTCAGGTGGTTCATGCCTGCCACTGGGGGACACAGCAGACCGTCAGGTGAGGCGGTACCCGGCGGTGCCGGTCCGGGTCCTGACCTTACCGACGTCGTGGAGGACGATGAGGAACTCGTCCTCCGGGAGGCCGTAGGCGTTGGTGGACTCCTCCAGGACGGTGTAGAGGCTGCCGCAGGGGCAGTACTCCATCACCAGGACCTTGTGCCGGGTGTTGGTCTGCCAGCAGAACCGGGTCAAAGACAATTCTACATCTGGACCTCAGCCCTCATCAGAAACGGACCCACCTCTTCTTCCACGGCAAACAGCTTCACGATGTTCTTGTGGTTCAGCTTCTTCAGAACCTCAAACTCTCTCATCTGGACGTCGAGCGGCCGCAGGAAGCTCAGGTTGTTGAACACCTTGACGGCGTACAGGTCGCCAGTTTTCTGCACAGAGACACCGCTGTTACCGCCTGGCTGGGTTCTGCTGCATCAGAACCGGCTCTGACCCGCGGTCGGCCGTACCTTGTGTCGTCCTCGGTAGACGTTGGCCGTGGCGCCCTGACCCAGGAGGTCGGAGATCAGCCACAGGTAGTTGGCGGTGCTCTGCATTCTGACGGCCGGCGGATCCTGGAGAGGCAGGAGGCGGATCAGGAAGGGCTGGTTCCGACCCAAATAGTCACATGCACAGAACCAGAAGAACTGGACACATAAAACAAGACCGGACCGGGTCCACACCGCTGTATCTGTGCAGGCATGGACTGAATGGGTCAGAACCGGTCAGAACCAGTCACTGCTCCAGAGCCTGACCAGAACCAGTCCAGAAGTGGGCCAGAATATTAACCAGGTCTACCAGACAGCAACGACCGCTCCATGAGGCGGTTCTGGTGGTGAGCCTGGTTCAGGGCCGACCCAAGGCATAAGCAAACTGAGCACCCAAACCTCCAACGCTGCGGTGGAAGGAAAGTTATCAAAACAACGTCGCAAAGAAGGACTTGTCCTTCAGGGTCAGAGGAGAGAAAAAAGACGAGATAAAAGTTCGTTTTCTCTTGGCAACGTTTGTGGAGCTGCTAAGTAAGATGCTTGGTAGTGACTTTGAACGGTCCAGTTCAACAGCCAAACGTTTATTTATACACAAGAATTGATTATTGTTTGACATTTACAAAAGATAGAGACGGGATGGACAGATGTGAGCGACCGGTCACCTGTATGTTTAACAACTTTGGCTTACAGAAAACAAATAATATATTGAAACTGAATTCAGGTTTGCGTAATAACTTGTGGTTCAAACAGCAAATATGGAGAGAAATCAGCTATTTTTTTAGATTTTAATGACGATGGAGAAGTATCTCCTCCAAAGCTTCGAGACAATCTTACAGCGAGGGCAGAAATTATAGCAAAGTATTCATATTAAAAAAAATTAAGAATTAAAAGATCAGAGGAAGTGCATCAAAAATTGGAAGATCTAGAACAAAAACACAAACAAAACCGTAAACCAGATATAGTGGAAGATTTAAAAAGAATCAGAAACAAAATAAATGATATGGTAACAGAGTGTAACCTGCAATTAGTAATGGACTTTTATTTTTGCGGGCCCACTTCCTGTTTGCCCCAAACTCCGCTAGCTTATTTAAAGCCACGCCTCCAGCGCGCAGTTTAAAGATCCTCACCTGTTTCCACTGTGGCTGTGGCTTGTTGTTGGCGTCTTCCTCACGGAGTCATCAAAATCTTTAAGCCCACTGATTTGATTGCCTGAATTATTGGCGTTGTTACCTGGATGTCGCCGGGGTTCTGGCACAGCTGATTGTGGCTGGGCGTGCCCACTCTCTTGATAAGGTCGGGGTTTTTTTTCCGGTTGGATCAGATCCTCATCAGGATTTGAAGATGGCGAGCTAAGGAAAAGAACTCTGAACTTAATGATTTTGCAATTAATTTATTCTGGGTCAATTGTCTTGTCTCATTGTGTTGTTGTAATTGTTGTTTTATTCAAATCACTTAATATATATTCACCAAAACTAAAAACACTGCCTCCTGTTTTCTCCACACCTCGGGCTCCTAAAAGAACACTCTTCTGATGCTGCTTCTGTAGCCGCAGTTAGCTGCCTAGCCCATAACTGTTACATTGTTGGCGAGCTAGCCAGGAGCCTGATACTGTGAATGTTTTGGTGGATGTGTTTTGTGGTTTGTATTGAAATATGGATTTCTTTGACCAAATTGGTATCAATGTTGCAAATTCTGTCATCATTAGTGGTGTAACGAACACTCAAGCAGATGATGAGATCATCAATTATTTACGTGGTTATGGTGGAATTAAGGTTTTTACTGTTACTGCACGTGAGAATCCATTTTATAAAAACCTGGCCGTTGAATTCAGTAATTCTGCAGATTTGGAAAAGCTAAAATCGCTTTTGCCATACGTTTATCCATCTCAGGTTACAGAAGATGTTATATTTGTTGTTAAATTACTTTCAAGAGAGTGCCCTGCCACAGCCACAGTGGACACAACCTTACCTCCCGATTACCTTCATGAACTGAAACGTATTTCCCAGCAGAGTGGACAATCATTTGATGATGTTTTGAAAGGAGTTTTTGAACAAATAAGTGCTCATTTAGGAATAGCAGCTATTGGAGGGGAGCCTGATAAAGATGAAGGGAATGATGATGATGAGGAGAATATTGTTGAAGTACTTACCACTGAAAGAGAGTCTAGTCAGACTCCGCCACCTACTCTTCCCTTAAACCAATCAGATCAGTCCACCACCTACCAGCAAGGACCACAAACTCAACCGAATCCAACTACAAATGTGGGGCCGAGAATTTTCCTTTCGGGGAATGATCTGAATCCTTCTGAGGTCCAAAGGGTTGTTGTGGAACACATTGTGCGCAGAGATGATGTAAATCTTCAACCTCTGTCTTCATTCAGACTACGTACCTTTTCAGGAAGACTTCCAAAACCTCAGCATGAGGCAGATTATGAATCCTGGAGGTCTCAAATAGAACTTTTAAATGCAGATCCAAGTCTTGCACCCTTACATGTTACAAGGCGCATTTTGGAAGGTTTACTCCCTCCAGCTGCTGACCTAGTGAAGGGTTTGGGGCCTGATGCCCTGCCTGCCACATTTTTGCAGGTACTCGATTCTGCATATGCTACTGTTGAGGATGGAGAAGAATTGTTTGCAAAATTTTTAAACACACTTCAGGACCATGGAGAACGACCTTCTTCTTATCTGCAGAGACTCCAATTGGCTCTCAGCACAGTGGTGAAGCGTGGTGGGATTCCAGCCACTGAAATGGACAAATATTTGTTAAAACAATTTTGTAGAGGTTGCTGGGATAATAGTATGATAAACAAACTGCGACTAGAAAAGAAAAAAGATCAACCACCTCCTTTCTCTGAGCTTTTATTAACACTTAGAACAGAAGAAGATAGGCAGTTGGCAAAAGAGATGTTAATGAAAAAACATATTCCATCAGTCAAGCATCGTGTCAATGTACAAGCTCACACTACTAGTGCATGTTCATGTGGCCATCCATCAGACTCGGGTGCTATTGAAGACTTGAGAAAGCAAATGCTGAAGCTGCAGAGTCAAATGTCAGCTTTGCTGTCTAAGGACTCTAATTCTGTTAAACCAGAAAATCAGCTGAAAAAACAGAAACTAAAATCTGGCCAAACTAGTAGTAGGCCAAAGCCCTGGTTCTGCTTTAAGTGTGGACAGGATGGTCACATTGCTCCCAACTGTTCCAGTCAGCCAAATTCCAGCTTGGTTGAAGAAAAACGTCGCCAGCTTAAACACAAACAGCAGTCCTGGGAGAAAAGTAAATCATCAAACTAGAAGCAGTTCTTACTGAGGGACAAGTGGGAGCTGCAACCAATGAATGTCCCCCCATTCAAGACTCATCTTCTTATTTTCCATTACCTAAAGGGTTAGTGGGCACAAGGAGTACTGGCGAGGTGAAGATTAAAGGGATCAATTTTCATTGCCTCTTAGACACAGGTTCCCAAGTCACCACAATTTCACATTCCTTCTATAACACCCATCTATCGGATCATAAAATAAAACCCATAAATGATCTTTTGGAGGTAGAAGGTGCAAATGGTCAGAGGGTGCCTTATATTGGATATGTGGAACTCTGTTTGACATTTCCCTCTGAGTTCACAGGAGAAGAGATGGACATAAACACCTTGGCCTTGGTTGTTCCAGACCTGCGATCATCCCAACCCCCTGTTCTGATTGGCACCAACACTTTGGATGTTGTGTATAACCAGTGCTGTCAGTCACAGTCTGAGTTCCATCCTGTGCCTTTTGGATATAGAGCAGTGCATAAAATTTTGGAGATAAGGCACAAACTAACAACTGATGACTATCATGGCATTCTAAAAATGCAGTCATCTATCCCCCAGGTTGTTCCTGCTCAGAGAACTGCTGTGTTGGATGCTCTTCTTATATGCCCATTACTGCAAGGTGAAAAAGAAGTAATTATTCAGCATCCAACCTCCTTTTCTCTACCTGGTGGTTTAATGGTAAAATCAAGCCTTTTTGATCTACCTCCTGTACAGCCTGCTTCTCTGCCAGTGGTGATCACTAATGAATCTGACCATGACATTGTGATTCCAGCTAGAGCCGCCATCGCTGAAGTCAGTACAATCCAAACCATACTTTATAAAGAACAGAGTGTGCATCAACCTTCCCATAGTTCAGAGCTAAATCCAACTAAGTTGAACTACAATTTTGGAGACTCTCCGCTCTCAACTGAATGGAAGCAACGTATAACAATCATGCTCGACAGTATGTCAGATGTTTTTTCAAAGCATGATCTTGATTTTGGTCGTACAGATAAGGTCAAGCATGAGATCAAGCTGTCGGATCCCACTGCTTTTAAACAGCGACCAAGACCCATTCACCCCCTAGATGTGGATGCTGTACGTAAACACATTCAAGAACTGTTGCAGTCTGGTGTTATCGTGAATCCAACTCACCTTTTGCTTCCCCCATAGTTGTAGTGCGGAAGAAAAATGGTGCTGTGCGGCTCTGTATTGATTACAGGAAGTTGAATGCACAGACCATCAGGGATGCATATGCTTTGCCAAAACTGGAGGACACATTTTCAGCACTGTCTGGCTCAACATGGTTCTCCACTTTGGATTTAAAATCTGGTTACTACCAAATTGAGATGAATGAATCAGACAAAAATAAAACTGCATTTGTCTGTCCACTTGGATTTTATGAATTTAACCGCATGCCTCAAGGTGTAACCAATGCTCCTAGCACCTTTCAACGCCTCATGGAGCGGTGCATGGGAGACATGAATTTAAAAGAAGTGCTTGTTTTCATTGACGATTTAATAGTGTTTGCACCAACTCTAGAGGAGCACGAATTCCGGTTGAAGAAAGTTCTTCAACGCTTGAGAGAATTTGGATTGAAGCTGTCAGTTGAAAAGTGTGTTTTCTTTCAGACATCTGTTCGCTACCTTGGACATGTAGTTTCAAGGAAAGGAGTGGAGACGGATCCAGACAAGATTTCCACATTAACATCTTGGCCAGTTCCTCAGAATTTAAAGGAGCTCAGATCATTCCTTGGTTTCGCAGGGTATTATCGCCGGTTTGTGGAAGGGTTCTCATCAGTGGTCAAACCTCTCAACGAGTTAACAGCTGGATATCCACCCTGTCGGAAAAATTCAAAACAGATGAAGTCGCAACATTACCTTGACCCCAAAGAACCATTTGCTTCTCGTTGGACAACTGCTTGCCAGCAGGCCTTTGAAGAAGTAATCCAGAAGCTTAGTACAGCACCAGTTCTTGCATTTGCAGACCCAGGTAAACCCTACATATTACACACAGATGCTAGCTCTACTGGCCTTGGTGCAGTCTTGTACCAAGAACATGATGGGCGGAACAGGGTGATTGCATATGCTAGCAGAGGTCTGTCCCGCAGTGAAAGTCGATATCCTGCCCATAAACTTGAGTTTTAGCCCTCAAATGGGCAGTGACGGAAAAATTCTATGACTACCTGTATGGATCTGATTTCACTGTGGTTACCGATAGCAACCCATTGACATATCTGCTAACTTCTGCTAAATTGGATGCTACAAGCTATAGATGGCTTCTGCTCTTTCAACTTTTACTTTTAAGATCATTTATCGGGCTGGCAGGTTAAATGCAGATGCTGATGGTCTGTCTCTCGACCTCATGCTGAACAGGTGGCTGATCCTTTATCCGTTAAGGAGAAAGAAAGAATATTGAAGTTTACTGAACAACATCTGGAACATCCATCCTGTATTTCCATTGACCAGCACTCAGTCCAAGCAATATGTGACAGACAACTGGTGTACAGCTCACCCAACCTGGACCAGGTTGTTGCTCTTGTGCAAACTCTCTCCATTAACACTGACAGTTTACCAGACAGTTTTGTTAATGATGTACAGTTCTCTTCACTTGTTGTGCCATCTTTCTCTGAAGGTGAAATTGCTGATAAACAAAGAGCCGATCCAGTCATTCAGCACATCATCGCTCAAATGGAACGAGGGGAAAACCCACCGCCATTTCTGAGGGAACAGCTCCCCGATCTGCCACTACTTCTGCGAGAGCTTACACGCTTGGAGCTCCATAATAATGTTCTCGTCAGGAGAAGGAATATTGGAGGTGAGCTTACTTACCAACTTGTACTTCCAGAGGAATGGCGGGCTGAGGTCCTTAACCAGCTGCATGACCAGATGGGCCATTTGGGCACAGAAAGAACTCTGGACCTCATCAGATCAAGGTTCTTCTGGCCACGAATGGCAAGTGATGTCTGTAGCAAACTCAAGAACTGTGAAAGATGCATTCGAAGAAAAGCACAACCTGAGAAAGCTGCACCACTTGTTAATATTAAAACTTCAAGACCACTCGAACTTGTCTGCATGGACTTTCTTTCAATAGAACCAGACCGGAGCAACACAAAAAATATTCTAGTGATAACCGATCATTTCACAAAATATGCTGTTGCAGTGCCAACCCCAAACCAAAGAGCTAAAACTGTAGCAAAAGTGTTATGGGAGAATTTTCTTGTCCATTATGGAATGCCAGAGCGTCTCCATAGTGACCAAGGGACTGATTTTGAATCACACACAATCAAAGAGCTCTGTCAGATCACAGGAATCAAAAAGATTAGGACCACACCTTATCATCCCCGTGGAAATCCTGTGGAGCGATTCAACCGAACCCTTTTAAACATGTTGGGTACTCTGCAAGAAGAAGATAAAACTCACTGGAAAGATTTTGTGAAGCCATTGGTACACGCTTACAACTGTACCCGAAATGATGTCACTGGATACTCCCCATATGAACTGATGTTTGGTCGGCAACCCCGCCTTCCTGTTGACTTAGCTTTTGGATTGCCTGTGTCTGAACAACCATCTACATCTCATTCACAGTATGTTGAAAAGCTCAAGTCACACCTCAAAGAAAGTTATAAAATTGCAACTGAAAACTCTGAGAAAGTCATGTGGAAGAACAAACTCAGATTTGACAAGCAAGTCACAGCTGCAGAACTCTCAGTTGGAGATAGAGTTCTGGTTAGAAAGCGATCAAACTACGAGGCAAGCACAAGCTCGCAGACCGGTGGGAATCAGACGTGTATATTATTCAGAAGAAAGCCGGCACTCTTCCAGTATACACCGTTAAACCAGAAGGCAAAGATCGTCCCATCAGGACTCTCCACCGTGACCTGCTGTTGCCTTGTGGCTACCTGTCCCCAGCTTCTAAACCAGAACAGAGGAAGAAAACAGCGATTGCACCCGTGACTTCAGAAAATGTAGATCTTTTAGACCCTGAAAATGAAGAACTGTTCTTACCTGATTTATCTGATTACTCCAGCTCCTATGTCACCAGAGTTACAACTGAGGTTGACTTACCTGCTCCTGCATCTACCATCGCTCCTATACCTGTGGATTTGCCTGGCCAGCATCCCCAGAGCTCTTTAGAAGAGAAGGTTGGTGAGGAAACGGAAGGGGAGTCTGGACCTGAACCTAGTGCTGAACTCGACCTGGAACGAACGGCTGAAGATGAAACAGATTCTGCTGACTCAGAGCCTCTTGGGGACAACTCCTCCTCTCAATCAGGACCTGTCTCTCCTCACCCAGAATCTGCATCCTATCCAGGACAATCCAGCATGTTAAGTGATTCTTCTGCTGTAAAACTCTCCAGCCCAGATCCTGAACCACCTGTCAGACGCTCTACCAGAACACGTCACCCACCAACTCGTCTGCAGTATTCAACACTTGGGCATCCACTTCTGCAGAGCATCCAAACCCTGTTTCAAGGACTCAGTACAGTCTTTACATCTGCTCTGGAACTGGATGAAACCTCTGTGACCTCTACATCATGTGACAGTGTGGTGTGTCACCAGCCGGTTGCATGTACGAGGCCGCACATGAGTTTAGGGGGGGAACCTGTAACCTGCAATTAGTAATGGACTTTTATTTTTGCGGGCCCACTTCCTGTTTGCCCCAAACTCCGCTAGCTTATTTAAAGCCACGCCTCCAGCGCGCAGTTTAAAGATCCTCACCTGTTTCCACTGTGGCTGTGGCTTGTTGTTGGCGTCTTCTTCACGGAGTCATCAAAATCTTTAAGCCCACTGATTTGATTGCCTGAATTATTGGCGGTGTTACCTGGATGTCGCCGGGGTTCTGGCACAGCTGATTGTGGCTGGGCGTGCCCACTCTCTTGATAAGGTCGGGTTTTTTTTTCCGGTTGGATCAGATCCTCATCAGGATTTGAAGATGGCGAGCTAAGGAAAAGAACTCTGAACTTAATGATTTTGCAATTAATTTATTCTGGGTCAATTGTCTTGTCTCATTGTGTTGTTGTAATTGTTGTTTTATTCAAATCACTTAATATATATTCACCAAAACTAAAAACACTGCCTCCTGTTTTCTCCACACCTCGGGCTCCTAAAAGAACACTCTTCTGATGCTGCTTCTGTAGCCGCAGTTAGCTGCCTAGCCCATAACTGTTACAAGAGGAAACTATGAAAATCTCCTGTTTCTTAAACAGAGATGGTATGAAGGCAGATCGATATCTGAGGCTCCTGGCAAGAAAACAGCAGAAAATACAAAACACAGAATCAGAAACCCCAAAAACAAAAAGGTTAAAGAACAAACTGGATGAAATGTTTTATTAAACCTCGTGGAGAAATCTCTGGAGGAACTCCTGAACAAGCAGATGAGTATCTGAACTAGAACTACGTTGTATGAAAAATGACTTTAGACGTCGCAGAGAAACAACTAAAACACAACGAGTGGATTAAAACATGTCTGTCGGTTACAGCAGCTTTTGGTAAGGAATTCCTCAGAGTTGATTCTGGTCCTGCACTAAACTGGATCCTAAATGCTCAACAACACCGAGTTGGAAGGACAATAATCTCAGCAATACATAAAGATAAACTGGACTGTGGATCAAACCGACCGATATCTGTTATAATTGACGAGTTTTCACTTCTATGGCCAGATGAATCCTCTCCTAACCATCAAACTGGATTCATACGTCAAACACAGTACAAGAACGTTACATGTTACAGATCACATACTAAAGAACAACTAGAAGACACCAGAATCAGTATAGATGCGTTAAAGCATTCGATTCAGTTTTCTCTGAGTTTAAATAAATTTAAAGCTGATGGACATTCATCTGACAGATTCACTTTAGAACGAGAGTCAAGAAACTGCTGCTTTACTTAGCACCGTTAGCCCAAACGCTAAGACAACATAAGGATATTAAAGGAATAAATATTGAAGGGAAGAACAAATGTGCTTGTTATGCAGACGATATTATTCATTTATAGCCAACCTACTCTCTTCCATTCTTGCTACAATTATTCAAACAATTTGGTCAATTATCAGGGTACAAAATGAATATTAACAGAACTCAGTTTGTTTCTTACAATTATACTCCACCACAGGAAATCCAAAACAGAAACCTTTAGCTCAAATATCTGGGTGTTAGCCACCAAAACACGTCAAAACTATTTGAATGCAATCATGTTCCCAAACAAAATAAAATCAAACAGGATGGAAAGTCACTCCTCTAAGTTTTATCTCCAGAACTGACTCAATAAAAATGAACATACTGTCCAGACTGCTGGGTTTATTTCAGACCAACAGTTTGTTCCATTATGGATGGAACAAACTGTTATCAAGGGATATTTGGCAGGTGAAAGTTGTACAACTGGAGGAGGAAAAGGGAGGTTGGGGTTATCTTCCCTTAGAGATGATTATTTAGCAGCAAGCAAGAACACCGATGATCTGGTGCCACCCAAAACTAATGCTCAATGGAAAAATACTGACACAAAGGCGACACCCGATCCTGTAAAGGCAGCGCTGGCTGATGCAAATCTACACAGTTTCTTAAATAATACAGATAACAGATGGACGAAAACGACTCAGAGTGTGGAAAACCATTGTAAGAGAAAATCTATTAGAAAACGACATTGGAGTGATAAAATGGATCAGATGAGAATCACTGGATGATCACTGCTCTCTGCTCAGCAACAAACAGCTAAACCTTAATTGAGCTTGAAACATTCAAGAGAAAATTAAGTAACAAGAATATAAACCTAATGGGAATTTTTATTTATTTAAAAATTAAGAGAACAGTTACTTCACTTATTTATTAAAACCTAATAAATCTTAAAACCATTGGACCTTTCATGTTAAAGCAAGGCGGGAAAGAGAGGAGGAGGAGGAAGAAGAAAGGGCAACAACATGGAGACACCAGGGGCATCAAAAAAATCACGACAGCGGCAGAAATCTGGATGGAGAAACCTGGTAAGAGTCACACCTGCTCAGAAACATCACTAAGATGGAAATCCTCCTACCTGTTGGAGAAAATGCAGAAATCCAAATTAAACCACCATGGTGTCTTCTGAGACTGAATTATCAAAGATCACTGGAAAGAGATTAATAGAACCTTACAAGACATTTCCAAACAGGATATTCCTTTAGAGATCAAGCTCATGTATTCTGCCTAAGAAACAAATATCTGATGACTATTTTATTAATAGCAAGTAGAAACAACATTACAAGAAAATGGTTATCACAGGAGGGCTGCACAGTGGTGCAGTTGGTAGAGCTGCTGCCTCGCAGCAAGAAGGTCCTGGGTTCGATTCCCGGCCCGGGGTCTGTATGGAGTTTGCATGTTCTCCCTGTGCATGGTGGGTTCTCTCCGGGTTCTCCAGCTTCCTCCCACAGTCCAAAAACATGACTGTCAGGTTAACTGGTCTCTCTAAATTCTCCCTAGGTGTGTGTGTGAATGGTTGTGTGTCTCTGTGTTGCCCTGCGACAGACTGGCGACCTGTCCAGGGTGACCCTGTGACCCCGCCTCTCGCCCGGAACGTTAGCTGGAGAGGAACCAGCAACCCTCCTGACCCCATTAGGGACGAAGGGTGAACAGAAAATGGATGGATGGTTATCACAGGACAAACTGACTTTAGGCGACTGGGTGGAAATAACATTCAACTCTCAGACAGTGGCAGAGTTGGGTGAAACTAAAAGATCTGATTTTATTTACAGAAACCAAACACCTCATAATTACATAACAATATGCTTCTGTTAGTTTGTTTTCTACATTTCTAACTATTTCAGTTTAAATTCTTTACATTCTATTTTTACTCCCACAGTGAAGTGGAGTTGTATCAGGAGGTCAACTGGTCCTCCTCTTTGTGTCGTTGAGCCCAAATGTTATGTAAAATTGGCTTCCTCGGGAATAAATAAAGTTAAAAAACCAGGCGTCGGGAACACTTGGCTCCTTCTTTTAACCTGAACTAAAAACCTCCAGAAGCCCAGATTGATCAATCAAATTCAGAAATACTTTATTGATCCCAAAGGAAATCAAATGTTTGATCTGTTTCCCTCACCGATTTAAATAAAGTTTAGATTTTATGATTTAGACTTTTGCCTTATTATCCATCAGGGAAGACATTTTAGTTTAAGACACCGTAACCTTCCACACTTATTGTTTTGCTGTTGTGTGAAAACCAGAACCGACCTGTGACCTGCAGAAGAACCAGATCCAGAGCAGGTGGGTTCAGAATGGGTGAGGATGTTCCATCCCAGGGTGAACCGAACCGGACCTGACCGGACCGGGCTCCTCTGGGTCTCAATAAGAACAACGCTCAGCTTCAAGTCTCACAACTGAAGCGAGCTCAATCAGCTCAACGTCAACCTGGAGCAGGCTACGTGATCTCCGCCTGTCGCCATGGTGACAAGGCAGGTTCAAAAGGTACCGGACAGCCCGGCGTGACGTCATGCCGCCTGGAAAGTCCCGTCCAGGGAGTTTAACGCAACGGGCAGTGACGTCATGACGGCTACGCGTATTATTGTGATCAATCAAGGATGGATTAAATAATTGATTTGAGTTTAATTCTGGCTGACTGAGCCGGGAGCGCGCATGCGCCGGCCGCGAGCCCGTCTATGGATGCGGGGACGCGCACCTCGGGCCCTCGCGCAGAACCGAGCCAAGCAGAGCTCAGAAAACGGGTCAGACCACTGGAACTGTTAGCTAACATCTTCCCACACCGAACCATATTCGGGTCAGAACCAGAAACGCGGGTTTACCTGAAAATAAAGCGACATTTATTTTTGTTTACTTCCTTACCTCCTCTCTGCTGCTCTCGGCTCCTCTTCCGCTGCTCCTTTGTCAGCTGACCGCGACTGACCAATCAGCGAGCAGGCAGAGGCGGGGTGGGGCCAACAGGCTACCGTAATAAAGGAAGGAGGGTACCATCTGTAATCTGAGCCCTTCTCATTACCTCGTGGATGAATTCATACCAAAATAAAGTTAAAAGGAAAAAAAAACGGGTGACAATTTATAAACTTATACCTGGAGGATGTGAGTTCAGAATTAAAACACAAGGAGGACATAAACTGCAGAAGCGCAAAGGGAATAGTTTTTACGGTAAAGACAAAAACTAGAAACTAAAAGTGAAACCGATCAACCAGGCTAATAAAAATAAAAACATGGAGGATCAACTAAGTAAAATATTGAGAAGTTAAACTGGAGGAGCTGCAGTCTCAAATAAAACATATATTTATAAAAACATTTGTAAAGTAGAAGAAATAAAACCACTTGCAGAAAGAAACGGAGAACGATTATATATGAAGGAGAGAAAAACTAAACTAAAACTGATTTTGAAATAGGTTAAAGTAGCTACTCTGAGACAGAAATTGACAGAAACGGCTTCTGAAATGTCTGACAGCTTTATCTCCCACATTATGGGTTTCCTGAGTCTTCTGAATATTAAACTCCATCAATAAGAAGAAAATATATTCAGATCTTTGCTTAGTTAAAACAATTTCTAACAATTTAACTGAAAAACAAAACCGAAACGAGGTAAAACAAAACTAAAAACCTTCAAAACCCGGTTAAATCAGTGTTGAAATCACACAGAGATCCTGATTCATCCTCATTTTGGACCCTGAGCCTCAGAAACCTGGTGGAGGCTGTATAGTGATCTAGGGTTAGTCTTTGTAAAGATTGATACTTTTATTACATTATTTTATTGTTAAATAGTGTAAATGCCAATACACACTGGTTGTTGCTCCTTTAATTTATTCGTCAGTTCTTCAGTTGAATCGTAGAGGATGAATATTTGTGAAAACAGCTTCATGATTCGTCTCTGACTGACAGAATAAATGCCATGCTTACTTCAGGAGCCCTTCTGATTGGTCGATCGGGGCAGCGAGGCATCTCCAGGAAATCAGAACCAACTGGGCCAAACCAGTTCTATTCCTGCTGGTACTGGACCTCGGTTCTGAAAACAGAGATAACTCAGAAATGACTAAACTTATTAAAGTTTATTTATTCAACTCAGATTATTTCCAGGAACTCCAGTTGTTGCTTTGTTTAGCCCTAGTTTGTAGTTAGAAATACTATCTTTAATTTCATCAGCTCTTGCTTTACGGTTTTATCATTTAAATAGTAATTAACTGTGACAAAATGTCAAATTATAAGTTTCGTCAGGTCCTGGATCGTCTTCGAATAACAGTTTTTATTAAGCTATTTTTGATTTATGCCAAATTGTTCTCGATCCTCAGGGCTGAATTTTAACAGATTACAGCTGCAGTAATAAAAACCTTCAGCAATGACGCTAAACATGCAGAGAAACCCTGCACGCTGTTGCCATGGTAACTAGAACTGGACCATTCGTTCTCTTCCTCCTGATTGGCTGTCTGATTCCATCTCCATCAGATCCAGTTGAACAAACCTGCAAAGCTCAACCTGAACAGACGTTCAGCTGGAGAACTGTTCTTCCCCAGCTTGATTCTTTCTGAATCAAACTGAACCGAAAATAATAACTCAGGTTTGTAGATTCAAATATTTTCACATTTCAAAGATTCCCGCCCAGTAAAAATGGAAACTTTTGTTTTAAATGTTTGATTAATTCTACTGTGCTGGTGTGAAATCAGCACTCGGACTTTGCAGGAAAAGTTCACTCAGTTTATATTCAACAGAAACAGAATCAGCATCTGATGAGTAATGAGCCGATAGCGGCAGCTGGAGCAAAACCCGTCCACCTTTCTACTTCCTGCGAGCCTCTACTGTCCACTTCCCCTCTCTGCCACAGCACCACCTGCAGGCCGGAAGAGAGTCTGCAGGACCAATGAGCAAATCATCATCATTTAGTGTTCATCTGTAATCTGTCCGGAAACTCAGCAAACAGAAAATCCTCCAAAACCTGATGGAGAGTAATTTGGTGGAAATCTGTGAAAAACATTTCAGATAAAAACACAAACACCAGCATCAAATCAACAGTTCTCATTTATTTCACTGTAACTGAATTATTTCCCTCAGATGGTTCATTAGTGGCTTTTAAAATCAGATCACAGGTTTGATTCCAGTTCAGCTTAAAGAGGTTTTTAAAGATTTTTGTTCACATCTGATGTCCCAGATTTTAAAAACCGACGGCGCAGAGCACACTCTAGCATCGCCTCAGCTTGAGTCACTTGGTACCGAATAAAATCAGACAAGAAAACCGTCTAAAGTGCAGAAATGAGAACTTTTCCGCCAGAAGAGAGCACATGTAAAGGAGCAGGGTTGAAATACAGGCAACATCGTCTGAGGATGCATGGAGGAGAAACGGAGGCTCAGAGGGGCCAAAAACTGATTGTAGAGGAGGTACGGTGAAACAGGAGGGTCAAAACCTGAATGAAGAGGAAGCATGGAGACTTGGAATGGTCAAAAATCTATATTTGGAGACTGTACGAAGGCTCAGAAGAACTACAAATGGAACATGGAGGACGTATGGCGGCTCAGAAAGACCAAGAGTTAAATGTTAAGAAGGTAAGGAGACCCAAGATGGCCAAAAATTAAATGTGGAGGAAATACAAAGACGTGGGATGGTCAGACACTATGTGGTCATGCAGTACCAGAACTCAGGTCACGGAGGCTCAGGCTAGTAAAAAAAACGTAACGTCTGAGCTGTATGGGAGCTTCCAAGTGACCAAAACTTAGTGATGTGGCAATACGGAGACCAAGGACAGACAGAAACTGTGTATGATATTCAGAGACCCTGTACTGCCAGAGTCAGGCAACCACAAAAGGACGATTTAAGGTATATGGAAGTCCTGTAGTGCCAAGACGTTTTGTGGAGGCCTTAGAGGTTCTGGACTGGCAGCAGACTGTGAACAAGTATCAAGGCCGTATGGAGACAGCGTAGAAAAACACGCTGGTCAGATTTTGGTGTTAATGTTTAAAAACTCGTTAAGGTCTCCATTTAATCAACCAATCAGAGCTTTCTGTGAGGGGGCGGGGCTCCAACCCGTCCAGCTGCCCTGGGTTCTTTGTGCTTTCTCAGGTCTGAGCCGGACCTCCTCGGCTCTGGTCAGACCTGCTAGAGATTGTCTGGACTGGTGCTGGTGCGGTTCTGACTGGGACCGGGTTCAAGGGGTCAGGGAGTGACCTCTGACCCCTGCGTCCTGATGCCGAGGACAGTAAAAACGAGGACAAGTTGTGAGATTGTCAGCGATTCTGTAGAAAAATAGAAGGAGGGAATAAAAAAGAGGAATGAAGAGCTGCAGGCGAGACATTTACATCGATTCTCTATATAGCTTATAAATACGTATCTACACAGTATGTGGTACAAAAATACTAGAGCTTTCAGTGGGGATTTCAAAATAAAAGCACATGTAGCTGTGGCACTGCTCAGGCACAGGTTGTGATGATGATGAGGAGCAGATCTTCCTCGTGGTGTGAGAACAGGCGAGGGCGGGGCCAGCGTGTGGTTGTACGGAGGCCCGACGGGGACAAAACTATGACGCCCCGCCCCAGAACCCCAGAGTGGGCGGGGCCTGTGGCTGCTGCTTGTATTTGGCATCAGGAGTCCGACTGGCCGGCGCCGCCGCGGTGGGTCCCGTTGGGCGCCGGCGCGGTCCCGTTTGACTTTAAGGCAACTATTCTCTGTGGCGAGTTTAATAAAAGCTTCTGTTAAAAATGTACAAATTACAAACTCTATGGCATCATCATCATCATCATCATCAGTATAGAAAATATATAAATATGATTTCTCTGTTCTGTACAAATGTTCTGCAGCTCGCCATCCTCCGGTTCCCTTTTAGCGCCGCCGCAGTGTCTTCCCGTTTTCTCTTTTCGACTCGGATATCAACAATTGTTATATACAGGAAGGGGGCGGGGCTTGGCTCACGAGGAGTCCGTGCACGGGGACGGCGGCGGCGGGTACAGGTGGTGGGAATAGCTGCGTTCTGTGTATGGCGACGGCGGGCAGCTTTCGCAGTTCTCCTCCGCCGACAGGTACTGGCTGCGCGGTGTGGGCGGCGGCGGGAACGGCTCCGAGTCGTAGTTGAGGTCGCTGGTGTAGCCCTTGGCGGCGGCGGTGGATTTGAGCGGCCGGCGGCCCGGCGTGTAGTCGCTGTCGCAGACGTCGGTGCTGCAGGGCGTGGTGGGCGGGGCAAAGTGGCGGTAGGTGTAGGGCCGGTAACTGGAAGGATGAAAACATCAGTTTATATCCACCAATCTATGGAGAACCAAATGTATGGCAAGCTAGTTTAACATAAAATCAGCTGATTTTCACATTCTGAGTAGACAGAAAAACAGCCAAAGATTTGTTCAGTTTGAACGGATCAAATGCTTTTCAAGATGGCGTCACTGAGTGGCCAAGCACCTGGGATTACAATTCCAGATATGACAAACCTAATCAGGACTCAAAGGTACACGAAAGGCCCCCTAGTGCTGCCACTGAGCTGCCCAAACAACTGCCAGCAGGAGGCAAAAAACCCATGGAAGCTTTTAGCTGAAATTCAGTAAGATTTTAAAAACATGTTCACATGAGATCTGCATCTTATTAAACCCAAAATCTGGTCAGTTTTCAGTCAGAAAGGCTGAAGCTGTGAAGAGAGAGAGGGAACCGATTTCCTTAATAACTCGGGATCGGTCAGAGGATTGTATCTTTATATTGCAACAAGAAACTTTATTGTTGTTTTACATCTCAAACAGACTTTGTTCTAATAAGATTTTTCTCCTGAATTGATTTCCAACCTCTGGCAGCAAAATGCTTCCATAAAAACTGCTTCATAAATCTGAATATAAATAAGGAGCAAAAGGTTCTGCTGTCGACGCGCTGGAAATGGAGCATTTTCAAAAAATCTCTCATTTCTCATGGAAATTTGAAAGTGCTTCATAAATTTGGGACTTTTTGACAGAATAATGATTCAAGAAATCAAAGATGTTGTTTTGTCTGCTACCGACGTTATTTATACCTAAAAACAGCTTTAAGGAGCAAAAGCTGCTCCGGTACCAAACATTCCCCAACGGACAATCTGAGCAGATTGACGAGGAATAATAATAATAATAATAATAATGATAATGATGAGTCATTAATAATGATAATAATAATAATAATGATAATGATAATAATATTAATAATAATAATAATAATAATGATGATGATAATAATAATAATAATGATAATAATAATGATAATAATAATGATCATAATAATGATAATAATAATAATAATAATGATAATGATGAGTCATTAATAATGATAATAATAATAATAATGATAATAATAATGATAATAATAATAATAATAATGATAATGATAATAATAATAATGATAATAATAATAATAATAATAATAATAATAATAATAATAATAATAATAATAATAATAATAATGATAATAATAATAATGATAATAATAATAATAATGATAATAATAATAATAATAATGATGAGTCATTAATAATGATAATAATAATAATAATGATAATAATAATAATAATAATGATAATAATAATAATAATAATAATAATAATAATGATAATAATAATAATAATGATAATAATAATAATAATAATAATAATAATAATAATAATGATGAGTCATTAATAATGATAATAATAATAATGATAATAATAATAATAATAATAATGATAATAATAATAATAATGATAATAATAATAATAATGATAATAATAATAATAATAATAATAATAATAATAATGATAATAATAATAATAATAATGATGAGTCATTAATAATGATAATAATAATAATAATGATAATAATAATGATAATAATAATAATAATAATAATAATGATGAGTCATTAATAATGATAATAATGACTGCAGCATGACGTCATGCTGACTGGTCAAAACGTTAATTCAAGATATCAGCATGGAAAACTAATCCAGATTAAAAACATTCAGGATCTCTTTAATTTATCGGAGAGGATTTGAAAGGAATCATGACGAGTCAGAAATAAAGTCCAGATGTTCCTGTTTGTTTTGCTGAGTCATTATTTGTTTCAATCTGTTTCTAAACATCAATTAATGGCGTCTCAGATTTACGTTATGCAGATATTTTCAATAATCTGACGTCATTTAGTCCGAATATAACCAGAAATCTGAATTAACATGTTTGGGTAAAACTGCCTGCCATAGAGACGCAGGCCTGATCCGCCTGGTGGTTCCGACCCGGCCTGTCAGTACCTGTAGGAGCGGTGGGTGGAGGGGCTGTTGGAGGAGTAGCCGAACTCCAGGGTGTACTGGGAGCGGACGGTGGCGGGCGACGGCGGCGGGTTCAAGATCTGGAAGACAGACAGCATGAGACCAGAACCGGAACCGGAACCGGAACCGGTCGGGTCGGGTCTCACCGGGGGGAAGTAGGTGCCCTTGGTGCTGGAGGAGCTGCTGGACGACGCTCCGGTGACGTGGGCGCGGTCGTACGGAGGGCCGCTACTGCCGCCCATGATGCTCAGGGAGCCAATCACAGACTTCCCTCTGGACATACCTGCAGACAGAGAGCGGGTCAGAACCGGGTCAGAACCGGCCCCACCCCCCGGCGCGACCCGCCTTACCCGGCAGCGAGCCGGACAGCGACCCGGGATGCGGCACGTATCCGAGCGGCACCGAGGCCTGGCCGTGGACCACGAAGTCGTTGGCGACCGTCTCGCCGTCGTCCTTCATGTGGGGGCAGAGGACGCGCTGGCACACGAAGTAGATGGCGCCCACCACAAACAGCGCCATCACCACGGCAACGATGGAGCTGATGGTGCTGTTGGTCGGCGCCGGCAGCTCCGGCGGATCTGGAACTACAGGAGAGCGTCGGCACAAGGAGAACACCAGAACCGGGTCGGAGCCGGGTCGGGACCAGACTCACAGCAGTCCGTCTCGTCCGAGTTGTCGCTGCAGTCCGTGTTGTGGTCGCACTTCTTGTGGATCCCGATGCACTGGCCGTTGGCGCAGGAGAACTGGTCTGCTGGACACCGGACTGGGAACAGAACCAGAACACATCAGAACCAGACCTGGGAGAGATCCCCACATCTGGGATAAAGGTTCAGACACGTCAGCTTCTATCGAGGTTTTTTCCTGGTTTTGGTTCTGGACTGGTTTGGGCCCAGTTTAGTGGAGAACTAAAACAATGGAGATTATTTTAGCCTCTGGATCTGGACCGGACCCGGATCACCTTCACACTTGTTCTCGTCGGACCCGTCCTGGCAGTTGACCTCCCCGTTGCAGCGCTCGCTCTGCTCCACGCACTGCCGGCTGTCGCACTGGAACTCGGACTCGGAGCAGACGGGGCATTCCTTCTCGTCGCTGTGGTCGTCGCACTCGGGGAAGCCGTCGCACCGCCAGGAGTTGGGGATGCAGTCCACCTCTCCGGAGACGCAGGCGAACTGGTCGGGCGAGCAGGTGGGCGGTTCTGAGGAGAGAGAGAGGACGGGTCAACGGGTCGCCCCCGGCGGCGCGGCGCGGTGGCGGCGCGGCCACGGGCTCACCTCCGCAGGTGAGCTCGTCGGACAGCAGCACCAGGTGGACGGGGCAGGAGCAGCGCGTGGTTCCGTCGCCCTTCACGATGCAGATGTGGGAGCAGCCGCCGTTGTCCCGGGTGCACGGATGGTTTCCTGCAGGAGGAAACAGGAAGTTAGAGCTGAACCCAGTTAAACCAGAACTCAGGCTCGTCGGGTTTGGTTCTGACTCACTTTAGTTTTGGTCTAAATTGGTTTTAGATCATTTCAGCTAGAAAACTATTTAAAATCTGTTGTTTTTCTGGTCTGAAGGTCTGGACGTCCCAGACGTTTCCGGTTTCATTTGGTGTTTTTCTGTGGTTTTGTTTGTGGACTGGTCAAAGACTGACTGGAAATGTTTTCAGTCTAAAACTGGTTTTTGAACTGGTTCTGGCCTCAGTTTGGGACTGGTTCTGGGTTTGAGACGTCTTTAGACAGTTTAATTTAGACTCAAGTTTTGGTTTTGAGGATGTTTTATTCTGGGTTTGGGTCTGGTTCTGGACAGTCTTAGACTAATTTTGCTAGCTGCTGCCATGTCAGTCTACGTTCCGTCGGTGGCGGTGGACTCACGGTACTCGTGCATGTCGATCTCGTGGACGGCGTGGATGTCGCTCAGGTAGGCGACCCGCGCCTGCACCTTGGTGCGGCCCTCCCTCGTCGTCTTGTCGATGCGTTCGATCATCTGCTGCTGCTTGTCGATCCAATACAGGTGGTTCCCGAACACCGTCAGGCCCACCGGCTGCAGGATGTTTGAGTCCGCGATCACAATCCGATTGGCTCCTGCAGTGCTCACCAAAATAAAAGCACCAGGGAGAAAAAAACAAGGGCGAGAACTTCAGGAACAAAGGCAACGAAATGGGAGAGGAGGCAGGAGGGAGAGGGGGGGACACCGTTAAACACGCCTTTAACCTGAGCTCAGGATGATCAGAATGAGCTTCAGTCAACATTTGGTCATCGACAGGAATTTAACTAGACTTTATTATATATTTCTGGGTTAAAGTTTAGTACTCTTTTGTTCAATTTTTGTTTGCTTTTTCAGCATTCTTTGACTTGTGTATGGAAAGGTTAGAAAAGACAGAAATAAGTATTTTATTGATGCAGTCATTCTCTTCACTCATGGAGGAAAACCTAAAGCCTCTGCAGCTTTAGAGAACATCAGGGTTCATGTTCATCTGACAGAACTAGGAAATAAATTCAGGAGAAGTTTCTAATTTAAACGAGATTAAAAAAACAGCTAGATTTATATCTCATTAACATCAAAATATCTTCTTTTCTTTGATTATTTGTATCGATGGACAAACTGCTGTTCCTCTGGATGGCCTGCAGGGGGCACCAACTGAAACTAAAATATCAGATTTATCTCAGTGAGTCTTCCAGAGTTTCTACATCAAAGCTTTTTTCGCCATCTGGGAGGGTCAAAGGTCATGGTTTCCAGCAGGTAAGTCCAGGGTGGCTTCCTGTCGGGTCCTGCTTCCTGTCAGATTCTGCTTCCAGTCGGGTCTTTAACAGAACTCACCTGACAGGTCGCTGCTCTCAATGCGGCGCAGATCTGAGTCGACCCAGAACAGCTTTCCTGCCTTGTTGTCCACAGCCAGCGCCACGGGTTTTCCCAGGTTGCTGAAGAACAGAACCTCACGCTCCGTCCCATCCAGCGCCGCCCGCTCAATCTTGGGTGAGCGGTCCTGCAGGTTGGTGAAGTACATGTACCTGTGGAACAGGTTCTGTTAGTGTGAGTGACCTGTTTGCTAGCACCCATTGCTAACAAACAGGTCATTTATACAAGTTCTGTTCTGTTGCCGACCCAGGGCCCGGCACTGGGAGAACCACTCGGACTCACCCTCTCTCTGGGTTCACCACGATGGCCCGCGGCTTGTCGTGCTCGCCCCGCAGAACCACACCGACCCGGCTGCCATCCGTCCGGGTCACATTGATGACGTTGGTCACTTCGCTGGTCCAGTAGATGAAGCGGCTGAAGATGTCAATGCTGAGATCAAAAGGTCCGAGAAGGGAGCTGGACACCACCGTCACACTCTAACAGAACCAGAACCAGACAGAACACGGCCAACTGGATCAGGACCCTCTGATATACTAGTGTCAGCTTCCATACTGTTCATTTTCATTATTTACTTTTTCCCTTCATCAGCTACTTATTCTTAGCTGATAATCACTTGTGAAAATTGCTGTGGTTAAGCTAATGCTGCCCTGGTTAGCATAACGCTAATGCTAATCCATACAAACCCTTCCCGCTTCAGCGTTGGGTCTACAACCTCCCTGAGCTAACCGTCAGAACCCAAAGGAGTTGGATCAAAGTTGCTTCGGTCGGGTCAGCTTCCCCACCTGGTTGCCGTCCTCCTGGGCGCGGCGAATGACGTTCTGCTTGGAGTCGATCCAGTACAGCTGCTTGTCCAGCGGGTCGTAGTCAATGGCCCGGACGTTCTTCAGGTTCTGAATGGGCAGGACGATGTCGGGGCTCTGCTGCTCGTCGATCACCATGCGGTTGATGGCCGCCTTCTGGCTGAAGAGCAGGAACGCCGTGGGAGCTGAGGGTGACGAGCAGAGCGATCAGAGACCTGAGCAAAACCCGTCCAGGTAGCGGCCGAGTCCGGGTGGCTCACCGCTGCACGTCTTGTTGTCGCGGTTGAGGGAGAAGTGGGCGGGGCATCCGCAGACGAAGCCGCTGGGCACGGCGAGGCACAGATGGGAGCAGTGGCCGTTGGTGGAGGCACAGGCGTTCCAGCCGGCCTGCCGGGACGAGTGGAACACCAGGATGTCCATCACGTAGTCCAGGTGTCCCTGGATCAGGGTCCGGTTCTGGCCGCTCGTCTTGTTGGCCCGCTCGATGCTGCGGTGGCTCCAGTCCGTCCAGTAGATGTAGTCCTGGTACTGGGTGAGGCCGAACGGGTGAGGCAGGTCGTCGGCAATCACCTCTCGCTCCTTGCCTGCAAGTTGAGAAATAGGAAAAATCATGACAAAACCAGAACCAGACCAAGACCGGGTTCGACCGGTACCAAAAAACAGCCATTTTTGTTTGCACAGACTCTTATGAGTCCAAGACTGGGCAATGAAAATGGTCCATAAGTCTTAAACCCCACAACCAGTCCAGTACCCGTCCAAAACCAGTTCAGAACCAAACTGGGTCCGATTGGTTCTGTGAAATTCAGCCAGTTTCTATTCACACAGACGAGTCCAAGAACCAGTTTCAAACCCGTCGAGTTCTGGTCCAGTCAGGTTAGCCGGCGCTGTAGAACTTTCTGAGCAGCTTTTTAACAGACGACCCGAAAACCCGTCAGCAGCTGCAGAACCTGATCCGAGTTCTGTGAAGGTCCGACCCAGGTGAGTGAGGTGGACGTTACCAGAACCTTAACCGCCAGGGCCCAGTCGTAGGTTCCCCTGGTTCCACCCGGAGGAGCACCTGCTGGGTTTGTACCCCGGGGTTCTGGAGGTTCTGTCCGGTTCTGTCCGGTTCTGCGGGTCCTTACCCAGCATGTTGGAGGACTCGATGAGCGTGGTGTCCAGGTCGGCCCAGTACAGGCGCCGCTCGGCGTAGTCGATGGTGAGTCCGTTGGCCCGGCCCACGTTCGACACCAGCGTGATGCGGCCGGTTCCGTCCATGGCGGCCCGGTCGATCTTGGGCTTCCCGCCCCACTCGGTCCAGTACATGTACCTGCAGGGATGGGAACGGGTCAAAACGGAACCGGGTCGGAACAGGACCGGGCCCAGGAGAAGCGGAGCCTCACCCCTCAGCCGGGTCCAGCGCCAGGGCCCGTGGGCTGTCCAGGTCCTTCCAGACCAGAACCTGGCGGTGCTGCCCGTCCAGCTTGGCCACCTCGATGCGGTTGGTTCCGGTGTCGGCCCAGTACAGGTTCTTGCCCAGCCAGTCCACCGCCATGCCTTCTGGGTAATCCAGGCCGAATTGGACCACGTGCTCCAGCGCGCTGCCGTTCATGAAGGCCCGGCTGATGGTCTGCAGAACCAAAGGGAGGACCGGTCAGAGGCCGGTTCCGGTGGTTCTGGAGGTCCGGCCCGGGCCCAGACCCACCTTGAGCGTGATGTCGGTCCAGTAGATGCGGTTGTCGGTGATGTCGAAGTCGAGGGCGGAGGCCTCCTTGACGCCGGTGAGCGGGATGGCCACGGTGTTGCTGTTGGTCTCCAGGGAGATGCGGCGGATGTCGGTGTGGCGCGAGAAGAGCAGGAAGGCCTCCGGGACGATGCAGCTCTGCAGGTCGCCCAGCAGCTCCAGGCCGTTCGGGCAGCCGCACCGCACGCCGTGAGGCGTGTGCAGGCACAGGTGGCTGCAGCCGCCATTACTGTCAGCGCACGGGTTGGTCCCTGCACAGGCAGAACCACAGTCAGAACCGGAGCCAGAACCAGAACCAGAACCAGAACCAGAACCAGAACAGACCCTTCCCTGTTTCTCTCTGCTACGCTGCAGTTAGCAGAGCCTGTCATGAATGCTAGTTAGCATAGCAGAAACAGTGTTTTCTGTCACAGTAGGCTGTTTCTCCACCATGATCACATTTAGCAGCGCGTACATGAGGATGATTGACAGCAAGAAGCCCCAACTTTTGGCTCTGATTGGCTGTTTTTGGTTCATTTCGTCAGGCAGCAGCTCAGGGAGATCCATCTGACTTCAACAAACGTAAAAACCTTTTCTTTAATAAATGTTACAAAGGTAGGATGGAAGTTCATAAACAAAAATTAAAAACAAACTCTGTGGGTCAGAAAAGCCCACCATGAGATTGCTTATTTCAGCGCTTCAGTGTCATAAAAATGTTCACTGAGATATGGAGGCCTTAAGAAGGTTCAAAGGTCATAGTGCTGACACTGACCAATCACATGTTAAGCTTAAGTGGAGTTAAACTTAATTCACCTTTTTTCTGGAAACTGATAATTCACATCAAACTAAACATATTTGAACAGTGTTGCCGTTCTTCTTTCCCCACCACCAGGTGGCGCTAATGCACACCTAATACCTGTTTGCCAACAGCCAACAAACTCAAGAAGAAGAAGGGAAGGAAAGGTTCAGAGCTTCCGGGGTAGGCCCCGCCCCCTTGTGACATCAGCGGACTCACCGGCGACGCGGTGCAGGTGAGTGGCCTTCAGGCCCATCAGGTCGGGCAGCTGGTCGATGATGAACTCGCGCTCGGCGGTGCGTTTGTGGACGCGCTCGATGCTGCGGCGCTGCCAGTCCGTCCAGTAGACGAAGTCGCCCAGCAGGCTGAAGCCAAAGATGTGAGGAAGTTTGTCCTCTACCAGCACCCGTCGGCCCGTCCCGTTCATGTTCATCACCTGCACACACACACACACACACACACACACACACACACACACACACACACACACACACACACAATAAGAACAAAAAGATTTAAATCAAGCCAATGAAATATTCCAAATTTAGTTTTTTGTGCCAAATTTATCACAGATCCAAAACTTTCCAACATCTGCTGCATTAAAAGACTTTTAGTTTTTAAATTCCTTTGGGTTTAAGAAATTTATTCTGTTCTAAAAACAGAATTTGTGTCACTTTCTTTCAAAACATTTGCTATATTAGTGAAGTTTAATATATCAGATGAAAGCTGATTTGAGTTCAGTGAAGTTGATTTTTGGAAAAGTTTGGTAATAATGTAGATTAAAACAAACTGCAGCTGGACCACAGACGGCCCCTGAACCACACGTTGGACACCGCTGCTCTGAAGCAAACCGGATTAACCTTCAGCTGCATGAAGAGAAATATAAGAACTGATCTAAGGAGGAAAACCAGCCGGGCGGTGGCAGCATCATGCTGAGGACACAATGAGCATCTGAAACCGGCCGCTGGGCCCGGTTGGACTGTCCAACAGAACCAGGTGACCTCTGTTCCTCATGAGGTCACCAGCTCATAATAATCTGGAATAATCTGGAATAATCTGTCCCTCAGCAGATCCAACCAGATCTGTTCTGATCAACAAGATAAAACCTGGTTCTGATCCGGTTCTGATGAATGTGCAGGTCGGCGGTGTGCAGCGCTGTGATTGGCTGTC
Source organism: Gambusia affinis (assembly GCF_019740435.1). Classification (NCBI taxonomy): domain Eukaryota; kingdom Metazoa; phylum Chordata; class Actinopteri; order Cyprinodontiformes; family Poeciliidae; genus Gambusia; species Gambusia affinis. The sequence continues at coordinate 19,498,515 of NC_057890.1, read as the reverse complement.
GCCGGGTAAATTAGGAGTTTCCATCGAGAGCGCCGAACCCAGCCGGCTGGATCGGACCGCAGCGCGGTTCTAAATGGAACCGACCACAGCTGGAGAGCCGGGCCACAATCAGAACCAGATGTGGTTCTGAGTGGACCAGACCGGTTCTGATCGGACATATGATCCAGATCAGTCTGTGTTTTCAAAGCTTCCAGCCTGAATGCCTGGTTGAAGTTCCCAGATTTCTCCCAGAAGTCTTTGCAAATGGTTCTTTGTTTTCCAACTCACTCATCTTTCCTTCGGAACCGGGTCTGACCGGTCCAGAATACCTGGTTCTGATTGGCCAGGAACTCCTCACTCTGATTGGTTCATTTCTTTACTAGCTTTGATTGGCTGTTAGCCCTTAAATGCGATTGGTAGATGGACTCACCGGGTTACCTTTGGTCCTAAAGAGGAAGAATCTAGAGTTATAGATCTAGTTATAAATGTAGTTATAGATCTAGAACTATAGATGTAGAATTATAGATCTAGAGTCAGCACAGGTTCAGTTCTCCCATCTGGAAACTTGAGATCAGGCTGACCTCTGACCTCTGGGTTCCACAGTGGGTCTTCTAGCAGCTGCAGAACTTTTCCAGAACCAGACTAAAGTCTCAGATCAGAGAAACTCATCCAGGCTTTAGTTTCTCTTTAGTGGCTTTGATTCCTGCAGCAGCGTCTACACAGGTCTGATTGACAACCCAACGGTCCAGAACGCTGCTGCTGGAGTTCTGACTAGAACCAGCAGTTCTACGGTTCTACGTCAGCCGGTTCTACATTCCTTCCTGAAAGACTTTAATCTGCTGGTAGTTCATAAATCATTGGACGGATTAAAGATCTGCTGCTGGACCAACCTGCTGGTTCTGGTTCTGCTCTGCATCAGAACCAGAACCAAACATAGAGAAGCAGCATTCAGCTTCTATGACCACAGATCTGGAACAAACTTCCAGAAACCTGAAAAACGGCCAAAAACCTGAGTTCCTTTAAACCCGACTCCGGGTCTGACCCGGTTCTGTTGGACCAGAACCGGAGCCTGGACTGACCTCGATCTTGTCCGTCTTGGCGTCTCCCCAGTAGATCTGCCGCTGCTCGTAGTCGAGCGCCAGGCCGTTGGGCCAGCCCAGCGACGTGTTCACCATCACCAGCCGCTCCAGCCCGTCCAGGTCGGCCCGCTCGATCTTCGGAACCTCGCCCCAGTCCGTCCAGTACATGTACCTGCGGGTCAAACGGAACCGTCACAGAGCCGTCCCGCGGCCGGTCCGGCGGGCCGGCGGCGGGACTCACCCGGCCACCGGATCCAGGACGATGGCTCTGGGCTCGTCCAGGTCCTCGGAGATCAGGATCTTCCTCATGGTTCCGTCCAGACGGGTCACCTCGACGCGGTCCGTCCCCGTGTCGGTCCAGTACAGGTTCCGGGCGATCCAGTCCACGGCGATGCCGTCCGGGTGGCTGACCTGTGAGGTGACCACGAACTGGGCGTCGCCGCCGTCCAGGCGCGCGCGGCGGATGGCCTTCACGTCGTCGTCCGTCCAGTAGACGTATCCGTCCACCGGGTCGTAGTCGATGGCGATGGCGTGCCGGATGTCGTCCACCTGCAGGATGACGTCGGTGAAGTCCGGCGTGTCCAGGGAGATCTGACGCAGGTCGGTCCGCCGGGCCAGCAGCAGCATCTGGGTCGCACCTGTTAGCATGTTAGCATCAAGCAGGAGTCATTAAAATAAATCATCACCTATCGATCAGAATCAGGGCTCAATCGATTAATCAATTGCTGAAGTGATTCAGTAATCGATCCGTCTGTAACGGTTTACTGACAGAACAACACAGAGCAGGAAGACGATATAAAACAGTGATGGATGAAAAGGCTCCACAAACTGGGAACAATAATAATTATTGATCACCTTCAGTTACCCAGTTATTAGTTAATACTAAAAGTAATCAATCTTTAAATGGTCAGGTGTTCACTAAAGGAAAGCTGTTTTGGTCAACACAATGTTTTCTCATATAAAAAAGGAATTCAATTATTAATCTGTAATTAATAACAGAAGTGGTTCAATAAAAAATCGGTAAATTTTCCTGATCAATTTATTACTAATAAAACTGTTTGCTGCAGCCTTAACATGACATCACATAACCTGAAAATAAATATCTGCTTCCTGATCAAAGCTAAACTACAAACTCCCAGAAGTTTCTGGGAGTTTTCCCAGTTTTCCTGCTGGACCTTCATCCCGTTCCCAGTGCAGAGCTGAGAGGACTTCCTGGTCCTGGAACGCCGCCGCCACATTCCCACCGCCGAGCCGCAACAACGGCCTGAAAGGCGGCTTTGTCCGGGAGCCCCGCCCCCGTGGCCGGCTTCCCACCGAAAAATGTAAACAGAGGAGCCGGCTGGGGGAGGGGCAGGTTGCCATGGCGACGGCAGGTCAGCCCAGCGCCGGCCCGCTTCCAGATCAGAGGAGAACAAAGTCTGGCTCCAAACCTCTCGATCCACTCAATCTGCAAGCTGAGAAAGATTCTGCAAACGATTCGGATCAGACCCACCACACCAGTAACTGGACCGGGTCCAGCCCGACCGGACCTGGTCCAGAACCACCAGGCTGTAGCAGCTTCCAGTTCAAACTGATAATCGTCACAAATAAAGTTTTCAGAATAACTAACGACTTCTAACCAGCTGACATTTAGTTTCCTTCTCTGAGACAGACTGAGACCAGGCTGGGCCCACATGATGATGATGATGATGATGGCGTCCTCACCGTCTCTGCAGGTCCGTCCGTCCTCCAGCATTTGGACTCCGGTGGGACAGGCGCAGCGGTAGAACGGCCGGCTGGGGGACAGCAGGCAGAGGTGGGAGCATCCGGCGTTGCCATGGGAGCAGGGGCTGCTCCGCGCTGCAACACGTCAACACGGAAATGGGTCAGAACCGGCCGGGAGGAGAGCGTAGCAAGTCTGGACGGGTCCAGATACGCGACAGACGCGGTCGATACAAAAGCCCGCAGGCGGCTGAGACTCACAGACGGGCTGCCTCTTGGGGCTGAAGACGTGCAGGTCCATCGGGGAGAAGATGTGGGAGTGGACGATGCGCTGGTCCCGACCCGTCTGCTTCCTGCACGAGTGGATGGAGTGTGTGTTCCAGTCGGTCCAGAACAGGGTGTCCTCGTACAGGGTGAGGGCGAAGGGGTGAGGCAGCTCCCCTTTCACCACCACCTCTCTGCAATACAGCACACACACATCAGACCGGGTCCGGCCCGGCAGAACCGCCTCGGACCCGGCAGCTGGTACCTGGAGGAGCCGTCCAGGTTGCAGCGGTGGATGAAGTTGTGCTTGGCGTCGGCCCAGTAGAGCTTCTGCTGGCCGTAGTCGACCGTCAGCCCGTTGGGCCAGTGGATGTCCTGGTCCACCAGCAGGGACCGGTTGGTCCCGTCCATCCCGGCCCGTTCGATCTTTGGGACCTCGCCCCAGTCCGTCCAGTACATGAACCTGAGGACGACACACGGCTGAGACCATGGGAACAACCCAGAACCAGAACCACCAGGACCACCGGGTCCGTTTCCTTCACATCCAATGAATAGAAAAGTGGTTCTGATCCGACTCCTCTCCAGATACTTCCAGCCCGTTTAGAAGCAACAGAACCATCCGGACTCACCCTCGCTCCGGGTCCAGGGCGATGGCTCTGGGTTGGTCCAGCTCCTGCCAGAACAGAACCTTCCTCAGCGACCCGTCCAGCTCGGCCACCTCGATCCGGTTGGTGTCCGAGTCGGTCCAGTACAGCTTGAGGCCCAGCCAGTCGCAGGCCAGGCCGTCCGGCGCGGCCAGGCCCGGCACCACAATCTGTGCGGCGCCGGCGCCGGTCCGGTTGAAGGAGGTCCGTTTGATGGCCTCCTCGCTGACGTCGCTCCAGTAGATGAGGCCCTGGGCGTAGACGTAATCCACGGCGGCGGCGTCCTCCAGGCCGCCCACCACCACCGTGGCGTTGGCCTTGTCGCGCGCCGCGTCCACCAGGCGCAGGTCCCGCCGGTTGGCGTACAGCAGCAGCGGCTCGCCTGGTGACACACAGGAAGTGGAAACAGAACCAGAACCCGGTTTCAGAACTAATGAAGAACCAATAATTACTGGAATAAACCAAAATATCCTTTGGAGACCATTTTAAGTAGAGATGCGCGATATATCGGTATCGGTATCAGTCCAATAAATCAAACTGAGCCGATATGAACAACAAATATTTGTTATTCTCTTGTTTTTTGTTTCTGGTCATTTTTCCCCAAAAGTGTCAAATCAGAAGTGAAATATGCAGCAATATTTATATTAATATTAATATCAGTGCATCCCTAATTTTAAAGAAGTATATTAATAAAAGTATAATAATGCAAGTTCTCCTAAGGTTTAATTTTGTTTAAAAAAAAAAGTTGGATTATAAAACGTTTTACTGCTATAATGATAAAAGGGGCAATAAGAACCATTTATGACTGAAACCACAAACATATTTCTGTTTCCTTTGGACTCCAGTTTTATTTAAACTGCTCACAATAACTACATTTAGTCAAACTATTTCATAATTTATTGATAATCTCATTAAACACACATCATAAAAGGTAGTAAAATAATCCAGACTTTACAGACGGTTCTGTTTTTTATCTTTCACCTGAATTTACTGAAACAATAAGAAGTCCAAATTCCTATTATAGTAAGAAATTTATCACAATAAAAGACCAACAGTATGATAGATGTCCACCTTTATGTCCAAAATAAATAAGCTTAGTGCTGGAGTCTAAAAAGAGCAGCTCAGCCCACAACCCGAGAGATCCAACAGAACCACCAGAACCGGACTCTGAAACTGTTTTAATGAAGAAAATGTGGAAAATGCCAAAAGTTCCCAACATTGCAGAACCTGGAGGCAGCAGGTGTTCCTTCTAGCACCACTGAAGCACGGTGGAGGTTCCACAGACTGTTCTCCTCACACACATATACAATCTGTAAATCTTATCTGCCATTATTTATCTTGTATTATAAACCTACTAATACATTTATAATCCATTTCCTAACATTCTTGTATAATCTGTATAATCTGTGCATATAGCTCCCATATTTATATTTATATTTATTCTTGTACACCTGTAAATAAATATTTATATCCTGTATAGCACTTCTGGATAGATGCAAACTACATTTCGTTGCTTGTACTTGTGACAGTGCAACAACAATAAAGTTGAATTCTATTATTGTTCTATTCATGCTGAGAGGCTGCAGTGAACCAGAACCAGAACCAGAACCAGAACTCCTCAGCTACCTGGAAAGCTGTCTGCTCCTTTAAATCCAGATTCAAGCGTTTCTGTTTCTGAGGTTTTCCAGGGAAAATTTCCTGGACTTCCTGTTATTCTGTGATTCCGCTGTGCATTAAAGCTAATGGAGACGATGATTCCCAGCGGAGGTTTTCCTGTTTTCCTCCAGGTTTCCCATCAATCTGCAGGTTATGGATGAATTTCCATAGCTGGAGGGTTTTCCAGGGAAGCATCCAATCTGAGTTGCTCTGCTAGAAAACTGATCTTTCTCTGTAATAATATAAGAATCAGAATCAGAACCTATCCTGGTTAACCAGCTGAAAGGCAGCTAGCTAGTTACTTAGTTGGGTAGCAGCTACAACTTGTTAGCTTCGATGCTAACCAGCTTCAATAACTCCTGTTGTTGTTTCCCACATTCCCTCTCTGCTCCAAATTATCATCCCATACTCCTGAATCCAACCAGAACCAGAACCAGACCCCACATCCCTCCCAGAACCGGAACCTACAACTGGACTTATGAGCAGAATTCCCAGGAAAAAGCCTTTTTCCAGAACAAGCTGGATGTTAGCTGGAAGCTAACGTTAGCAGGCCCTGGAAATCTAAACACAAAACCCGAATCCAGCAGGAACCCTGCCACCCTCGGTCCAAACAGCTAGAACCTCCAGAACCAGACCCTTACCTGAGACGAGCCAGCAGGAACCCAACAGCAGCAGGATCCGAAAACACATTCCCATCTTTCTCCCGATCCTGGGCCCAGCCGCCGCGGATCCTCAGCGGAGGATTCCCAGCATTCCCATCATGGCTGCGGCCGCTTCCTCTCAACAAAAACGCTCCGCTCCGGTTCGGTTCGGTTCTGATCAGACTCGGATCCTTCCAGCTTCCATCACAAGCTTCTGTTCGCTTAAGAGTCCGATCCAAAGACTCATATCGTCCCACAGGACCGTCGGTGTCGCTCCGCTGCCAGAAGCCGCTGATGCTCCTCCTCCTCCGCTTTCTATTGTTGTTCTGCCGCACACGGACTGCGCACTGCCGCAACAAAAACACCGCAAACCGCCCGCAACCGCAGAGACCTGCGCATCTGGTCCGAACCACCAGGAGGGACTACTTTATCTCCCCAACTGGCTCTGAAAACGGGCAGGAGAAACCACTGGGAGCCGCGGCGCTTTAGAAAACACCTGGAGCCGAGAGCTGGGGGCCACAACAGGTGGGGGAGGGGAGACAGCCGGGGGGCAACTACAAGCCTGAGGGAGGGTGAGACAGGTCTCCAGGTGTTGGTTCACTGATGTTTTTGTCTGTTCTGTGAAGCATGGAGGTGGCATGATGCTGCCACCTCCATGCTTCACTGCAGGGCCGCGCCGCCGCTTCAACTTCCGCCTTTTTTCTCCAGATGTAGCGAAGCTTCAGATCTCCGTCTGTCAAAGACTTACAGACCAATCCAGATGTTTTTCTGCTCTGACTTGACTGAGCGGCCATGTTGGAGCTGGACTCTCTCACCTCCAGAACCCGTCCAGAACCCGTCCGTCTCAAGTTAGTTAGCTCCACTTTATGGGTTCTTACCTTTCTGTGTATTTGCAATGACATTAGATCCATTATAAATAGCAAAAATAGTAAATTTCACCAAAAGACAAAAAATATATTTAAAATATTAATAATAATAATAATAATAATAATTCTGGAAAAACCCTAACATTTTAAATTATTTTCGAAAAAATTTCTGAGATTAATCAAAAAATGTTTTTTTAACCTTATGGTCCATATTTAGCTCCATACAAATCTGCTCTTTTTCTTATTCTTTCTACCTAATGACCCTGAACGCCGTCGAACATCTGAAACTGAAATTTAGTTTGTAAAGAAACACGAGATAAAAATTCAAAAATCACATCTTTTTAATCTTTACGACAAAACATTAAATTCAAAGTTATGTGAAAGCATCACTTGACAAAACGGCACCAAACGTCACCATCCATGTCGATAATTAGAGTAAAACTGAAACGTGACCGGCCCGCTGCTGCCCCCTGCTGGAGAGGTGCCGCAGCAGCAGCCTGTCTAAGACACACCCAGTAAAATGTGTTTATTATAAGAAAATAGTGGCGGCCATTTTCCTCTGAGTTATGAAAACCAACCAGGAATATGTACAGCAGCTGATTATCAAAAACACACAACACAGTAGTGCATCAGTTTATAAAGGATTGGATCCACGGCGGGAATCCTGGTGGAAATACAAAAACACACAGTGAATATGACATCTACAGTGAACCTGCGGGTTCAAAGGTCACCACAGGCCTAGAGGACATGCAGGAGCGTGCACAGCAAGTTCTAATCTGCATCTGGAGTCTCCACTTCAGAGGCTTCCTGAGAGGCGCTGGGGGGAGGGCGGTATTGCTGTCGGATGTTTAGGGAACCTGGAGGAACCAGAAGGAACCCAGAGGAGCCAGAAGGAACAAGGAGGAACCCAGAGGAACCTGGAGGTCATTGCAGGTTCACGACTAAAGGTTGTGCCGTGACCCAATGGAGCAGGAAGAGTGGAATCAGAACCAGGATCCGTCATGGCGGTGAGCTGCTGCTGTTGGATCACCTGGCAGGTAAGAAGCTCATCATGCTGGAGAAAGCAACGCAACTTCAGGTTGAACCAACCTCACTGACCATCATGTTCACATCTGGTATGAGTCCTCCAAAGCGGGCCGGTTCCTCTCGCTCAGTCCAGATGGTTGGACCGGATCGGGTTTGGAAGAACCTGGAGCTTCCAGCTGCTCCGCTGCCTCACAGCAACATCTCGGTTGTGGGTTCAACTCCCAGCTGGGTTCACTGATCTCCTGCCAGTTTTAGATGATTTCCAGCTCCAACACGCCTGAGGCAGTAAATCATCTCCTCCAGTCTCATCATGTTCCTCCATGCTATGTCTAGAATGGCCACCAGAGGGCATAAGCATGCAGCGCGCTGGAGCGTCGACAGTCAGGACAGAGAGGGAAGGTCAGCAGATCCAGAGGAAACCTCCCTGACCAGGTGTATGGTCTTTTAAAAGAGACCGAGCATCACTGAGCACCTCGTTTGTTTTGTGACTAGTCTAGTTGGCCAAGTCCATAACTAGTGATCCCAGATTCCCAACTAGCTGCATTACAGTCATCAAACTCACAACAGGTTTTTTTTAAAAGTCAGAATTAAAAAAAAAAAACAAACAAATTAACTGGTCAACTCGAGATTCTAGTTACAGTTTCGGGTCTTCGTTGAGGTGTTAGCAGCTAACATTACCATTATTGGAAACTAATTGCAACGCTGTTAGCAGCCAACTGTAACTTTGGTGGCAGTTAATTTAAATCTGTTAGCAGCTAACTTGTTAGCCAGTATTCTCACAGTGATTAAAAATGGCTGCTAATCCTCCAGGGGGTTTAGTGTTGGAGGTTTCGTCACTGGGTCGTGTCTGTCAACTCAACAGGCCAACTAAGGAACTATTTCCCTTCTTGTTTCAAAATAAGAGTCTCAAACATACATAAAGGAAGTCAAGGTTCATATCTGGGGTTGATCAATATTAAATAGCAGAGATTTGTGACGTCAGTCCCTTTTGACAGGCCTTTTAAAGTCTCGTCATGATGATGCCCTCTGGTGGCCGCTGTAGATGTGGCAGCTTCATAAACCAGACCATTTCTGTGTTCACATCAGAGCATTCCCTCTGGAGGCCAAACTGGTTTTAGCAGTATATTCATCAGCAATAAATTAATTAATCTTGGTTAGCTTAGGCTTTCCTTAAATCACTGAAATGAACATAAAGAGATCTTCTCCACTCTGATGTTTGGAAAACTTTTCACAGGTTTGGTTCCTTATCAGAAATGAACAAATATTTTTATATAAATTTTAAATGTATTAATAATTTAACGTACATTATTCAGATATTTAAATATTTCCACCTTAACACTAATAATCCTAAGTGCAGTTGACGTGCGGTCAGGAAGGCAAGTGAGGCAGAGCCTCACCTGTCATCATGGAAAAATAATATATAATGATAAAATAATTTATATTGCTATTTTCACCCTGTGGTTTGTACTGTAATCATTTTTCATTTAGCTTAACCAATTGTGATTTTTTTTTTCTTCAAAAATCACTGAATTTTTGCATTTTCCCATTCAAATGCTCAGAAGCGCAGCAGGTGAGGCCGCAGCAGGTGAGGCCGCAGCAGGTGAGGCCGCAGCAGGTGAGGCCGCAGCAGGTGAGGCTGCAGCGAGCCGAGCCTCACCTGGGACTGATCAACCTCTGGCTAACTGCACTGACAGCCATTTGATGTTCCTCCTGTCTGTACGCCGCCAATAAAATGGTTAACAAACTTTGAATATATTAACTGATCTTCCTAAATTTATCTTATATAATATAATGTTTTTGTCACCAGCTGTGTGTGTGACGTGTTTCCTGTGCTGAGCAGCGATCAGAAACCAGAGAACAGATTGGAGGTGAGGCAGGCAGTTCTCTGGCCTCATGGCAGGGGGCGCTCATGATCCCAGACATTGTGACTGAACAACTACAGAGTAAGAGACAGTAACAGCGAGCAAGCCGTGGGTGGAGCTAGCCGTAGGTGGAGCTAACAGTGGGTGGAGCTAACAGTGGGTGGAGCTAACCGTGGAGGGAGCCAGCCGTGGGTGGAGCTAGCCGTGGGGTCAAGTGCAGCGATATATCGATAGTTTTCTCCTCTTGCCACATCAATCACTTATTAATAATCACAAAATAAACATCAAGCCTAAAACCAAACTACTGCAACAGACTGAATGTTCTGCTCTTTGTGTGGGAAAATATTTTAGTGTTTTTTTGTGGTGTTGTCAGTTGCTATGGCAACAAGTCTGCGTAGCTGCACTGATAATTAAATTAATAATATCTACATGTCCAAGTTTGATTGAGTTAACAGAGTTATTCTATGGTGGCAGCGCGGCTAAGGATGACACGCTAAAGAATAGTGTTTTTTCCTCCATGTTGTCCGCATGCGCAAAACTTCCTTGTGTAAACAATAACATGCAGGGGGTCTATATTTGTAAATCTGATTATGATTAAGTCAGAGCCTCACCAGCTATGAACCTCACCGCACGTCACTGCCTAAGTGACAGAAACTGAATTAACAGAAAAAAGGATGACATCTAGTGGTGGTTATTAGAACTGCACATGAGCAATGAACTGATCTGAGATCAGATCATTGCTCCAGTTTAAAAACCTAATTAAAACCAGATCTAATTTAACTCGTCTGTAAATTTCATCTGTGTAATCCTTAAAAATGACTGAAGACAGTTTCTCCATCCTTGCCAAGGGGCGGGGACTATCTCTGTGGCCAATGGAGAGTCAGGAGCTTCAACAGTCGAGTCTGACCAATCAGAGAGCAGGATTCTCTGATTTTGTAAACAAAGCGTGAGCAGACGTTCAGAGTAGTGTAGCTAATACTTAAACAACCTTAAATAAAGCAGAAATGTTGGATTCTCCCGTTAAATCTCATAGTGCAGGTCGTTGAGCTCCAGTCTGGTGTAATGGCGCCGGTCGAAGGACTCCATGGCCTTCCGGCCGCCCACCGCCAGCGCCAGCGTCAGCGCAGCCAGCGCCAGCACCATGAAGGCCACCACGCCGCCCTTCAGCGCCCCCTGGGCCGCCGCTGCTTTCCCCCGGCTGGAGCTGGAGTGCAGGGTGGGGTGGCCCGGTTGGAGGTCGGGCTCTGACTGGACCGGCTCTTTGGGAATGAAGATCAGACTTGGTGGTTGAGCTGTCACTGTGGTGGTTGGCTCAGTGGTGGAGGTACGCTGGGTGGTGGTGGTAGTTGGAGGAAGGTTGGTGGTTGTGGTGGTGGTTGTGGTGGTGGGGAAGGCGGCTGTAGTCGTTGGGGTTGTACTGGTTGTACTGGTTGTACTGGTTGTACTGGTTGTACGGATGGTTGGAGCCACGGTGGTGGTTGTAGGTGAAGTTGTAGTTTCTAGAACACTAGTATGTTTATCTTCCACCTCTTTCCTTCCTGTTTCAGCAGGAAGTGATGTCATGGAGCTGGGAGCTGTTTGGGTAGTGGTGGTAGTGGTGATGAGGGCTGGATGAGATTTTCCTTTCTTAGTGGTTTTGTTTTGCTTCTTGCTGGTTTTGTTGGGTTTTCTGGTGGTGAAGGTGGGAGAGGATCCCATGGTGGTGGTGGTGGTCGTAGTGGTGTTGGTGGGTGGAGTACCTGCAGCCTCTGTGGCAATGATGATGATGGGCGGGGAAGGTTCTGGGGTGGAGTGCAGTGGCTGGGCGGTGGTTGGTGTAGTTGGTGTTGATGTGGTAGAGGTGGAGGTGCTGGTAGTATGGAGTGCGGTTGTCATGGGAACAGGTCTCAGTGTGGGTGGATGACTTAAACCTGAGCAGGAGAGAAGAAAGTTGAAGTGTTATGACATTTTGACCACAAGAGGGCAGCAGAGATACAGAATTATCTCTGCTGCCCTGCTTATGGAAGACCATAACTGCCATGAAAGACAAAAAAAGTCCAAAAGCAAGCCATAATTCTGACATAAAGAATCACAATTTAAAAAATGGAGTCAGTTGTGAGTTTAAAATCACAATTTCGAGGTAAAAAGTCTTCATTTTGGAAAAAACAATCTTGATAAGATGTTATATTTTTGAATGTTACAGTCATAATTTTGAGTCATTTTGAGTTTTAAAGTCGTGATTAAAAAACATATAAAAGTCCAAATTTCACACTTTAAAGTAAATTATTAAATTTAAAGTCATAATTTCAGGAGCAGGCCTCAGAAAATCAACATGACTTTCTCTCAAAATTATGACTGAAAGTCAAAATTATGAGAATTATTCTGACAATTATTTTTATTCTCGTAATGAAGGCTTTAAAGTGATTCTAACTTTCTGTTGGGCTTTTATGTTTTTTTTCATGGCACAGATGGGCTTCCATACAGGTGAAACAGAAAAGCAGCAGACCTTTGTAGATGTCGTAGGTGTTGCTGCCCTCGGCGGCTTTCATCAGAGGACAGTCCGACTCGGTGGGGCAGTGGAACAGCAGGCAGTTCTCTTCGCCAGCGTGTTTGTTGGCTTTGAACACGGCCATGTTGCACCGAGCGCCTTCAGAGAACAGAGCACAGGTGGCACTTCAGTTTACTGACCACTAGATGGCAGTAACTGTTACGCATTGAACCTTTAACTGACACAGTCAACCTGCTACGCTGCTGGTCCACCAGGCTCTGCCGGGTCATTGTGCCAGAACACTTTCTGGTTCCAGTTGTTGAACTTTTCATTCAGCTAGCTTCACAGTGGGAACAATCCAAGTTAAATACTGTTTAAATTCAGTTTATGGTCAAATGGTTAAATGAAAAATCTGCAGATTGGGAAAATTTTTTATCCTTTTAATGATCAGAATAATCGATTACTAAAACAATCGTTAGCTGCAGCCCTGGTTCTGATAAAACCTTACGGTCCAAGTCAGAAGCTCTAACCACCACGTCTGCTCTGAACAGATTCCTTAAAGGGACAGTATCATGTAAAATCAACAAATGGTTTTAATTCACCAGAAACAAACCTGCAGTGTTGCTTTCATTCTTTAATGCAAATCCTTTAATCTCCATGGCAACCATTCAGCTGCCCAAAACACCTGGATGGACCTAGCCCCCCCCTTCGAGGCGCAGCTCCTGCTCCACTCTGCTCCTTCAGACTAGCCAGGAGCAATTAGCAAACATCTGCTGAGCTAATCATAGGAGCTGCTGCTCAGAGCAACGCAGATAAAACTATTAAAGGGTTAATAGAGGAGCCATGTTGGGATAACTTCCTGGAGGCGGAGCTTCAGGAAGAGCAGGAGCTTCTTAAAGAGACAGAGGCCCAATTTCAAGAAGTTAAATGAGGGAATAAAATTTCTTTTAGCTCATATTTTATATAAACAGCTGAAGGTAACATAGTTACTGATTAAACTATAAAATGGCTGAAATCAGAGAATACCGCCCCTTTAAATGGGGCAGATTAATGACCAGAACCAGTCCGGATCAGCGGTTCTCCTCCTGAACGGTTCGGTCCAGTTTCAGCACAAAAACACTGATGAAGCAGAGATAATAACCAGCGGTTCTGATCTGGTACCAGGTTCTGGTCGGGTCTCACCTGTTCGGACCTCTTCGGAGCAGCAGGCCAGGACGCAGTCCCGCTCCGACCGGACCGTCCGGGCCATCATGGCCACCGCGTCCCGGCTCAGCGCCGCCCTGACATTGATGGCGGCGCCCTGATGCTGCCGGGAGAAACACGTCTCTGGTTCCAGAGCTGTAGCAGGAAGTGACATCAGCACCATCACGAGGAGCAGCCCGGGCAAAGGTCGGAGGTCGGCCTGGGGAGTCATGACTGTGGAGTGTCTGCTGGGATCACAAAGGCCTCAAAACGGATCCAGTGGAGGTTCTGGAGAGGAAGAACAGAACGCAGTGAGTTCCTCTGGAGGTTCTGGAACCGACAGAAAACATCCTCCTGCAGCTGCAGCTCCTTCCTCGGCGCTCAGATTATGTTCAAACGCTCGGCGTCCCAGATCTGTCCCCTCCTCTGCTCGGCGCCACAAAGAGAGCTAAATCGGACCCGGACAAAGGAGGAAAATAGAAATCTAAAAATGGATCTGCTCCTGAAGGAGGAGGATCCATTTTTAGATTCCTTCATCGAGGTCAGGAAACAAACGAGGCTGAGAACCACAAAAACACACCTGACAGGAAGAACGGATCAGAACCGGGCCGGAGTCAGTCTGTCGTGTTCCGGATCAGCCAGAACACAGAGACCTGCCGGATCCAAACACAACCCACACAGAACCGAGCAGGACTGGACAGAAACAGCCAGAAAAACCCAGTAGAACCAGAACCAAAACTCACCACCTCCTCAGAAGCTGTGTGGGTCCAGAGTCCGGTCAGCAGAACTTTGACCCGTTGACAACACGATTCCTCTTATCAGAACTTCTCAGCAGCTGATAACATTTGGACCTCCATAGTCCAGTTGACATGAGCAGAACCACCTGATCTAGAATTCGTTGGGTTCTAATATTAACCGGTTCTGATCCAATCACACCCTGGGCTTAATCAGCTCTAACTTCATCAGAAGAGCAGGTGAAGGTTCTGGTTCTGTATTCTCAAAGGTTCTACAAACAAACTGCTACCCAGAACCATCAGCAGTAGAGGTTCTGGTTCTGGTTGCTTCTGAAACTCTGCAAATTTTCCTCAGAATGATGTTTGCACACTGGGAACAGAACCGATACTGGGTGTTTTGGTTCTGATCCAGTTCCCTGAGGCCTGAAGGTCTTCAAAAAAAAAAAAAAAAAACACGTTTGGGTCAGCCTTTAGCCCGGGAGTGGGCAACTCCGGGCCCGGAGGTTCTGGAGGTCCGGTCTCCTGCAACCTTTATCTGTGTCTCCACTTCAACACACCTGAGTCCAATAATGAGGTCCTCAGCAGAACTCTAGAGAACCCGACTGCACTGAGGAGGAGATTCTGTTGTTGGATTCAAGTTGTTGGACCAGAGAGATTCTAAGAGCTGCAGGACACCGGACCTCCAGAACCAGGACTGACCAGCCCTGCTTTAGCCCGTCATACTCACACTTTCACGATTTTACTCATTAATTTATGAATGTTATGTTTGAAACTACATATTCACTAGCAAAATACTTAACCTAACTGGTTAAATATTTACTTTGAAGCTCAATATTTAGTTGCAAGCTAAGCTAAATATTTAGCTCGGAGTTAAATCTTTAGCTAATATGCTAAAAAAAAAAAAATCACATGCCAACATCCAGAAATGAACTACCAAAATAAAAGCTGGGACTTCCGAAACTTCTAGATTCAAGTCACTTAATGTCGCCTCTTTACCATTTTCCTTTAACATTTGTGCTTGAAACAAAAGATGAGCCGTTTTAAGGTAATACAGACGTTAACCAACGGATCTACAGCAACAGAAATGCACTAATTCACCTGCAGGGGTTCAGAATAGTATCCACTTCCGGTTATCGATAAGCGAATTAGCATTTGAGCTACTTGGGTCCAAACTAAATATTTAGCTCGATGACTTATTAAGCTAAGCTTGTTGATTAAATATTCAGTTTGAAACGGCAACATTTATAAATGATCAATTAACATATTAACAATGCCCGTGCTAGTGATAAATAATAATAATAATAATAATAATAATAATAATAATAATAATAATAATAATAATAATAATAATAATAATAATAATAATACTCAGCTCAGATGTGTGC
Organism: Gambusia affinis; assembly: GCF_019740435.1. NCBI lineage: Eukaryota > Metazoa > Chordata > Actinopteri > Cyprinodontiformes > Poeciliidae > Gambusia > Gambusia affinis. The sequence goes on along the minus strand of NC_057890.1, from coordinate 19,483,029 downwards.
TGACCTGCAGGCTCCTTTATGGTCCACATGGAAAGCCCCTCATGGGGCCCATTTTTATGTGGTACCACACAGAAGTTAAAGATGGGCCAAAAATATGTTACATTAGTCTTTTCCAGAGGAGGCCTGCTGACTGCCCATTGGTGGGTTTCATTAAATGCTCTAGGTCAGGGGTGGTCAGTCCTGGTTCTGGTTCTGGAGGTCCGGTGTCCTGCAGCTCTCAGAGTCTCTCTGGTCCAACAACAGAATCTCCTCCTCAGTGCAGTCGGGTTCTCCAGAGTTCTGTTGATGACCTCGTTATTGGACTCAGGTGTGTTGAAGTGGAGACACAGCTAAAAGTTGCAGGAGACCGGACCTCCGGGAGACCGGACCTCCAAGAGACCGGACCTCCGGGAGACCGGACCTCCGGGAGACCGGACCTCCGGGAGACCGGACCTCCGGGAGACCGGACCTCCGGGAGACCGGACCTCCGGGAGACATGGGGCCCATTTCAGGAGGAATCAGCTTAGTTCACTAAGAAAATGTAAATATAACGGCTGGAAACACGTCAACAGAAAAAACCCTGATTGGACCCAAACCAGCTTCATTGTTTCCTAAACGGGTTGATTGTTTTCTAGGCCACCGTATGGTACCCACATAGAACTTAAATATGGGTCCCAAACAGGTTTTGTGTATATTTCCGAGGTTTGACCCCATTACTGATGGCTTTTCAAACTTACATAGTAATGGGCCCAATAAGGAGGCTGTGGGCATCGTGGGGCCCATTCTCCAACTAATATGGGTCCCACAGTGGCTATGAACTGAAACGAGTCAATCTGGACTTTGGAAATAAAAACCCATGATGTCTAGTAGTTCCAGACTCTCAGAACTTATGGGTCACACGGTGACTGGACTGGTTTTACTGGTAACCGGTGTGAAACCAGTTCAGCGCCAATAAATCGGTTCTGGATCTCAGCTGATTATGTTCAGAAAAACTGGATGTTTCCGGATTGCGGAAATATATAACAACATAAAAAATTTTTTTTTTAAAATCCCGATCACGGCGCGTTAACTGGTACGTACTGGTTGTACTGGTCGTACTGGTGACACTGCTGCCGATAAGCAACACAAAGCGGCGGTGTACCTGAGCGGTCAGCGGGGACTCCGTTCAGCTCAGTCCGGCCTCCATCGTCCTCCGGCGGTCAGTGTGGGGGCGGATGAGTCGGTTTTTCACTGCAGGCTGGAGGAATTCAGCGGGTCCAGTTCACCAGAACCAGTTCAGTCCCAGTTAGCAGCGTCAGCCATCCCAGGACGACATGTTGGGATCCGAAGAAAAGCGAAGCAGGAATGAGGGAAACGCCGGTGAGCAGAGCGGGGATAAAGGGCTCAGCAGGAGGAACCAGCGGAGGAAAGCAGCAGCAGGTCCCCGCTCAGAGAGCCTGGAAGGCGGCCAACAGCTGCTCTCTGCCTCCGGATGCTGGTGCGCAGGATCCACTGCTGCTCTCCTCACTCTGACCCATTTTAGTCTTTGTCCTCTGGAAGGGGGAGGGAAAAGCCTGCACCCCTAGTCTGAGCAAAACAAGCCCCGAAAGCAGCCCGAAAATAACAAACCCTCATATTAATTATTACTATAAAGACGATTTATGGTCCTCGGTTGCAGAGGACGGAACATTAAACCAGTTTATTAATCAGACGAGCTGATCAATAATTAAAGATCTGATTGAGAAAACATCCGAAAGAGAAGATGGTCTCCATGTAGAAACCAGTATCTGCTGTATGGAAGGCCGTAAGAGCATTAAACAACAGGGCCGGCACCAGGTCCTACGGGCCTGAAACAGAATCTGATCTGGGCCCCTTCAGAGCATCAATTACAAATTATCCAAGGCTGTAAATATTCTAGTGCTTAATATTATGTACATTAAATACTGTCCCCATTCATGTCAACAATAACAGCGATTTAATCCAGGAAGGTTTTGTTAGCTGGAAGCTAGCTGAACATCACTGCTGGTTGTCACAGTTAGTTAGTTTACCAACTAAATATTTAGTTAGCAAGCTTTAGCTCCAAAAGAAATATTTATGGAACCTGCTGATAAGCGGAAGTGGATTATCAAAATAAAAGCTGGATTGTGAATCCTTCGATGCTAATGAAGTCACAGTCTTTAAACGGTCACTTTAAGCTGAAATGTTCAAGAGGAAAAGAAACGAAACAGGAGTTTTTAAAGATGTTCTGAAAACCCAGCTTTTATTTACATAGTCCACTTCCTGTTATCAGCTGGTGGATTTCTATTCACTTGCCAAACTGAATTGGTGGCCAACTGATCATTTAGTTTGCTAAATAAATACATTTTTTAAACTAAAACATTTAGAAATAAACAGCATGGTGAAAATATGAACCCACATTTTTTTCTCTTAAGCTAAATAAATAAAAATCTTTGTAACTTTATTCATTTATTACTTGTGAAAATGTTCATCTCTTCATGCTGGCTGGACATCATATGGAAAAACATTAACGACAAAAATGTTTTTTGTTTTCAGACATGATGGACTGAGAAATTTGATTCAGAACAGACAGACTTTGGTCCAAATGAAGACAGATTCTGTCTGCTCCACCAGAACCTGAAACCCAAACAGCTCAGATGTTTGACCTTCACTCTGACCTCTGCGTGGGTTTCAGGTCCAAATGACCCGATTTACTGCCAGTTCTCCTGTCCAATCACAAACTGAGACCAGAGATGGAACATTTGGACCTTTTTATTACAACAGAGAAACAGTAAAAATATCCATTGGGTTCTGAACAGGTTCTGTCCTCAGAAACAGAAATTAATCTGCAGCTTCGGTTCCTCAGCGGTTCCGATAAACCGGACCAGATGAAGCTCAGAGAAGGTTCTGGTTGCTGGTTTGATCCACACCAGGTGGTTCTGAGTTCATGCAGAACCTTCTTGACGAATTGGACCTCGGCTCACTCCACATCCTCCATCTCCACGTCTCCATGGCAACTAGGCCCCTTCTTCTTCCTCTTCTTTGAAGCAGCTGATGATGAAGAGGAGATCTTCTTCTTCTGTGGTTCTGGTTCCACTGAGGACGAAACATTTCAGACTGAAGTTAGATGGACGTCGGACCTGAGTTCTGTTGGCAGCCAGACGGGTCAGAACCAGAAGCAGGTTTCACCAACTCAAATCTAAGATCTTTTTAAAACGGTTATGAATTAAATTTAAGACTTTTATCACAACAGAAATGTACAAAGGAAAATTTAACATTTATACGTACATAATATATAAAAGCACTGAAAGCTACTGAGGAAATGATGGCACTGCTTTGTGACGTAGCTAGTCGCTAATAGCTAGCTTCACTAATTTTTCTGTTCAAAATTAAAAAATGTTTTGTGACCGACCATTGAAAAATAAATAAAACATTTATAAAGAAAAATCTATTGGGTTTCAAATTCCATCAGTTCATATTTAAACAAAAATAGGTCTGTGCATAAAATGTTGTTGTCACTATTAGGGTTAAGTTAGGTTAGCTTAGCCATCTGTTTTTTATTAAATGATTAAAAATAAATAAATAAATAAAAGTGTTATTCAAAAATATAATTTTACAAAAAAAATCAAGCAGAACAAAATTATTTTTTGTAGAGTTTTGAATTAATTCTGAACTGCCAGGACTAGGAAATGCCATTCCCTATATAATCTATTTTTTTGCACCTTTATTAGCTAACTAGCTAGCATTAGCAGCTAGTTAGCGATAGCCATGACTGACTAAGTTCACTGTTCATAACGAAGACGTCTGCGTGTGTCTCAATCCTTTGCCTGACAGAAAAATAAAAATATGAAATAGTTCTGCTGCGGCTCAATGAAGGCGGAGCGTCGTTTGGACCTTCAGGTGAGTCACAGGTTCTACCTTCCATGGACGACTTCTCCGTCTGCAGGTGCTGCAGCTGCTTCAGCAGCTTCCGCCTCTTCTTCCCAGAGAGTGTGATGTTGGCTCTGGGGCTGGACCTGAGGGACACGGAGGACAGGTGAGAGGAGGACAGGTGAGAGGAGGACAGGTGAGAGGAAGACAGGTGAGTTCTGTCCGTCTGCAGCACTGACCGTCTCTTCTTCAGGTGATGGACGGTGATGAGGTCTCGGTCTACTACGGCACCAATGATCTGGTTCTGCTTCTTCTTCTGCCGGCCCAGAACCCGGCGCCGCTTGAAGAGCTTCTTCCCGAGCTCCTGAAGGAAACCAGAAGAGGTCAAAGGTTAGGAGGCTTCAGGAGGAGTATAGAGCAGAGATGACCAACCAGGAGGAGGCACTGTTTTAGAACATCTGTGTCAGAACAGGAGTGCTGACAAGGATTATGTTGTCTAGGGTGACCATATTTTCATTTGGGAAAGCTGGGACACTTTTTGGGGCAGGACGTGAAATACGGACATGTCCCGGGAAATACGGACGTTTGGTCACCCTAATGTTGTCATAGTAACCGATCTATTTTCATATTGGCGGAAAAAATAAAACATTTTAAAAATAACCGAAAACGTGTAAAGAAAATGAAGAAAACTGAGAGGGCTGATCATCTGACGTCATCACAACCAAGTGGACAGGGCAACTAGTTTACAGGAGGGCAATTATTCCTTTAACCAATAACTGAACTTTTAATTGATAAGTAAACCTCACATCAGCTTCTGACCAAATGGAGCTTGAAGGATTCTGACGGACTTTCTAGAAACATCTGGCCGGTGGCTTTAATGTTCTGTCAGCTTCCGTTGGTTCAGCAAGTGGATCGGAACCGGAACCTTCTGGACCTCTGACTCGCAGCTTTCAGTTCAGCTGACCCGGACCCTGAACCAGAACCCGTTTGCAACGGCTTCTTACCGTCTTGGGTCTGTTTATCTTCCCCCCTGGAGGCGCCATGTTGCTCCTCTTCTCCCACGAGGACCGGAACCGCCCTTCTTCTGCTGCTGTTTCAGCGCGAGACAGCGCAACACCGCTCCCATGTGGCCAAAGTCTAGATTAGTCTGTAAACTCAACCCGTCTCATGCAGAACTTCTCTGTTCAGACAGCACATAAGAAAAGTAGCAGAACCTCCCTTTAGACTACAGTCCGAAAGTATTTATAGGTTTAACATATTTTAGTCATGCGACAGACTGGCGACCCGTCCAGGCGACCCGTCCGGCAGCAGCTCCTCTCGACCCCACTGGGGACAAGGTGTTAGAAAATGGATGGATGTTTTAGTCAAATGGTCACCCTTATCTAATTTTATGACAAAATTTAGTTTAAATTAAATACTGTTTTATATTTATAGTATATACATATATATTTATAATTTTGTTGTTAGAAGCTGACACTTATAGATTAATTAATATAATGATATTAATTAATATCATGGTAAGAATATAACTTTTATCTCCTGGCTAAAATTACTGCTGCAAAGCTTTGACAATGCAACTTTACAAACGGCGCCCCATAGTGGACAAATAGATTAAAACCAGATTTAACAGATTTTATAAGAAATAAATGAATAATTTGTTCATACAGATTACAAGATTTACTAGGGAATATCAGTTAATTATATTTAGGATTTATTGAAATGCATTTTTGAACTGAGTTCTATTTGAAACAGGAAATGGAACCGTGAGATGTTTTGTTTTAAACTGCAGTTTCCGTCTCTACAACAGCAACTTCTAAAATAAAATCTGGTCACCGTTGATTAAAGGTGATGTTTGAAAATGTTGGAGCTTCAGACTTTCACTGCTAAAAGAAAAAATAAACAATCTCTAACCTTACATCTAATGGGACTAATTTTCCAGAACTGAACTTGAGGTTCTGATGGACCAGTCGGACTCGGACTCAGATATGACGACATGTTTAATCAGCTCAGAACAACAGGCTTCACCAACATGAACATGTGAATTTTGGCCTGGCGAAGCAGAGCGTGGAGAAAACCGACGGTCAGTGAAGGCATCACGAGGAGGAAAACAGCAAACGGCTTCAACAAAACAAATGAAAGAAAATGACAAAAAAAAGTCGAGTTTTCTTTACTTCAGTCAACAAAAACAAGTTTATAGATTATAGTCAGATATCTAAAGTGCATTATGGTACAAAAATATAGAAGGTCAGCAGCACCTCGATACGTTTCAAAATAAATACACCAAAATAAATTACTGGAAATAATCAGACATTACTGGAATAAAAAAGGATTCACAAAGATTAAAATCTGTGGCGGCACAGAGCGCCGATAAGGTTTCATTAAAACATATTCTGCTTCTTAATCTCAGATATGTACACACAATAAATATTTTCTTTCTGTGGTCCAAACGCTCCGAGACAGGAGAACGAGTCGTGAACATTTAGGAGTCCGAGAGGCGAGGCCAAGATTTCTGTCTGCAAGACACAGAGACACAGAAAACCTTCAGAGGAGAACCTCCATCACTCAGATTATCACAGATTATCACAACATCAGAGGTCAAACAGCTACCGTAATTTATTCCAGCCATCAGGTTTCTGAAATCTACAGGAATATTTTCATATTGAGCCGTTTTTATTAGTTTAATCCAGATTATTAATGAAATCATTTCAGAGGAAACGATCAGATTGTGGATTTATGAAGGAATTTTCAACTTTTCTGACAAAGAAGAAAGAATATCAATCAATCAATCAATCAATCAATCAATCAATCAATCAATCAATCAATCAATCAATCAATCAATCAATCAATCCCTCCCTGCTGCTGGAATCTCTCCAATATTTCCCAGTGAAGACATTTCTCTCATTTTAATCTGGGTTTCAGAACCAGCCAATAGGGTCGGACAGAACCAGTCTGAGTCCAACTGGTTCTGATGCTCCAACAACAGCAGAACCAGAACCATGCGGTCCAAAGCCTCACTGACGGTACCGTCTGGTTCTGGAGGCTAAATCCGGTTTCTGGTCTCCACGGAAACCTGATCAGCTCCGGACCAGACCAGAACCATTTGTACCAGTGAGGTTCTGCAGGTCAGAACCAGAACCCAGCAGTTACAGCGGCCCAAACAGATCCGGTACCAGAACCTCTCGGTTACTGCCCAACATTTCCACAACCTGCAGTTTGAAAATCTTTTCTGTGGACTTTTATTCTGAAGTCCAGATGGAGTCAGTTGGTTCTACAGAATATTTTACTGGAATTTTATGTTTTTATCTTTTAATTGTTCAAAAGAAACAATTACTTTGGCGCCCGCAGTGGCAGCACCCTATCGGTTCTCTGCTTCACTGATCCAGACCGGTGAACGGGTTCCTTTAGCATCGGACCAATTCTGGACCGCTTGAGGAGCCGAACCACGGGGCAGAACGTCCTGCTCCACCTCTATGACCGGCCGTTACCCTGGCAACCCAAACCGACTCACCTCCATCAGAGGCTGATGGCGTCTCACTGCAGCGCCCCCTGCAGGCCCAGCAGTGGCCTCCACTCCAGGTGGAGCCCGCTGCCCGCCTCCTCCCTTGGCCTTCGCCGGATGGCGCGGACCGTCCTCTTCCTCTTCTCCGCTTCCTTCCGGCGGCCGGACTTCCCCTTCCGCTTCCTCTTGCTGGGAACCTTTTCCTTGTAGGACTTGTTGGTCTCCTGCGGCAGGTGGGTGCCCTCCTCCTCCTCTTCCTCCTGGAACATGGCAGGGAGGTTCTTGGTTCCTCCGGGCGGCTTGGACTGTAGGGTGCTGCCTGTGGTGCTCGGGTTGACCCCCAGGCCCGGTCCGGACGGCCCGGCTCCGGCGCCGCTGCTGCCCCCGGCTCCGGCGCCGCGGACCGGGAGGATCTCGGCCGTGTGGACCGCGTCCAGGATGCCCTGCAGGAACATGCGCCGCCGGAAGTCCTGCAGCATCCGGCTTTTGTCGTGCATGAGCTGAGTGTGGGTCACAGAGCGCCTCCTGGTGGCAGAGAGAGAAACAGCTGAGCCTCGGTCCACCAGCAGGGGGCAGCACACACTAAGTAATAATAAAAGTTTTCATCTATGAGTACATGAACAGGATTTTGACGTTCGTTTTGCAAAGTTGATTAAAAATAGAAATAAATCGGCAGCGTCCATCTTTCAGTTACATTTTCATAATTTTTTTTATTCATTTATAAATGTCACTATTTATAAATAGTTAGGGTTAGGGTATGAGTAGGGTTACTGCCATTAATTTCATAATATTAGAAAGTTTAATTTTAGTAACCTGTAAAGATTTGATGAACCTGATGAGCTACAATATGGCCTCCTTCAGAAAAACATCGTGCAAATTGAGGTAGTTTGGCATTTTGTCGACTCCAGAGTTTTTAACTGACATTGATGTGATAATGTTGACAAATCTCACTTAAATGTGCAGTTAATTCATTTTAATGTGTTTTACATAAATAGCTTTACTTCACATGTATCAAGTTTTTCATTTTACTCAATAGTTTGTCACCACCTTCAGTTCTGTCAACTCCGTCAAATGGACTTTATGTTGTTTTTTGTTTTAAATAATATTTCTTTGTTTCTTGAGAAGTATTTGTCGATAAAACTAATAGGGTCATTAAAAATAATTTTATATTTATTTTTGTCAGATGTTTTGACAAAGTTGTCAGGTCCATTAAAAATTTAATTTTCAAAAAAAAAACGTTGCAACTGGGAGCCTTCACCTTAGTATCTTTACATTTCCAAAATATTATTTGTCAAATCGGAATACATAAGCTTGAGGAATAGTTAAAAAAAAATTGGAAAATTTTAACCCATTTTGTCCCAGTTCTCAAGAATCACTGTTAGCAAGCTTGCTACCAATTATTAGCATGCTGAATATTAACTCCACATGCCAGCTAAATATTTTAAAATAAGTCCTATTTTAAAATAAGGGAATTAGTTTAGAAACTAATTACTGTCATGGTTTTAATAACGTAAGCTAGCGGGTTTTGCTCACTTTTAGCTCCAATGTAAATAATTAGCATGTTTGCTAACTGAATATTTCGTTTTAAACTGTGACATTAATATAGCTGAGTTAATAAAATGTTGGGTTTGAGCTGCTGGTCCACCGGAACCATCTTTGCAGAAGTTGAACCTAATCAGAACCGCTTTAACCTGCTTCCCGATCCCACAGAACCTTCTCCAGAACCAGCAGACATGTTATACAATTGACCACAGGAGGGCGCCGTCTGATCAGAATCTGCCGTCCTGAGGTTCTGAAAGTTTCGGAACCGGCAGGATGGATGCAGCCGAACCGCTGAGGAAGAGCAGCTCCTCTTCATCAGGTTCGGGAACTTCCTGCTGAGTTCTGATGACTCTGCAGGTTCGGTTCTGATCCAAATGCTGAGCAGCAAGAACCTCCTGGGGGAGAGGTACCGGTTCCGATCCACCTTTCATCCCTCTGAGACCAAACTGATCAGTACTTTGCTCCGGTTCCGGTTCTGTGTGAGAGGAAACCGATCCCTACAGGTTCTGATAATGGAGCGGTTCTGATCCAAATCCCTCCATAACAACATAAGAACTGTCGGGTTCGGTTTAACCCAACAAATCAGAACCCGAACTACTGAAAAACAACTGAAATGTTTTATCTGTCAGAACCAGAACCGAACTCTGGTTTCTGTTTAAACAAAACATCCAGAACCTCAGCGGTTCTGTTGATTCCCGTCCTGATCCCGTGAAGTGGATCCGGATCACATCCAGAACCGACCCAGAGATAATGTGGAAAAGTTCTGCCGGACCGGCCCGGTTTGCTATAGTTCCGAGCCATTTGCACTCTGGTACCGAACCGGAGGAGAACTGGACTTACATTCTGCCGCTCAGGGTGTCGACGGGTCGGCCCGCGAACGGAACCGGGGAGCAGAGCAGGAAGACCGCGAAGAACCACCGCTGCAGGAGGCTGCTGGAGAACAACATGGTTCTGGAAGGGAAGAACAGAACACCGGCCGGTCAGAACCCAACCGAACCGGACAGAACCGAGCCAGAACTCTAACTGTTAACCCAGTCAGAAATACACAGAACTGATTCAGATATGTGTAAGAACCGAGTCAGAACTCTTTAAACTGGATTCAGCAGAACCAGAAACAGAAATCTGCAGAACTCAACAGAACTTTGCAGAAACTAATCAGAACCGGGTCAGAACTCTTCACGGAGCAGAACAACCAGAGCACAACAGCAAAACAGTTAGAACCCGGTCCAAACTCTGCTGGGGATCAGAAAGCGGGTCTCAGAGGAAAGCAGAAACCTAGAACTGGTTCTGGTTCTGACAGAACTCCACCAGAACCCGGTCAGAACTCCATCAGAGCGGTTCCACTCACAGGTCCGTCCCCAGGGTCACCGGGTCGTCAGCAGGAGGTCCAGTGAGGCTCAGCGCGCCGCAGAGCTGCAGAACCGCTGTGCTGCTGCTGCAGATCCATCTGAGAGCTGCGGCGCTGCTGCAGCAGGAGAGGAAGAGGAGGAGGAGCAGGAGGAAGGAGGCGCTGCAGCTGAGAGGAGCTGAGATCAGGGGTCAGCAGGGGTCAACCTGAGGATCCAGAACCAGGAAGGTTCTGCTGGAGGTTTAAATCGACCAGAACATCTGGTTGGGCCGACCGTGACCTCCCAGATTGACCTCCGTTGCCACGGTTTCTCGATGTGTCTGTGGAGCCATGCTGCGCTGCAGGGCCGGTCAGAACCTTTCTGGGGCCCTGAGCAACACGTTGCTAAGCTACGCTATGAGTACAGTAGCTGCTAGCATTAGCATCAATTATATTTAGCGCACATCATTTCAGAGATTTCATCGTGACAGGAGAAACAAATTAAAAAAATACTTTGGATAGTGAAATATTGTAACTATTTGAAGGTAAAATCAGATAAAAACCAAAGTAAATAAGTTTGATTTCTTAAATTTCCTCACAGCAGAAAGAAATTCTGCGTTATTTATGCAAGTTCTACAAAGATAATATAGAAATCATCTTCCCATGTGTGGATATCTATCTCTATAGATACAAACATCGATATCTCATCATGCCGCTGTTGTGCTCCCCCTGGTGGCCTGGAGGCCCAACCAGCCCCTCACCTCAAACAATAAGATTTATAAACTCTGACCAAAGTGGAGATTGTCTAATAATGTGATGAAATACGATTCAACATTGTTTTGTGTTTTACCAACTTTAAATTTTAATACGCTGTCTAAAAGCTCAACAGAAATATCAGAACACCAGGCGTCCAAAAATAAAAATCTAAAATCAACAAAAATATTGTCTTGTACAACAATAAACTGAACATAAACTATTTGAATTAAATAAGATTTTTTTTCTATCCTTGTTAAATGAAAGGCGTCCATTTTGATTATTATTTTTGACTGAACTGGAGAAACTAAATAAATATTGAATCTTTTCTCAGCAATAAAAACAGGATCTGGTTGTTTATTTCAAACCTCTTCCTGTTTTACTCCAGCAGTTGAAGCAGATCTGCTTCATTAAGATGAACTTTATAAGCCACGCAGTAGATGGAGCCCTGGTTACCATGGCAACAGAAAGAAACCAGACGCTCATATTGTGTTGCACCAAACATTTCTGTAAGTAATTTTTTTAATTTAATTTTTAATGTCTCTAAATAAATTAAAAACATCTTTGATCCAGGCAGGTGAGTCTCCTGATATTTGAAGCAATCCGATTGGCTGTTAGCTTAGTGCTACGCTGCCCCCTAGGGGTGTGGCATGTTTAAAACATTCAGTAGGAGATGAAAACAGATCTGAAAACATCCCGTCTGTACGATGTTGTTGTTTGGAGACGCGGCTGTGTGTGGCGGTCTGAGGTTTGGGAGAAAATGGCCGACACGCCGTGGAGTTCCTCAGGGCGCCGCTGCAGGTCAGAGTGGAACTGTGGACCGCTGAGTTGGATCACAAACTTCCTGAGATGGTTCTCCATCAGCTGAACAGAACCAGCAGAGATTCTGGAAGTCCACCTGAGTCAGACCTGATTATTGGACCGGACCGGACCGCTCTCTGAAACCTGAGTCCCCAGCGCAGCTCCAGGACCCGGTTCGGAGCGAACTCCTCCTGCCTGTGGATCAAACGGACCACCAACACAGTCCTGCTCTTACATAAACTCCACACTGCTGCTGTTGTTCTGCCCGGCCCAGAGAACAGGCCAGAACCACTCCCAACATTAAACCCAGTCCACTCGGAACCGACTCTCTCCAGCTGCTTCATTAGAAGCAGGAAAACCCGATGACATCAGAACCGCCTTTAGGAATATTAAAAACTAGTGATGCAGATGTGACGGACCAGGTCTGGAGTCCAAGTTCTACCAAATGACCCGGTTCTTCTGAATGGTTAGAACATCAGAGATGGAGTCCAGAGAAGTTCTGAACCGGATGGGAAGAACCGGATCTTCACGGTGCAGCATGGCGGTGGCACCATCATGACCCAGACGAACCTGAACAGAGCGGTTCTGTTTGAAGAGTGCACAACGGCACCGAACTGGGCCGGACAGAACCACAACACCAGAACATCCAAAAACTTTATTGATCTCAAGAGGAAATCAAAGGATCTCCAGCAGCAGTCAGTCTTACATCTGAAGAGGCCTCTGACTGAAGACTGCTGCTGTATGACGGCCCTATGCTAACATGCTAACAGCTCAACATCCTCAGCAGCATGACCTCGATGACATCATCAGTTGCTAGTCAGCTCTGCTAATCTGCCTCCTTTGCTTTTGCCGCTCGTTACAACTTCCTCCTCCTATCTCTGCTGTTTGGGGTCAAAGTTCAGCTAATATTCAAGCTTTTAAGATGCTAATCAGCTGCTGCTGGTAGGAAAACCAATGCTGTTGCCATAGTTACGCATCATAGCAACCGTTTGAATGTAAAAAGTCAGAATCCGTCCAGAACCAGAGAGAATAAATGTTCAAACAGCAATAATGGTGAAACAAAGTCCAGAACAGAACCAACAAAAACCGTTTCTGCACTGGAAGTTCGGTTTGCAGAAACGTTGGCAGCGTTGCGTAACAGAGGACCCGTTTCCATGGCAACCCGTCCGCCTGTCCACGTGGACGATGAGTGACGTTAAATCAGGCGGACAAACGGAAGCAGAAAGGTCAGTTATGTAAGTCTGCTACTCCGCCGGTTCTGGTTCTGGAGGGAACAAACCCGAGTCACAGCGTGTTGAAGCTCCAACGGCGGAGAAACGTCACGGCGCCGACGGCTAAACTCTGAGATCCAACTAAAGATTCACCTTGAAACAGAGTATTTGTTAGAAACTGCGACGTTTCACCACCGTGTTACAACTGGACCTCCCGGGGGTCAGCAGGTGTTCTGACTCCAGGACCTTTCGGACCGAGCTTCTGGATCTGCAGCCGGGTTGGGACGGAGTCTGGCCAGCAGCAGAACCCCTCGGTTTGTTTTGGGCCGGGTTTAACGACTGCTGATGGAGGTTCTGAATGTTTGAGGTTCTCCTCGGCCTCCCAGGGTTTCAGACTGGTCCAAATGTTTATCAGAACCTCCCTCCAGCTGCTGGCCCAGTTCGCTCAAACTGTTTTTAATTTAGCCAAACATGTCCAACATTCTGGCGGTTCTGATGCATCCTTCATGACCCAGAACCAGCAGGAGCATGAAAATCACACAACGAACACAGCAGAGCACCAGTCTGGGTCAGAACCTGCTCCGGGTTTGGATCCTCCATGAATGGAGCGGGTTGTGGTTCTGTTTATACCTGGACAGCAACGGAACCATTTGGGTCCGATCCAGCAGAGCTGCTCCACACTAATTTGCTGCAGTTTGACGAAGCGGCTGATAAACGTTCACTTCCCATCTGAACGCCCCACAGGCTGCCGGCCTGGTTTAAACCCGGCCCACTGGCATCTGGCCTGGTTCTGATCCCACACTGAGACCCAGAGGTCTCCAACTACACACAGACCTCAATCTAAACCGGGTCAGAACCGACTTAACCACCCGGCAGGACACGTTGACCCAAACAGGGTTTGACCGGTTCTGGGAGGTGAGATGATCTGGGTTAAACACGGTTCTGGTTAAACACGGTTCTGGTCAAACACAGCTTAGGCTGTTTTCTGCCTGATAGTCCAAAACTGCAACATTTGTTCCATTTTCAGTTCCCCTCCTGGCCTGTGGGGGCGCTGCACCAAGAAAAAAAATCCTCTGAAGACACTGAGAGCAACTTCCTTCTTCACCAGATGGAAACAAGATGGAGGCGTCAGATTTTAGTGTTGGAGGATTTCTCTTTAGTCTTTGGCTGAAGACCAGGAGACATTTCTGCTGCTAGCGCTAGGCTAGCATGTTAGCTTTGTTTGGATTTACCCAGAATGCCCTGTGCTGTCTCTGGTCCACGTGGCGCTCAAATTCAAACTGAACCAGAGTTCACTTCAACAGAACCCAGACCTTGGTCTGGAGGACCAGAGGTCAACTAGTGTTGACAACTCACCAGCCTTTGACTAGGCAGACGGAGTAGTCAGATTAAATCAGAATAAATCCAGCTGGTGTGAACGAACCCTTACAGTTACATCAGTCTGAATCTGAAGAGGCTTAGTGACTGGAGCTTGGTCTGGTTCTGGTCCAGTTCTGGTCTGGTTCTGGTTCGGCTCTACACCGGACCAGATGTGGAACAGGTAATCAATCTGACAATTGGTTCCATTAATAATCAATACAACAGGTGGTGATGCAGCAGAAACAAAAAAAGAAATGTAACTGAAATATTTTTTTCTTTTATTACCAAAACAATAATAATGTTATTTAGACATTAGCTGGAGTTTAAAATGTTTTTAAAATAAAAAGGCAACAAAAACTTACATAATAATAATAATACATTTTATTTAGAAAATGCTATGGAAGATACTCAAAAATTAAAAACGTTAGTAACTACTTAATTTACTCTAAATGGTTTTGTTCATGTTTAGAGGGAACAGCGCCACCTACAGTGCCATATGAAAACATCACCATTTTTATTTTCTGTTGCAGGTGATTTTTGTCTATTTCACAGATGTAAAAAAAAAACATTCTTCCACATTTTTGACCAGAAAAATTTTAAATCAAATGTATTTTAAAGTGAACACAAACTTAGTTTTATTATTTTTAACTTCTGGTTTCTGATCTGAACCCAAACCCCAGAACAGAACCGGGTTTTCTAAAAGCCTGGCCCATCAGGCTCATATTCTGCAGCCAGTCGGCTTTTTATGGACAGAAACATTAGAGTGGGCCGCAAATGAAAATCAGTTTTGTTTTATTTCATCATAAACGTGTCGGTAAAACCTCCACCTCTGCTCTGGAGACCGGCGACATTAGAGCTCATTAAACCGTAAAAAATTATTTGTCCCTGCGAACATTAGCTGCTCCGAAACATCACGTCACCCTGGAAACAAGGGCCCAGTTCTACCGGATCAGAACCGGCCACCAGGGCGCATAAACCGAGTTCTACCGGATCAGAACCGGCAGATGGCTGGTTCTGGAGGGGAACCAGTCCGTGTGAAGTGTTCCCGGGATGAGCAATCGGAGGAAACCCCGGCAGTAAATCAGGGGCTCTCAGGGCGGGAAAGGCGGCTCAGCGATGGAAAACGGGACGCGCCGTGATGGATGATGATGGTGGAGGGGGACAGACCAGAAAACGTCTCCGGGGTGGCCGCCATTAACCTCTGGCTCACCTCCCGTTCTGCGGCCCAGTTCTGGAGGAATTTACGGACGAACAGTGGTTGTTTTGTTGAAAAACACCCGTCTTCCTGGTTTTATTCTGGTTATATGAAACAGTTTGGTCCCAACATGGACACCGTAGTTTCAACCAAACGTTAAACTAGACTTTAACTTTAACCCAGTAAAACCCAGAATCTGCGTTTTACTGGGAATAATGGCTCTGTTATTGGAATATTACATTTAAAATTCCAATGCAGGCTGTAATTTGGTGTATTAGACTGCTATTCCGTTTATCTGTGCTACCCATCAATCCATCCTACCTTGTGGCTCATCGATGCTACGTCACAATCTGCTGACTCAGCAGATTTCTTATAAATCCGTCCTACCTTGGACGTTTTGTTTCATGTCTTTTATTTCATTGCAGATTACAGTAAACTTTATTCACTTTATTTAAATCCTGGCTTTCATTAAGCTGCTGTATTACTTCATGGTTTTACTTTACATGACAGGCAGCTTGTAAATTTATTTATGAATGTCTTTTAGTTTGCCGTCTGCAATGTTGTTACTGTAAACAAGTTATTATTTGCTGGTTAATCAGTAGAAAATTTGTTGTTTTGTGGGCTTTTTTGTCCCTATATTTTAAAATATTTTAGTTTAATTACACTCTTTATTACTAAACCTTGCTAAATAGATGTTGGTAGCGATGCTATGTGAGACTGAAGCTATAAAGCCGTGTAATATCAGTGTATGTTAATTATATCCCATCATTCCAGTGACCTGTGCAGTTCGGTGACACGTTGTGGCTGCTGATAACAGACGCTATGAAACGGATTAATGCGCATAAAGGAGCTGTGATGATCTGTATTAGTCTGTCTTTAATCTAATTCCAATAAAAACTTGTCGCCTCTGTGTTTAAAATATTTTAAACAGGTAGAATATTCTAGTAAAAGGATTAGGTTGTTCATCTACAGCTTTTCATTTTAAAAAGGTAGGATGTTCAGATGAAGGAAGTGATCTTCTTGTGGTTTCATCATGGATACAAATTGTTCCAATGCTAAGCTAACCATAACTCAAATATTGTTATCCAATATATTTAACATTAACAACCCGCTGTAGTTTCTGTTTGTAAACATGATGGCAGCAGTTTTAGACGGGTAGCAGCGACAGATAGACTTAGCTATCTATCCGTGTGACGGTAGGACAATCTGACGAGGAAGCGCTGATCGTCAGAACATCGCCTCCAGGCGCCTGCAGTCTGCTCGTCTCAGGCATTCTGCAGGACTCTCAGATGTCACCAGATGGATCTCCGTAATGCGCTGCTGTGTCACGTTCCTACGCTCAATTAGGTCTGATTGTGGTGAGCGCTGCTCTGCCAGCAAACTGCATTAGAGCTTGGAGGGGACGCAAAGTGGTTTTGACTCTCTAAACAGTCTTTATGGGTTTAGGCGTGTGATTATTTTGACATTTAAACACATGAGGTGTTTAGATGATTCTGTAAAATAGTTCTTAGGGTAATAACAGCATCAAGCAGCATTCCTGTCTCGTATCTCAGACCACAGAACCATGTATTGTTCGTTTCTCTGAAATGTTATAATTTAGCCCTTCAGGTTGATGCTGAAGGTTTTTAAACATAAGCTTTGTGTATAAAGTTTTTAGAGTGACTTTGATGAGTAAAAAGTGAAATAATGGTTCTGGTTTTCATGAACTTCAGGAGTTCAGGAGGTGAAAACTGAAGTAGTGAAGTAAATATCAGGAACCAGTTTGATGCTCTACTGGTCAAACTGGAAGTGCAGATAATATTATTTCCACCAGGCATCATTAACATGTTAACATTTATAACTAGAGTAAAGTTAACTTTAAGGTGATGTTACTATAAACCACATTAACCAGTTCACAGCCACACCAGCAGAAGCTACGCTACATGTGGCTAACTTACACAGCTAAAAGGTTAACATGAGCAGCATTTATTGTTTACTTTATTGTTTATTTGATATGGACAATTAAAAATAAATATCATCTCAAAAACAATCTGATGCCTGTATCAATGTTTATAGTCGTGGCTAATTTGCCACAATTAATTTAAATGAAGAGTAACAATAAAATGATCAGAAAGAGATATGGCTGACACTCAGAGGAAAATACTGCAAACCTGACAAGCTAAAGAGCTAGCATGAGATACATGTGGCTAATAAAGAGTTAGCAGGTTAACATGAGCTACATTTTTATAGTAAAGCGTCTGATAAATCTTTCAGGGTTGAAAAGTGCTAAAGAAGTTTGATGTGATTTCATTACAGGTGGCTAACAGCTAACAGGCTAACATGAGCATCAAATGGCTAACAAATAGCTAATGGGCTCATATGAGCACAATATTGCAAAGTTAAACAGCTAATGAGCTAAAATGAGCTACATGTGGATGACTTTACCAGTTAATGAGCTAATATGAGGAACATATAGCTAACATAAATAGCTATAGGCTAACATTAGCATCATGAAACATTTTAAGGAGCTTAAACTGCAAACAGAAATCCCAGAATGCATCTGGACTCCTGGTTCAGCCTGGATGGATCTGGAGCTCTGAAGGGTTTAGAAGTTTCTAAACGGACAGAAAGTACTGAGGTGATTTCAAACCGGGTCAGAACCTGCAGAACCTTTTCTAGTGTTTCCAGATTCAGTTCAACCAACATAAACCAAAGCAGTTTCTTTCACTTAATGCAACAGTTTAATCTTTTCTGTCAGACTTGTTGATATGTTTAATAAAACATCTGAATATCTAAAATAAAATCAGAACAGAAAACAGATTCAGCAAAGCCACTCTCGAGATTATAAACCAGTTTACAGAAATCTGAAACCATTTACTTAAAAATGACCTAAAACCAATAAAAGCAACAAAAAGAGAAATGTTTTTTATGAATGTTGGACAGAAAAATAACTAAAACCTGCAGGAAGAAATTAAAGATGAGGATTTAATTTTCTAACTTTGGACAGAAAAGCTAATAAAACAGCAGAAACTAAATCTAAATATTGAGTTAGCAAATTAAACACAAGAAAAAATGTTTAGTAGATTTTTTAAATGTCTAAGGTTCTGTTCTGATCCATTTACTGATGCAGAATCAATCAGAACAATAAATAATGACAGAAAACGAGTTCTGTAATTCTGCTCCAGCAACCAACCCAACCAGAACCACAGTTCAGACCAGACCGGGTCCAAAGCACCCATCAGTTCTGCATGAAACGGTTCTGATCCACTCTCACTTCAGAAGCTTTGGACGTTCTGTGGTTCTGGTTCCGGCTCAGTCCTCTACAGGTGAGTTAGAGGTCCTTACCTGGAGGTTCTGTTGGGATTAAGAGTCGTCCTTTGGACCAGAACCCGTCTGTTGTCCCGGGTCTCTGGTTCTGTGAGGGTTGGTGCGGTCCTGGACCGGGGAGCTTTATAAACCGGGCCAACACCTCCTGATGACATCACACAGAGGTCATCAGCATCATGGCTGCTTCGCAGCAGGAGCCGCCATGCTGGATGGAGTTAGTCACTATCTGCTGGCTGCCACCCACACGGCGCCCCCTCCAGGAGGAGCAGCGCTGGTTCTGGTTCTGGTTCCTGCGGTCGGCTTCCTGTCACTTTCTTGCAGGTCTGAGCGTCACTGAGCTGCAGCCGTGGAGCCGCCATGCTGCCAGCGGCCTCACGCTGGTATTCCTGCGCCGCTCAACCTTTATTTGGGCTGATTAGCGGCGCTGCTGGCTTTGAGTCGACTCTGTTAAATAACGGCCTCCTGCTGTCAGGCTGGGAGAAGAAAAGAGTAAATGTGGTTTTCTCCGTCACGCCTTCCCTCCTTACGCAGCCGCTCTGCTCCTCTATGTTTAGCTGGGAGTCGTGGTTTGAGGTTGGGAGCATCAGGTCAAAGGATCCCAGCCGCTGCCCGGCTGCTTTTAGACACCCGGAGGTTCTGGACGGGTTCACGGCTGGAAACCTGCAGATTTCAACTATAAAAAACACTCCATAATCTCAGAATCCCAGCTGTCGTCACATCAGATATACTGCTTCATATTTACCTCCAAACAGGAAGTTTATCATGCTTATAAAACGAAAAGTAAGTAATTTAATCACCAATCACAGCAGACCTGGAAACAGAACCCTGAGAACCAGGTGATGTAGGACGGAGGGTAAATCTGATCTGGAGGAGAAGCTGCTCATCTGTTGTGATTTCAGGAAGGTCACTGTAATCCAAACCTTAATCTGTCTTTACAAACGTGTGTAAAACTTTGTCAATATTACACTAATGTTGAAAACTTTCACAATGTCAGTGTTTCCATTAAATAACAAAGGTAAAAAAAATCCTAAGTTTGTTCACACAATCAGTCTCTAAAACGCTGCGCCATCATCCTGCTGCCACTTCCTGTCGTCTTCTTCGTGGTTTCTGTCAGTAGAAACTAATTAATTTCTATGCAACCAAAAAAAATCCTAGCAGCAAGAGTTTTATCAAAAATCAAGTTGTTTTTTTATTGCCATGTTTCTATTAAGCAAATGTAGTTTTGAAATGTGAAACTGCGCAGCGTTGAGACAGGAGACGGTTTGGGTTTGGATGCAGTCCTCACGTCTCGGACACGTTGGACGCCCAGACGCGGCTTTCAGGGACAATCACATAAATACAATCTGGACTTCAGAGAGTTCTGCAGAAAAATAAAAATCAGGAATGATCCGGGTTTCACACTGACTGACAGGAAAACAGTCAAAGAAAAAACACTGATTGGATGTTTTTGAGTTGACCTTTTCAAAATAAAAGCTGCAGAAGGTAAACAAGAAACTGGGATCAGGAGAGTTCAACAGCAGCAGGAAACAGAGATAAAAAAAAAAAAACAGAATAAAATCACAAAAAGGAGAAAATAAAACATGAAAACCAGAAAAGCTGAACAGCAGCAGCAGAGTCTGAATGAACTCTGGGTTCTGAGGACGGATCGGGTCGAGGCTGAAACTTTCCGGTTCAGATCAAGTTCAGCAGCTGGAGGTGACAAACCTTCCCTGACCCAGTAAATTGCACCGGCGACCTTTCAGTGACAAAAACTGTTTTCACTTCTGATTCTGCCAAATGTCAAAGCGGCGGCTCATCGGCATCCAAACCCACTCTGACCGTCCGGTTTCCCATCAGGCACTGCACCGCCGGCCCGAGGCGTCGCTCAGCGCCTGAAATGATTATTTAATTTCAAAAACTCCAAACCAGAAATATTGAGGACAAGTTTTGAAAAGACAAATGATCAAAAATGATGTTCTGCTTCAATTAAAGTTGATTTAAAGACGTGGAACCAACGTCTGAAAGATAAAAACTATTTTTATATTAGTTTGAATTATGAAAAGTAACATATAATTCATTCATCTTGCACAAATTAAATGAACACAGGCAGAATACTGTGGAATAAACTTAAATCAGACATCACAAAAACCTTAATCTAACTGGTTCTGGTAGAAATAATAATAATTAATTTCATCTTCAAACATTTATGAGTTTCACCAGACAGACTCAAAGGAGCACAAACTACACAGAATCATGACATTCACAGCATTAATACTAATTTAACTCCAGGTTTCATCATTCACACTTATTAAAGATGATCTGAAAGTTATGAAAGGCATATTAGGACAACTTTCAATTTGCTAAAAGTAAAAGGACTTTTTAAATACATACTTATTTATGTATGTAAATAAGTATGTATTTAATCCTGAAGTTATTCTCGTTACTATTGTAAAAGTAAGTGATTACTGACATATGATGGCTATCTAAACATATGGAAACTAGCTTAGCATAACAGCAGACGGTATTTACACTTCCAGGTTCAGCCAATCAGCAACAAGGAAAATAAATGCAGCTCCTGGATTGGCTGCTCTGCTGACACCAGCTAGCATTGCTCAGGTTTTTCAGCTTTTCAAGCCGCTTTTGCTTCATAATATTTTAAATTTGCTAAACAAATAATAAAAAAAAAAATCTGGAGTTATGATCCACAAAAACCCAACAGTCTGTGATCCTGACCTGTGAACAGGGGAGGACTCCCTGCACCCACCGGGTCAAAGGTCACATTTCTATTTAGTTTAAGAACGGGTCAAAGTGACTCACTTTAAACAAAACAGTCATGAACTTTAGGGTCCGCGGTATTAAACGCAGTAATAAAATAATTAGGACATTTACTTTAGCGGTAGTCTTTAAAGCTTTATTTGGTGCCACACGGCCGTCACATATAAAACGTGTTAGCAGCTAATATTCATGCTAACGTGCTCAAGAGGAGCCAGACGCTGCCGGATCCAGGTATCGGTTCCAGCAGGACATGAACATGTAACTGCTGAGTGATGCAGACGGAAACTAAGGATGGAGTGAAGAAGAGCCGTTCCCGTCTGAAGTCATGAAAGCGCCGCAGTAAAACGTTTCCGTCCCGTTTATTGTGAGGAGCAGATATTGCCAGGCTCCTCTAATGAAACAGAGACGCAGGCGCCGGGATTATTTCATGTTTTAACAAGGTGTTTGAAGATAAATGAGAAACCGCAGAGTTTCATTGGCATTTCCACATCACAGCGACCCTGGAGGTGGGACAGAAAGGAAAACATGGCAGCCGTCTGACGAAGGCTGGAAAACAGGTAAAGTCATGAGGTCTGGAGCGTCAGAGGAAGCTCAGCATCTCCTAAAGTTCTGTTTTCTGCTCATGTAGCAGCGTCTCATGCTACCTCTTAATGAAGACAACTATCTGCAGTGAATCCTCACATCCAGGCTGTCAGCAGCCAGAATCAGCCCAGTTTCAGCTCTCAAACAGAGGTGTAGTTTTGACTGGAACCGGGTCAGAGCCGTCCGCCCTCCAAACAGATTCAATGTTTTCAGCAGGGGAGCTCCAGAGCAGCTGAGCTTCAAGATGAAGGTTTAGAGCTGCGGAGGCATCAGCAGCCTGATGATGGTGAGATGTGGCCACGAAGTGAGGATCTTCTGCAGGCTGCAGAAAACAGACTCTGGATACTTTAATCAGCTCTTGGACCCTGGATGAGAATTCCTCCAGAAAACTTCCCCTCATCAGACTGCGGCCGTCGCCGATGGCCCAGCAGGATGGGAGTTCCCGGGTCGCGGTCCAGAAATCCCAGGCTGTAAATCTGATGAGTCTAATCCCAGTGAAACGTGGAAATGAGGCGGCAGGGGAAGGGAGCCGGGTCGCGTTATTGTGACAGACAGCAGAGGCATCAATCATGACGAGAATATTGTTCATTTCACATGTTTACTGATGAAAATCTGAAAAGTGTGGTGTGCAATTGTTTTCAGCTGCAGTGACACATGTCTGATAGTCCGCTAAGGACAAAGCTTTTCGCTTATCGACTATCAGACTCGTCTTCCAGATGCATTTTAAGGTGCTAATTTACTTGATTGTTTTGTAAACTTCCAGTTGTGTTGAAGGTTTTGGTTTTTGACCGTTAGGAAGTAGTTTGACATTTAGAATCATGCTCTTATTTTATTTTATTTTTTCCCACCAGGGGGTCTTTTGTGGCTCTAGTGTCCCTTATACAACAGTGGGCGGAAGGAGAGGGGGGAAGACATGCGGCAAATGTTGTCGGGTCCGGGAATCGAACCCGCGACGGCCGCGTCGAGGACTGAGGGCCTCCAAACGTGGGGCGCGCTAACCTCTACGCCACCGGAGCACGCCCCAAATCATGCTCTTATTTTGAAGTCTGTTCCGTTTCCTCTACTCGTGATGTGACACAACAAATTACATTTATTCTGTACCCAGAATGCATTGCTGTAAAACTGTGGATACCAACAACAGAGTTGGTGAAACTCAACAACTATAAAAGTGAACTATGAGTCTGATCCAAAGAATCACTTCCTGAAGTCCAAACCTTACAGGAAGGTGTGCAGTAACAGACCTGGGCCTGTAGAGGGCGACATAACAGAGATAGCTCAGGCATAGCTGATTTTTGCCCTTTAGCATTAGCTAGCCACCACTGATTTTCAGCCCCCTTTACTCTGATCCTCCTGAATAAAATCCAGTGTAACGTTTGCAGATGTCAGGACTTCTGGAATCTGTCTAGTTAAACAAACCGGTTTAGGTTTATGTAACGCCAGCTGAATATCTGCTCTAGGATATTGTAATTTTTGCAAAGCCACCATTTTCTTTCTACTTTAAGGTTTTGAAATAATGACAAAAACTTTGGCAAAAAGACAATGGGAACATTTTCTTCTGAAATCTAAATATTTGGGGAAAATATTATAAGAATATTTTGTAAAAATAAAAGCAATAAAGTCTTATTTACCAATAAAAGCTTCCATCTAATAGGGACTTTGAGTGGAAATAAAACTAGGATCTTCATAGATTCAGTTCTTCAGCTTTCTTGGTCAGACAGCGAAACACAGCTCGTTTCGACCAGAAGTATTTGTGTCTGAATTCCTTCTGTTTTAAAGTTGTAGGAGTTTTCCTGGTTTCTGTGACTCAGCTGACCTCTGACCTTCTCCAGGTCAAAGGTCCTCTGTGTTTCTAAGGCTGGATACCAGGAGATTCTTGGGACTTTAGCAGGAAACTGTTTCTGTTTTGGTGGAATTGGTCCAGCTGGAGCTGAAACCATGAAAGCATTTTCTTCACATTAGAGCAACAAAGTTAAATGGTTTTTCTTTTGCTTCCAGGGATTTTCTTCATGTTTAAACTCCTTCTGGAGGCTGAAAACAAGCCGATCCACAGCAGCGGCTCTGACTCGAAGTGAAGCATTAAAGAGCTGCTGATGTCCTTCTTGTTTTCTCTTCCCAGAATCCACTTCCCCTGGAGTCAGTGAAAACATATTAGCATGCTGATCCCCTCCGTCAGCTCTCTCATGTTCCTCAATGTGCTTCCACTTTAACAATTCATGCACAATCAGCGCCGACTCCGGTTGGGCTGAAACGTTCTGCAGAATCAGAGGAAAGTTAGGGAGCGCCCTCCAGGTGCTGCTGGGTTTTTCACCTAAGGTTGGAGTCATGTGACCTCTGACTCTCAAATCCCTTTAAACCCGACCGAGTCTGGTCTGAAAGCTGGACTAAAATCTGGAAGTATTTACGGCGGCCCAGCCGTTTCCAGAGCCGTCCTGGGAGATTCCCTGCAGGCCCACGCAGCGACGGTTCCAGCAGCAGCTCCTCCATGCCTCCAGCCAGCTCAACTCCAGTTTTCCACTTCAGGCAGATGATTGTGAGATATATGTCCATGATGCTGCGGGACGCTGCGTGGGAGCCTGAATGGAGCTTTCTGCCTGGCGTTGTTTCAACTGTTTCCACGGAGTTTCCAGCATCAGAAAGATTCATTAAGGAGAAGACTTAATGAATCTTAATGAAACTTAGACATTGTCACCTCCGTCTGCCAGATCCAGGAGGAAGACGGTTCGGACATGAGGAGCCCAAGGAAACAACCATGAAGAAAGATGGAAAGACCAGTTGGTGAGACCAGAAGAGGCCGGGTTTCCATCCACAAGCAATCAGAACCCCCGATTACGTGACACCTCGGCCCGACCCACTTTATTTCACATCAACACAGAACCCATCCATCACGTCCAACAAGGAAAACTGATGGATACCACTGGTACAAACTGGTAAATGGCCCCTACTTGTAAAGACCTTCATCAAGTCCAGAGGACTCCAAAGCTCTCCACATTACAGTCATTCAGACATTCAAGGTTTCCCACAATTGTATTATTAGCCTGGAGGGCTGCCAGGCTTTACTGGTGCGACCGCCAGGCTTAGCATTGCTTATTAGTTTGTCTTTTTAAAATGTTTGCATTTTTAAGACTTTATAGTTTATAGAGTTCAGGTATCAATCTTCCAACCTTTCAATAGCACATAATTATCAAGTGATATTTTCAAATTTCCTGTCAATTTTAAACCTTTTTTAACTCAAAAACACGACGGGCTGCTGGATGAATGACTGCCTAGCACCCAGCCACCGGGCTTAGCAAGTTTTCTGGGGGAAACCTTGCACAATTATATGCTGACGTGGCAAACTACTGGATAGTAACCATCACTGGGTCCTCAGACCAGCCGGATGAAGTGTCTTGCCCAAGGACACAACAACAGAGGCAGGTGGAGTGGGAATCAAATCGGCAACCCCAAAATTGCAGGATGTTGCCACCATGTGATTTATAAATGAAACACAGAGAGTTTGGGTCCACTCTGATCCTTTTGGAAACGATGGTTCATCAGATGGTCATTCAACAACAGCGTCTTCTGGTACTGAAATGATTCCGTGGATTAATCCTGGTGAATGGATTGAAATAATTGTGTAGTAAATTGATACATCATTAACTGGAGTATGCTGACTCAAAAAGCACCATTTGTTTTATCCAAACAAAGTTCTGTTGCCTCTCCGAGGTGACCTGCTCCTGGCACGCCGCTGGTTGGATGGAGACGTAATAACACTCTCAGAACCACGCTGGAGTAACATGGTGGGAAGATCTGAGCCCGGCCACCGCCATGGTTTCATTCTTCACAGCTCGCTGCTGACTGACGCAGGAATCCCTGCTGCTCCCTGGATCTCTTCCAACCCAACTCCCAACGTCAGACCGCTCCAAACTTAGAACCACGCTTCTATTCCTGGAGCGGCTCAGCGTGTTAGGAGGCTGGAAGCGCTCAGTCACCCGGGCTTTCAGGGTTTCCACAGAACCAGAGCAGCCAGCGGAGGCTGAACCCACAGTCTGAATCACTGCATCACACCGGAGGAACCAGAATCGGGTCAACATGTTAAGGTCTGCAGGTGAAGGTGGAGAGAAACACAAGAAACATCCTGGCTGTTAAATCTGCCAACATGTTTCAACTCTGGATCCGAATAGGTCAACCTCTGATCCCTGATTCTGCTGCAGATGTTTCAGACTGACAGTGGTCTCCAAGTTCTTTCAGAATGAAATGAATGGGTCAGAACCAGGCCAATGCTAGGCCTAAAGAGGCCATGCAGATGTTCCCAACCGGAATAAACCGGAACCCAACAGATTAAATCATCCCACTATAGCCATTAACTGCTCCTTATGTGACAGAAACACCTGATCTGGATCAGAACGTCCTGATCAGAATAAAGTTTACCATTAGAGAGGACTCTAGTTTTCCACAAATTCAGAGCTCAATTTCCATCTGTTTCTGTTTTAAACATTTTGCACGTCCTCAGTTTGGTTTTCATTAAACAGATTTTATTCATCCTTGGAGTGCCGTTCCGGACAATGAAGATTTAAAAATAAATCCTTGTGAAGAACAAAATCAATCCATCTTCATGTTCCCAAACTTTAATTCTGCTGTTCTGCCTCACTGCCTCGTTTCCCATGCCTTCGTTCCCAGCATTCCTGATGTTCCTGCTGCTGGTTCCTGTGGCATTCCTGATGTTCCTGCAGATGGTCCACCTGATGTCAATCCAGACGGGGAATCTGGGCTCCTGTCTTGTGTTGGGTCCAGATTCTGTCCTGAACAGCAGGCAGGTCAACAAAATGACACCAAAGCACAAGGGAAGCCTGAATGATGTGGAAAACTCCTGCGTCCAACTTCTGATCAGAAATCCTTCAGATGTTCTTCTGCTGAACGTTGTAGCAGAAATTGGTTCAGAACGTCAATGTTCTGAACTAACTAATACACTTTTATCATCTAACTGGGAGAAGAATTCATGGAGCTAATATTCCAGATGTTCCTGATGTGTTTGAGGCGCCTCCTGTCAGTTTCTGCTGGCGGTCCGGTTGATGTCCAGTGAAAGTACTGTCCTGGTTCTGGAAGCTCCACAGGAATGTTGGATTGTTGGACATGAGGTTTGACAATATTTCTGGTGCGAGGAGGTCCTTTAAGTTGATGAGTTGATCAGGAACAGAAACATTTACAGAATAATCCATCTTGGTGCGGAGAAAACAGGAAGTCTTCACGTGACGAGATGATTGATGGATTCTGGATGGTTTCTGTGGCTCCATGTTCTAACAAACATGCTAGAAATGTTCTCTGTGTTTCCAACATGTCTACAGTTTTGTTTGAGAGTGTAAACAAAGCCCAGCCCAGGTTGGATCCTGATCAACCCTCTGATTCTGGAACAATGTCTGTCTGCGACAACCTCGTTTTATGTTGGTGCTTATGGTCCTGAAATAGCCAGAAAGTTCTTCTGTATCAGTTTCAGCAGAACCAGACTCCAGTTTGTTATTGTGGTGAATCTTTCTGTTTGTTCATAAACTCTGTCAGTCTTCATTAAGTTTTAGAAAAACAACCGGATCAGAACATAATGGAAAGAATCCTTCAGGCTGAGCTGATTTAAACGAGGTTTATTTTAGCTGGACCAGTTCTGACAGTTTTATCGGATCTGTTGTAATAATTTCTTTTAAACTTTTAATCAAAACCAAACATGTTTCTGCTGCTGGTTTTCAGCTCAGTGCTTCGGTTCTGATTGGTGTCGGTGTGGATTGGCCCTGCTGTGATGCTAACTGGACCTGCTAACTGGATCTGGTGTCTCCTCAAAAGGAAAAGTGAGTCCGTCACATGTTCCCACTCTGATATACTCCAGTATTCATCAGGCTGCAACACTAAGGGGGCCCCTGGTGTGTGAACATTAAGGGATCCTGACTGGAGCCTCTGGCCCTCAAAGGCTCCAACCTGTCATCACTACATATGAGCGGTAAGTCTACGGCTTCTAAGGGCCATCCATGTGCTTTCATTCATGTGTGAGGCCCTCAGAGGCTGCCGGGGCCCCAGACCTTAGCCTTCAGCCCTCAAGAGCCCCAGTGTGTGGATCTCAAGTTCCCTGAGCTCAGCCTCTGGCCTCTAAGAGCCCCAATGTCTGCCCCATCTTCCCTGGTATCTGGCCCTCAGGGGCCCCAACATCCCTAAAGTCCAGCCACTCAGTTGACCATGCTTAGATCTGTGGTTCTGACTGTAGGAAGCTCCCAGCTGGATTCGGATCAGGACTGTACATTCTGCCTTCACTGTTGGTGATGTCATCAAGCACTCCACGGGCTCCGATTGGCTGCTGCAGGTCTCCCTTCCACACGTGTTTATTTTAGTATCGAACACATGAAGTCACAGCGACCAACGTCCGTGTGTGTCAGACCAGATATATAAAGTCCACTTTCCTTTTGGGCCAGTTGTCAGAACCGCCGGGTCCAGAAATATTCCTGATCTGCACCAATGTGGGATATTTCCAGCTGCAGTGGGAGTCATGCTGCGGCTTCTCCAAACCCGGAGAGCTGCGACTGTTTTGATTCCAAAGAAAGAAACGAACATGTTTGTGACTCACGTCAGAGAGAGCTGACCCGAGCGCCTGCCAGAACCACTCAGTGGTCGGTCTGAGGCTGATCCCAGACCAGCTGAAAGTGAAACCCACACTGTAAACTCTGATCCCACATCACCTTGGAGAGAAACGGACGCATGGTGCTAAACCTGCCGAGTCCAGAACAACTCTTGGCGGATCCTGGACCAGTTGACAGAGAAACACAAACTGAATCGGAGTCCAGACCAGCAGAATCTGGATGTGAATCACTTTCTGCATCAGACATCACAGCAGTGACAGGAAACAGAAACCTGGTGGGACAGGAAGTTACCCTGTCACAAAAAGACAGAAGAAACGAAACCCTAAAACTCAGAAACAACATGAACAGAAATCAGAGTATCACCGGCTCATGGTTTCTGAAGGCCAAATCAACCAGAACCTGGAAGCTCCAACAGGTTTTTGGCTCCCACCAGCCTGAAGAGACATCTGAATTTCATTCCTTATGGTTTGGCTGCAAACACAAACGTCATGACTAAGAATTTAGAGCGAGTTTTATCACAATGATTTATCCGTCAGAAATGTAGAACTGGGGGTTCAGATTCTGGTTTATAGCTCCTCCCACCACCAGCATCTGGACCCCCAGATGGGACCAGAGGGGCTGCTGGGAAATCTGCCAGCTGGAGGCAGCAGCGGTTTCTCAGGGGGTCTCCGAGTCAGCAGCTCAGTACTTCAAACTCTGACAGGCGAAAACAACTTCTGCTCAAAGTGTCCCGGTCTGATTCGACCTGTCTGAACAACACCAGAACTGACCCAAATTTACCAGTCCAAACCAGAGATGATCCAACCTCAGATCCAAATCAGAACCGATCTGAACTCTCAGACCAAGACGAGAGCCAATCTGACTTGTAAAGTTTTCAGAACTGGATTAACATCTTAAGTGTTAAACAAAGGATTTAATTAATGGTTAATCAACAGTCAATTAAACGAGTGAAGAAGTGAAAACCCTAATTAGAAGGTGAGTGTTGGCAGAGCATACAGGTGAGTCTCCATACAATGTCAAATGGAGGACATCAGCAGTGAGCTCAGAGAAGGGTGTCCTGAGCTGAACTGGGTTTTGTACTGGTGCTGTCTGCTAAACGTGAGTGAAACCCGCTGCTCTGTCTTGTCGGTACCAGTGGTGACATCACTCTGTGCTTTGCTCTCCAGATTCGGGGCTCCGCCCAGTGAAGGTCCTGCTGGTAGTTGGTGGTGGGTTGGTCTCCACCCACCTTCCAGCCCTCAGTGAGGGAACGTCAGGTTTGACATGCTGCCTCCTTGATGCCGTTTGTTCTAATCCACTACTCAGTTCTGATAGGAAAGTCTTTGTTTGCCACAAGAACCATCCTGGGCGTCTCATTATTACCTATTTCCATCCAGTGAGGTACAAAATCTGTGACATCACAATAATGAGCCTGAACAGAACGTCACCTGACTGGATGGTTTCACACAACATCACCAACACGTCTGCCATCTACTGGAAGGCAGACTAGTCCATCACCACCACACGGACGAGGCCGAGCAGAACCACTGGGTTTGTCCCAGATTAATATAAACCTGGCGGGTCGCCAGTCTCTCATTGACCTTGAAATCTTTGTAATTTCAAGGGCAATGCAAGTTTCAAATTGGACTGAAAGTTCAGCTAAAAGGCTGCTGGTGGTCACTGTTCTACCTTTTCATCAATCTACAATAATCTCGTTTTGTTAATCCTAAGAATTAAACAGCACTTAAGGTACATGCTTGTTTTGAGTGAATGTCCCTCCCCTGAATGGTTTTAAACATCTTTGCAGCGATTGATCGCCACAGACATGTAGAAGCACGGCTCTCTGCAGATTGTGTTCCCGCTCAAGCCCGGTTCAGAGGGCGCTCCAATTGGTGGGGGACGGGAAAACTCAAAGGTCTGAGAGGGAACGCTGACATTTAAAAAGATTGTTTGCAGGTTTTACTTTTCCTAAATTGTGGAGGGAGGTGGAGCTAAATCGCTCCCAACTGTCAGACAAACATCTAGGATTTATCAGGAGCCGCAGCTTCAGGAAGAGAAAAATCCCCCTCACTGCTCACAAACGTCTCTGATTCTCCAGATCCAAACAGACCACAGGTCCAATTAACCACTTACACACATTCCACACCTCAGATTCCCACACTGTCAGTTAAAGTCCAGTTAACTGCACAGCAGCTGACTGGGAGACGTGTCTGGTGTGAGGTTCTAAGGATCAGCTCCGCTTTAATGGGAACCAGTTGCCTGTAAACGTTCTGTGATGAAGCAGAACACCCCACTCCAAACACATGCAGGAGATGTAAACTCTGCTGTGATCTTCTTCTCATGTTTCCCCTGAAACACAACAAGCTGTTGTTCTTCTTCTCTTTAACGAACAACGTGCTGGTCGTCACATCGGATTAGCAACCTTTTCATCTGGTGGGAACAATAATGCCTTCCAGAGCGGAGGGAGCGTCTGCAGGCCGCCGCTCTGCAAGGCTGCTGGCAGCTCTCCTCGCTCGCATTCCTGCAGAACGTTGCTGCAGACATGCTGTCTAATGTTTAAATGACTTATCTTTAAAAGAGAGCCACAAACCGCAGCTTTTCCTGCTTTCAGTGCTCCGTCAGGCTCAACGTTCTGCTGGTCCCAGTCCAGCACCTTCACTGCACTGCTGCTCTGGTTGGGTCCGTTTGGATCCACACAAGGATAAGAAAGTTCCAACATTACTACTGCATCAAACTGGTGCCTTGCAGCAAGAAGGGTGTGGGTTCAAATCCTTCCCGGATCTTCACTGGGTTCCTCTGTGATGGACTGGTGAGCCGTCCATGTTGTTCCTGCTTTATCAAGTCTGCTGGAGGTTCATCGGCCGCTGACCTGTGACTGAGTCACCCGGCTCCAAGTCACAGCAAACGGCTCAGAAATAAATCTACACAGAGACACAGGAGTAAAGGGCGCTAACATTACACTCTGCAAAATTAACAGCAAGAGTTTGGGTTAATTATCCTGAAAAGGACTGGATACCATTATTTATAAATGTCAGTTTCAAACTCAATATTTAGTTAGCAAGCTAATTATGTAGGGGGTTCTATGTATGTAATTATGTGTCTATTTAGTTTAATAGTAATCTAGTTAGCTCAAAGTAGTTTGGAGCTAAGTAGGTAGCTCACTTAACACTTAGCTCACTAACTAACTAGTTAGGAAACTAAATATTTAGCTTCAAACTAAATGTTCATCTTGCTGGGGCGTGCTGTGGTGGCGCAGCGGGTTAGCACGCCCCACGCCTGGAGGCCTCAGTCCTCGACGTGGACGTTGCAGGTTCGACTCCCGGTCCCGACGACCCTCGCCGCATGTCTCCCCCCTCTCCTCGCCCTCCTTCCTGTCTGCCTACTGTCACAAAAATACGAGCCACAAGCGCCGCAAAAACTCTGGAGAAAAAATTGGTAAAAAAAAAAAATGTTCAGCTTGTTAACAAAATATTTAGTTCAAAGGTAATTGGTAAACAAAATATTTAGTTACCTATATTTAGTTTGAAACTGAGACATTTATAAATGAATGAATAACTTCAAACCAACAATTTCTTCCCTTAATACAGACTAAATAACCAGATAATTGCTGTTAATTTTTTACAGTGCAACATAAATGGTCTCCCATACGGAGGACGGACTCCTGTGTCTTTTCTGGAGGTTATTTGATGATGTTTTTTCTCCAGACAATCCTGGTCTCTCGGGTTGTTGATCTCCTGGTCGACTTTAGTTCATCTCAGAAATGCGTCTCCATGTTCCGACCCAAAGATCACTCAGTGCTCAATGTTCCTTCAGGAGGCCTGATCTCAGTCTGACCCATGTTGACCTCATCCAAAGCACAGACAATGTGAAATCCTCGAAGCGGTTATCGCGCCTGCCGTTTCCATGGAAACGCAGTATGAATCGGTGAGATTGTGACGGACCGGGAAGCGCTCTACCCTGATAGCAGCCTGCGGGTTTGGGTCAGATGGTGAAACTCCGCTGAGTCCTTTGTGTGGTCTGGATAAAGATTTACCAGGTTGTTTGGCGGCGGCAGCAGAACCAGCAGGAGTTACAGACTGGGACAAAAACAGTCCCAGTCTTATCTCTGTGTTTGGAGGTCAGGGTTCTGTTCCAGCCCGTTTATCTGTCTGAGGTTACAGAAGGACGCTACCGGGGCCCACTGCTGACCCATTAACGGTTCTGTTTCAGAATCATAAAGACAGAAACATCTGGCCACTCCACTGCTGCCGTTCAATGAGAACCTTTTCCTGTAACGGAGCAATCAGGTCCAGAGAAGGTGGACTCACTGCTTCAGTTTGTTTTCTGAACTGGAGGGAACCAGAATCGGGTCAGAGTCACTCTGTGGTCCAGTCCATATTTCATAGTTTTCATGTCTGTGCTGCACCTGAGCTGCAGCTAACAGTCTAATTGGATCGGCAGCAGCATGTAATTGAATCCTGTTAACTCATTTCCTCCCTGCAGACATCGGACCGGAGGCTCAGTTCTGTAAACAAACTCTGTAATGGGACCGGACCGGTCAGAACGCCGCTAAGCAAACAAGAAGGAAGAAAGTCTGAGGATCGACCCGTTAAATCAATGCTCCAGTTGTTCTTCAGAACCTTCCCGACCTCTAACAGTCCAAATGGCTGAATGACCTCCTCACCGTACCAGTGAGCTCTGCAGAGGCCGTTTAATGGGCCAATCATGTGATCCCCCTGGGAGTTCAGGAGTTGTGGGTTGTGGGCTCGGAACCAGACTGATTCTGACCCAGACTCAGCAGCTCCCTGGGCTAACCTGCAGCGGGGAGCTGAACGCAGGCCACTTGCCTCCATATTTGCGGAGGACGAGCTGTTTGCTTTGTGCCGCTGGTGTTTATTTGAGCGGCAGGTGGATTCCCGACAGGGGAGGCCCGCTGCGGGTTGGGTCGACCCAGCTCGGACCACCGTTGGTTTGTCTGGGACGGGTCCCCTTGGTTATCAGAGCTGACAGTTTAATGACAGGACTTGGACCTCCTGTGGTAACTCATAGCTGTAATGTTGGAAAAAAGAATCGGTTCTGGTTCTGGATGGGTTCAGGAGCCCAGTAATTCTCTGAATATGGTCAGAATGGAGCAGATTGTTGCTTTAGTGGAAGAAAACATGAAAATGTGACTTTATACATAGAAAAGCTGTGATTTAATCCCCAATATAAAATAAGTGAAGATCCATCGGGTTCATCAGAGAGACCGGGTCCAGGACCTGCCGAGGTTCTGGCTGTGTTTCCTGGGCCGGTGTGAGGTCTGAAGTGGCGGCTGGGTGGGCGGGTTCTGCTCCGGGCCCACAGCTGTTTATTCATGTGTTGGGACAGAGATGTTGTGTGTCTGTTTTCTGGCTCCGGCCTGAATGGCCTCACTCAGCCGCCTCTGCTCGCCTCTCAGACCCGTCACCACCACTGATGGTCACTTTACAAACGGGCTGGTTCCCCCACCTGGCCTCCAGAACCCAACAGGCCGGAGCAGGTTCTCAGAACCGGGGCGCTGCACCTGCAACAAAGTCTTGATGTCCAGATCGGAGCTGGACCGAGGTTCTGGAGAAGAAACAGAACCACCACCAGCAGCTGATAACAGGCACAAAGCATCATTGTGAAGGAACTTTGAAGGTTGAAGGTCAAGGTCAAGGTCAGCATCTCGAGATTTAAATCCAGATTTTAGACTAGGCCACACGTATCCAGAGGTGGACTTACTGCTGAGCTTTGGATCAACGGTGGTTCTGTCAGCGACAGCAAGTCGTCCAGGTCCTGAAACAGCAAAGCAGCCCAGAAATGCTGTGCTGGTTCTGGACCAGACATAATGGGTCCAACACCTTCTAGAAAGGTCCACTTGTGTCTCTTCAGATCACAGAATATTTCTTGAGGATGTTTTCTGTAACTGTGGGACAGGCCTTCGAGTCCTTTTGGGTCAGTTCTGGTCTTGAAGTCTCTCTAGGAACAGTGTTTCCTGGAGAGCAGTTCACTTCAACATTGAGAAAATAAAATCATAAAAATGTACTTTTGAGCAGACATGTCCGGCAGACATCTGCTTTGAGTTCCAGTGTGCAGAACGTGTGGAGTGAAGTGTGACCGATTATGTTGGGGCCTGTAAAGTTTCAGCTTTTGCAGCATTAGGTGGGTCATTAGCTTAACGGCGTAGCAGCAAAATACATTAAAAACTTGTTGTATCAACCTTCCTGCTTCTGGTCTGCATCCCCAGAACAACCAAACATGGAAGATCTATTGTTAGATACTTCCAGAAAATCGCAAAACACTCAAAACTCTGAGTTTCTTTAAATCGAGGCTAAACCTGTTCAGAGCCGCCTTTGATTCCTAATTCTTAACTGGACCATCATGAAGTACCGTCTGTTTTTCCACCAGTCACCGTCTTCTTTCACTCTGCACTGTAATGTTTTTGGCCCATTTGTTTGATGCTCCTTCTGATTATGTAACTGGCTTGTTGTTGAAAATGAACCGTACATTTAAAATAAGCATCACTGTGGATGTTTCTCCCTTCAAATGTCTTTTCAAAGCTTTTAGTTAAACTTGTACTCAATATTTACATGCTTCCTGAGGTTGAGTAAAAAACCAGTATCAATTTTTACTAGAGGCGGTATGGCAGCGGCTCAGGGCGGCATTGTAGAGAGGGTCTCAAGAGCACTAAAAACACCAACTACTCTCTCAGTTGTGCGCTATGCATGGTTGCTAATGCTTTTATGCATGTGCCCTAGACTCATTTTGTCATTTGAAGTGGCTGGCAGGGGATGGAGGGGCAGAACTGCTCCTGTGATCCAACGTGTTAATCAGCTCTGTATAAATGTGTTCATGTAGTGGTGAGGCGCTCTGCATTATTAAATGAGTATAAAGTCAGCGGGCTGCAGGAGATTTGGTCAAACGAGGAACAACTTCATTTTAATTCTCAGTTTGGTAGTGATTTGTTCCTCTGGACAGATTTTATTGGTCGTTAGAGAAGCTGTCTGCACTGTAATCAGAGAATCTGAGAGTCTACTGTTTGTTTTAATCAGATTCTCATGTTGAGGGGACTCTGTTGGCAGCAGAGAGTGAGTCACGGTGTTGCTGCGGTGGTGCTGCGGTTGCAGACGCAGGGCGAAGCTGTCGCCTCCATGGGCGTGTTGGGTCTCTGTCAGGAAAGCGGCCAGCCTCAGAGTCGTTTAAAGGAGTGTGTAAAACACTAAATGAGCTCTGCTTTAACAAACCACTGCATGCTGCTGGGAGGAAGAGGAGGGCTGGCGGACTCTGCTGAACTCTTCATCAGATTTGTGGGGATGAACGTAGACGGTGAAGAATCCTGAAATTTAACTGTTAGTCTCAACTTTATACAGAAACATGTTTGTTGGTAGTGACAAAGAAAACATGATGCAAAAATACAAAGAAGTGCAGAAAGGTTTAGGTCTCTGCTGCCCCCTGTAGGAACCTCTGGGAACAGTGGTTTCCTGTTAATGTCCGAGTCTCCTGTTAAACCAGAATCAGAGCTGTGTGCTCATGTTTGCGTCTGTCAGCTCACAGTTTCACAGTTCCCCTCATTTTTCTCTCCTCTTCATTAAAAACTGGGCCACTCTGCAGAAAACCCACCGCAGACCAGGCGACTGTGGTTAGGCACCTTACAGAACACCATGATAAATTGCCTTTTAATTGCTTATAAACGCGCAGCAGGGCCTGGCCGCTGGCCCTCTGCAGAGACGAGGCTTTACATCGGGTCACAGAGACGCGACGGCGGCCGAGATGTTCTGCTACCAGGATTTCCCAACAGAGATCATGTCAGAACCAGAATGCGGCCAGGTGGCCCGTGTTGATACCTGAATAGACGTGACAGAGCGGTGGAGCAGAGTGAGGTTTTTCTGCAGCTTTAGTGTTTTTGTTTAAGCATCTGGTTTCAAACATCGATGCTCTCAGTTGGTTTGGATCATGAACGTCTAAGATCTGTTCGTGTCGCATGAGTCCAGTTTTCTGTTTCAGGTCCCCCAGCTGAAACATCTGCATTCGTCATTAAGGGTAACATGCATCAGTGTTTGCAGTGTGATGTAACTCGGCTCAACTGATTATTATTCTGAATATTTAGCAGCTGTGCATCCCGTGCAGCCGGCCCCCCAGCCTGGGCCCTCTGGAATGTAAACAGAGTAGGTGGGAATGATCCGGAGTTTCCAGACTGGATGAGGAGCGCCACCAGGAGCGTCTGGACCAATAAAGATGTCATTAAAGCTCAGGAGCAGGTAGACCTTGGCAGGTTGCTGTTTGTCGTCTCTGTTGGAGGTGCAGCAGGGTCCGACCCCGACTCCAGGTGTCCTTAAAGACGT
This sequence comes from Gambusia affinis, assembly GCF_019740435.1. Taxonomy (NCBI): domain Eukaryota; kingdom Metazoa; phylum Chordata; class Actinopteri; order Cyprinodontiformes; family Poeciliidae; genus Gambusia; species Gambusia affinis. The sequence continues at coordinate 19,445,982 of NC_057890.1, read as the reverse complement.
TGGGTTTTCTCTGCGGCTTTTCCACGGCTGGGTGCTCGGGTGTCCCGCCTCTCAGGCTCTGTAATGATGGTAGCTTTGAGTTTGGGGGAAAAAGTGAGCGGCTGTTCCAGGATGTGGAGCAGAAGGTTTTCCTGACAGGCGGGGCGGCCGTGATCTGGTGATGCGGCTCGTCTCCACTCACTCGGCCTGCCGATGAAGCCGAGGTTTAACCCTGGATCAGAACGCAGGGCGCGATGGGGCGGCGGATGTTCACAGATCAGCCTGAACCAGGAGGCGCTGCTCGGATGGACCAGGGAACCATTGACCAGGTCCAGTTAGTGCTGGACTTTAGGCTGAGACTCTGCTGGAGTCAGAACCAGGGTAGGATATGACAACCTGAGAGTTTATCAACGGCAGCAACAAGCCAGAAAAACAGAAACATTAAACACAGAAGAGCCCAACATAAGAGAAACCTGCAAAACATCCTGAGAGACAGAAACCAGAACCAACATTCAGAAAATAACAAACCATCTCAAAATACCGGGATATCGGATGTTAACTAGTGATCCGACCGGCCAGTAAACATCCAGGAACCTCATGCACAACAGTGATGGACGATGAAGCTCCTTCTCTCGGCCCAATGGGGAAAATTTCTGCTTTAAAAAAATTAAATAAACAAACGATTTGATGGGACGCTTTCTGCATTGGATTCACAAAGTAGATCTGACCAATTACATGTGGACACAAACCAGCCTGTGACACCCAACAGGAAGGAGCATCACAGATCAATGCAGCGTCATAAACTCAGTTCTGTTCACTGATCTCTGGAGCCTCCAGGCTGGCAGCCTTTCTGCTAAGTAGAGAACCAGTACCACGGCAGGTTCTAATGACCAGGAACACACCTGCTATTTCAATTGGTCTGTACCTGTGATGTAATGGTAGAATAAAGTGGTTTGGACCCGCCTGGGCTGTGTTTTCTCAGCTGCAGCTTCCAGGAGTCATAAACAGCGTTTGCTAAGTGATGAAGGTTCAATTTTCTCTTTGAAGCAGCTGCAGAACCTGAAGGATGGAAAGTATGTCAGAGCAAAGTCCAACACGGCAGTACCAAGCAGAACCCTGACTCGACCTGCAGCCATGTTTGTCAGACTGAGGCACAAACCAAACCTCCCGCCACAACATGAGGTTCTGAGTTGAATCCTTTACCATCCAGACAAACTCTGATTTATTTTCAGTCTGAGAGTTTGACTGTTACAACGGTTGGTTTTCTGAAGGAGCAAAGGTTATGGACTGCAGAGCAGGTTGTAGTTCAGAACTGCAAGTGGTAGAGATTAGCACTCCTTCAGCAGCGTGTTGATGATCTGCCACCAGTTATTCTGGGAGCTCTGCCGGCTGTAATGACGGCCATTTGTTTGAGTTTATTAGAAGCAGAGCTCATAAATACTCCCATGTCCACACCTCCAGAACATAATGAGCAGCAGTGGAGCCACTTTTAATGAGGCCACCTCCTCTGTCTGTGGAGGCCTCGGCTCGTTTCAGGCAGACGGCTCCTGAAGATGAGGAGGAGGAATGTGGGACGGAGCCAGAAACAATTAGTGGACCTGAGACCAGGAGGCTATCTCTGCTGGCGGTTTCACAGCGAGGCTGCTCCACAGCGTCATTCTCCTCTGTTAATCTGACACTGGAGCATGAAGTCCAGTTCCAGACTGGTGATGCTCATACTGGGAGGACAGAGCTGCTGACAACAGTCAGAAGATTCCAGAATCAGTTCAGTTAATAATCTAAAGAATGAAAAAGATTCTTCTTGAGTGGAAACAGAGGCTCGGACACGATTTCAGTCCAATCGGTACATGCAGCAGCATTTTACTCTGATGCAGAGCTACGGCGGCTCATTCAGTCTGAAAAGATATTTCCTGTAGTTGGTTCAGATCTAGGCTGGTCTGCATTAAGAACTTTACCAGAATTAGTTTGGAAGTGGACCGATGCCACCTCAGAGTGGTCCAGGGCCGACCGTTTGGACCACATCAAGGTTGGCTTGAGTGTGTTGACATTTGTACTAAAGATCCAGACCAACAGGAGAAACAAACTGTTTAAAGAGGAACGGATGTGTCAGGTGTGAATACAGCCTAAGAAGACCAGAGTTCATCACTGGTTGCAATAAGATGCTGTTTGTTTCTGTCATGTTTCCATTTAATCTAGTTATTAATCTCTGGCTGTTCTTGTGGTCTCACCAGGACTGAAGCAGGCAGCACTGTGTGAGGATCCTGTTCTTTGATTTCTCCATTTAACACAATTCAGCCTGATCTGCTTTGTCAGGAACTCCAGAAGACCCAGGTGGAGTCTCAACAATCATCTGGACCTCCACAGTTTGTCCAACCAGGTAGTCAGCAGTGCAGGACAGCAGGGGGTCGTCCTCTCACCACTCCTTTTCATTCCAACGTCCGTCTTCTGCAGAAACACTCAGATGACTGCAGACGTCGGGTTGATCAGAGACGGACAAGAAGCTGAGCACAGAGAGCTGGAGGAAGTGGAGGAGTTTAAATACTCTGGTGTTCAGCTGGACAACAGATTGAACCAGAGACTCAACAGTGAAAACGTCTTCAAGAAGGAACAGGCTGCATTTCCTATTTATCTGCTGAAGGCCTCATTTGGTCTCTGGTTAGAAACATCAAGAATCACTTCTAAAACATTTCTTATGTTGATGAAACGTTACTGAACTGAACTGCTGGTCCTCATGTACAGTAGTAGCTGGTTTATGATAATAATAATAATGTTTAGGGAACCCAGCTGGGGTGGCAGCGTTTCTAACATCTGGATGTGGAGCAGCAGGCGTCGTTTCTGCTCAGCTATCATCTGATCCCAGAGGTTTGGATCCAGTTACTCCACCGCAGACACCAGAGGAGGTTGAGCTGAAACCCTCCAGCAGGCTGGGTCTCAGTGTGGGATGTTTGAGGAGCATCAGGGGAGGAGCCACAACAAGACTCTGACAGGAGAACAGAGTCTCCACAGAGCGAGAGGCCTGGACGATGTCTCAGCATCTTCAGACCTCCATCGCTGCGCTCACAGGATCTGCTTTGACTTTACTTCAGCAAACTGAAAGTCTGCGGCTTTGGATCTGTGTCTGTTCGTCAGAGCTGAACATCTGGATCCAAGCTGCAGGAGCCGCTATCTGTGAACAGCAGAGGGTCTCTCCTTCATGTCAGCTGTGAAAAGTGAAGTTAAATGAATAAATAAAAACTCAGTAAAACCAGCAGACCCCCACAGCAGAATTTATTAGAAAAACCTGATCCTGGTTCAGATTTAAGACGCAGTGAAACTGTAATTCAGGCCTCTGAAGTGGTCCACTCCATAAACTTTCTACCATGTCAGTGAAAAGTGGAAATTAAACATCTGAGTAGCACCAATCTGCTGCTCCTACTTTACTGTCCCGCCTGTGAAACATCAGTCACTGTGATGAGGAGCGGAGAGGAAGAGGAGGCCTTCAGGGTCCGGCTTCATTAAAACTTAGACACAGGAAGAATCAACCTGCCTCAAATTAGAAGGAAGAGGATGAAGATGAAGATCCTCTGAAACATCCAGAAGGTCTAAGGAGGGATAACTTCAGCATCCAGGACTGACCCGATTCCATGTGATGCAGATTCTTCCCAGAGCCCAACGCTATGAATCTTCCCTGTAATATTTAAAAACAGGGTGTTTTCTCTTCAAGATGTGAGGAATGAAACGTCCGCCTGCTGATGATGATGATGTTCCTGACTGTGACGGAGATGTTTACCCTCCTGCCTGTTGGTTCTGATTATGGTTTCGTCTTTATTTTTCTGTGGGAACCATCAGCTCATCGTTGTGTCAGTCGGCAGGAAAAGGCCTCTGCTGCTCAAGCTTAACTCCCTCTGACATGTTTCAAGTATCACCCTAACCCCCATGTTCGACCCAATCCACTCAGCGGCACCAGAACGTGCAGTTTGCCCTCCACCGCTCCCATCTTTTTTCCCTCTTGTTTGGGCGTTTCCATGGAAACACAGTTTTGTTGACGAGTTGTGTTGACAGACGGCCTCTCCGTGCTAACACAGAGAAATCCCCACAACTGCTCATAAAGGCAGGAAAATCCTGTAAAAACATCTGAAATAGGAGAATGTTGCTTTAATTCAGATTGAAAAAAGGCTTCAAGTGAGGCTGTCGCTGTGAAACATCACAGCAGAACAAACTTTACACAACCTGCTGCAGGGGAAAAAAACTTTACACAACCTGCTGCAGAACAAACTTTACACAACCTGCTGCAGGGGAAAAAAACTTTACACAACCTGCTGCAGAACAAACTTTACACAACCTGCTGCAGGGGAAAAAAACTTTACACAACCTGCTGCAGGGAAAAAACTTTACACAACCTGCTGCAGAACAAACTTTACACAACCTGCTGCTGGGGAAAAAAACTTTACACAACCTGCTGCAGGGGAAAAAAACTTTACACAACCTGCTGCAGAACAAACTTTACACAACCTGCTGCAGGGGAAAAAAACTTTACACAACCTGCTGCAGGGAAAAAACTTTACACAACCTGCTGCAGGGGAAAAAAACTTTACACAACCTGCTGCAGGGAAAAAACTTTACACAACCTGCTGCAGGAAAAAAAAACTTTATAACTTCATAAAGCCTGACAAAAAAACTGATGAAAACACAAAATCGCCAAGGAAAAACATGTTACAAAAATCTTAAATAGATACAAATACTACAGCAGAAAAAGCACAATTTATAAAAATCTACTGCACCAAAACACTTCACAAAAACTACAGAAACTGGAATGTTAAGTTAAATCAGGACCATGGCGTCTGAACAAACCCACCAGTGACGTCACAGAGCTGCAGCTCCATTTATCCTTCTGCTGTCTGATCTGGTCAGGATCCAAAAGGCAAACAATCGATCCCATTTTGAAAATATGGCTGAACCCGGCATATAAGAGCAAGACTCGGTTTGATCAGATTCCTGCAGCTTTATTTTGATTACAGTTAGTGTTTCTGATAACTGGAATGAACGTTTGTTTTGAGCCAACAGAAATCAAAGATGTCTCTGGACAGACGACGTGTCACAGATACAGAACAGATATTGGGTTTTATGGGGATGAGATTTATGGAGCCGGACTCGGATCCAGAGGGACCGTATGGGTTCTCATTCAGGTGGATTCTGTGTCCATCATCACTGCCAGTTCATTTAAACTTCAGTACAGACCCGTCTGCCAGGTTCTGTTTAAATGGGCCGGGTTGAATGTCTCTCCTGATGATAAAACCACCCTGAGCGGAATAATTTCAAACTTCCTTGTTGTGACTCTACGGTTGTAAATTTGCTCTCCAAACCTCTCTGGTTTATTAATGACAGGAGTTCGCCCTAACCTTGTTTGGACTCCATCTAATCTGCAAAGTCAAACTTTTGAAAACAACTTCAACAAAAACTCCATGGATGAAAAACACAGATGAGTCTGTAAAGTTACTCAGGTGAACAGAAATCTCCACCACGACGACCCAAACCACAGGTACACATCATCAAACATAATAAGGAGCAAAGGTTTTTATTCACTTTATCAGCTTATTACCAAGGACATTTTTATTACTGAAGGGTCACAAGGATTCAGTTACAGCCGTCATAAAGCAGAACATTTACCAGAACCTCAGAACAGCCCAACAACCATTAAAATAATGACCTTCCAGTCCATTAGGGGAAAAGTGCTTATAAAGGACCAGAAAAGTCTGCACATTCTGGAGGGGCGTAGTAATCGGACCAGAATCAGAGGTTCTGTTGCCGAGTTGGGTCCAGTGAGCTCAGGTTTAAGGAACAAAATTTTAATAGTTTAAAAAAACAAATGCTTTTGTCTGCGTCAGTGGCGTCATGAAAACTGTCCACGGTGGATGTTCTGCTGTTTCCACCATGTTCTCTGGGTCAAAGGTCATCTGTATGAGAATGAATGAGTGTGCACGTCTGAGTTTGGATCCATATGAAAGAGTGGGACTGCGATACAATTGAACACTGAAGACGGTATTTAAAAAGTGATCGACCCCAGAGCGACGGCCGTCCCTCTTCGTCCGTCATGGAGCATTTTCTTTCCTTAGAGTATGAAACAAGGCGAGGGAAGGAAAGTGTGCCGCTCCTGGCTTCAAGCTCATCGTGGCAAAGAAAATACACAATACACACCTTCAGAAAACTGAGTCCTAAAGAAATTAACAATACAGGGAGTAAAAACAGATGCAACCCTAAACCGTCTGCGATGGCCAGTTAAAACTCAGGATTCCTGAAAAAATACAGATTTCTCCACTCAAGACGCCGTTTCCCTCAACGTCTGTGGCGGTTGAAAGATAAATGTAGAAAAACCATAACAGGTATAAACGTACCATCATTCTTCTGAACAGAACAGATTTCTAAACAAGCAGAAAGTTATTCTGACAGAATAACGACGCAGCGAAAACGCAGAGGTAGCATATTTTGATGATCGCTCCATCGCTCCATCACCTGACTCCAATCATTCAATGGGATTTCTGAGTGCCGTTTATGGTTAATTACGTCGCCACGGTTACTCAAAAACACCAACACAAATAACAGCAAATGTCATATTTCCAGGCTGAACGTTTTCGTAAATACATTGTTCAGGACAACGAAGAATAATAAATAGTACAGTGTAGAGGCGCTTTTATTCATTTCTACAGCTGGCTGAAATAATTCAGAAACAGAAAATATTATTATTGCCTCTTCTTCTCTCATGATAAATCAGCCATTAGTGTGTTTGTTACTTACAATATCACACGCTAAATGAAGCTGTTTGAGAGGGGAAACGGATTGGGTGAGACCAGGAGCAAAACTAAAACAGGAAGTCAAAGCATAACTGGAAATGGGTTGAGAAAACTTCAGCTTACAGATGAAATGTTTAAAAATAGCTCCATAAGGCAGCTATGGATCCATTATTTAACTCTGCAGGTTTTATTCTGTGAACCCATGAGATCAGTTTAACTGCTGCCACATGGCCATTATTAGCTTTAGTGAGAGAAACATTGCATGAATATTCACTGTGAATCCTTTTCTCAGAGCAGATGTGAAACTCAGCATCTGTATTGATTACAGCCTCCATCTGTTGGGCATTTTCCCTCCAGTTTCTATTGTGAATTAGTCCCTTTGTTGTGTTATTTTCCCATCCATCCTCCCAGTGTTTCCATGAGTCACTGGAGGCGCTCTCTGCCGAGATGCAGACCCAGAGTATTATTACAGACAGGCTGCTTATTTATGGCTTTCTCATCAATAAATGGCTCATTGTCCCGGGGAGCCAGGAGATTCACTGTGGAATGAATTCATATTTTCAAACAGGAACACAGTAATGCATAGATTATTTTGTTTCACTGGATGGTTGTGGTTCCCAGACTGACGAGGAAAATAGTCCGTTTTTTCTGTCTAATCAAAACAGAAACGGTTTCACCTCTGGAAGTTTGAATTTACTTAATAATATCCAAAGTATAATTCCTAGTCCCTGTTTTTGCACGTAAAATGAAGAGTGAAGTTCCTCAGGGTTCAGTTCTGGGCCGATATAATTTAGACATACTCTGGAATAGAGAAGTCAGGACCTTCTGTTTGTTACTCATTATGTTTTGCTTGTAATTAAAGACCAGCTTGATTACTACAGCTCAGCAGAAAGCAGGCCACAGCGCCACCTGCTGACCACACACTGGTTCACTGAGTCCAAACATCGATGGGAACCAGGCCACTTATTCTATGCAACACGTTTCTAGACTGGTTCAGATTTAATGAAACCTGGATGAAGCCATGCCTGACAATACGGTTCTGGTCAAGATTCTGTCCTGGGATGTTTTTAAAAATGCCAGAGAAACCCAGAGGAGCTGCATTTAAAACAGGAATGTTCAGTGTTGAAAACCTTGGAACGTTTTCCAAAGCTTGTTCTCATGTGGAAGCTGAAACTCCAGACAATAGTCTGAACCAGTCCGACAGAACAAACAGCCCACTGGGGACACATCTGAGTGGAAAGTTTAGTGGAAAGCCGTCAGCTGTTTATCTTCTGGTGTCAGATGTTAACTGGAGGAATACGTCTCTTCACACACGCTGCGGTCAAACACACATTCCCTCTGACCACATGTTGGTGCGTCGCGGCTCCCCGACGGGACCGGAGTCTGGATGGGACCGAGGACGGGCTGGGTGGGTCTGAGCTCTGCTCTCCGTTTGTCATAACCATGTTGTGTCTGGGCCGGAGCGCTGGGAAGGTGGGTGGGCATCTGCAGATACCAAACTGGTATTAAACTGGGAGATTCAGCTCAGGGGATTTAACAGACGTAATTCCACTCCCTCCGAAGGATCTGCCAAAGCCACTTCTTCAGCAGAGACGTGCTAAAAATAAAAGTGGGCCGTTTTAAAGAGTGTGGCTTTTAATGGCAGCGTGTAAAAGTGAGCTGTGTGTTAACAGCTTCACTGAGGCAAACCCAAACACACGCCTCAGCGGCCTCAGAACAAATTGAGATGGCAAAGGGGCTGCGTGGAGGCGTCGGCTTTGTTTTGCTGTTTGATTAGCAGGCGACGCCCAATAATACGCCCACACCAACGTTCCCCAGATAAAGGATGATCGTTCAAAATACTACAAAAGATGCCGTCAATCTTTAGCTCTCATTGTTTCATGTTTTCCATCATTGCCTCTACTGCAGAAAAACTCTTAACCTTTCCCTGCTCCCAGTCGTTAGGAGCTTCAACGATTAAAAAGTTTGAACTTTGTGAAGCTTTTCTGGCCCTCCATGCAGACAAGAGCAGAGCCTGCTAACCGGCTCATCAAGCTGTAGTTTCCAGGCTGGATAATCACTCCGAGCTGTTCCTCCGCTCCGGGTTGGCTCTGTTGTGGTCAGATCCTCTTCAAAGCCTGGCGGTGCTCTCAGCTCACAGGAATGCAGGTTGTCTCGGCACTGCTGGACTCCTGCAGAGCGTCTGCAGCCAGGTGTTCCTGCAGCTCCGAGTCGTTGGGAACCATGATGACAGTTTCCTGTGATCCTCCAGACCTGCTTCTATTTTTAATGCTCTGCAGTAGCAGGAGTCTGCTCAAAGTGTGAATAAGTTATGTCTGAACACAGAATGTTTGCTTCCTGTTTGAGCCATGCATCCAGCTGGAACAGGTCAGTGGCCATAGCCAACAATCCCTGTGATGCAACAGGAAGGCGCATCTTCATGTCCAGCAGATGATGAAGACTCTAAGAAACGTCTTCCAGGCTATTAACTGGACCAGCTGGAAGAAAACCTGCAGAAGAGCCGAGACTGGGTGGAGGTTCACCTTCCAACAGGAGAAACACCCTGGATATCCAGCCAGAGACAGTAAGAGGTGGCCTTGTCAAAGTCCACACCTAAATCACACTTAAGACTTGGAAAAAGATATTATCAGATATTCTCCATCCAACTGGACTGAGCTAAAGATCGCTCTTTCTGAAGTTTCAGCCTCGTCCAGAGGAACGTTGAGTCGTCTCTGAAGTTTCAGCCTCTATGGAGTGAAAGGTGAGGCATTTGTGTTTTTCCTCCGGGTGTCTCCTTCTGGCTACAGCAGAGGAATTTCTCCAGCATTCAGTAAATCCAGCCGGCTGAGCAGCCAGTGGACACGTGTGGGCATCATTACTCAGAGTTGCCTAGAAGACTGTAAAGCTGGCCAGTTTGGAGAGTTTTCTGGGCTCCAGATAATCTCCTGGACTCATCAGGCGGTAAATCAGTTCGCCGGCTCAAGCTTCACTTCCTGTCCCCCCGGTGGGCCTCGGAGACGCGGAGCTGCAGGGAGGACAGGTCTGCTACTGGAGTCTGCAGTTTCCAGTAGAACAACTGGAAATGCAGAACCTTTAAAGTATCAACCTGCAGGAGGCGCTGTCATTTACGAGCAGTGGAGCGACTTCATGCTAATGATCAGGTTGATGAAAGCAGCTTTTGTTTGCAGCCGACACACCTGAACCGACAGGCTCAGGTAACTACTGTTTATGCTAGTTAGCAGCCTTAAGGCTGACGTTGGTCTGCAGGGAGATGAAGACGAGTCCATGGAGACTCAGAGTCTGAACCTGAACCAGAACCACAGGATGGACCCGACCATTCTGGGCTCCACCGGAGCACTGACAAGAACAACGTTCATGGATTTGGACTGGTCCAGAACCAGAGGAGAAGCTTTAACTGGACCAGTTTCATGACTCATACATGTTGGTTGTTAAAGCGTCTGCCAGCAGAGGTCAAAGTTCAGGGAAATGTCTGCAGCTTGGAGTATTCCCGCCATCTCCAGCATTCCCAGTCTCCCAGTAGTTGGTGACATTCCTGCTGCCTGGACTGGTGAGTTATGGAGGAAGACAGAGAGTGACCACAGGCGTTCTGCGGCTCACCATAATGACAGAGGTCATAAAACGGCTCCATGTCAGGAAGTGAAAGCTGCTTTCAAACACTTGTTCGCCTGGAAAAACTGAACTCAAGAAAATCACTCAATCATTCTCTGTATTTTCAACTGAATATTCACAGAATGTATCAGGTTTTCTGTAGTAATGAATTATCTGGGTTACACACACTGAACTAACAAACTTATGCCTGGCTCACAAAGACTTTGCTCTGATTTCACCTTCAGACAATGTTTGGGACTCTCCGATTATTGGGATGGATCTTTAGATAATCTTAGTAAATATTCCTGCCGTGTGTTCAGAGCAGCAACCTGGTCCGCTCTTAGCCAATCAGAGGGCGAGGTGACGGAAACATGGAGGGGAAACCAAAGTAGAGAACACATACCTGCCATGTGCAGCAGAAAGTCCGGTGGACATTAGAGACGTCTTTGTCTTTTCTCTGTTAAATATCTTTCAATAATGATCGCCATTGTTTCTTCTCAGTCAGCCATGTTGCCTTAGTCTGACCTCACGTTTAGTCTCAAGAGATTTTGCAAGATACCTCATCTGACATCTCACACAAGCAAACCTGTTATAGCTAAGATTGTTGAAAGAAACAACCCAATCAATGATTTTATTTTCACTGTTTGAAAATATCTGACCTGGCTCCATCTGTCAAAAGGTCAAACTAAAACCAGAAGCAACAAGTGGAAACGTCCTGTTATTTAAGATCAGGAGCTGTGAGGAGAAGCATCAGGAAAACTGAGCGTGGCCCGGGTCAGAACCGGTCCACATGTGGTCCAGATGTAACTGCATTGACAGATGAGCAGCTGTTTGACTTTAAGGTGAGAAAAGACGGAGACGACAGATGGGCAGCTGGAGATTTTATCACTCAGAACCAAGAATACAGGAGTGCTAACGGAGAACTTTTGCTTCTTTGGAGCTTTTTATCTCCAGACAAATAATCAGATGAAGTTAAAAGACAAGCCCAGTCCTCCAAAACCCCAAAGTGAGACATCCCAGTGATTCCTGTAGCCAGAGGAAAGCTGATCCAGGCTGGTACTGGAGCTCAGCAGAGGCAGGAAGAACCATCTCCTCCTCAGATCCATGTTCCCTCAATCCGACACATTATTTAACCCAGACCTGCAAATGTGTCCATCGCACCGAGGAATCCACAGCTGGAGGTCACACAGGCCAACATGAATGTTCACAAGATCAAATTCATAAAACAAAGTTCTGACTTTGGATTCTGCTTATTCAGAAGAGTTTCAGCAAACTGACAGAAATCTGCAGTTTAATCCCCCCAGAGACAGAAAACCGCTTTCATTTTCCTCAATGAACAGTTCTTAATTAAACTGATTCTTTCTGATCTGAACAGTTCTTAATTAGACTGATTCTTTCTGATCTGAACAGTTCTAATTAGACTGATTCTTTCTGATCTGAACAGTTCTTAATTAAACTGATTCTTTCTGATCTGAACAGTTCTTAATTAGACTGATTCTTTCTGATCTGAACAGTTCTTAATTAAACTGATTCTTTCTGATCTGAACAGTTCTTAATTAGACTGATTCTTTCTGATCTGAACAGTTCTTAATTAAACAGATTCTTTCTGATCTGAACAGTTCTTAATTAAACAGATTCTTTCTGATCTGAACAGTTCTTAATTAAACTGATTCTTTCTGATCTGAACAGTTCTTAATTAGACTGATTCTTCCCATGTGAACAGCTCAACTCACTCTGTGAATCTGACTGAATGTTCATTTTCCAAACAAATCACAGTTTAGACCCAGAGGCTGCAGGTTTCTTTCCGTTTCTTTTAACAGAAACTTGGATTCCTGTGTGTAGGAAACACATCTGCTCAGCCGATTGAGAACAAATCTCCTAAAAATAGAAGGTGAGCAGTTTGAGGTGTGAAATGAGGCGAGGACGTTCCCATCAGTCAGGCATCAGAGCGAACTCTGCAAGAGTCCCAACAGGAAAACCTCCAGGAGGGAGTCAGGGTGACCCAGTGGACCATTATGTTGCTGGAATTGGTCGCTGGTTCGGTTTGGTTCCAGCTTTGGTCCAACTAGAACTGGACAGAGTCTAGGGAGTCCAATCAGCCATTATCTGGTTCTGGTTCTGAAGGGAAGATCCAGGCAGATTCAAGCTGAGCTCAGCTCAATCTGGCATTGAAGGAGAGTCCTGCTGGCCCACTGAACGCAGGAACACACCGACCTGTTGGAGGAGTCGGGTTTGGGCTCGGATCTGGTTGGTTTGACCTTTAACCTTTGGTGAACCTCAGGGTTTCCCCAGAAACGTTCCACAGACGGTGGTCGGAAAGTCGCCCAGCAGCCCACAGAGAATCTGAGTTAAAAATGTTTGAAAGTTGAAAGGAGATTTGAAAATATTACTGGGTAATTATCTGTTATTGGAGATAATATGCAAATGCATGTTCACCCTAAAGAATAATAAATAAACAAACAAAGCTTTGCCTGATGGGGGCGCCGGTAAGGCCTAATCCAGGGGGGAAACCCTGATAACGCTCCAGATAATCCAGTCAATAATCTGTGGGATGTTTTCTGATCTCATCTGAAGCTCTGAATTAATCTGAACAGATTTGAGTCAGAACCAGTTAAATCCCACTCAGGTAAAGTTCTGGTTCTGCAGGTCCAGCTTCATTCATGTTGCCTTCAGGAACATCCCGGTCGGAGGAATGTCTGTGGGTGGCATCGTAAACATGGACGCCGTCCCCAGGCTGTTTTTAGACCTCGCTCTGACCCAAACCTCCGCCCACGGCTCTGTCTGGACCCGGACAGCCAGGTAGCCCACAGACCTGCCCGGCCTTTGTTTGGACTCTCTCTTCCTGATGACACTCCTTCAAATAAACGGATCTCCTGGAAAACAACGGGAAAATTCCTCCTTGACTGTTGACCGTTTCCCTGAGCAGATGTGGAAGCAGAGGGTCGCTCTGCGCGACCGGCTGTTTATGAGGAAAATTCAGTCATATGCCAGGAAGTGACAGCAAGTCTAAACAAGTGGATGTGTTCAGGTCTCCAGGACTGACCACAGCACCGCTGCAGGCTTCAAACCCATTTAGCCTGCAGGAACAAACAGCTTCAGATTCAATGAGGCGGAACAGGAAGCGCTCTTCAGGTCCAGAGTTTCTGTCAGGACCTGAAGATGAAAACAGTTTTTATTTGCGACGTGTCTGAAACATCAGCGACGAGGATTAAATCCTTCTGGTAATCCACGGAAACATCCCAACTGTCCGGTTTCCTGCTGCATCATTCCCAACCATCCCACAGCTGTCTGGTTTCTTTAACACTTTATGGTTTGGTGTCAACGTTAAAAAGGGTTCGCTTTCTGGAACACACCCTGCCGTCTTTAACGAACAAGCTGCACATTATTCTTGGATAAAATGGAAGGACCGAATTTAAAATATCATGACAGAAAGCATCATCACCGACATGAAGATCGGTAAAGCACAGCTCACCGTTCTCTAAACGACTTCAAATGCTGGACGAAGATGGAAGTTGTTCATGTCAGTCTGATTCTCTTCTTGGATGTTTTCAATGTTGCACTTTGGTTTTTGTTTTTCTGTAGTTTTTTTATCTGAATAATTAGATAACGCATTTATAGAGAATGGAAAAACAGACTCTGACACTTTGGTATGTTTTAAACTTCAGATTTTTGTAAAAAAATAATTTGTAAAAGTCCAAGTCGTGTCCCAAATCTGAATTTCCTCAAGTCATCATATAAGTGATTGGAGTTCACAACTCCAGCTGTTTAATGTTTCAGGATGGGACTTTGTGAAAAACCTTAAAATAAAAGTGTTAGGAGAAACAAACTAATCCCCATTTTTATACATTTATTTTAATTCTAAATGCTTCAGAATATTAACAAGTCTTGTTCTTGTTGCAGAGCAAAGAAATCCTACAGCAATCCACATAAACTAGTAAAATTTAATCCAGTCCTATAAAGACACAAAGGCAACGTTGGATCTACAATAATCCACAAATCGCTTTTCTACTGGTTTTAGGAAAACTTTGCATGTTTAGTCTCTGATTGACCAGATTAAAACAGAAAAGACAAAAAATTCTGTTTAAAATTTTAATTATTAAATAATTTTTTTGTGGCTTCAAAGAAATTGTAGCTTGATGGTAAAAGTTTGGATACCACCGAGCTTAAAGGATCAGGACCTGGAGGGTCAGGGGTCACGGCGTCGGTAAGGTCAGGGGTCACGGCGTCGGTAAGGTCAGGGGTCATGTCAGGGGTCATGGCGTTGGTAAGGTCAGGGGTCATGGCGTTGGTAAGGTCAGGGGTCATGGCGTTGGTAAGGTCAGGGGTCACGGCGTCGGTAAGGTCAAGGGTCATGGCGTTGGTAAGGTCAGGGGTCATGTCAGGGGTCATGGCGTTGGTAAGGTCAGGGGTCATGGCGTTGGTAAGGTCAGGGGTCATGTCAGGGGTCATGGCGTTGGTAAGGTCAGGGGTCATGTCAGGGGTCATGGCGTTGGTAAGGTCAGGGGTCATGTCAGGGGTCATGGCGTTGGTAAGGTCAGGGGTCACGTGTCGGTAAGGTCAGGGGTCATGGCATCCAGCCATGTCTGCTGTACTTTGCAGTTCCCCGGTCGGCTCCTGTCGGCCATGACTCCATCAGCTGCAGGTCTCAGATGATATCTAACTCCAGCAGGTGAACGCCCTGAGCGTAAACAGCGGGCCCCCGGGGGCCCCGGCCTCCGTCCCGGCTGGCTGTGGTGCTTGGCGGCGCCGGCAGAAACCCGAGCCTCACGTTTGTTGCCGCAGCGACTCGTGTTGTTGTAAGGCTCAGAGATGAAGAGCGAGTCGGGATTAAAGCCATGAGAAGACAAACAGACGCCGCTGGTTCCTCTTCAAAGGCTGCGGTCCAGATCCGAGCTGGACCAGAACCAGGACCCGACCCGACCCGACCCGCTGTTTGTCCAGAACAAGGACGGAGGACCCGCTCGCCTTCAGGAGGCTGAGAGACTCAGGGACAGAAAACCAGAGAAGAAGAATCCGTTTGTTCTTCAGATTCCTGCCAAGACCTGGTTCTGTTCTGAACCGACCCGGTTACTGCTCATGACCCCTGACCCTACAGGCTCCAAACATCATGACCCCTGACCCTACAGGCTCCAAACATCATGACCCCTGACCCTACAGGCTCCAAACATCATGACCCCTGACCCTATAGGTTCCAAGCATCATGACCCCTGACCCTGCAGTCTTACTTCAGGGTCCAAACTAACATAGCAATATGTCAACAGATTTAAAAAAGATCATTTGCGTTAGAGACAAAACTTTTATGCAATCAAACAAAAACTGTACAAAAATAGAAAGATTCTGCATTTAAGATTAAAACTGTAAATCTGTTGAACCAGAACTAATTTCAGTTTCAGATTCTGTAAAAATCTGCTGAGAATCACCTTTTCCATCTAGTTATCAATGGATTAATCCCATAAATAATCCCATATCAACTCTAATCTGTGTTAATGTTCAGATTTTCTCATGTTGATGTTGGAAGGATTTTCAGCCGCTGTTACGACCCTGGGCCTTATGGGCTGAGTTGCAGGTGCCTTGTTGTCGGTCTTTGTGCTCCTCCCCTTTACAGGTGCTGCTGATTTGTTCATTTGGAGCACAGATCATTTAAACCTGGCAGTCTCCACCTTCTGGGTCGCCTTCGGCGTCCACTCTGCCACTTGACGCTTGTGTTTTGGTGCCAGGCCTCAGCTCCCCTCCTTCTGCACATTTGAGTTTGTCTTTGTTTTTGCACTTCAACACTTCCATATGCACTCATACACCACATCCAAGCATTTGCATTACACCACTGATACCGATATTCACAATCCATTGTTGTTTTTGTTAATAAATATTCTTTGTTAAGCACTTTAACCACTGCATGGTCTCCCGTTTTTGTTATGACCTTGAGCCAGTCGTAACAATTGGGGGCTCGTTCAAACTGTTGTGAGTTGTGTTTGGTTCGGTAAGTTTGACTTTAGTCTTGTCCTTTGACTTAATTATGATGTTTGAGCGCTTGTTTTGCGTTGGCTTTTTAGCTCGTTAGCGTTACGCTGAGACGCCATTTCTGTGCTTTTACTTGGTGACGGTGGAAGCCCGTGACGTAATTGTCCTTATTTGGACTTGTGCGCTCTTGGGGGATATGCAGGTGGTTCGTTTAGCATGCAGTGCTTTGTTTGTGATTTTTGGAGCGGGATGCTTGTTCCGTGGCTTTGATTTTTAGCGACATGGGTAAGTTTTTAATATGCACTAGTGAAACGTTTTTGAGCAGGTGTCCCCTTGCAGGTTTTGGCGGCGTTTCCCAACAGGGGTTTCATCGCATTGTTTCCTAGTGTGGAGGTACGGCGGGTAGAGCTTCCCTATCCCCTTTCCCTTCATCGGCTCGGGAGCATTCCGTGGTTTCGAGGGGGTGACAGCCTGCTGGTTGCCCTTATCGTTCCACTGGTTTTTAAATGCATAATAACCCATCGCTACGCCTCCCGAAGACTAGGGATGAGTTTGGAAGCTTCTTCGCTAGGCAGTTAGCGGGGACACGCTGCGGGTGGTCGTTTTGAGCTTTTATTGTGCATCAAATTGTCACTTGTCCGTCGTTATAAACTTGAGGCTTTTAATGGTTAAATGTCTTGGAGATGTGTTAAGAACTGTTATAATGATGGCAGAGCATTATGATGTTCACTTGTGTCACATAGGAATGTGATCGTCACTTTTAGAAAATTTTAAATTTGTTTGAGGCTGGTGTGTGTAGGCCTTGTCTAAACTCATCTCGTGTCAGTAGTTTGTCTGGTGGGCAGCAAACGGACTTGTTAGACTTTCAAGTTCAGTGGAAGGAAAAAGTGTGCTTTGAGTCTGGTTGTGAAATGACTGTTCTGGTGGAGGAGTTGGCCCACGTTTTGTTTGAATCCCTTAAGAGTGTGGTAGTGGACCATGCTGGGGTTGTTGTGGGTGTGCCTTCCCTGTTTTGGTTATATGTGATGAGGAGAATCCTGAACACTTGGTTAAGCAGTGACGTGACCTTTTGGTGTTGTGGAGATGTCTGCTCACTTTGGTTTGACACTCTTTTGGTGTTGCTGGCTGTGAGACAGCAGTAACTTTGAGTATGGTGCTGGACCATGCTAAGGGTGATGTGAGTATCGATCTCCATATTGTTGGTCACGTTTGCTTACCTGACTTGTGTAGCAATGTTTTGTGGTAGTGGACCACTTGTTGCTGTGACCTTTTGTGTTGGGTAATACCAGTTCAGATCTGGTTAGATTGCTGGTTATTGCTTTGGCGAGTGGTAACTGGGTGAATCCATTTTTGATTTGGCTGTGAACCTGTGGAAGGTCACTTGTGTGTCAGGTTTGTGTTCAGTAGTGGTTTTTTCATCTTGAGGGTGTTGAAGCAGTAAGAACATGTCCTGTTTCAGCTGCTGTACTATTCTTTACCAGTCTTCATAACCAGTGACCAACATGATGGGCACAGCGACTTATGGCTGTGGGACATGGAGGCTGACGATGTGACGGCTGTAATCCTGAACACAAAATTTTGGTAATGTACTACCAGCCCAAACATTTTTAAATTAATATTTGTTTTGAGTTATTAAAGGTTCCCCTTTGGGGCCCTTTTCTTAAGGGTGGGGGTGTTACGACCCTGGGCCTTATGGGCTGAGTTGCAGGTGCCTTGTTGTCGGTCTTTGTGCTCCTCCCCTTTACAGGTGCTGCTGATTTGTTCATTTGGAGCACAGATCATTTAAACCTGGCAGTCTCCACCTTCTGGGTCGCCTTCGGCGTCCACTCTGCCACTTGACGCTTGTTGTGTTTTGGTGCCAGACCTCAGCTCCCCTCCTTCTGCACATTTGAGTTTGTCTTTGTTTTTGCACTTCAACACTTCCATATGCACTCATACACCACATCCAAGCATTTGCATTACACCACTGATACCGATATTCACAATCCATTGTTGTTTTTGTTAATAAATATTCTTTGTTAAGCACTTCAACCACTGCATGGTCTCCCGTTTTTGTTATGACCTTGAGCCAGTCGTAACAGCCGCTGATTCAGCCGTCGCTATAAATCAAACTTTCACTACATCATGTTCCAAATTATTATGCTGGTGATTTTTTCTCAGATTTTCTTAAATGCTCAATGATGTCGGCCCACAGCATGACTCCACCTCCTCCTTGCTGACATGTTGGGTCATGGTGGTCGTCCACCACCGATCCACTGCTGCGTCCATCTGGTCCATCCAGGGTTGCCCAGCGGTCATCAGTGAACAAGTCTGTTTGAAAATGAATCTTCCTGTCCGGCTGGGTCCACTGGATCCGGTTCTGCCTGTGAGTTCTGGTTAGGGGTCCAATAGTAGCTTCAATCCTCTGGAGGATCCTCCACCTTGAGGCCCCAGCAGCTTCTAACTGTTTGCTGCTTTTTAAGGACATTTTAACAGCTGATTCTGGATCCCATCAATGTGTCCAACAGAAACTTTCCTCATTCTGCCTTCGTCTGTAGAATCCATCTTGGTTCTGAATCAACAAATCTCTTCACAGAACGAAAACGCTTCAGTTTTCATTAATATCTCATGTTTTCATTCCTTGTCATACAGCACTGCACTATCTGATGATTTTCACCAGCAGAGATCTTTTCTCTTTCCCACATTGCTTGAAACCTGTGGCCTGATTAATAATGTGGAACATCCTTCTGAAATTAATGATAGTGATTCAAAGACACACAATACCATCTATACAGTTAATAACACAACAAAAAATTATCTTTATGACACTTTAATCCAATTTGCATAATAATTTGGAACATGGTGTAAAGGAATGCTGTTATTGGCAGAAAAATGTTGATTTTCTTATTGATTCTTATGGGAAAGCAATCAAATTATTTATTATTTTCATCTTTTAATGTGCTGGTAAGGTATAATCAGAACACGCTCCTGTTGCTCCTTGGTTCATCACTGATTCTTTATGAAGCAAAGAGAAACGGCTTATTTACCATTTACAATCTGAAAGGTGTGGTGTGCATCTCCATGTAGCCTCCGGCTGCAGATCTGAACAGGTGAAACATTTCCAGCTGGATGAAGAACATCCAGCCACAGATTCCAGTGGGATTCAGGTCTGGACTTTGACTAGGCCATTCTAATATTCATGGTGGTTGTCCTGCTGGAAGCTGAACCTCCAGCCCAGTCTCAGGTCTGATGGAAGAGATGATCAGGAAGTGATGTCATCATCCTGGATCCTCCAAACGCTTCCAGTCCAGCTGTGAGCTGAAGGACTGAGAGCAGCGCTCCGATTGGCTGGAGCTGATGATGTGGGAGCTCTGCAGAGCGGAAAACCGGCGTCAGGTTCTGGAGGCCAGCGAGGAATGAATGCAGCGCTTCAGTTTTCATAATGGCTGCAGTGATTCAGAGCCGAGCGCTGCAGCGTCAGGGCGGGGCTTCAAACATCCAGGCCATGATGTCATCGAGCTGGCGACTCCTCGCCGCTGCAGCCTGACATGGAGAGCAGGACCGACTGATGCAGCTGGTGGGTCCAGTCAGGGTTCCGGTGATCGGACCGGAACCAGAGGAATGGCAGGACGAGGAGCTGATGGAGAGCAGATGGGGGAGGCGACCAGTTGGACCAGTTTGGGTTGAACTGCTGATCCTCCAGCTGTTCTGGTTTGATTCATATTTACTTCATCTAAAAATTAAATGGCTGCATATTAGTTCTGATGTGCAGCCATCCGTCCATCCTCTGAATATTTCAATATCTTATTAAAATATTTTGATAAATTATTCACTTGTTTATTTCTCTGGATGTAAACGAGTGAAAGGGATTGTGGGAGTTTTCCTTGCAGCCAGGCTCAGACTGCGGCCGGTTCTTGACTTTTTGTCCGTAGTAACTTTTGAAGATGAAGAGGATTAGAGCCGCGAGCAGAACCACATCCTGGCTGCAGCCTGCTGGGCTTTAACTGGGATTAAACTGGAAAAACAGTTTGCTCCCAGCTAGATGAACCTGGGCTGTGGCCCGTTTCCAGCAGCAGATCACTGATGGGTCCATCTGAACGGGACCGGGAGGTCGTGGCGTTCCTCTGGTTCTACTGGTCCAAAGCTCTGGGAACCATTACAGAAACACAGAGAGCCTAGTGTGAACGGGGACAAGTCGGGACTCCAGCTCTGAGCGGCAGAACGAAGCCTCTCTGCTGTTTGCTCAGCAGTTCTGGGTCCGGCTCGGTTGCGGGTGGTCGGGTTCTGATGCTCCGGCTGTAAGAGGTTCTTTGAAGCCTCCTTTCCTTCCACGGAGGAGCGTTTGTGCGTATCCGGCTCGGACGGAGGGGCGATCCCTGCTCGTGTCGTGTAAACCGTGTCAGAGGAGGAAGCCAAGGCAAACATCTCCTTTATTGGAGAACGGCATCTGCTGATGTTTGCTCTCCATAAAGAGCTTCTGTCTGAAGAGAAGACGGATCGCTGCTGGACCTGGAGGAGCTCAGCCTTTTGTGCTGCTGGTTATTAATCATCTAAATGCTGAAAAATGGACAGCAGCCAAACAGGGAGAGTTTACAGCTAGGAGGAAGAATGCAGGTTGTGTTCTCATCCAAAGCTCCACTTTGAGAACGGATGGAAACACTTTGTTAACAATCTGGCCTTCAGTTGGGGCTCCTTTGTACTTTCTGGCTTTACAGCTTCAACTTAACGACAATAAACCAATTTATTTTATGCAGCCTGTAAGAGCCAACAGCTTAGAGGATAATCAGTGCTTTATAATAACAGTCAGGATGCCAGGGGCCGTAAACATGAATGACTGCCGAGCATAAAAGACGGTTTTAGCTTCACCTTGAAGTGAAACTTCCTCTGAATGAAGGTTTGTTCCTCCGGCTGAAAACAACTCAGAACAATCTGAGGTTCTGCCATTAAACCTGCTGCTGGTGTCTGATAGTTGGGATTGTGGATGAACAGGTTTCTGTCTCCTTCATCCAGAACCCAGAACGGTTCTTCACACAGCGACACTTCAATCCTGGATTCAGCTAAAAAGTTTTTATATTGTCCTCCTTGTTCTCACCGAGCCGTTCAGCACAGTGACAGATTTATACGAGTTCTTATTGGTTCTGGTTTTACAGCTGTAGCTTCTATTTGCAGGAAGCTTCCTGGTTCGTTTCAGTTCATCGGGTTTCTAATGTTCACACTGAATCTGGTCCACAGAATGCAGTCCGTTTGGAACTGGTCCAAAATAACAAGCAGGTTTAATTCTGCAGAAGATCCTCAGGTCTCAGTCTGGCCGGTTAAAGTCTGGTTCGGTCCGGTCCAGTTTGACTCGGTCTCTCTGTGCAGGGCCTGTGATGATGTTAGCAGCAAAACTCAGCAACAGAGAACCAGAACCTCCAGGTTCTGATGGACTCAATCTTCATTGCTTCCCAAAGGAAAACAATTCAAACGTACAAGTTTATCAGTGTTGTGGGATTTTTTTAACCAAATGCAACTGTCTGTGTTTAGGGGAAGGATGTGAACCAATGGCCAGGAACTTTACTGAAAAGGAAAAACATGAAGTGGTGCTGCACTACGGTCATTCTGCTCCACATTAAGCATCTCTGTGACGGCAGACGCCATGGTGGCGCTGGTTCTGATGTTTGGAGTGTGGAAGGTCCAAGCTTTGCTCAAGCAGTGAGGTAATCACTGACCGGTTCAGGGAAGCTGTCTGCTGTGAATCACATCTCTGTAACGTAATACACGGCTTGTTCTGCCTCTGCAGTGAAAAACCTTCTGGTGATGAAGAGTTAAAAACAGGATCGGTCAGATGAAGTGACCATCTTTGTTGTTGGAGTTTTCAGCTGCATACTTTCTCTCATCAACAGTCACATTTCCTCCAAGAACCCAGCTGTTTGCACAGAGTAACTGGGAGATAATAAAGTGAAGGTTTGTGGTTTTAGTTCAGCCTGGATGTCCAGTCAGTAAATGATGATTCAGATCAGGTAATCCCCTCATGTCACAGTAATGATGGCGGCTCTGACTTTCCCAGCTGTAGTCCACGGCTCCGTCTTCCCCTCCAGGACTTAAGTCAAACAAATGTAAAGGAGCCTCCAGAAATCCTTCCCACCTGAACGGTTATCCGACTCTCAGCTGGCTCATCACTTTCTAAAGCTCCTCTGCTTTCTTCTTCTCCAAGCTCAGCTCAGTTTCAGCTTCCAGCCTCCGAGCCCCTGGAACTGCTTCAAGGACTGCAGGGTGGTTCTGCAGAACCAACAAACACAGCGGCTCTGTCCAACTGTTCATCAGTCTGATCGGTTAAGGACATGGTCCACACCCAGAACATCTCTGCTGTGTTTCCTCCGGTCCGCCAGATCCCAGGCTTCACTTAAACACCCTGATATCGCTCTGATTAACACCTGCTGCAGGTTTAAATAAACGCTGCAGAACAAAGGCTCAGTGTGGATTTCTGCTGCTCCGCACTTTCAGTTTGAAGCTACAGATCATATTGAGGACGATCAACACCAGAAAACTGAATCACTTTTAATGCTCTTCAGTGGAAATAATCTGCAGGTTGTTGAGGAAAACAACAATAAAGATTTTATCTCACAGCTTCAAGATCAGGGAACGTCAAGGAAAACCCAACTGTCCTGATCTGGTCAGGATGAACAGGAAGTAGGGCTGAAACAAATAATTAATTACTGAAATCAACTCATTTATTAATGTATAATCACTAAACCCTGATGTTTGATTATGAAAGGTTTATTTTTTCACATATTGATGTTAGAAGGATGTTTAAGCTGCAGATGCATCTTTTTCTACAAATGATTACGTGTTCACTAAAGCAATACTACATTATGCATTTTAGGAAATACAGTTTTCAATTTCTTCATCTAAAAAATGGAAACTGAATTATTTGTTGATTTTTTATGTTGTAGAGCGAGAGTAAAAACTTTGTTTGCGAATAAGTAATCTGTTCCTAAGGTTGCTGTTCCCATCAGGAAGCAGCATGGAGCTGCAGCCGCCGTCCCGCCGTCCAGTGGACGTCCAGTGGACGATGGAGGGTCACATGACACATGGTGGTGGGATCTGTCCAGGTTGAGGCACGGTGGTGGCAGCATCATCAGTTTGACTAGGACAGGGTTCTGTTGTCCTGCAGGACGACGATCCCAAACAGATCCAGACTGGTTCTGGAGTGTATAAAGCGGGCCGGGCCCGACCCGTTTCAGGTCTTGAGAGCAGGAGGTCCAATGTCAGCTGGAAGCATTTGGATCTCTGAGAGCCTGGTTCTGACCCAGGTTCCTGTTGGAACACCAGCTCAGGTCTGAGGTGGAGGAATTGGACCCAGGACTCCAGAACCTGGACCCAGAGAAGTGAATCTTTATGAAGTCAGATGCGTGAAGCTTCCAGCCACTAATTTAATGCTCCGTCAGCAGAACCGTTGGGCCGTGAGCTCAGCGCCTCCCACACACTCACCAGAACCTCTTCCAGGAAGAGACCTGACTCATGCCGGCTGCAGACACAGGAAGTCTGACTGTTGCTCCAGCACCTTTGATGCTAATGATGCTGCTGTCTTAACAAGCAGGACCCGACTGGACCGGCACCTTCCCACTCAGGATTACCTGGGAATCCCTCAGCTGATGGTTCTGATGGGGCCCGCTGAATCCAAGCCTCTCACTGATGGGACTCTCCTGCCACAATTCACAGTCCCTCCAGGATTTAGTTGTGTGTCTTTTAAAATAAAAATCCAAAGTTTTGACATCAGGGAACATCTCTCCAGTCCATGAGGGCCGGCTGGAGGAAATCCAGCGTTTGCGTGTTGATGCGCTGCGGTTCATAACTGCAGCGCTCCATGAGCTCCAGGAAGCTTTTAATCCAGACCAGAGAGGATGCACACATGGGAATTTTCTCTTTGCTTCAGTCATTCATTCTCAGTGCGTAAAATCAAAAATGTTAGCACCATGTGGACTGAAACCTGTCAAAATGACAGATGGCCTTCAGATTTTTGTTCAAGGCTAAAAATGTCCTGCCTGACAAAAACGTAAGAAATTCTGCCTCCTGCTGGTGGGAGGTGGCAACGCTAAGCCCACTGACTTAGTGTCGCCGCAGAAAACTTACAATAAACTCATAATTAAGCTATATAATATAATGCTCAATGGAAAACTATTGGAACAAAGACAACACCCATTTCTGAACAGGCAAGTTTCATAAATAAGATAAATAACTGGTGGAAGAAAACAACCTTAGAGTGTGGAAAACTGTTGTTAAAAAATGCACTAGAGAATCATTAAATGGATTACATAAGACTGAGACATCAGGGAATCACTGCTCTGTGCACAATAATGAACAACTAAATCATAAGTGATTTACAAACAGGACTTTTATCAATATTTACAAATAAGAAATTACTGACAAGAATATAAACCAAATGGAAATTTTGATTAATGCCTATAAATCAAAAATTAAAGGGAAAATTATTTCACTTATCTATAAAAACCTAAAAGATCTCAAAACAATTCAACCCTACATATCAAAGCAAAAAGAGGGCAATTAAACGATAATGGACAATAATGTGGAGATACTAATGGAAATATAATAAATCTCTACAATGGAAAAAATATGGATGGAGAAATCTGGTAAGATTCTTTATCACCTGTTCAGAAACGACTATGATGGAAATGCATGTTGGAGAAAATGTAGAAATCAAAACACAAACCGTCTTCATGTCTTCTGGGACGGACCGATCATAAAACATCACTGGACAGAGATAAACAGGCCTTACAACATCATTTCAACAGAATATTACTTTGGAGATCAAGATTATGTATTTTGACATAATTCCTCAAGAAGCTTCAGAAAGAAACAAATATCTGATGACTATTTTATCACAAGAAAACGGTTATGACAACTGGACCAACAAAACATTTAACATGTAGAAAATGGAACAATAACAGCCTCTAATCATAAAACTGAACAATTCAGTCAGATTATGGCAGATTATGTAAAAGATCTGATTTGATTTTTAGAGACCAAACTTGATTGGATCTCCTCAACAATCTGCTCTGCTATGACAGCCATACTTCATAATCATTTTATACCATGTTTTAGTTATGAGATGCTCTGCTTGTCCACCTTATTCCACATGTTGTAGTGATGTAGAGTTCATGTAAATGATACTTTCTTCAGAATCAATAAAGATAACATTTTTTAAAAACTGGCCTTGTTTCAGCTTCTGTGCAGCAGGTTGAAGCAACACCATGAACATCAATGCTGAAAACTTTATTTTCCATCTCAAGCTGGATGAATGAATCCAGCTTCGGTCCACCCAGCACCGTTCCCAGGACTTCACGCAGGATTTCCCACATCAACAGGTTGGGATTGAAGGTAAATCCAGCCACCTCTGATATGCAGACATCTGGATCAGACAAGGGAGAGCTGACTCAGAACCAGCTGGCCTCCCACCG
This sequence comes from Gambusia affinis, assembly GCF_019740435.1. NCBI lineage: Eukaryota > Metazoa > Chordata > Actinopteri > Cyprinodontiformes > Poeciliidae > Gambusia > Gambusia affinis. The sequence continues at coordinate 19,420,253 of NC_057890.1, read as the reverse complement.
GCCTTCACACACCAGTAAGAAGTCTCTACTGGCTGATTTGTTTTGAACAGAGTGAAACTCGTTCACATCAGCCTCAGCTCTGCAGGTGAGCTTTAAATGTCACCAGTAGCAGCTCATCAGACGACTCATCACATCTTTTCACACCTCATCTTGATCAACGCTGCAAACAGACCAGAGGGCCAAATTAGCTCCCAGTGGGGCCGAACCTTCAGGTCAATAAATGCTTCATGGCAGCAACTCCTCACCGCCGTCGGTTTGCTCTCAACAATTCCTGGAGAAAACTGTTGGTCCAGGTCACATCAACCTTCCCTAAGATCTGTTCTCACTCCGGATCCAGAATGCCACTGGCAGGTTCCGGCCTCTGGAGGCCAACAGGGATGCTTCAGCTTTAGGAGGGCTGCAGGATCGCTCCGGATCCCAGACCATACAGGGACGTTCCAGTTCCAGGACAACCCATCATGGTCCGGCCTCGGCACGCAGCTGATCCGCTTCGGTTTCAGGTTGGTCACAATGAGCAGCTACCTGGTGTGACGTTAATGCCACTTTAATTTACGGCCTGATTGTCTCCTGCTGGTTGATCAACAGGCCGTGACCTTCTGCCGGCTGTCGGCCTTAATGTGAGCAGACAAGCAGTCAAAGTTCACCAGCTGAGCATCTCATTATTCAGTCTGCATGTCATTTATGAACCATCAACCTTAATGCTCATCAAGCATAAACGAGACCAACTGAACACATCAGGGAGAAACTCTTTTGGAGCAGGAATTAAGAGAATAAATCCAGGAAGTTTTTTATGATCAATAAGAGTCTGAGAGGGATCTGACAAGAACGAGACCTTAATCACTCACTAAGAACAGCACAAACGTTTTAAAGCGTTTGTGACTGACTGCCATCAAGTGGCCAAGGTGCCCAGACATCAAACTGGACTAGTTACAGTAAAGAGCAATTATGTGAACGCGTCCAAAACAGAGAAAATAAAAATGGACACAGACTAGTGACAGAAAATCTAAAAACAATGAATTCTAATAAAGCTCAACCATTTCGGCCCAGTAGAAGCAGCCAGAACGTTTTTCCTCTGCAGGGTGTCTGGACTCTCCCTTAGAGAGAAACTCAGTCATCCAGGAGGGACTCAGAGTAGAGCCGCTGCTCCTTCACATCGAGAGGGGCCAGCTGAGGAGCATCTGGTCAGGATGCCTCCTGGACGCCTCCCTGGTGAGGAGTTCTGGGCACGTCCCACCTCCAGGACACGCTGGAGGGACGATGTCTCTCGGCTGGCCTGGGAACGCCTTGGGATTCCTCCGGAGGAGCTGGAAGAAGAGACTGGGGAGGGAAGACTGGGCCTCCCTTCTGAAGCTGCTGACCCCACGACCCGACCCGGATAAGTAAGTAAGTGAGTGAGTGGGATGGAGGGATGGAACAAAGAGCTGGAGAGGAGAAACTACTTCCTGTTTACAAACCTGCAGACTGAACGAGAGTCGATGGTCAGTCTGAGTCTTTTCTCCAGTTCAATAAATTCACGAGGCTTTTATCAGTAAACTGGAATAAATGTGAATTTATTTTAAAATGCAGACAGGAAACAAGTCCACTGTTCATCTGGGTAGAAAAGCTCCTGACCTTTAACCCCTGATCTGTTCATGGAAGTTATTTCTGCAGTTTGAACATTTATTGCTTCATCAGTGGAAATGAAACTGTTGGCAAACATCTACAATTCAGATATTATAACATTACAGATATTCAAATAATTATGATTTAATATGTGATAATTATCTCCATTTAACCTCTTAAATCCTCGGCCATTAAACCTTCAAAGCCAACAGAAACTGGCTCTGAACGATGCCACCATCACTAACCAATCACAGTGAGGGAAATATTCATGACCACAACACGGTAAAGTTTAAACGCAATTTATGAGTTTTGCTTCATGAAATGATCCTAATTTTTCCTGCTGCTTCAGTCAGTTTTGCATATAGAGAAATGATGCTGGTACCATTTTAAGGAGCAATGTTTGGGCTTTAATCTGAAAGGTCGGTTGTGTGGGTCAGGCTGTGCTTCAGAGGCGTTCCTGTCAGTTTTTCCACAAAAACATTTACTTATTTATTTACCTGCTTGGTGTTAAAACTCAGTGTTTACTCAGATGTGTTCTCTCCTGTTACACAGATCTGCAGTATGCTGATATTGTTTGATGTGGAGAAAATGTTTGGACTGACTAAAGTGCTGCCGCCCCGTTACCGTGGGGATTTTAGGTCATACAGGTTAAAATCACTCTTTTAAAAATTATTGGTTTTTTGGCCAATCATTTTTAAATGATTGGCCAAAAATCATTTAACCTTCCCTAAGATCTGTTCTTAGGGAAGGTTATGGTGGATCATATTTTCCACCAATATGATCACATATTGGTGGATTCACATTATGTGAGAAAATATCTGATGTGGAAAAGATAAACTATTAAATACTTTTTCTCAAGAAAGCGAACAAAGAAAATTAAAAATCACACAGCAATAGTTAAGTAAAAGTACATAACTATTATGTATTTTTAGTTATGTAAAACTAACAACTCAGTCACTCAGATTAATGGAACTACAGAAGGGAAACAAGTTATTTTAAAAGATTTATGAAAAATGAAAATAAGGTATTATTGGGATATGTTGAAACCAAAAATATGAAAAACACAACAAACAGGACCCATTAGGGTTTCCTGGGGAACAGGTGTGATGTCACTTCCTCCTACCTGAGTAGAGCTGAGTGTTGGTGTAAAGTCTTATCTGTGGTTCTGGTTCTGGTTCTGGTCAGATTCAGTCCTCCTGAACAAACTCTTCATCATGAAATCAGTCATCAGCCAGTAACCATGGTTACAGCTTTAAATTAGCTGCATGATGCTGATAAAAAAGTGAAAGAAAATGTTTTTATAAATTAGTTAAACCTACATATAGTCTACCAAATAATAATGAGTTGAAGATAAAAAAAAATTTAATACTTTATTTATTAGCAGTTTAATAAATTTACAGTTAGTTCTTTACAGAAATTAAACATAATCATAATGTCGAACTGAAGAGGTTACCGGAACCTCTTCATTTAAAACCAGAATTAGCCCAGAAGCTAACGGCCCAGCTAGCAGCGGCTACAACCAGGACTCACCGGAGCTTCTAGAGGCTTTAACCCGGCCGGAAGCGGTCCGTTTCCGGCCCGGAGTGGAGCTTTGAGGAAGGAATGGATCACTAAAACGAACCAGGACATTTTATACAGACTTTAAGGGTATTTTACGGAAACGTTTTAATAGCTACATCCGCGGTTCGGTCCAGCAGGGTGGCGCCTATGAAGGGGAAGTGATCTTTGACCTTTTAGTGTTTGCGACCTTGAAGCCAGAATTCCAGCGTGTGCGCCCCCTACTGGCTGGGTCAGAACTACACCTTTATTTACATAAAGTGATTTTACATCAGTGTTTCAAAGTTTTTCAGGCTGAGGATCATTTAACCCAGGGGTCCCCAATGTGGGTCCTGGAGGCCCGGCATCCTGCATGTTTTAGTCTCTCCCTGGTGGCACCAACAACCTCTTCAGCAGGTCGATGTCCTTCTTAGGCCTTCCAACGAGCCATCATCTGATCCAGGTGTGTTAAACCAGGGAGAGAACTGAAACATGCAGGAGGCCCTCAGGGACCCACTTTGGGGACCCCTGACTTTATACATGTTTAGGGTTACAGAAAAAGTCAAAATACTGCCATTAGAACTGGCTGCTAATCCTAATATTGTTATGCTCATTGTCCAACGTCTGCTTCTTAAATCAAAGAGAGAAGTTGAAAAAGGAGAATTAACTACAATAACATTTTATTTTGTAAGTTGTAAATAAATTACTATTGTTTTTAAAATTGAAAGAGGTGGAAAATAGAGAACAGAAGAGACTGAAGTCATTTTGGTTGTTTAAGAAAGATCATAGGTTCATTCATCAGTGATCTGTGGATGAAAACCAAACAGTCTCCTCTCCACCTTCCTGTTTGCCTCTAACTCTGCTGAACTCTACAGCGAAGACGTTTCCAGAACCACTGGAGCAACAGAACGTCTCCATCTTCTGGACCGGCTCAGCAATTTCCTTTAACAGCTGATAAAAGCATTTGGGATGAATGCTGGCTCCCCAGAGGATCGTCTGAGTCCAGGCAGCAGCTGGCCGGCTGCTGGGAAAGTGTGGGCAGACTGGGCGGACTGGGCAGACTGGGCCGCGGGCAGATGAGCCGGATCAAAGCGGTGCTGGAAAAGCCATCGGGACGGACTCATGATCCGCTTTATGGCTCCGAACTGTTAGAATCAGGAGCTCGGCTTTCATGACAGCACGACACGCTCGACTTGTTCTCCTGCCGGGATCCGATTCCAGTCGGCACCGGCCCGAAAGGCTGACGGCAGCTTTGATTCTGGAGGTTCTGAAGTTCAGCAAGAGGTTTTCTTTCCATGGCAGCTGTCATCGTTTAGTCTGAGACGTCAGTAAATGTCCATCACAGCTTCCTGCAGCCAAACTCCTCAAAGCCTCCAACGGAGCCCAAACATTCCTGAAAGTCCAACATTTTCCCTCCATTGGTGCCGATTTTCCCGCTCCCAGTTCTACATCCAGGAAGGTTTTTCTCCTCCAGGTCATGGATCCGTCAGTTTTCCTGAGGTTTCAGGCAGATTTTACAGAATTAAAGTGATTTATAATCTGTAGATGTCAGGCAGGACCAGCAGACCCAACCGGGTCCAAATCAGAGTTTTATGAAGTTTGGAGGAACAGAACTGTAACTATTATGGGCCCGTTTGGTGAATTGTTTAACCTTTCATAAGAGGAAGTCATATTATTACCACCTTATTCAATCTTTTATAAATGTAATAAACTACATTTTTACTTAGCTAGTCAAATATTTAAAAATTACCTAAATATAGAACCAAAATATTTAGGTAATATGCTACTAAATATTTAGCTTGAAGCTAACTATTTAGCTTGAAGCTAACTATTTAGCTTGAAGCTAACTATTTAGCTTGAAGCTAACTATTTAGCTTGAAGCTAACTAGCTGCATTCCTAAATCAATATCTAGTTATGATCTTGCCAAATATTTAGTTTGGCCAACAATATTATCCAAATATTGAGAGCTAAATATTTATTTTGACTGGGACTAGATTTTGATGCTGGGCGGTTAAGAACCAACTGAAGTGGTTCTGGACTCTGACCCGTTTGGGCCAGAGTCCAGAACCTTTAGAAGCGTGGAACAGGAATGAACGGTCCAGTAAATCCTCTCTACTGCTCTCGCTGTGGTTCTGATCCAAACACGGATCGGTCCCACAGGGCCAGGAACTGGGCTGAGTTCAAATCATCGATCCTTTAATCGGGACGCAGAACCGGGTTCTTCTGGACCGTTCTGGGTTTCGGTTCTGGTTTGCTTTCTTCCTCCTCAGATCCAGTATCAGAACCGATCCAGACGGACAGAAGACACAGATTACTCCAGAACAGAACCAAGAAATCATCTAACAGGTTTTTATTTTATTCTGTTTATTTGGTGAATAAACAATAAAATGATGAATTTATGGAATTTAGTTCAGGTTGTTTACACTAACAATCAGAACGGTGTGTGTGTGTGTGTGTGTGTGTGTGTGTGTGTGTGTGTGTGTGTGTGTGTGTGAATGTGTGTGTGGGTGTGTGTGTGTGTGTGAATGTGTGTGAATGCGTGTGTGTGTGTGTGTGTGTGTGTGTGTGTCTGTGTGAATGTGTGTGTGTGTGTGTGTGTGTGTCTCCTGCTGCCAGCTGATTGGCTGCCTCTGTGCTCCATTCAGGAAGCAGGAAGTGGAGGTGCATGTGGTTCTGATTTGGGCTGTTTTCATTGGCCGGCTGCTGCTGACAGACGCTCGTTTGTTCTCTGTCCTCTCCGGCTGCTAATTGGACCCAGTCCTCATTAAGGCGAGGCTAATGGTCCCGGTTCTGTTCCTGCCGGACCGTTTGCTGCTCATGAGGCTTTCTGCAGCAGAGGGAACCTCTGTTTGAGCTCTGCGGGGGTTCTGCTCATTCTGGGTCGTAAAACCTGAAGACAGAACATCCAGAACCCAGAAATAAACCAGCCGGGCTTTAACTGCCGTCACACCTGCTGCGCCAACCGAACCGGGTCGAGACACTTTGAGAAGATTCACAGCCTGACTTCTGCTTTATTTAAGACCATCAGAGGGAAGGGGAGGATAAGTGTACTCCACACTTTTCAGATCTAACCTGTGACCTATGAACTGTCTGTGCTCTCAGCTGCAGCTAATGTGTTCATTCAGGGCTAATTTTAGACTGAGGGGTCAGAGGTCAGAATCCATGAAGAAGCTTTTTGTTCTGGTTCTGAAGCTCCTGAAGCAGCAGAGCGGTCCGGAGTGGGCGGAGCTTAAAGGTAAAGATCTTTGGTTCCTCAGAGTAATGAGGTTCTGCGGGTCACGTGACCCGACCGACCCAGCCTGCTAAAGGTCATGAATAAACCAAACGTTTGGACCTGAGACCGTCCACTGGTAACACAACGGTACCAGCTGCAGTTCTAAAGGTAAACCCGGTCCAAACCAGGCGAAGAACCAGACTCCTGTTCCTTTAACTAGGCCATTCTGGGATCATCTGAATGGAAAGGAACAGTGGATGGTTTCTCCTCTCCCTCCCGTCTTCATCCTGAGACACTGAGCGTCATCAAAGCTTCATGACGCCGTGCGGCTTCAAACCACTTCCTGTCAGCGCCCGGCCACTTCCTGTCAGCGCCCAGACGCTTCCTGCAGACGTCGCTCAGGGCACAAAACCCAGCAGGCTCTGGATCCCTTCTGGTTCATCATCTGCAGGATGTTTACAGTCCAAACAACATTATTAGTGATGACATCATAGGGATCAGAGGATCTGATTGGCTGATAAATTTCTGTCTCGTCTGATGAGGTTTCCTCCCGTCTGCCCTGATCTGAGCAGCGATAGAGAGAGGAACAGAGGACGCCCTTCATCACCATCATCATCATCGTCTGCTCTCCTCCCTCAGTCTGACCTTCAGCTGACCTTTGACCTGTCACATAGCACCTACTGCATCGGACCAGAACCAACCGGGTCCAACCCTTCCCATCCAGTTCATCAGTGCAGAACCTTTTAGAATTTAATACAGTAACTAATTATGAAACAAACATTACATTTAGTCAAATATCATCAAATATATAAAGATATTGATCAATCTTCCAGGTTATTAACCAAAGGCAGATTTACCAGCTGCAAACAAACTGAAGGCCCGCGGGACAAATATGGACCGCCGGTCCTCCTGGAGCAGTGGTTCCCAAAATGTGGGGCGCGCCGCCTGGTGGGGGCGCCGTGCCATTACAGGGGGGAGGCATACAGGATGAATGGAAAAAAAAAACAGTTACACAAAAGTGTTTGACTGTAAAGACGGTTTGTAGTTCGTTTTGTTGCAACCTGAACGTGAAATAAACTTCTGTGCAGTTTGAAAACAAAATGTGTGTAAAGGGTTCTGTCTGGTTGGACCATGTGTGACCAGATGATTGTTTTTTCTTTATTGGGGATTTTATTGTAATCCATAGAGGGACCAGAAAACCTTTGGGAACCAGGAGGGACAAACAAACAGAACCTTTAAGTTAACATAAATTCTTGGGATTACATAATATTTTTTTGATCAAATCAAAGCAGCTTCTATACGTTTATTTCCAAATGACATCTTTCTGTTGTCATCACACTTCTTTACGCTGATGCATGATTGTGAGTTTATAGCACATTTTTGACAAAAATGGTAAAAAACACCAGTTAAAGTGATGCCAACTCCCACCAGCAGGTGGCAGTATTGCTCACACTGCTGCAATGCAACAACTTAAAATAAAGTTATCGTCAAATATGCAAAACTTATTTAAAATATTTCTAAATTAGTTCCACAAAATTAGTGATTTATAGCAAAATTTTATAAAAACAATCAGTTTGGAACGACTGGCCCTTTAAGAGCATCCATGACCTTCATATGACCTCGTTTGAATGGCTACTTTAAAGGAACTCAGTTTTTCGGCTGTTTTTCAGTTTTCTGGAAGTTTGATCCAGATTTGTGAAGCATAGAAGCTGAATGCTGTTTCAGGTTCTGTAGGGAAGACCAGAACCAGATGCTTTATAAATTTATTCAAGTATTTAAAGTCTATTCTGACATAGATGAGTTTCTATAAACGTCCTTCAGCTGGTAGAAAGCCCACTCTGGATCTGTCTTTAAGTTGCTGTGGAGGGTCAGGTCAGAGGTCAGAGGTCAGCCTGATCTCTGGTTTACAGCTGGAAGAACCGAAGCTGTGCTCTATGTCTATGTCTCTAGATCTATATCTATAGATCTAGAGCTCTCCGTCGTTTCTCTTTAATAACTCCAGTTTCAGCTAGAAAAAGTTTCGCCGCCCTCTGATTGGTCTGTTCTAATTCTCTGCTTGCTGATTGGACGGGAGGTAACTTAATGATCTGGATCCAGCAGAACTTTCTGCTTTAAATTTTAACTTACAGATAATCAGCAACTGGTGGTTCTTCACTGACCTGCGTTGTAGTTCTGGTTCTGTGAAGCCCGGTGTCGGGGGGGTTCTGGGTGTGGGTGGACCCGCTCCAGTTCCTCTGTCAGGGCGTGGAGTTCGGTGCTGAAAGCTCCTCTTCCTTGTTTTCAATGTGAGCAGAGAAAGTTCAACTCCGCATGGATGTGAGGCACGTCTGCAGGAAACGCCCAGACACGGCCTGAAGGTGGCGCCGCAGCGCAGAGCTCAGCAGAACCACCGGTTCTGACCGGGTCTCACCAGATCATCTACAGCCAACAACCTCTGTAAAATGCTTGAAATGAACCATTTGGTCCAATGAGGAAAGAAACAGGAGTTCATGACCTTAACGACCCCAACAAGCCTCTCATCTCTGATTGCTCAGCAGAACCAACTAGGCAGAAAACTCTCCACTGGACCAGACCCGGCGCTTAAACAGAACCAGAACCAGCTCAGACCAACTGGATCTTCCTCCTGCCGGATGTGGAGAAGCTCCTCTTCCTCCTCCTCTGGGAGAACAGAGCCTCCTCTGTTGAGGCTCCACTGCCTCATTGGCGGCTGCTGACAGCCGGTGTCATCAGAATCGGATTTGTGGGCCCAGTTATCACCAGGTCATGCTGGCTGGTTCGGGGAGCGGCCCAGCTTCAAACGGACCGGTTCCATAGAACTCTGCTGTGACTGATGGCAGCCTTTATGAAACTCAACCAACATCAGATCACCATGCTCGGTTGCAGTACTGCGCTGCGGCCACCAGGGGTCACTGCTTCCCCTCGAGGCCTCCGGCCTGTTTAACATTGGAACATTAACATTAATGTTTCCGTGAAAACTGGAAAAATGTTGGGATGTTGGGTTTCTCATTCTCCAGGGAACGTTTAGGTTCTGCCTAGACCGGGCCTGGAGGGCCAGAGGGTCGGTCTCCTGCAACCTTTAGAAGTTTCTCTACTTCAACACACCTGAGTCCAATAATGAGGTCATTAGCAGAACCCGACTGGAGAACCCGACTGCAAGGAGGAGATTCTGTTGTTGGATTCAGGTTGTTGGACCAGGGAGACTCTAAGAGTTGCAGGACACCGGACCTCCAGGACCAGGACTGACCAGCCCTGACCTAAACGCTCGGGCTCAGACCATGCAACTGAAACAGCGCCCTCTGCTGGCCACACCTAACATCTTGTAATTTACTTTCGGATAGTTTTTTGTCTCTTCAGTAAATGATGAATTTATTCACACAATGCCCACTAATGCTGAGTCTACGGTGCCTCATTGCTGCCAAAACTCGTCACGTAGCCGAGTTGGAGAGCAGGTGTGAGGTTGGTTAATCAGGTAGCGAGCTAAAGCTGGCAAACTACACATTTATCTTGAAGCTAAATATTTAATTAGCAGACCAAATATTTAGCTTCTAACTAAATATTTTGATTGGACTAAATATTTAGTTAACAATTGAAGGCTTGTTATTTTATAAATGATTCCCCACAGGTCCGACTCGACCTTCCCATAAAACAACGGGAGAACCTCTGATCCTCACTGTCAGTAACGGCATAGTCCAATCATCTGTTCTGACTGAACTGAAGCGGGTCGGACTGACGGTAGCTGTTAGAATCTGTTATTTTCAGGGTTTTGCCATTTGGAGTCTCTCTGCAGGGGGGCTCTGGGTCAACAAGCTGCTGGTTTTGTCTGGATCCGATTCTGTTCACATACTGAAACGCTCCTGATCCAAATCAGTCCACAGAACCGGACCGGTCCGGTCTGTCAGTCTGACTGGACCTGATGCAGAGACTCCATTTCACCTGATTCTGTTGGTTAAAAACTCTTGTTGATTATGTAATTATGCTAATTAAAACGTTTTTATATTTTATTTTATATTAATATATATTTGATGTTCCTCTGTTGACTTGAATCACTTTTACTTGAGTAAAACATGTTGAAGAGGTTTTAATCTTTAATTTTTGGTTTCCTGTCCAGCTCACTGCTCTACCATCATGCCTTACAGACCAGCGCCTCCGTGTGGACAGACGACGGAATTGCAGCAGCCTCATTTCCACCGGGGTCAGAGGTCACCTTTCAACACCTGTCAGTTATTTACTCAGTCTAAAACAGAAGCAGCAGCAGCAGCAGAAACAGGCCGTCATAAATATTCACCATAACAGATTGGTTATCATCAATAATAAATATATTTCTACACCTATAACAATAATAATAAATGATAAAAAAGTGATTAGTGATGGAGTGAAAAGATCATCATGGCTGCAGCTATTTAAGATTTAAAAACGTAATAATCTAATAGTTTAAAGTTTTGAGCCGTAACTGTAGTTCTTTATTAGCCGTTTAGTCTTAATTTGACGGTATCCATGGAAACCATGATTGGAAAAACTTTGACTAAATAAATGTAATCTTGCAGATTTATCAGACCAGCTGCTGCAGGTGTTAATATTACAAATAAAACATAATAAGCAGTTCATTTACTGCACTGTAAAACATTTTACGAAGCTAAAAGTTGATTTATGGTAATTTTATCCTTTATTTCTGGTTCTGTTCGGATCCAGCTGCTGTCTGACCCAAACAGGTCGGTTCCGACCAGAACCAGTCTGCTGGAAAAACCGCTTCATTTTAATAATGATGGTTTAGATCTGATCTTTATGGGTTTTTATTTTAGTTTGACAGTTAATGATTAATATTCTGAATGATTAGATCAATTAGTTAATCAGAATGAATCGATTAATCATTAACTGAAGCATAGAAACTCAAAGGGCATTTGCTGAAATAAAAATATTTTATAAAAAATAAAGTCATTTAAATCTATCAGAAGTTTTAACCAGCTTCGAATTATTAGAGAAAATCTTTTCCATTCTTTATTTCTATATTCTGATTTATTTAATTCTGTAAGGACAGAATATTAAATGAAAAATCAATTAACATTTTGTATCTGATTAATCGTCAGAATAATTGATGATTAAAATAACCGATATTAGATCAAAATATTTATCAGGATATTTGGTGGAATAATTGTGATAAAAGTGATAATATTTATTATTTTTTTTGGAAACTATGGATCAGTGATGACGTCAAACAGGCTCTTGATAAAAACTCAAAACTATCTTTAGAAACAGCGACTAAAATACATTTAATCATATTTTCTAATAATTATTGATGCTCGAATAAACAGAGAGAGAAAAGATGAAAATAAACCAGATGGTTTTTTAACTTGGTGGAAGTTATAACAATAAATGTAAATTCTTCTGAACTGTATGAAGTTAATGTGATAAAAGCTGCAGCCTCACATTAATCTGATATTTAATAATATCTCTAGATGTTTTCTCAGGTATGGACTGGACGACTCAGTCAGTTTTCTCCAGATTTCTCTTTATTGGGTTTTTCTGCGTCTCCTCAGTAGAAGGTGTTGGGTCTCTTGGTGGTGAAACGCGGCTTGTGCTGCCGGCGCAGAACCCGGTGGGGCAGCGGGAACCGGATCTTAGAGTCCTGGAACCAGAACAGTTCGGTTAGAACACGTCAAGAACCAGAAAGGCTGAGGAGCCAGTTTCAGAACCGCCCAGGTCGGGTCGGTTTGGGTCGGGTCACTCACGTGGAACTGCTTGATGGCGGGCCGGCGGCACTTGTTGGCAGCGATGACCTGGACCTTCATGATCTGGATGGAGTGAGCGCGCGCACGGTGGCGGGCTCCCATGTCCCGGTCTGTAAACAAGACGAAACGGGTCAAAACCGCCGGATCCAGTCGGGTCAGAACCCTGTCAATCCTAGGATCCCCCTGATTTAATATCTATAACTTCCCACTGGCTCAGGTTATAACAGAAAATAAGATCAGTTACCATGACGATGATAACTCTACATTATGACGTCATCAGGTGACCTTTAACCCGTCCAATCACTGAACAGATGCTGAGAACAGAAATGTGTGGACGGGCCCAAACTGAAGTGATTAAAGAGGAAAGATCTAAAGTTATAGATAGAACTATAGATCTAGAGCTATAGATCTAGAGCTATAGATCTAGAGTCAGCACAGGTTCAGTTCTCCCATCTGGAAACTTGAGATCAGGCTGACCTCTGACCTCTGGGTTCCACAGTGGATCTTCTAGCAGCTGCAGAACTTTTCCAGAACCAGACTAAAGTCTCAGATCAGAGAAACTCATCCAGGCTTTAGTTTCTCTTCAGTGGCTTTGATTCCTGCAGCAGCGTCTACACAGGTCTGATTGACAACCCAACGGTCCAGAACGCTGCTGCTGGAGTTCTGACTAGAACCAGCAGTTCTACGGTTCTACGTCAGCCGGTTCTACATTCCTTCCTGAAAGACTTTAATCTGCTGGTAGTTTATAAATCACTGGACGGATTAAAGATCTGCTGCTGGACCAACCTGCTGGTTCTGGTTCTGCTCTGCATCAGAACCAGAACTAAACATAGAGAAGCAGCATTCAGCTTCTATGACCACAGATCTGGAACAAACTTCCAGAAAACTGAAAAACGGCCAAAAACCTGAGTTCCTTTAAACCAGGCTGGTTAGAGTTGCTATGGAAACATCATCAATGAAACACTGATCAATATCTGATTAAACTCATCAAAATGTAACGTTTGATCAGTTGATCATTTTCTATAAAACTTTGTAATTTTATGATGTAAATAAACTAGAAATGCCTTACTGCTGACTGTCTCAGAGAGTGTGTGTGTCTCAGAGTGTGTGTGTGTGTGTCTCAGAGTGTGTGTGTGTGTGTCTCAGAGTGTGTGTGTCTCAGAGTGTGTGTGTGTGTCTCAGAGTGTGTGTGTCTCAGAGTGTGTGTGTGTGTCTCAGAGTGTGTGTGTGTCTCAGAGTGTGTGTGTGTGTGTGTGTGTGTGTCTCAGAGTGTGTGTGTGTGTCTCAGAGTGTGTGTGTGTGTCTCAGAGTGTGTGTGTGTGTCTCAGAGTGTGTGTGTGTGTGTCTCAGAGTGTGTGTGTCTCAGAGTGTGTGTGTGTGTCTCAGAGTGTGTGTGTGTGTCTCACAGCACTGGGTGACGGCTCCAGACGTGCTCAGGTCTCTGTACTCTCTGTACATGTTGTGCGTTCCGCTGCGGGAGTCGTAGCGCAGCCAGATCCCAAAGTTCTTCACCTTCAGAGGAGTCTTCTCATGGACCTGAACACACGGGTCAGAACCTTCAGAACCAAACCAGTCTGCCCACAGGGCTAAACCAGTCCGGTATTCCGTTTATCTGTGCTACCCATCAATCCATCCTACCTTGTGGCTCATCGATGCTACGTCACAATCTGCTGACTCAGCAGATTTCTTATAAATCCGTCCTACCTTGGACGTTTTGTTTCATGTCTTTTATTTCATTGCAGATTACAGTAAACTTTATTCACTTTATTTAAATCCTGGCTTTCATTAAGCTGCTGTATTACTTCATGGTTTTACTTTACATGACAGGCAGCTTGTAAATTTATTTATGAATGTCTTTTAGTTTGCCGTCTGCAATGTTGTTACTGTAAACAAGTTATTATTTGCTGGTTAATCAGTAGAAAATTTGTTGTTTTGTGGGCTTTTTTGTCCCTATATTTTAAAATATTTTAGTTTAATTACACTCTTTATTACTAAACCTTGCTAAATAGATGTTGGTAGCGATGCTATGTGAGACTGAAGCTATAAAGCCGTGTAATATCAGTGTATATTAATTATATCCCATCATTCCAGTGACCTGTGCAGTTCGGTGACACGTTGTGGCTGCTGATAACAGACGCTATGAAACGGATTAATGCGCATAAAGGAGCTGTGATGATCTGTATTAGTCTGTCTTTAATCTAATTCCAATAAAAACTTGTCGCCTCTGTGTTTAAAATATTTTAAACAGGTAGAATATTCTAGTAAAAGGATTAGGTTGTACATCTACAGCTTTTCATTTTAAAAAGGTAGGATGTTCAGATGAAGGAAGTGATCTTCTTGTGGTTTCATCATGGATAGAAATTGTTCCAATGCTAAGCTAACCATAACTCAAATATTGTTATCCAATATATTTAACATTAACAACCCGCTGTAGTTTCTGTTTGTAAACATGATGGCAGCAGTTTTAGACGGGTAGCAGCGACAGATAGACTTAGCTATCTATCCGTGTGACGGTAGGACAATCTGACGAGGAAGCGCTCTTGGCTCTGGCTCCCCCTGCAGGAAGCAGCTGAAACATCCTGGAACCAGAACAGAACCAGACCGAAGCTTTCCGTTTCACCCGACTGTAGAATAATGTAGTTGAAGTTTCTCTAATAAAACTTCTAACTGTCTCAGTTTTCAGGTTTTTACGTTCAGGAAATAGTTTTGTTCATTCAGAAATGGAAACTATAAAATAATTTATGGATTATTTCATCCAGACGTTGAGGTTGAAAATGTGATTCCAACTTTTACTGCTTTGGAAATAAAGTCAATATAAATGAACGCCAGTCAGTTTCAGTTCATTGTAATATGAAATAAATATCTGGTCCAACAGTAAAGTCAACATTAAGAAGGACTGTCAACACAATTTTCTGGATGATGAATTTCCTCAGTGATTAATTACAATATTGTTGTTTTGAGACCTTTTTCAAGTAATACATTGATAATGACATAATACCAGTTTGTTTCTCAAAGACCAATTCTAATATAAAGAACATTAAAAACCGGAAAATATTTTAAGTTTCCAAAATACAGAAACCCCCCCAAAAACAATAGAAACGATTATAACATCTGTAATCAAATTTCCCTCAAAAAAATTATTAATCAGAATAGAAATTATTGAGTTCATTTAATTTATTGTTACTAATTGACTTACTGGTTATTGTGACACTTAATAAAAAGTTGAATTTCACTTAATTACAAAACTCTGCAGTTTATGAATAAAGAACTTTTAATTATTTAAACAGAAATCAAGAATTTTACCCTGAAAATGTGATTTAAAGTCAAACAAAACCATCAGAACCAATCAGAGTGGAAACCAGACAGATCGGACCCCTCTCTCCCTCGGTTCCGGTCCGACCCGGCCCACTCACCAGGCCACAGTAGACGATCTCTCCTGACGCCTTCTTCATCTTCCTCAGCTGGGACACGAAGTACCAGAAGCGGGACTTGGCCACCACGTGGTTCGGGGCGAAGATCCTCATGCGGTACAGCGGCGGGGCCGGGTTCTTGGCCGAGGGCAGCAGGCGCCCGATGACCTTATACTCCCGAAGCTGCGGGTGGAACCAGACGGGATCAGAAACAGAACCTCACACACAGGACCAGCTGGGTCAAAGGTCAAAGTGTCGGACCAAGAATTCACTTTCAAAGACACCAGAGTCAGAGAAAGGCGACAAGGTTCTGGTTCTGTTTGCACGCCTGACAACGTCCCGCCATGGAGGACGGCGGGACCTTTGGGTTAGGCTGCAGGACCAAATCGGACATTTGGGTCAGAACATGACAGACCGGGACACAAACAGAACATTTCACTGATTCTATGACTGATTCACCTGAAAGAGATTTAATGTTTACGAACAAACAAACAAACCAGAAATTCACTGATCAGATTCTTTAACTCTGAATCCAGCATCTTCTCTGCTGGTTAGCACCTCAAACACCTGAACTTTGACCTCTAGAGGCCTCCACAGATTTGCTGGAACACTGACTGCTACTGGAGATCTCGGATGATAAGAGTTAGACATTTAACTTTCCTTTAGGACACAGGTGTCAAACTCCAGTCCTCCAGTCGCTGTGCTGCAGTTTTTAGATGTGCCACAGATCCTAATGACTGGAATGAAATGGTTTAATTTCCTCCTTGTGTAGATCAGTTCTCCCGAACCTCATTATTCTATTCAGGTGGTTCAGCAGAGGCACATCTAAAAGTGGAGTTTGACAGCCCTGCTTAAGTATAAATAAAGTATTTTGGAAGTGATTTTTAGGGTTGAACTGCATTTGAAAAGAAACTAAGAAGTTATCATCTTCTTTTTTTTTAATAGCCAGAGTGCCTCTGCAGCCAACTTTAATGGTAAAATGTGTTTTACTTTAATTATCCTCACTTTTGGGCTCAACACAATGACTATAATTAGAAATTTAACCAACATAAGTTGAACCTTTCATGGAAACATAGGTTGGTAATAAATATATCCACCTACAGAGTATCTGAGGGATTATTTTACTGTTATTCACTCGCCATCAAGCCTATTGTTGGTCAATTTGAGCCGAACCGACCGTTACCTCCTCCACCAGCAGCAGCTGGGTTCATGTTCCCCTCAGTGTTTCTGTATCCAGCCGGAACCGAACCAAGCCTTAAAACTGGAAATTTTTAAAAGGAGTTCTGCTGGAGGTGCTAAACCTTTTCAAAGCGATCAGCACGGTTCTTGGTATTGCAGTACCAGAACATACATGGTCGTTTTAAAGCAAGAGCAGACGTTTAAGCACTAATCTACACGGATATGAACTATAATCCAGGAGCTGAAACCCGCGATACACAACTCGTTAAACTGGATCATGACGAAGGGTTTCTGCTTTAGTTACACATCTGAAAAATTCTAGCTTTGGTTGTGGACCAGGGCCAAGACCTGACCCAAACATTACTAGCCAAACAAATCCAAATTGTGTGTTTATTTTAAACATTAAGCCAGAAAGCGTCTGAGTTTATTTCTTAGCTCTTCTTCGTCCACATGGTGCCACGGCGGCCATGTTGGAGCGGCAGCGGCATGAAAAAAACGTTAATATTCCCCTTCTAAAGTTGATATTTGGCACAAATTCGCACAACAACCGAGCTAACATTACATCAGACTGCTATATGAGCCATTCTTAACCGTATAAAATGCGCTAAAACAGTTAAAATGAAGGACACTCTTACTGTTCCGGACGCCTTCATGGTGTCTGTCGCTCAACGCCACAGTGAAAGAGGAGGTAGCAAGGCGGATACTGCGCATGTCAAGTAGAAGGAGGAACTGAATCTACCCAGACACAATTTACGACTCAAACTGTGATAGGCTGAACGAATAATTACACGTTTACAAGCGCACATGTAATTGTCATTGGCTGAACCACGGACACGTGAATAGTTCGCTGTCTTCGTTTATAAAAGTATAATACTTCTGAAGCTGCTACCCCCGCGACCCGATCCTGGATAAAGTGGAAGAAAATGGATGGATGGAGGGATGGATGGAAGTACAATAATATCAGTAATAAATATTAAATTACACACATGTCATTATATATATATATATATATATATATATATATATATATATATATATATATATATATATATATTTATATATATATATAGATATATATATATATATATATATATCTATATATATATATGACTAATCTTTTTAGAATTATGTTTGAATAGTAATGATAAAATAATTTTGGTTCTGGACGGTAACCACCAACTAGATTACCATCGAAACCCCCAAATTTTTTTATTTTCAATTAACGTTTTTTTGTAATTGAACTTCTCTGTTTTATTTATTTTAGCTAAGCCCACAGTTTTTTTTATTTTTTTTTAACTTTGTCAAGTCAAAGTAAGCGCAAACAAATATGGCAATTACAATAGTGTAACTCTATAGGATGCATAGCAGAGGCAGACTTAGAAATGGGAACACAACAAAAATATATAAAAAATAAACTACAACAATGGGATTAATATTTTAGGATTAATATGCGCTGGTGGGCAATTCCATTAATATTCCAGTCATGTATTCATATGTTTCAATAGACTTCAGAGATTTTAAATATAACTGGAATTCAGCTTTTTTTAAAAACAAAAACAAAAACAAAAACCTGGGGACGATCTTAGCACTCTTTGTTTATGAATAAAGAATTTTGCCAAACAAAATTACAAAAGAGTTCTATTTTTGGGTATTGTCAGTTAAAGTTTCATGATTGTATTTGTGTGTCTTTGGCTCAGTGCGCCCCCCAGTGGCCATAGTGAATATTACCCTCCTCTCTGCCCTCCTGACCCGGATATAAACCCGCGGCGGACATGCTGGCTGCACTGTGTGATTCCTGACGACATGCGGACGGTTTCTGGAGGGTCCCCAGTGATTCTGTGATATCCCAGCGGGACAGAGAGCCGTGGAGGAGTCAGCCTTCAGTACGGTGAGCAGATCGGTTTCTCCGGGGAGAGAATGAAGGGCTGTAGGGCGGAATGATCGCTTTGTGGGATGTTTGTGACCGACTGCAGCTGACGGAACCGGGCCGAGACACACTGAACTAAATAACACTTAGAAACTCCCGTGTCTGTCGGTTGGTACTGGCTCTGCTTGAACTCCGGGCTGGTTTGAGCTCATCTGACCGCCTCTGGTTCCTAGAGCAGCAGGTAAACCAGCTGTAGCTACTCGCAGTCAGCTCGCTGTGTTTGGGCAAAAGTTTTAGCTTTCAGCGGTGATTCTGCGGCCTGAGAGGCTGATGGGCTGTTGATCCAGAGAGGAGATCCGGACTGTCCGGCTCTGACTGAACATGGAGGCCGATGCTATCTCTCTGTTTACTGACGGTAAGCCCGGTAAATGCTGTGCTGCAGGTGTTGGGACCGTGTTGCGTCATGTTGTTGTTAAAGTGATCCGTCTGTCCTGCCCGTGATCCAGAAACAAGATCCGAACCGAACATCGACTGTCAGTAATTTCTGATCATATCCATAGTACCAACTACAGCGAACCGTCCAGAACCGGCGGTTAGAATCAGTGCAGTAGTCCACATAAAGATCACAGAGTCCGGGATAAACAAAGTACCAGAGGCTGCTGACCCACCAGTTATTACTAGTAGTTATTACTAACTACGAACTGTCACCAACTACCAATAGAGTCTAGTAACTGTCATTAACTAGCAGTAGAGACCAAGTACCAGTGGTTAGCTCACAGTAACTGTGTATGGGTTAAATGGTCTAAGAACTAGTTTACCATTTAGTGTTTTTCACTAAATATCCAAGATGTTTAGTGGCCAGCCACTAACTAATTATGTACAAAGAATGTTAAATAATCTAATGTTTAATAGCATGTCACTAACTACCCATCATGTAGCCTATATACAGCTTTAACTAGCGATGGTAACCAATACCAGGTTATTTCCCCGCCACTCGGTAACCATAGTAACCTGCACCAGGTTACTGTGATGTGACAGCTGACCTGAGAGGTACAGTTGTTTGCTTCAGTAAACTAATAATAGTTCAATCTGGAAGTCGGACTTCAGTTCTGGTTCTGATGAGTCTGGTTCAGCAGTCACCAGAACTTAAAGCCCATAATTCATTCAGACGGTACCAGAAATGGGCCCAGAACCCAGAAGTTGTGCTGACTGCTTGGGGACTTGGTTAACTCCTGGTTCTCCTGCAGATGTTCCACAGCTGTTCCACTGCAGCACCGAGGAACCGAGTCCACCGTGAGGAAAGTTAACCCCTGCATGGCCTGCCGGTCTGTCTCTGCAGTCATGGACGAGCAGGCACTGCTGGGGCTCAACCCCAACGCTGACGCCCCCTACAGGCAGAGGGTGAGACTGCTCAACGGGGCATTTTCTGTCCGCACAGACAGGGGGCGCTGTTTGCCTGCAGGGTAAAGCTTGCTGTGTGTCTCTGCAGGCTTTGGCTTACTTTGAGCAGCTGAAGGAGTCTCAGGATGCCTGGGAGGTCTGCGCCGACGCGCTGGCTAAAGGTATCTACAGGTGAGAGTCTGCTGAGAGCGCAGCACAGGATTCAATACTTCAGCTAAATCTCTGTTGCTAAGTCCTTGCTTAAAAAATAAAAGAAGAAGGGACCACTGAAAAATTTAAGATGGTGGCCATCTTGAAAATTGGCCACCATGATCATCAAGGAAAAATGTACTGACACACACACCTGCTCCTGGTTCTTCTCTGCAGTGACGACCACGTCAAGTTCTTCTGCTTCCAAGTCCTGGAGCACCAGATCAAGTTCAGGTGAGGAGCAGCA
Source organism: Gambusia affinis (assembly GCF_019740435.1). Lineage (NCBI taxonomy): Eukaryota > Metazoa > Chordata > Actinopteri > Cyprinodontiformes > Poeciliidae > Gambusia > Gambusia affinis. The sequence continues at coordinate 19,399,881 of NC_057890.1, read as the reverse complement.
GGTGTTCCTGGTGGGCTGTGGGTGCTGCAGGTCTTCAGACTCGTGTTGCTGTTGTTTCAGACATCCAGGTCTGAGTGCAGCTCAGCAGCAGCTCATCAGAGAGACGCTGATGAAGTGGCTGCAGACCCAGGTACCGTCGCCTTTACCTAGGCTCTGTCAGACCTGAGACATTCCTCCTGATCATGTTCTCCTCGCTCTCCAGCTGATGAATGCTCAGCCGGAGAAGGCCTTCATCAGGAACAAGGCGGCCCAGGTGTTCGCCCTCACCTTCGTCATGGAGTACCTCACTCTGTGGCCCAAGTTCTTCTTTGATATCCTGAACATGGTAGGTCTGAACCCGCACGGTGTCGACATCTACCTGCGGACGCTGATGGCCATCGACGCCGAGGTTGTGGACCGAGACATCGTGCACACGCCCGAGGTGAGCATGCGCGGATGGGTAGGAGGCTCTGGTTCTGGTCCACATTCTGACCCGGCACCATGTTCTGCAGGAAACCCGCAGGAATACGTTGATCAAAGACTCCATGAGGGAGCAGTGCATCCCCAGCCTAGTGGAATCGTGGTTCCAGATCCTGACGGTGTACCAGCAGACCCACCCAGAGCTCACCTGTCAGTGTCTGGAGGTGGTGGGCGCCTACGTGTCCTGGATCGACCTCAACCTCATCGCCAACGACCGGTCAGCGAACGCACCACTCGGCTGACCCTCTTGAGGAGATTCTGACTGGTTCTGTGGGTCATCGGTTCGTCTTGTTCTAGGTTTGTGAACCTGCTACTGAGTCAGATGTCCATGGAGGACCTGAGAGAAGAGGCCTGCGACTGCCTGTTTGAAATAGTCAACAAGGGGATGGACCCGGTGGATAAAACCAAGCTGGTGGAATCGCTGTGCCAGGTTCTGCAGTCGGCCGGGTTCTTCAACATCGAGCAGGTAGGAATCGTCCTCACAGCACCAACACAGAACCTCCTGGTTTAGGACTGAAACTTTCTGGTTGAAGACAGGAATCTCCTGTCTTTGAGGGTGTAGGACCAGAACTTTGTGGTTTAGCACCATCGGCTCCAGAACCTGAACCTTATGGTTTAAGACCAGACTCTTGTGGTTCAGGTCCAATGATTTCCTCTGGTCCCTCAGGAGGAAGATGTGGACTTCCTGGCCAAGTTCTCCCGGCTGGTGAACGGGATGGGCCAGAGTTTGGTCCTGAGCTGGTCCAAGTTGGTGAAGTCCGGGAATGTGAAGGAGGCGACTGAGACGCTTCATGCGGTGGAGGCCAAGGTGCCGCTGCTGCTGCAGTTGCTGGTGCATGAAGACGACGACATATCGACCAACATGGTGGGCTTCTGCTACGACTACCTGCACGTGCTCAAACAGGTGAGTCCCCCAGAGGAGGTGGGTCCGGATCCTTCTGCAGCAGGTTCTGATTCTGTTCTCTCGCTGCAGCTTCCTCAGTTGACGGAGCAGCAGAAGGCAAACATTGAGGTGAGTCACGATGGTTGAAGCTGGAGATGTTGGGGCTTTCAGCTGCTGGGCGGTGTAAAAGCTCTGAGTGTCTGCAGGCCGTCATGCTGGCTGTGATGAAGAAGCTGACCTACGACGACGAGTACAACTTTGAGAATGAGGTGGGTGGTGTTCCTGGGTGGAGTTGGGGATGATGGTGGAGTTGGGGATGATGGTGAGGATGATGTGTTCCAGGGTGAAGATGAGGCCATGTTCGTAGAGTACAGGAAGCAGCTGAAGATGCTGCTGGACCGCCTGGCTCAGGTTTCTCCAGAGCTTCTGCTGGAAGCCGTGCGCCGGGTCTTCACCAGCACCATGCAGTGAGTACAGGCGATGATGATGATGGCTCTGGTGCCGGTCCAGGTTCTGACCCAGTTCTGTGTTCCATCAGGAGGTGGCAGACGGCGCCGTTCATGGAGGTGGAGGTGGCCATCCGGCTGCTCTACATGCTGGGCGAGGCGCTGCCGGCGTCTCACGGCGCTCACTTCTCCGGCGACTCGGCGAAGACGAGCGCGCTGCAGGACATGATGAGGACGGTGAGTCACATGACCCGACATCTGGAATGGATCAGAACCAGAACATATACCGGGCAGGCTTCAGGAGGAGTGGTTCAGAACCAGAACCGCCTGCCGTCCCTCACTGCTCCCCGTCTCTCCTCAGCTGGTTTCCTGCGGCGTCAGCGGCTACCAGCACTCCTCCGTATCTCTGGAGTTTTTTGAAACGGTTGTCAGATATGATAAATTCTTTATCGTGGAACCGCAGCACATTCCCAATGTTCTGGTGAGTCCGGCTCCCACAGAACAGTTCTGATGATCCGAACTGCATTTTGATGTAGAAGTGTCTGTGTCCAGATGGCGTTGCTGGACCAGAGAGGACTGAGACACAGTAGCCCCAAGGTCCGGAGCAGAGTGGCCTACCTGTTCTCCAGGTTCATCAAGACTCTGCAGTGAGTTCTCTGTCTGAAACGGGTCGTAAACGGGCCCGTCTCTGGGTCAGAACTGGGCCTCCACTCCCTGTTCTGACCACACGTCTATTTCTCTTCAGTAAACACATGACGGCGTTCATTGAGGACATCCTGACCCGGATCCAGGACCTGCTGGAGCTCACTCCTCCAGTAAGCAGAGAAACAGACGTTCTCCTCTGCTCTAACTCTCCACTCTGACTACTTTGACTCCTCCTCCTGCAGGAGAACTGCTTCCTGGCGCTGCTGACCAGTGACGACCAGCTCTTCATGTTCGAGGCAGCCGGCGTTCTCATCGTGAGCGGCGAGAGTCCGGTGGAGCGGAAGCAGGTTCTGATGAGGAGTCTGCTGGCGCCGCTGACGGACGCCTTCCGCCTGCTCCTCGCCAAGCTGCTGCAGGAGAGTGTGGAGGAGCGCCAGGCCGCGCTGGCCGACTGCCTGAGCCACGCCGTGGGATTCGCCAGGTCAGAACCAGCATCTCTCCAATTGAGGGAGGATGCGTTGGGCTCCTTCGGACCCGCCTGACTCCTCCTCCTTCGTCTCTGCAGCCGGACCAGCAAGGCGTTCAGCAACAAGCAGACGGTGAAGCAGTGCGGCTGCACCGAGGTCTACAGGGACTGCCTGCATAGCTTCCTGCCGGCGCTGAGCTGCCCCGTCCAGCGGGGGGCGCTGCGCAGCGCCGTGCGCTCCTTTCTGCACCGCATGATCATCTGCCTGGAGGAGGAGGTGCTGCCCTTCATCCCGGCCGCCTCGGAACACATGCTGAAGGACTGCGAGGCCAAAGACCTGCAGGAGTTCATCCCGCTCATCAGCCAGATCACGGCCAAGTTCAAGGTACATCCAGAACCAGAACCAGAACCCTGAGGTTCCCCACGGCGCCTCGCTGACTCCTCCTCTCCCTGCAGCGCCAGGTGTCGCCCTTCCTGCAGCAGATCTTCATGCCGCTGGTCCTGGCCATCTTCGAGGTTCTGGGCCGACCCGCGGAGGAGAACGACCAGACGGCGGCGCTGGAGAAGCAGATGCTGCGGCGGAGCTACTTCGCCTTCATCCAGACGGTCGCCGGCAGCGGCATGAACGAGGTGCTGGCCAATCAGGGTGAGCGCAGAGGCCCCCAGATCGCAACCGGTTCTGTTTGGGCTCAGGAAACTGGAAGGGAACATTTGGGCCGGCGGTCCAGATATTGGTCATGTGACCCGTTTGGTTCTGGTTCCAGGAGCAGAAAACATTGAGCGGGTTCTGTTCACCATCATCCAGGGCGCCGTGGAGTTCCCGGACCCGATCGCCCAGAAGACCTGCTTCATCATCCTGACCCGGCTGGTGGAGCTGTGGGGTGCGTCTCCCCGCCGTGACCTCGGTTCTGGCTCCGGTAAGCCTCTGGGACTAATCTGTGTGCGGTTCTGATCCGATCCGCAGGCGGGAAGGACGGCATGGTGGGCTTCCCTGACTTCATCTACAAACACATCGTCCCAGCCTGCTTCCTGGCGCCGCTCAAACCGACCTTTGACCTCTCTGACGCCCAGACGGTTCTGGTGAGTCTGGAACCGAACCTAGTCTGAACCCAGTCACTCGACCCATTTGGTTCTGATGGTTCTGTTGCTCCTCAGACGCTGTCGGAGTGTGCGCTCACGCTGAAGATGATCCATCTGAAACGGGTAAAAACGGTTCTGTTCGTCCCGGTTCTGAGGTTCTTAACGGGTTCTAAGGTTCTGTTTGCTCCTCAGGGGTCAGAGTTCATCCACTTCCTGCAGCATGAGTACCTGCCATCCCTGCAGGTGACTACGGAGATCTCACAGGTAGGACAGAACCAGAGCCGTGGTTCTGCTCGGATTCTGGTGTTGGTTCTGATCGCCATCTTGGTTCTGATTCAGGAGTTGTGCCAGGTCCTCCAGCAGCCCGATGTCAAAGTCCTGAAGAACTACATCAAGGTAGGAGGTGTGCTGACCCGGTTCTGGTGCCGTTGGGCTTCCTGTGACGGTTTCGTCTGTCTGCAGATGTTCTTCCAGAGAGCCAAGCTGTGATCCCGCCCGGACCGCCGCCCGGACTCTGCTGGAGGCTGGAGGTCGGAGCGCCGCTCTGACCGGACGACGAGCCGTCCCACAGAAACGGCTCCGAGGTTCTGGACTCTGATCGGAACCTGGGCAGCGCAGAACCCACTCCTCACCTCTGGAACCCGAAGTGGGAACGTTCCAGTGACCCGCTTGTTTTCGGTTTGCAGTGAAACATTTCAGCCCGTCTTCTGTCCGTCAGAACCGACGCCACCGGCTGCTCAACCAGGTTCTGGTTCTGATCCAACAGAGGATCTGAGTGTAAATAAAAAAAGATGTTAAAACTGTAAATAAAGATGCTAGCTTTAGTTTTTTTAAATAATTTGTCACATCTGGGATCCTTGTACGGAAGCCCATCAATGCCAAGATAAAGATCCAGTTTATGAGGTAAAGGAAAAAGACTGGTGGCTGAACGTGACCCGATTTATTCTGGAAATGTTTACATAAAAAGATTTTCTGTTACTAATTTAGATTTCAGTTAAACTCTAATAATCAGTTGAGCTGCGAGGAGTTTTCATTTCTGATCTGTTTATTTATCATGTTTCTGTTTTGGTCTCATTGTCATTGCAGAATGTGTGACTCAATAAATGTCCTGCAGATCTTATTTCATCATAAAAGCAGTTTTAAAAATATCTTTGTTTTTCTTCTACAATCTTTAAATATTTAAAACATTTGATTCAGTCTAAAATGTTTTAACATGAGTACAACTGAATTAAAAAATACAAACATTTTAGATGTCTATTTTATCATTACACCATTGACTTTCCAAGCAGTTAAACTCCTCAGCCAATCATCTGGACAGAAGCTGGAAGCCTCTGGTCTGTCTTGTGCCCTCTAGTGGTGGTTTGCTGCAATAACATCATGTTTGGTTTTATAAAACCCAAAACCTGCATTCCCGATGAGTCCTAAGGATATTTCTGATAAAATACCTTGGAGCAGAAAGTATTTTATGTAACTTGATCAAACCATTGGGAAAGGGAATATTCTGGGAGAAACATTGAATCAAAATAAGACATTCAAAGCAGGACAGGAAACCTAAACCTGAAGAGAGATCAGGCTCTGGGTCAGTGTTATGCCTGGACGTCGACATGCAGTTTCCTGATTAAAAATGAAATTCCCAGGCAGTTTTAGGAAGAGGTTGGTTTGAGGTTAAGGTTGGGATTACATGAGGTAAAACTGGGATGCATTTGAGATTGGGCTGGAATGAAGCTGGTTAATGCTAAGGTTGAGTTGGGGTGAAGTTAGAAAGAGGTTGGGGGAGGATAAGATGAGGTGAGGATAAGGTTAAAGGCGTGAAACCGTTGAGGTCGGGATGAAGTTGGAAAATCCTGCGGTGGATCTGGGAGGAGGAAGGAAACACGGTGGATATAGTTCTGCATCCTAAACAAACTTTTAAGCTTCATGTCTTCGCTTTTATTTTGCAAACCAAAAACAGCTGGTCTTGGCGCAGAACCAGACTCTCAACTTCCTTTTTAAACAGAAAAGAACTGAACTGTTCAGAAGCAGAAAAAGGAACCAGTAAAGAGTCTGTAAGGTGCTCAGCCTTTGATCACAGCGATGGGCCTCAGTTTGATGGCCTTCTTGCTGATTCCTGCGTCATGACACGTGTTCACCACGTCCGTCACGTTCTTGTAGGACTCTGGAGCCTGAAAGGAAACCGGATCGACAGTTTGCTTTCTCAGAGGTGTTTCTGGGAATGTTTCTGATCAAAGATCATAGTCTTCCTCACCTCCTCCATCACCAGTTTGGGAGACGCCACTCGGATGGCGATGCCCATATCGGCCAGTTTGTCCAGGACGTCCTGGAAGTCCAGATTCCTGCGGGACTTTGCTCGAGAGAGGGCGCGGCCCTGCAACAGAGAACAGAAAGTGAATCAAACATCCAGGTCCTCCCTGATGTCAGAAATCTCTTGATCAGACTCTTACCGCTCCGTGACACGTAGTGCCGAACGTTTCCGCCATTCCTTGTTCGGTTCCTGTCAGGACGTAGCTGCAGGTTCCCATAGTCCCTCCGATGAGCACCGGCTGACCTGTGAGCTGAAGGAAGCAGGAATGTTTCAGAACAGCTACTAATGCCAGCAGCAGCGCCAAGGTCCAAAGAGTACCTGGTAGTCCACCGGGATCAGAGGATGATGAGGAGGGAAGGCACGGGTGGATCCCTTCCGGTGAACCAGCAGCGTCCTCTGCTTCCCGTCTACCATGTGCTCTTCCACCTTGGCAATGTTGTGGGAGACGTCGTAGATGACGTGCATGTCCAGGTCGTCTGGCGTAGTGCCGAACACTTTGGAGAAGGCCTGGAAGACCGAATAAAGACGGACTGAGAAGATGTTTGGGCCTCCAAGTTGAACAGAATATTAAAAGTGAAGGTGTTCTTCCTGTAGAAATGTTCAGATTTTCAGACACTTCATCTTTCACTCTTAAGAATCGTCCTCCAACTTGAACAGAAAGTGATGTCAGAAGCTTCCATCAGATCATCTTTTTTTTTATTTACTCCCCTTGAACCAGTTGGTCGTGGTTTGTTAATTTGGTTGCGAACAAACTCGGCTTTTCACCTAATCCACAGGTTTGAGGTCGAACCTTTGGTAAGGCAGTTCCAGCAGCTTAACACTGGCTCACTTTAGCCACTAAAACCCGTTCTGATTGGACCACGGCTCTGTTGGGACATCCAACTGTGCACCAGTTTCAACCAACCAGCTGTTGATTTGAAATGCAATACAAAAGACATTTAGCTTTTAGTAAATCATTCAAGGCTCGAGTCTCGGCGGGTTCTGGGTCGGTTGTGGACATCTTTTGCTCAGAGGTGGACCAGTTTGGGTCAGGTGTTTGAATTTTGGAGACAACTGGGTGTTCTAACAGAACAATAATCTCAACTGGACATTTTCCTGGAATGACCATCCCAAAACTCCAACTTCAACCCAAATGAAAATTCATGAACTGCAAATAAAATCCAGGTCAGAACCAGAAAACCAAATATTACAGTCTGTAAAAATGTAACACTTTGTGGAGCCGAGCAATTAACTCAACCGAATGAGAACCAACTCGTTAACAATCGAAACTTTGATCAATTCCTAAGATCAGCTGGTTGTGACTCGTCAGAACCTACATGAGCTGACTTGTTAAGCACTAGTTAACCTTTGGGTAATCTAACCAAGCTGCTAGTCAGCTGGTGGGCCTCTGCCAGGTGAGCGTACCTGTCGGGTGAGGAAGGTCATGGAGGAGCGGTTGACCCAGGCATAGTTCCCTGCAGCAGCCATTCCCTTCAGGTAGTCCTGGCCCTCCTGGGAGGTGATGCGAGCGCAGGCCAGCTGCCGGTCGTTCACTGTGATCTTATCCCGCTTCATGGCCTTCTCCATGGCAACCAGAGCATCTGTAGACAACAAATCCATTAGTGTCCTGATGAGGTCAAACCCAACTGGACTTGAGGTACTGCTGGGTGTTGACTCTGCCTTTCAGAAAACCGGGTTGCACCTGTGGCGACCTGATGTCCGAGGCCGCGGCTGCCGCTGTGGATCATCACGCACACCTGGCCCTTGTGGTCGATGCCCATCTTCTTGGCAGCATACTCGTTGTAGATCTCGTCGACCACCTGGATCTCGGCGTAGTGGTTTCCGGCCCCAAGCGTTCCCAGCTTCATCACAGACACAGACAGAACAGCGGTTCTTACTCGTTACTTGCAGGTGAATGGTAAATGGCCTGAACTTGTATAGCGCTTTATCAATGGGACAATGATTGCAACGGTGGCAGGAGTTTGTCCTGCAGTCTTGGACCTACTGGTGGAGGCCAAAGGGCCCGGTGGTGCCGGTGCACGGCAGCTTCGCCTCTGTCAGTATGTAGTGTGAAGCACTCCACACTACTTTCAGTCATTCATCTGTATGTCTGGATGGGTCGTAACGGGCTGCCAACCACTGGCGCCACCGGCCCTCACACCTCCACCAGCAGGCAAGGTGGGTGAAATATCTTGCTCAAGGACACAACGACAGAGGCGGACAGAGCAGAGATTGAACCCACTGATAGCGAGACGAACTCCTACACCGTCGACACCATCATCTCAGTGACCTGTGGGGGCGGGGCCTGTGACATACCTGTGGCAGGCCTCTCTTCTTGGCCTTGGACGACACCTTGTTGGGGTCGGCCTGTAGCATCCGGCCGTATTCCTCGCAATGCTCCTTGTCCTCGGCCCAGGCGTAGCCCTCCCTCAGGGACCAGTCCACCCCCATCTCCAGAGCCTCTTCCAGATCCCTGGGGACACACAGGTGAGACAGGTGGGCAAGGCCCGGCAGGGAACCCCGCCTAATTCTGGAGAACCACTCACTTGGCTCCCATTGGGATGACTCCTTTGGAGCCGACTCCGACCGGGATGTGGTCAAACAGGGACTGGGCCAGCTGCTCCTTCACCGGCTGGACGTCCCGCTCGTCCAGGTTGGTCCTCAGGAGACGGACGCCACAGTTAATGTCAAAGCCGACGCCACCTGGAGATACTACTGCGTTTGGATCATTCATGTCGAAGGCAGCCATGTTGCCGATGGCGAATCCGTATCCAGAGTGGACATCTGGGAGTCCAATGGACCTCTGCAGAGACATTTTAGATTGAGGTTTTGACTTGTCAAAGATTCAGATCATTCAGTCGTACTCACATGAACAATTCCAGGCAGAGCTGCAACATTCCCGATTTGCTTCATGGCCGGCAGAAACCCTCCGACACCTGAAGACAACCAGGACAGGTGAGACTGAACACCTGGGAGACAGCGGGCAGCACGTCACAGATCCAGACTCACCTCCTCCTCTGCAGGCGTTCCGGAGCTCCTCAAATATCAGCTTCTCCAGGGAATCGTTCACATAGAAGACTCCTTCAACCTGAAGGGAAAAAGTCAAAAGGCGGATTCTGTCACACTTTTTCCTTCCACCAGTTTCCATTGTAAAGCTCAATGTAAAAATTAACATGGTTCTTATCTGCGAGAGGACTTTAGACTAGACTTGAATCCTTAACGTTAGCGTAAAACAGCAGCCTAACTCTAATATCTAACATCTATATTAGCCCTTTACGAGTTCAGCAGCTGTCAGACTGGACCTTCAGGCTGAACTCTGTTCTCTGTTTGTATCATTGTAATTTTACTTAATCAAAATGATGAAAACAAGCTTACTAAATGTAATTTTTTTTCAAAATTTGTCTTTATTTTGGGGTCCTCCTTCTTTCGGCTTGCTTCTTAAAGTTGGCCTGGACCCAACAGAACCCTGAGGTCCAGTTTATCTCCGCCAGATCCCTCCCGGATTTTGTCGGAACCGAACCTGCTTACCTGCATGTTGGGAACAAAGCCCTTTTTGATCCTCCAGCTCGTGCTGCCCGTTTTCTCCAGAAACTGCAGCTCATCGTTGTAGCTTCGGCTCATGGTTCCGACCCAAACAGCTGCCGGTTCGACGCCACGCCGCAGGACGCAAAGCGCTATGGAAGCCGGTGAGACTCAGACTGCAGGAATGACGCAGGAAGATTTAAATGTTCTTATTAAATGATTCCGGGGTGTTTATAAGCTAATTTAAGATCGGTCCGGGTTTCCTGTAGAAATTAAGCCCTCTGCGTTCCAATATTTGAGATTTTCTTCTTCTTTTCTGGTTATAAACAGTGAAGCAGTGCTTCTGATGTCTGTGGGTTAGAATGCTCTGCCGCCACCTGCTGGTAAGGAGAGTCATTACAAATTTTTTATATTTATATTTGCAATATTTTTTTTAACTTAAAGCTGTATTTTTCTACTTTTACTTGAAAAACGTTATTCTGAAGTACTTCTGCTCTTATTTGAGTAAAACGTCTAGATTTTCCACCCACTGAATGAAAATTCACCAGACACAGAAACACACCTGCAGTTTTTGTTGAAGTTTCATAATTTTTTTTTTATTGAAAGAAACCAATATGGAAATTTTGTCTTTTGTCAAATTTTGCTACTTATACTTAATTGTAACTTTGGTCCTGAAAATATCAAAATTTCCACTTAACTTTACATTTTGGTCCGTCTGATGATGTATTTTTTAAATATTAAAGGATTGATAATTTTATCAATTACTCACTATTTGCCTAATCTTTTTACCGAGTACTTTTTTACTCTTGAGTATTTTATTTACTACTACTTGAAGTACTGCCACTCTTACTCGAGTATAATTTACTCTTAAACCATCTCTGACCGCAGGATTTATGCACAGACTTCGTTTTTGACGCACAAATTTTCCATAAAGATCCCCACTTACCCTTCGTTGCCACGGTGATGATGGTCTCAGTCGTGACGTGCTCCTCGTCCTCCTCCGGGTCGTACCGGTCCAGCAGCTGCGTCAGAGGCGGCGCCTCGGGGATGAGCTGGCGGATCATGACCCGGCTGATGTTGGGCGCTGCTGATCCAAACTCTCCGCCAACAGCTCTGAGGTCTGGTTCCTCTCCAAGGCGCGGCCCGCAGACAGGAAGAGGAGCATCCTGCAGAGAGGAAGGAGAGAGTGACTCTGGACTGTGGCTGGACTCAGGACTTTATGATTGGCTGCCAAAGGACTTCTTTCCCCTCTTTTGTGAAAGTGATTTTCAAAATATTCAGCGATGGGATTTTAAAATATAGAGTAGATTCATTTGCAGAAGTGGAAACCCTGGATGTTTCTCCAAAGATGTCTGAAGACTTCAGTTCTCCTCTGAAAAGTTAAGTTCCCTGATTGAGGGATTTCAAAAGTACAGCATAAAAATACTCCTAAAAAAATGTTACTCGCATAAATAGAACTACCTACTTGACTGCGATACAAATTATCTTAATACTGGAAACACAGCAAGCATCTATAGAACATAGAAGTTTCCCAACAAGGAAAATTGACATTTTTCTTTTATGCATAATTCCCCTCTGATTATTTAACATAATCTGAACTAAAGTCGGACTCATTTATAGATTAAATCATAAACATAAACAGAGCAGCCAAACCCACTTACATTTTTATGTCAATCCAAAAAGTGAACTAAGATATTAAATATTAACTTTATCTCATTTTATGTAGTTTCAAACAATCTGCCAGCATTTTATTGTCTTAAGCTCAAAACTTTTCAGACCTTTTTAGTGGAACATTTTGCTTTGTGAATGTGGGTTTTTGTAGCATAAGAACTATTTCATATCAGATTCTGCACAGATGAGTGTACTGGTGAGGTAGGATATAAAATTAATCTTTCATCAAGAAATACTTTAATTTATTGGAATAAACCAGCAGCGTTAAAAAAAAAAACATTTCAGAGATTTCAGCTCTTCTGTGCCACCTGCTGGTTCAACCAGTCACTGCAGGTTAACTCAAACATTAGATAAGAGATAAAATTTATTTGTCATTGTCATCAACAGATAACGAGATTTAGATCGTGCTTGACTCGAGTTAAAGTGCAGGTTATATACACACATCGTGTGTATCGTCTTAAACTTTCAAAATGTCTTCTTTTTTTGAAGGGTTGGTATCTTGGGCCTTTTTTGTGCTCTACTCAGAGGAACTACCCATTGCATTCTGGGAAGTGTAGTAGAAATGCATAAATCAGAGTAAATTAAAACAGTTGAGTAAAATATATCGACCACATAGAAATCTGTATGGACATGAAAGCACAGTGTAAACATGAACAAAATATTACATTTATTCTGGCTACAAATATTTTTCTCAGACGTTTCACTCAAACATGACAGGAGGTTGAATAATAGAAAAGGCTGGTAATGAGCTGCGTTCCACCCACACATCACCTGAGATCAAATGCTTCCAACTAGACCTGCTGCTGCAGGACAAAAACATTCAAGTTTCCAGGGTCAAAACGACCAGAACTACAATTATTTTTAAGTTAAATGAACTTCAGCCTCTCTAGGTTTAATTTTTAAAATGCTGAGGTGTGTAACCTGACATGTTAGCAACAAAAAAAACTTCATATCTGGATTTAAACAAAGATGTTTCAGTTTATTTCATAAAACCAGAAAGCAGGATAATTTTTTTACATTTCATAAAAGCTGCTGGAAGATAAAATACCTGAATAATCACAGTTACAACAGGTTTAATGTAAAACATAGTGGAACGATTTAATATTTCCTAATTTCGTTTCTTCTTTGGTTAGAGCGCGATCAGCCTGTAAGACAAATTAAAATACAGGTTAGTTTTCCATTTCTCATATCTGTGTTGTTTCCATGAGAGGCTGAACAGAACTAGTTTCTGATCCCATCATGATGCGTAACATCAAACGATTGGCTCAAAGTTCAAAGACAAACTCTTTACAAGAGGAGGATGTCAATTCAGATTAAGTAATTGGAATCCATATTTACAAAAATCTTTAATTCAAAAGCCTTTTTGCTGTTAATTTATTGAATCAACAGTCATATTTATCGTTTTCCCTCTTTTATTCAGGGTATTTAACCATCAGATTGGAGCAAACAGCTTTCCAGCGTTTCAGTAACCTGATTATTTGTGCAGCGTCTTTAGAAATGTGGCTTGTGGACATTAGAGTTAGCAACATGTTTAGCATTGAGATGCTATTTTAAACTTGAAAAGCTTCGCTGATAAGGCTAACTCCTGTAGCACAATAACAGTTTTTGAAGCAAACATTAGCCACCAGAAGAAGCAGATTTGTCGCTCATTACTGTTGATAGTGGTTGCTGCTTGTGTGTTATATTTAGAAGCGTACCAGAAACACGAATACGAAGGTTCCAGCTTGGGACTTTTGTATGTAAAAAAACAAGTAAGAGTGAATATCAATGTATTAAATTAATAAAATGTAAAAAGTCCTGGCTCTGAGGAAGAAAGGTCAAAGAAAACAGAAAGTGGCTACAATACAGATCAAAGTTGTGTAGTTAAGAGAGCAAAGCTGGCTGAAAAAAACCAAACAAAAATCAATCACCTGTTTTAACTCCCCTACCAGCGTCCAACACGTCCACGAACACGCCTGTGAACACGCCTGTGAACACGCCTGTGAACACGCCTACGAACACGCCTGTGGCCATGACCGTCTTGCTGCTGCGCTTCACGGCTGCTGCTTCACTTGCTGCTACGTCTCTCAGGACTGTGACTCTGAGAATGCATCAGTAGAAAGTCCATTTCTAATTTAAAAAACAAAATCCTAGAAAAGTACACAAATGAGTTTTATGTACCAGAGGTGCTGCTGAACATGTCTGTCTCTGCTACAGATGATCCGCTGACAACGAGCTTGTAAATAAAAGAAAACAGGGCCTCTGGTGTTACAGTGAAACCAGTTCAACAGTTCAGTGTGTTACAATATTTCCTCAGATTTTGTTGTTAGTTTATTTCTAACAGGAAATGGACAACAGTCCTCACCTCTGACTGTTGATCTGCCAGATGATCCAAACTGGGCTTGGAGGCTGAGAACAGGAACATGTTGGTCCTCAGGTTCCTCATCCTCTGGACTCCTGATGTAGAAGGAGGGCAGGTTTCTCTAGGCCCCGGGACAAACACTGTTTCAGCAGGTTCATATGGAGGATGCAGGTGGAGCAGCTTTTACCTGGAACACAGACTTTGTATGTTGTCTTTTTAAAGTCACATAAACATCTGCTGTTGGAAACTTTTGTCAGCCTGAACGCAGCAAAGTGGAACGGTCTCACTGGTGCAAACAAACTGGAGTGAGACGAACCTGCACTGGACCAAAGACTGTGTGCTCCATGTATCTATCAGGGCCTTCAGCCCAACATGTCAAAAAATTAATTTAACAAAAAGATTATCAAGACCAGACTGTAAGCAAAACCAGACAAAACTGTAAATAAAATCAAACCTCCTACCTTTATGTAGTCTACTGTGTTTCTCTAAAACTACACAAATGATGTAAATTGGTTAAAAGTAACCTTAAGCAATGTCTCATATTGAGGATTCAGTTTACACGAGAACTTCCCTTTAACAGGAAGACTTCCAAACAAACCCAACACTGAAACATTTATTTGCATTTTATAAAAATAAGTTTAAGTAATGCCTCCTATTGGGGATCAGTGTGGTGACAGCGATGAGGAAAAAGTTCCCTTTAACAGGAAAACTTTCCAAAAAAGCTTGTGCAGAAAGAATAAAATGTGTGTTTTGACCAAAAACCGGTTTTCACATTTAAATTTATATTGTTGAATGAAAATTAAATTTGTTTCAGTTATTGACTTATTAAAGTATGGACCCTATCTTTGAAATATGTAGATTAAATTTAAAACTAAATATTAAGTACATACAAAAAAATAAAAAGGTATGCTTTTTCAAAAATAAATAAGACACTATTTTCATCCAAAAAAATGTAATACACATCCAAAAGATAATTATCTTAATGCAGCTATACTATGTCAACACAGCTACATTCAATTATCACTAAGAATATAAAGGAATGCTATGAAGTTTTATTGAAGTAATTTACTAAGCTGAGTCCCTTCATGCAATCTCTGAACTGTATTTGCCAAATCCTTGGCAGCCATTTTTCTTTCACATCACAACTGATTTCCAACCATGAAAACCACAGCACAAAAAACCCTAAAGACAAAATGATTTGCAACAGCAGAATCCTTCTCAGCTTATTGACTCTCAGCAGAGAATCAAACCAAACCAGCAGCGTTAGCATCCAACAGCGTTAGCATCCAACAGCGTTAGCATCCAACAGCGTTAGCATCCAACAGCGTTAGCATCAAACCCGCAGAAGACATGGAGGGTCGAACAGAAGCTTTACTTAACTTACCTTTAATGGGTCGGGCGGATCCCCCAGGCAGATTGAAGCGGTTCTCAGCTTCATTGTCGATCACCCAAGATATCCACTATCATCAGCTGCTAGCTCCAGACACCATTTTCTCCCTCCTCAAATATGTTAGCAGCCAAACAAACAAACCGCCGCTGAAACGCCATGGTCGCTCGGTCGCTCCTCCTCTCCTGCTCTGTTTGAACAGTAAAAATGGCTTCAATAATTTCATCAGGGACAAAACAAACAACTCTGAATCAAGTTTCATAAAATAACTTACCAAATAACCAACGCAGCCATTTCAAACATGGCGCTCCCGCCCTCAGTAGGTATTCTCAGCAGGTCACGTACATGGCGTCATAATGGAGATGATTTCAGGCAGAGCCGCAAAAGTCTGGAGTTATTTAGTCTGGGTGTCCAGGAGAACTCGGCTGTTTAGGAGATTAGAAAAGATCATTTTCTTCTTCTTCTTCTTTTTTATGGCAACTTTTAGATGTGCATTACCGCCATCTACTAGATCATTTTCGATCCGGGTTCCAGAGTTTATTAATATCAGACCGCTGGTTTGACGTCTCAGTGAAACCGGAAGCGACTGGCGTCTATTTTTTTATTTTTTATTTTTTTTATTATAACGTGGATACCCAGCCAAATATCTATCAAGCGTGACGCATGCGCCTCACGTTCATAAATAACAAATATGGCGCTATTCGGCTTGGTTGCCAGATTTGACATTTTCCAGCCCAAGCACAATTTAAAACCTGTAAAACCTGCCCAAATCTCAACCTCTGATAAAGCTAATGTAAATAGCACTGTTCCTAGTTTATTCCCAATATAGTTTTAAAATAATTTAGTATTTAATCTTGTATTTATATGTTACAATGTAGAACTGAAGAAAATAATGTTCCACTGTTCTGGGACCATCACTTCTCCCAACTATCAGACAGAAAATTCAGCCTCTTCTGCGGGGCTACGTTTTGTTCTGGACAGTTTGTTCCGGTCCAAACAGAGGAACCGCGGGCCACTGACAGAACCTTTAATAAAGTTACTCCTTTAATCAACGTTCACTAGTTCACTGCAGAACGTCTCTGTTTCTATTTAATTTCTGTTAAATTCTTTTAATAAATCATAAAGCCATGTCAGTTTGAAAATATGTTCATTTTTATTTGACTTTTGAGAAGATAATAGGTCATAAAACCAATAAACTTTACAGCAGAAACATGATCGAACGTATATGTTGTAAAACAAAAAGAGTATAACAGTAGATGTGATCATGAGTTGGTCCAGTTGGATCCGGTCCAGTAAGCAGTCGAACCGGTACTGCTTAAATTTCCTGTTTATTATAAGAGTTAAATGAGTAAGAAAAAACAGGAAACCAGTGGAGACGAGCCAAGGTCGTAGAGTTTATAGTTCACAGGTAGATAACTAGAGCTGTTGCTAATCTTTAGTACCCTCAGGGGCAATAGTTCAACAAACAAACAGCTGCTGCAGTAAACACAGAACTGCAGCAGCTAGATGGTGGAGGATGGTAAGATCTCCAGAAATCACTGCAGAGTGTTTCCATAGCAACCATTGGGCGATACCAACATGGCCACTGGGGGAAAACTCTCTGTCCAACATCACAATGTGAACTGTGGGACCAGAGAGACGACGGCCAGCTGGGAAACAAAGGGTGAATATTTGTTAAAACACCTCATTGTTGAGTACGGTGGAGGAGCCGTCATGCTGTGGGCTGATTCTCCTCTAAGGGAGCCTCAGAGAGGCATCGTTACAGTTCACAACGCTTGAGACAGAAACCCGCAGAATTGAAACAGAGCCTCCACTGGGTCTGTCAGCAGAACTGTGAGCCAGAACATCCGACCAGAACCGGTTCTGTCCTCCGATCCGGTTGGGGGTCACACCGTGGAGCAGGGCTGATCAGACCACAGTTGGATCAGCTAACTGATCCGATCAGGACTTCCAGTTAAAACTACTTCCTGTCACCAATCATCAACAGACAGGGGGCGGAGCCTCTCCACAGTGGCTCCTCCGCCGACCAGCATTAACTCACCTTTACCTGCAGGAAGACGTCTGGAGAACCATGAAGTCCATCCTGCTGCTACTGGTTCTGCTGAGTGCTGCGCTGGCAGGTCTGGACTGAACCCGACTCTACAATGCAGCATTCATGTGTTCATTGTTCTCTGATTCACGTGTTTCCTCTGCAGCTCCACTGCCTTTAGCTTTAGCAGAGAAGGTAGAAGCCTTCAGGGGTTCTGACATGTTCTGGTTTCTCTCGTTTCTCCACAGAAACAGACAAGGCCCAAGCAGCAGCAGCAGCAGCAGCAGCAGCAGCAGCAGCAGCAGCAGAAGAAGACCAAGGAGGAGCAGACTTGGCGGGTCGGTGTCCTCGGACTTTCTTCCCTCTCTGCCGTGTTTCAGTGATTCCGCCAGCTGATGGTTCCTCCATGTTTTCTCTGCAGATCCTCGCTACAACGTCTGCCCTGAATTCTGGTTCATGTACAAAGGTGGCTGCTACAAGTACCTCAGCTCCCTGAAGTCCTGGTACGATGCTGAAGTAAGGCCTCATCATGGAGGAAACATGGAGACTTGGCCTGGACTGCTGGCCTGAGGCTTTAGTCTGGGGAACAGTTTTTACCTAAATGATGAGTAAAATCTCTGTGGCAGCAGCTTCATTATAAAGACTCATAATGAATAATTTAGGAAACAATAAAGTACTTCTCATATGAATCTGCAACATTTGGTTAGTGGGGTTCATACTTAGTTTGATGTTCAATATTTGGTTTAAATTTTAATCATTTGCTAGCAAGCTAAACATTTAGTTAATGACTTGTACATGTGTATTTACATGCGCTTGCTGTGTGTCCAACAGGAACACTGTAACGGTGTTGGCGGCCATCTTGCTTCAGTAGTACAGCTTCCTACAGCAGATGATCCAGACCGCCGGTCAGTCCAGGACCTGGCTGGGAGGATTCAACCTGCAGGTCCGTTCCGGATGAACCCTCCTCACTCTGAGTGAGTCAGACCCTCACTCAGAACCACTGGCTGTGGATCAACCGGGACGGGTTCTACGACACCAACTGGTACCAGCCTTCATCTGTCTCCAGCTACCCCTGCATGTTCATGTATTCGAAACGTAAGTCTCATTCTCTGGTTAAATATTCATCCATCAGCTGCTGGAGGTCCATTTGAAGTTCTGCTGTTGTTCTGTTGAAGCGGGTCAGTGATTGGTCTCATCTTATTTCAGATGATTGGGGAAATACTCTATGCGCCACAAACATTCCCTTCATTTGCTTCAAGAACCCGTTTGGCTGAGGCGTCCTCTTCTCTCTTCGCTCCGTTTTCACTGTAAAATCCTCCAGTGGAGAAAAGTTTGTTTTTATGAAACTGTTTCTTCTTGTCAATAAAATGTTTAAACATGTTGGACAGAGTGAAGTTCCTGATTCTATGGAGGTCCAGCAGTGCCACAAATCAATAAATATAAAAAACCACTGTGGAGGACCAACAGTGCCCCAACTCTATAGATATCAAAATTACAAGCAAAACATGGAGTGTTATATATAATCAGTTACTTAATGTATATAGTTGCTAAAGAGGATCTTTAATAATCCTAATTGTAAAGAATGGGAGGGGCCAAATTATATCTGGTAAATATAATTTGGTCCCACTTTAACCCTTCGGAGTCTTGGGTCTAAATGGAAGTCTTTTAAATGCATGACGTCATGCCCGCCACAGGGCGGGCGTAGACCTCAAAAGGTTAACTTGTAGGCTGACCAATCAGATGCTAGAGTCCATTTAAAGAGACACACTAATTTATTTCTCACTGCGTTGAAATAATCATTTTTAAATGTAATTACACAACTATAAATTCATTGGATTTTAGAAACAGTTAATGTGGACATATTAAAATATTGACTGTGTATGTTCTTATAAATTATTCAGGACATACACGGAGATGAACATAAAATTAAACATTTATTACGTAAAGTGGGTCTTTGGTTCTGTTCTAATGGACCTTTACATTTGACCAACATGTTTCATCTAACTGGAAATAATATTTACATTTTGGGGTGAGTTAATGATTAGGGTGATAGTAAGGAGACCTTCCAGCCTCTTCAGTGAAGATAAATCATCGGCACCAGGCAGAAGGCTGGGAAACTCTGACTGCTGCTCTAACAGTTTCTCTATTGATTATTGAGAAGGGTGTGAATACTTTCCAGCATATTTTAACCAAATGTATAGAAAAACTGATGCAAAGAAACAAACTTCTATCTGCTATGAGTGTGAATAGTTTTGGAATCAACTGGACTGAAACGGAGATTTTTACTATGCAGTACTGCGTTCATCCTGATGGTGGCGCTTTTGGTGTTGTGACTCCCTTTTACATCTGAGATTAGAATAAAATGGGATTGCTGCTTGGTTCTCGTTAAGCTCGTTAACTCCGATCAGAATTAGGTCTCTGCTTGACACTGGTGGGCGGGGCTAATGTCTGACCACGCCCCCTGACCTCTGACATTGTGGTTGTTTGTCCTGTGAGAACTGATGTGTGTGTTTGTGCTTTTCTACTACGTTATGAGGCCCCTCTGCTCCTTATGGGGCCCAAAATTTAGTTTGTTATGGTTGAGTAACGTCTGGGTTAGGCTTTAGAAATTAATGGAAGCCAAAACAAAGTCCTTCCAGATAGAAAGGCATAATGTGTGTGTGACAAAGTGTGTGTGTGACAGAGTGTGTGTGTGTGTGATTAGGGTGGATTAACAGCGAGCAGCAGCAGTCAGACGAGCTGCAGGCAGTCGGAGAGGCTGACATGTGAGTACATTTCACCTATTTTCACACTCCAAATGTTAGAAAGTCGAATCTTCTCAGAGCCATGATGAAGTTAAAGTTCTGATGTTCGCCGATGATAAAGATGAGTTGATCCAGTAAAACCATGTGGGTCTTGCCATGTTTTCTGTAAAGCTGGTTCTGCTGATGACCTGCAGAGATTTTCCATGTCAGTTTTCACTCTGCAGCTTCAGCAGGTCAGCGGAGGTGCAATAAGCTGAAGGTTAGCTCCTGTTGTCTGGACCTGGCTGACCCAGGTCAAAGCCGACCTCTGGTTCTGATGACCAGGAGACAGCGGGCCGGCTGTGAGCTGGTGTCTGGAACGGACGGGTCGGCTGCGTGTGAGAGCGTCTTTGTTTCGGTCATGTGACCATCACAGCTGAGAGGGAAGCTTTTTCTGCTTTATGCTGCTGAAAATCTCCAGATTCCTGAATGTTTGGATGTTATTCCTCTCAGTTTGGAAGTTAGAGATCCACCAGAGGAAGTTCTGGACACTGTCTGGACCAAAACCTCAACAACTTGCCTTTTTTTCAGGTGATTACCTCAATACTGAAGGTACTTCACACAGCTGGACAGAACTTCTCCTCCAAAAACCTTGGATCAGATGTGGCTCCATTCCTCTGAGACTGTTAAACTACAGCTGAACTCACAGAGGAATCACTTGAAGAATGAAAACTAATTTTATGCTTTTTACGAGTATTTACAGCCTTTGACTTTTCCTCAGACCTTTGTAGGATCCCCATTTGGCTGCAGATGTTTCATCTGTCCGAGTCTCGGTAGGTTTGCAGGTAATCCGTCTTCTACATGTCCAGATGATCGATTGATCAAAGCTCTGAATTATTCACAGCTTAGGATGCTGCTGTGGAACCAAATCCTGACTCCATTTCACTCTGGATGAAGACTTCCTTTGCTCTTCTTGAACTACGTGACCCCTCAGAACATGACCAGAAGGCTTTTAAAACCTCTTTTTTGGTGAAGGGTTACCTTCGATAATTTAACTACATTCTATTCATCATTTCCCCAGGGGGCATGTCACATACGCTGCCATAAACCACCATCAGGCTCTAGTCAGGACCTGTAAACATGATGAGGAAACAACACCACCTCACTCCAGAAGGGCTTTTCCATGCTCAGCGCCCAGGTGTTGCAGTGCAAACCACTGGTTTCTTCCTGCCTTCCTGAAGACTTCACAAAGACCCCGAAATCTTACAAAGACTCTTCAAAGACTTTACCAAAACTTACCAAAGACCCCAATAAGACCCTAGAAACACCTCACAAAAATCCTACCAAGATCCCACAAAAATCTTGCAGACATCTCAAAATCCCTACGTAGATCCATCTTTGGCAGATTATATTACAGCAGAGTTTTAGTCCAGCGTAAAGGGAGTATTGGAGTGTGTTCTAAAGTTTCATTTGAATTGTCAAAATCTACTCAGCACTCATTCGGAGTCAGTGAAAAAACAAAAAGCCTTTGTCTGAAGGTTAGAAGTCTGAACTTTTCCTTCTTTACCTTTCAGCTGATGTCAGAAGAGGAGCTGGGACCCATCAACAGGTGACACCCTTCCCATGATGCCCTGCAGCTTTGAGGAATCACCATGGGAGACGAGTCTTACCCAGAATGCCAAGCTCAGGAGCTGTTTGATGAGTTTGTGTCAGCATCAACCTGCAGGGCGGCGCTGCGCTGCTTCACCCAGCTGTGCGAACATCTGCAACTGGATCGCAGCACCACCGAAAAGCCTCTCTACCAACCAATCAAACGGCGGCTCAACTACTGGAAGGCCAATGCTCTGTGGGCCAAACTGGACCGGAGGGCGGCACAGCAGGAGTACCAGAGAGGCCGGGTCTGCAGAAACATGACTGTGAGGCTTTACCATTTTCTCTAACGATGCATTTAGACAAACTGCTTCTGATTGGTCAGCTTGTCTCCCCTCTGATTGATCAGTGTGTGATCATCGGGGCGGGGCCTTGTGGTCTCAGGACAGCGGTGGAGCTCTGCTTCATGGGAGCCCGAGTGGTAGTCCTGGAGAAAAGGGACTCGTTCTCCAGAAACAACGTGCTCCACCTTTGGCCCTTCACCATCTATGACCTGAGGGGCCTCGGGGCCAAAAAGTTCTGCGGAAAGTTTTGTGCAGGCTCCATCGACCACATCAGTGAGTCTTTGACCTGACCTGGTTCTGTCTGATGATGATTATAGTGTCAAAACCACCTCCCTCTTGTGTGCAGGTATTCGCCAGCTGCAGCTCGTTCTGCTGAAGGTGGCCTTGCTCCTTGGGGCTGAAGTCCATGTCAATGTTGAGTTCAAGCAGCTGGTGGAGCCACCAGAGGACCAGCACAGAAACAGTGAGGCCAGGGAGGTGAAGGAAGAGGGTGTAGGCAGAAAGTACAACCAACCAGTTTTCATGAAGGACACTGAAGTATCCAAAGCTTTATTGCCGAGAAAACAGCCTCAGACTCTTGTGTTAGTTTAAGCTTCCAAATCAACTAAAAGCTGAAACGTTTAGACTCAAAGGCTTGAAATTCAAGTTACATCTTTATAAATCAAACTGATCTATCTGTCCTCATGTCCAGAGGAGGGCTGGAGGATGGAGGTGAGTCCAAAGTCCCACCCAGTCAGTCAGATGGAGTTTGACGTCATCATTGGAGCAGATGGACGCAGGAACACACTGCCAGGTTTGCAAACATTTACACCTGTCCTTCTATCGTTTATGATTGGTACAAGATCCGGATGAAACATATTTTCTGGTGATCAGGCTTCAGGCGTAAGGAGTTCAGGGGAAAACTGGCCATTGCCATCACAGCCAACTTCAAAAACAGAAACACCTCAGCCGAGGCCAAAGTGGAAGAGATCAGCGGAGTGGCTTTCATCTTCAACCAGAGATTCTTTCAGGAGCTGCGGCAAGAAACTGGTTCGTCTGAACCTGCAGGTCTGACTGAAACACCTGGTCTGGAACTCAGTCTAACATAAACACCTGGTTTCAGGTATTGACTTGGAGAACATCGTCTACTACAAGGACGACACACACTACTTTGTTATGACAGCAAAGAAACAGAGCCTCTTGGACAAAGGAGTCATTCTACAAGTAAGTAAAACACCTGAAGTCGATCGAGTCACTGGTGAGAGTTACCTTGAAGATACTTACAAGAAAAAATTATCACACCTGGAGTAATTTTAGTGAAACATACCTGGACACATTATTACAGGTTGTAATGACATACCTGGACTTCAGGCAACAGCTCACTATGACACACGTTACTGATAATCTCACCTCAGGTCCTTCTAAAGGTAACAGAGACACATAACAGGTAAAATCACTCACCTGTAGCCACTCCACTGGTAGTAAGCTAGGTTTGGGGTCACAAAGCAAATCATCACACCTGGAATCAAAGATCAATAGAACTTTGGGTTGAAGGTATCATAAGTCTGTCCTCCTTCAGGACTTTCCGGACACAGAGCAGCTCCTCTCTCGAGGGAATGTGGACCAGGATGCTTTGCAGGCATACGCCCGTGAGGCCGCAGACTTCTCCACCAATCACCAGCTGCCAATCCTGGACTTCGCCATGAACCACTACGGTCAGCCGGACGTCGCCATGTTCGACTTTACCTGCATGTACGCATCAGAAAACGCTGCCTTGATTCGCCAGCACCACGGACACCAGCTGCTGGTCACATTGGTTGGAGACAGTCTGCTGGAGGTGAGACAGGTGTCTTCTGGACAAAGACATGCAACCAGTCGGTCATGGTTAGAACAGATCTCTGTCTGTCTACAGCCCTTTTGGCCGATGGGGACAGGTGTGGCACGGGGATTCCTAGCAGCTCTGGATTCAGCCTGGATGATCAGAAGTTGGGCTCAGGGTAGAGCACCATTAGATGTCCTGGCTGAGAGGTAAGAGCTCACCTGGATATGATTTACCTTCTGACTTGCCTTATGATTTGACATGATCTTGTCACCTAGGGAGAGTCTGTACCGTCTGCTGCCTCAGACGACTCCAGAGAACATGCAGAAGAGCATCGGTCTGTTCACCGTAGATCCGGTAACGAGATACATGAACATCAGCCCTCTGACCGTCACACCTGCTCAGGTGAACACACAACAGACTGAGATGTTATTTCATGTTGCTTTATTTCATGTTGTTGTCTTTAAAATAAAGGCACTGAAAACCTTTCATGTTGATATTCTTTTGGTTGCCAGGTGAGACACCTGGTACATACAGGTAGAGAGGCGGGGCTAAACACAAGTGAGAGTGATATTATCCGGCTGCCTTCCCCCAGACTTTCAAGACAAGGTGACTTAACCTACATAACCTTTGTTACCTGAATGTTCATCCATTGGCTCTCTGGCAAAGGCTTACCTGAGATCTGCTCACCTGGCTCCTCTTTGGTTCCACTGCCTCAATCACGGGGTCACCTGGTTTGTTTTGGCTCTGGTTGGTTCTTTAGAGGTAAATTGGTTCTTGATGAAATATCAGTTAGGTACAATCATTCCACAATGACTCCATAATCAAGTTCAGTCAGATCAGGTAGATCAGAGCCTCACCTGGACTCAGGAACAACAGTAAGCACCAAGAGTCCAGACTTTTACCCAACAGTTAAGGGTGGGGGGCCATTTACAGCCAGAAAAAACTGCATGGCACCATTTACCTGAGGACTCAACTGCTATATAAGGATCCTCAATGCAGAGGTGCAGTGCTGGTTGGACCATAGTTGAGGATCAACCTTAGATGCCCAAACCTTATTTGCTTTCTGAAAGTGTTACGTCTATAATCCGTTTGGTCTCCCGTCTCATTTCCTTCTCAGAGTCCTTCTCTCAGTCCAATCTGCTGCTGACTTGGTGTCAGCAGCAGACTCATGGTTACAGAGGTGTCGCTGTTTGTGACCTGACTACTTCCTGGAAGAGTGGCCTTGCCCTTTGTGCTCTTATCCACCGATGCCAACCTGATCTGATGTAACACACTAGACAGTCATGCTTTAAGGCTTGTGATTAAAACACAAGAGACTGCTTGTGCTCTGACCTGAAACATTTTCCAACCTCAGAGACTACGACTCTCTGGACGAGTCATCAGTGGAGGAAAACATCCGCCTCGCATTTGACGTGGCTGAGCAAGAGTTTGGGATTTCACCTCTGATGACGGTGGAAGAGATGTCGTCTGTTGGAGAACCAGACTGTCTTTCTATGGTGATGTACCTGAGTCAGTTCTACCAGCTGCACAAAGAGTCACTGCACCCTGCTGGTGAGACCGAACATTGCAACAGTTTTAAATTTTTTTGCCCAAACTGATGTGAAGTCAGCTGAGTCCAGTAAACTCTGCATCAGTGAAGCAGCTGGTGTTGGTGTTTGTTTCAGGCTCCCTGAGTCAGAATGCTGATCTGAGAGCAGCTCTCTTCACTCCAGCCTCCCTCCTCAGCAGACTGGGAACCAGTCCGTCCAGGAAGAGAAACCCAAAAGTACCAGTGGCTCCTCCTCATTATGTCTGCTACGTTCAGTCTCAGATTCACCTTGATATTGACCTGTTAACTCTGCAGGAGCATGGAGACGCTCTGGGCAAAAGGAGAAGGACGAGTCCGGAGTGCGGAGAGCTGCAGGAGGTCAGTAACCTATGGATGGATGGATGGATGGATGCACTGAAACATTCTGAATTTTTTCATCTAAAGTCTCAGATCTTCATCTCTTGCTGTTTTCTGTCTTCCAGTCCCAAGACTTTAATGGCGACTTTGAAGAGAACTTTGTGGGCGGGACCAGCCGCTCCAGAGTTCGTCTGATGGCCAATCAGCTGCAGGCAAAGCTGGACGAGGGCTCTGCGACCTGCGTGACCTCTTCGTCTTCTTCTGCTTCTGCTCTACGTCAGCAGGTGGGCGGAGTCAGGCTTTGGGTCCGCGGTGCGACTCATGATGTTAACAGGAAGCAGACCGGAGCTTCCCTCCATGACGTCACCTGTACCACATGTCAAACTAACATCTTGTTCTCAATAATGTAATTCCACCTGATAACCAGCAGGGGGCGCCATCCAGCCTCCCTCCCTCAGAGTCTGCAGACCCCCCGCAGGCCACGCCTCCTGTTCAGTCGTCGTCATGGAGACCGGTAAAACCCAGTAGATTTTAAGCACAAATCCTGAGATTGCGATGGGAATGTCTGATTCTTTTAGACCAGCTCATATCAGAATTCATTTTTAAAGTGAAAAGGGTCAATTATTCCGGGAGGGGGGTAAATACTAATTACCAGCAGAACCTGCCCGGTTCGGGCCGGACTCACCGTTCTGCGCTGCCCTGTCTCTGCCAGAAGAAGCGGACCCTCCAGCAGGAGCAGATGAGTTTCCGCTTCAGGGAGAGGATCAAGTCTCAGTGGGCCGACAGCCGGGACCAGCAGGTACCGGTGCTGGACGTGACGTCACTGTGACCTGGTCCGACCCGCCGGGGCTCCTCTGTCCTCTGTCTCGTTGTGTCCTGTGGCTCCAACCGTCCCCAGCGCCACATGTGACCCACAACAGCCAAACCCCATGAATGGTTCCTATTGATGGCCCGGGAGCCTGCAGAACCGCCCTGACAGCTGGATGGGTTGCTGACTGAGCACTTTGTGCAGCTGGACCCAGAAATCCCCAGAATGTTTCCACAATCAGAGTTTCAGTTCATCTGCAGCAGCTTCCAGCAAAACTGGCAGCAGAAATTCAAAAATCAGCATCAGGAGAGTCCAGACAGGAAGTCTGACCTCAGTAAAGATGGCTGCCAGTGAACGCTTTGAATTAATGGAGGATCAATCCTGATTGGCTTGTTTAGTTTGTCCTATGAGAACAGAAACACTGATTGTGTTGCTGAAGATGGAGGACTTTAGATCACTTAGCTGTGATGTCCCTTCATGTCCTCTCTGTCCCTTCATGTCCTCCCTGTCCCTTCATGTCCTCTCTGTCCCTTCATGTCCTCTCTGTCCCTTCATGTCCTCTCTGTCTCTCTGTCCCTCTGTCTCTGTCCAAAGTGTCTTCAGATGTACACCGCTGGAGTGAGCTCATTGGCTGAGCAGTTAACCAGCCGTTTTCAGCGTCAGCAGCAGAGTAGTTTGGTAAGAAGGTTTCTTCAACTTTAGGTGGAACGGCCACTAGAGGGCAGGAGTGGTGCCTTAATAGAAAGTTGAGTGGAAGGAAAACCATCAGAATCATCAGATCTGCTGGAGTTAAAGGCTGAACTGTTTCCCTCTGTAGTTGGAGGAGCAGTCTCCAGAGGAGACTCTGGAGGAGCTGCAGAGATCCAACCCGGTTCCAGTTTGTCACAAACCCAGCAGAACCCGGCAGCCTCTGGTCTGGTTCTGCTTCAGTAGAAAATCAAGTTATGGATGCGGAGAATGAAGATATTTCAGGGTTTTTTACGCTATTCTTCTTCAGTCTAGGTTCTGGTTCCTTCCGTCCTCTGGTTTTTGTCTCTCCGTTGTCCTCCGGTCCTTCCCTGTCCTCCGGTCCTTCCCTGTCCTCCGGTCCTTCCCTGTCCTCCTGTCCTTCCCTGTCCTCCGGTCCTTCCCTGTCCTCCTGTCCTTCCCTGTCCTCCGGTCCTTCCCTGTCCTCCGGTCCTTCCCTGTCCTCCTGTCCTTCCCTGTCCTCCTGTCCTTCCCTGTCCTCCAGTCCTTCCCTGTCCTCCTGTCCTTCCCTGTCCTCCTGTCCTTCCCTGTCCTCCCCTGTCCTTCCCTGTCCTCCTGTCCTTCCCTGTCCTCCTGTCCTTCCCTGTCCTCCTGTCCTTCCCTGTCCTCCAGTCCTTCCCTGTCCTCCTGTCCTTCCCTGTCCTCCTGTCCTTCCCTGTCCTCCCCTGTCCTTCCCTGTCCTCCCCTGTCCTTCCCTGTCCTCCGGTCCTCCCCTGTCCTCCGGTCCTCCCCTGTCCTCCGGTCCTTCCCTGTCCTCCTGTCCTTCCCTGTCCTCCGGTCCTTCCCTGTCCTCCTGTCCTTCCCTGTCCTCCAGTCCTTCCCTGTCCTCCTGTCCTTCCCTGTCCTCCCCTGTCCTCCTGTCCTTCCCTGTCCTCCGGTCCTTCCCTGTCCTCCTGTCCTTCCCTGTCCTCCCCTGTCCTCCGGTCCTTCCCTGTCCTCCTGTCCTTCCCTGTCCTCCAGTCCTTCCCTGTCCTCCGGTCCAATCGGTGTATCCGTCCCTGCAGGTCTCCGTGGGAAGCGATGTCTGTTTCTTCTGCAAGCAGAAGGTTTATGTGATGGAGCGTCTGAGCGCCGAGGGGCTCTTCTTCCATCGCAGCTGCTTCCATTGTGATTCCTGCAGCGCCCCCCTCAGGCTGGTCTCCTACAGCTACGACCAGGATGCCGGTCAGTTCACAGATGACCTCTGACCTTTTGGAAAAAGTAGCTACATTTGTCGCTAGGTTAGCAACAGAACTTCTGTCCTCCTAACCACGCCCCTCTGGGCCACGCCCCATCACGTCTTGGCCCCGCCCCTGTTGTGGACGGGGGTGGGGCTTTGCTTTCACAGGGGGGTAGTTTCACTTTAAGAATGAAGCTGTAGGTTCTGGCAACGCAACTTTTTTTGACAATGAATCTAAAGTTCAGAATGTTGCTGTGAATCAAACCTGGAGGCAGAAAAACTCCAGCTGGACAGAAGGTCAGTTAAATCATGTGGTTCTGAGAAATCCTCCTGGTTTACTTTCTAAACTGATCAGTAGCCACATCCAACCTTCAGTTTGTAAATTGAATCAATGTTTAATCAATGTTGCTACGACTCGGGTTGAACTCCCTGAGGAAATCTAAATGCATCTCATCAGTTAATCTGAAATCTGGTTATTAGCATCATCCAGGTCCAGTCTCACTTTAATCTGAGTCGTTTATTGTTTGTCTGGGTTTGGTGAAGCAGCAGCTTGTTTGACGACCTCCAGGCTCACATGACACTTTCAGCTTTTATCAGCCGACTCATGAGTGCCATCTGCGTTTCCATCAGCAGCAGCAAAAAGAGGATTTATCTGCAGCATCATGAAACCACAGTTCTGCTGGTCAACATTTAGATAATCTGAGCTAAAAATAGCAACCAGTAACTGGGACGTACTCTGCTGAATATGGAGACCAACACCTCAGATTTACCTCTAGACTAAACACCAGGAAGCTCTGCTGCTGCTTCAAGATTCAGAAAACACAAATTAATTGATAGATTGGATCATTTTTCTAAACTATAAACAGCTGAAAACCTCCTGATCCAGACGACCACATGTGGAGTTCCTCAGTCTTCATAACCTGCTCAGATTATCTCATCTACACTGAGGACACAAACGCAACGTATTGTTAAGGTCAAAGGTCACACTTAGCTGACATAATGAGGCTAAAGCTACAACCATAAAGGCTGAAGATGAGCTCACTTCTGTTTTGATTCATCATCAGCTTTATGAACTGAAGGTTCCCGTTTCCAAGGCAACAACAAACCGGGACTGTGTGGAGTTTGAGGTTCAGGAACTACCGGGTCCTGACCTCTGAGCTCTGCTGAGCTGGGGTCGTCCGGAACCTATCTGCAAGTATGAGTGTGAGTTCTGAGGCCCACCGGGCCCCCTGCCGCCCCTCGGACCCCCATGAAGGCCCCCTGCCGCCCCTCGGACCCCCATGAAGGCCCCCTGCCGCCCATAGGGCCTCCACCAGGCCTCCATCAGGCCCCCTGCCGCCCATGGGGCCTCCATCAGGCCCCTGCTGGCCCCCTGCTGGCCCCCTGCCGCCCATGGGGCCTCCATCAGGCCCCTGCTGGCCCCCTGCTGGCCCCCTGCCGCCCATGGGGCCTCCATCAGGCCCCTGCTGCCCCCATGTGGCCCCCTGTTATCGCAGCAGCCCGGCAGCGGCCACATGATGCCGTCATGTGAAGGACCTCGAGTCTCTGCGCTGCTCTGTGGGGTTTTTATCTGCCTGCTGTGTGTGTGAAGCTCAGCAGCCAATGGGGGCGCAGAGATCACATGACCTGTGTTTGAAGCAGGCATGCGGCTATAAAGGCGCTGCAGCTCCGTCCCGGCGCTGATGGACGGCGGATGACGACCTTCCTGTCTTCTGTCTCAGGAAGGTTTCGCTGCCTGCAGCATCCTGACTGCCGGCCGGCCGCTCCCAGGAAGAGAGCGACTCCCACGGGAACATCGGCGGTGAGGAAAAACCCCGCGCCTGTTGCTGCAGGTGGTTGCTATGGTAACCATGGGCCGTCTTGTCTTGCAGCCGTCTCCGTCCTCGGCCGCGTCCCTCTCCGGCTCTCTGAGCGAGCGGCGCCGGTCTTCAGGTGAGACCGCCTCACCTGGCCGCGTCAGTCTGCATACGAGTCGACACGGAGGCCGCCGCTTTAAACCTCTGGATCGATGTGGGCTTTAGTGTGTGTGTGTGTGTGTGTGTGTCTGTGTGTGTGCGTGGCTGTGCTGCTGTGTCTGCAGCTGCGTCTCTGATGGCGGCGACGCCGGAGCGGATCGAGCTGGAGAACCGCAGGAAGGAGGAGGAGGTACCGGAGGAAGTCCAGAACCGGGTCAACCTGAGCCAAGCTGTGCATGTCAGGTGAGGGCTGGAGCCGTACGGAAGTCCAACAGGACTAAAAATATGTGTTTCTAGAGCCGCTTTAAACTGAGAAACTGCAAAAAAAGTCAAATTCACAGGAAAAACTGTGGATCAAAGATTTAAAAGTTTAAAAATATAATTCAGACTGTTAGGAATTTCAGTCAAACCTCAACTGAAATATGGAAAGCAATCAATGCCACATTATTTAAATGAGATTATAAGTTGTAATTAAATTAAAAAGCTTTAATTATTACAAACAACTGGAGGAAATTAAAAATGTTTTTATTTCAAATTATTGCTATACAAGTTAAATTTAAAACAGTAAATATTAATCTGATTGTTAGTGGAGTTTTTAAAATTCTGCATTTAGCTTTGAAATTTTTAAATATCTGATCAGTTAATCATGCCTAAATCAAATGAATAAAAATTTATATTTTGAATACTGAGGATCTGAAGAACCAAAAACATATTTATATAGAAACGTTGTATTTATTTTTCTATCAAACTGTTCAGAGGTTGTTGTTTTTAATCAGTTGAATTGCAGTAAAAATGTTTTAAAAAATGGCATTTCTATTTCTATTTTTAGAATATTTGAAAACTTCATGAATAAAAAGTTTTGAAAGTTGATATGAAACTCAGAATTATCCTGAGATTTCTCCTCAACAGAAACTTTATGAATACATTTTCTGGCCCACTAAATGAGATTTAATGAAAAGTGAATTTCTGCTCCCAGGTTTTGAAATTCTTTCATTTCCTTATGTTGATCATTTGTCCTGTTTTATCAGGGGCTGATAATAATAAATCGGATATTTCCTGTAAAAATCAGATTTACATTAAATAAATGTAAATCTGTTTATGTGTTTCCTGCTGTCAGCTCAGAGGAAGAGGAGGATGAAGGTCCAGGCTGTGAGGAAGAGGAGGATGAAGGTCCAGGCTGTGAGGAAGAGGAGGATGAAGGTCCAGGCTGTGTGACCTCTCAGGAGGCGAACGCTTTGAGGCGAGAAACTCTGAGAGAGGAAGAGGAAGGCAGCGCTGAAGACCAGTCCAGTGACGGTGAGGTCCAGTCCGTGCGTGTGTAGGTGTGTGTGTGTAGGTGTGTGTGTGTAGGTGTGTGTGTGTGTGCTGCTTCATCGGTGTGTCTTGTGTCGCCCCTGCTGGTAGAAGGGGAGTACAGCCCCTGGGAGACGGAGCGCCGCTCGGGTCTGTGGCTCCTGTTAGAGGAGGAAGCAGGTAGAAACCCGACCAGAACCAGAACCAGAACCAGAATCCTCCAGTGTTTATTGATGGGGTTTCTGACTGGTTCCATTCTGACATAAATAAACTAAAGAAATAATTCGTTGAAAAGAATGCATAAAAAACTACTTGCTTGATTCTTTTTTATTTAACAACAACAATAATAATATTTTTAAAATAACCACGTTACCCATAATAAAAATTATAAATACGCTTGTTGTTGTAATTAGATTGTATTTTATTATTATTTTTATGATTCTAAACGTTCTTTTTTGTAATTTTTTTCCCCTTTTATTTTGAAATAAAATTACTTCCTGTAATTTGGAGCTTTTATTTCCACCACCTTCAGATTCATTTGATATTTTAGTAATAATAATAATAATTCACTTGTTATTATTACAGTAATTAGTTTGTATGATTTTGTTTTATTTCTGGTTTGTCTATTTACTTATTTTATTTTGAAATCCTCCAGCCTGTTGCTTCCTGTAGTTTGGGATGTTTCGGTCTGTGTTTCTTTATTGTAAATGATTTATAACTCCAGGTTTTCGCCCCGCCCCCTCAGAGTTTCCTCCTCTGGGCCCACCTGTGAAGCGAGGCTCCGCCCCCTCCTCTCTGACTCCGCCCACTGGCCCGACGCCCTCCACCGCCTCCTTTGTCACTTCATCTGACTCCACCCCTGACTCTGACTTCACCAAAACTCCCCTCTCACCTGTGGTCGTCATGGAGACGGCAGCAGGGGGTCGGGGCTCGTTTGATGACATCACACCTGAGCTGCCACAGAAGAAGCCGCTGCTCCAGCAGGAGGACCGGGGGGCGGAGCCAGAGGAGGAGTCAGGCGGCATGAGACGTCGGAGCCACAGAGAGCCGCTTTCCACCCTCCCTCTGCTTCCGGGAGGCGGAGCTCTCTTCCTCCTCAAGAAGCTCCGGGAGGCTCCGCCCCCTGGCCAGGTGGAGCTCGGTGGGGGTGGAGCCAGAGGCCTGTTGAAGGCAGTTCTACCCGGAAACAGAAAGGAGCAGAAACGGAGGGGCGGGACTTTACCTGCAGAGAAGTTGAAGAGGCTCCCAGTCAATCACAGCAGGATTACAGGTGATGATGCAATAAGAAAGAATGATGTCACAGTGATGATGTAATCACACTACTTTCTGTTTTCCCTAAGTCGCAGGAGAGGAGTCCACTCTGGAGTCTTCAACGCTGCTGCAGAGATGTTCGCTAAAACCCGGAAACAACGTGAGATCACCAGACACAAACCGGCCAATCAGAGACAGGATCACTGAACACATTAAAAATCAGCCAATCAAAGACAAGATCAGTAAACAATAAAAATCAGCCAATTTTAACATTTTGTAAAGTAATAGGAACAAAGTGGGTGGAGTCAAATCTCTGCATCCACCAGATGGTGTTAAATGGCAGAGGGATCAGACTAATGCCTGGATCAACACGGACTCCAGTAATATAATTGATCTAGAGCAGAATGTGGATCAGACTAATACCTGGAGTTTTGATGTCCTGGTCTTCCAGTTGCAGCTGGAGTTGTTCGATCTCGTGTCTGAACTGCAGAGAGTTTCCGTGGAGGAAGAGGAGGTAGAAGAGGAGAACCAGGTAAGAACGGAGCGTCGGTTTGGTTGGAGAACCTGAAACCTTCGTTCATCCGAGAGGCTCCGCTAGCTGGCTAACTCCTTCCGGTTCTGCTTGTGTCCACTTCCTGTCTGTCTGCAGGTCTACGTCCCTCATGCTCTGGCCTTCAGGCGCTCGTATGGAGACAAGGTAAGACTCACCTGTCCTGCTAGCGATGCTGTCGTCCAGGTGTGAGCCGCCATTTGTTTCAGAGGAAGAAGCGCGTGAGGGACAGCGTCCCGGACTCGGATGGACAGTCTTCCTGTCCCACGGAGGTTGTGGGCGTCCTGGTCCCGCCCAAAGAGCCGTCCAGCCTCAGCGTGAGGGAGGCCATGTTCGAGAAACAGGAAGGGGACGAAGACGGAGACCTGGACGCCAAAATCACCCGCCGCGTCCAGAGAGCGGCCAGGAGGCAGGCCAAGAAGGAGCAGCTGAAGAGGCTGCACAAGGCCCAGGTGAGTCTGTCTGAGGACAGGTGAGTCTGTCTGAGGACAGGTGAGTCTGTCTGAGGACAGGTGAGGTCCAGACTGTGATCCCGTTCCGTCTGCTTCAGATGATTCAGCAGCGTCTGCAGCAGGTGGAGGTGAAGCAGAGAGAGCTGGAGGACAGAGGAGTGATGGTGGAGAAAGCTCTGCGAGGAGAAGCAGGTGAACCAGGCCGCAGAACACACCTGAACACACACCTGGGTTTAAATAAAACCCAAAGTAAACCCGACCAGAACCAGGAGCTTCTACCTGAACTCACCTGAATCTAAACAAAGCCGATCCTGAACTCTTGGTTCTGGTTCTTGTCAGACTACTGGGAGGACTCCAGCCACGGTCCAGACACAGAGCTTCACCTGGGAGGTGAGTGTCTGTTACCTGTACCGTTTCCATGACGACAGAGCCTGATGCGGCTCTGCTGTGACTGCAGGACTGGGCAAACTGGACAACCTGGTTCTGATGCAGCAGTGGTTCCGGCTGGTCCAGCAGAAGAACTCGCTGGTCCGATACGAATCGGAACTCATGATCTTGTGAGTATGTGAGCAGATTCGGAACGGAACCGGGTCGGGTCAGAACTGAAGGCGGTTCTGCTTTCAGCGCTCGGGAGCTGCAGCTGGAGGACCGGCAGAGCCGCCTGCAGCAGGAGCTGAGGGAACGGATGGCCGTGAACGGTGAGGCGACCCGAACAGAACCAGGTTCCGACCCGAACGAGCTGCAGTCTGACCGGCCCGATGTTTCAGATCACCTGAAGGGCGAGGAGCAGCTGGACGAGGAGCGGCGGATCCTGGAGGAGATGCTGGAGGTGGTGGAGCAGCGCGACGCCCTGGTGGCGCTGCTGGAGGAGCAGCGCCTACTGGACCGCCAGCAGGACCAGAACCTGGAGGTTCTGCTGGCCGGGGCGCTCAGCTGGGCCTGATGGAACCGGACCAGAACCTGGAGGTTCTGCTGGTTCTGGCTAAAGTGTTAATTTGGTCTTCAGTTGGTGTTTCCTCCTCTGGTTCTGGTTCTGGTAACTGACCCAAAAGCCTTTTCTGGACCTGGTTTAAAGCAGAACTTCCTGCAGAAACGTTCTGATCCGGTTCTGATCCGGTTCTGATCCAGTGTTTCTTTTTGATTCTTTTAAACGTCATAATTTGCTTCTGATTCAGATTTCAGACGATCTTCAATCAGAACCGATATCAATAATCAAACTGATTCCTGAAGATCTTTGATCCAAATAATCTGAACAAATAAAAGATTATAAAATAAAAACCAAAACTAATTAATAATTAAATCAGTTATATTAACTAAAACCTGGAATTATAAATATATCAAAACACTGAAACTTGAACGACAGCCTGGAAGTTTTGAAAACGGATAAAAATGTATTAAAATATAAAGATCTTAACAAATGTGAAAAAATAATGAGATTAAAAGTTTTATTTAATCTCATTATAAAATGGTTTTAAACATTAACAGAATAATCCCTGGTTATTGGAAACATAAAATAATTAAAAGTAAACTAACAAATATGCACAAGAAATAAATGTATTATTTTTAAACTGACAGTATAAAACTGTTTTAAATATGTAAAAATACAAAACCATCCATAAAATTAAAATGGATAAATAATCCCAGATTATTCCACTAATTTTGGGATTCAACTGCAGATTAGTAATCTGAGTTTCTTCATACGTCGCCATGGTGACTCACAGTATTATGGGATGAGCCAGTTGATGGTCATGTGACCTGAAGCGGCTTGTTCTGATCACCGTCTGCCTTATTTCCTCAGCAGGTTTTGTAACTCTGTGATGTCACTTCCTGTGTTCAATAAAAACTGATTTTCAGCTCAGACTGTCGAGTTTTAGGAGAAACTTCACTGAGGGTCGGGTTCTGTCATCTAGAACCGGATTTAAAATGCAGATTGAAAACGTTTCGCCTGCTTCCTGCGGCTGGATCGTCACTTCCTGCAACTACAATCGGTTTTTCGTTCAAACTAGTTTTTGCTACATTTAGGTCCAGATTTTCTACTTGCCGTGCTTTTTAACTTTTTTAAATTGTAACGTTAGAAGAAAGTCCAAGTATTTTGTTCTGCGTCGCCTTGGTGACGGGCGTCTCCGTGCGGATGCTAACTGGGCTAACAGGCTCAGATATCTTCCACTCTGCGCTGCTGATGGAAAACTAAGCGGGCCCAGTCGGCACCGTGGGGAACTCCTGCTGCTCCACGGGATTCGGACCTCTAGAGCATCGAGTGGCTCAAGGTTCTTCTTCTTCTTCTTGTTTTATGGCGGTTGGCAAACAATTTACAGGTGCATTACCGCCACCTTCCAGGTTGGAGTATGGATCACACGCTTATACCCTCCCCATAGTACCCGTTCTTCTTAGAAATCAAAAAATACTCTCAAATATTATATCTCCTGATGATTTCTGAAACATTTCTTCTAAATCTAATTTACAATTATTCATCTCATTAACCAACATCTCTCTCTCCCTTCCATATTTACTGCATTCTAAAAATACATGCTGTATTGTTTCCATCTCTCCACAATACTTACAACAACCTGTACTGTGTTTATTAATTAACTTAATAGTACTATTTAACCTTGTGTAATATTTTCTTCCCTTTTACTCCCATTACCTTTTCTATATCTCCCAACTCTTTTTTGAATTTTATAGTAAAATCTCCCTTTTTCTCCTCTATCCCACTGTTCCTGACATTTTTCCTTCATGTATTCCTTAACTACACTCTTAACCTCATTCCTACTCATTTTAATGTTTAGCTCAACAATTTCTTCATTAGAGGCTCTCTTAGCAAATTTATCAGCCATTTCATTTCCTACCACACCGATGTGGGCAGGAATCTAAATTATTTTAATCTGAGATCCTTTTTTCTTACCCTGAAAATGATCTGAATTATATCCTTTATAATATCTTGCCTAATTTCAGATTTCATTCCTTGTATACTTATTAATGCACTACTAGAATCTGAATAAATTACAAAGTCTCCTCTTCCCATTCCCTCCATCCATTGTAAGGCTATTAAAATTGCCATTAATTCACCTGTATATACTGTTACTTTATCACTAATTCTTTTATTTTCCATAATATTTAAATCTGGAGCAATAAATGCTATCCCTACTTGATTATTTGACATTTTTGAAGCATCTGTATATACTTGGATATATTTTGAATATTCTTTATTAATCTAATTTTCCACTTCATTCTTTTCCATCTCTCTTCCCTTTTCCAATAACTTCAGCCTGTTTTAATATCCATGGTGGGATGGCAGGTTAGACAACTACTGAACTAATTTTAACTTTATTGATCCCAATTTATTTTATTTTATTTAAAATTACCCATCCAAAACTATTTGTATTTTTCTTTACTTTTTCTTGACAAGGTTTAAGTGTTAAATATGGAGGATCATTTTTATTATGACCTTTGATCTTTGCCCAGTATATTCCTGCTATTTGTTCTCTTCTGATCTTCATTGGCATCTCAACCTGTAGAGTCGAGACTGGAGTTGTTTTTCTGGCTCAAGGTTCTTCTTACCTTGTATGTTTGAAAGCGTCTCCAGACTGTTTCCTTGGTGATCATGTGTCAGCTGACCCGCCCAGGTGTGTCCAATTAACCTCTGAACTCTGACCCTGTGACCTCTGGGACCAGCTGTTCCCCATAAATCATCCAAAATGTTTGAGTTTTATGTTTTGAATCCAGTTTGGGTGTTGTTACATGCAGTGGAGGCTGCATGTGGGAGTTTCTCCCCAATTAGGTTGCTGCTGATCTCCGGCGGGTTAAGCAGGCCCAGCTGGTTTCACTCTGCATCCTGACCAGCAGAGCAGAAGGCTGGCTGGGAGGCTGAGGTTCAGGGCCTCTTGGCCAATTGGGCAGCATGTGTGCTGCAGCTTTGTGATGCATGTGTGCTGCAGCTTTGTGATGCTTGCGTGCTGCAGCTTTGTGATGCATGGGTGCTGCAGCTTTGTGATGCATGGGTGCTGCAGCTTTGTGATGCATGGGTGCTGCAGCTTTGTGATGCATGGGTGCTGCAGCTTTGTGATGCATGTGTGCTGCAGCTTTGTGATGCATGGGTGCTGCAGCTTTGTGATGCGTGTGTGCTGCAGCTGATGCCTGTGTTGGAGGATTTTTCTGCTGGTTTTGTTGTTATTCTCCCTCTTCTTTCCTTTTAGGGTCTCATGTTTTCACCTTTGAGAAGTCTTCCCATCCCACTTAAACAATAAACCTTTAACCTTACCCTCCTGGTTTTGTCTCCTCATTTTTTCCTGGGTTTATCTATTGTTACGGC
Organism: Gambusia affinis; assembly: GCF_019740435.1. Taxonomy (NCBI): domain Eukaryota; kingdom Metazoa; phylum Chordata; class Actinopteri; order Cyprinodontiformes; family Poeciliidae; genus Gambusia; species Gambusia affinis. The sequence goes on along the minus strand of NC_057890.1, from coordinate 19,361,804 downwards.
TCCCCTCCCAGGACCCCCAGACTGCCCTGGGGATGTAACAGGTGTTTTTATGAAACAAAGTTGATGCTCTGTAGAAACGTTTCCCCCTGATGAACAAACTCAGGATGTGATTCGTCGTTTCTTGTTGCTTCACGCCAACAGGAAGCTGATGGTGAAACTCAAGCTGGTAACTTTTACCTGTTCATCTTCACTCTGCTCAGACATTAAAACCTCCATCACCACAGCATGACGCTGCCACCACCGTGACTCAGTGGGCTCTGAACACAAACTTCTTATTGGACAAAACAACTGAAAACCATCCATTCCTGACCTCCACTGGTTTATAACTTTACTTTTGTAAATAAAACTATTTATGGGAAAAGGGTCTTCAAAGGTTACACTGCTTGAATCAGTTTTCAGGTTTTCTTCGATGGGATGTTATTTGTTATAAATGCTATAAAAATCATTTATTCCCCTAAAGTTGATGTGTTTATATTTAATGTCTAAGAGCTTGAAGTCACTCAAAGTTTTTGTTTGGGGCCAAAATCTTTTTCTGACTCTGAGAAAAATAGTTTCCAACCCTAAAAAAACCTTGAAAAATATTCCTGATTATTTTTCAGATGTTTTTCTGTGAATATTTTGTGAAATTATTGCAAAAACACAAAACCTTACCAAGTATTTTTGTCTAGTTTCTAAAGGAAAAAGACTAAACTAAATAACCAAATAACGTGGACTTGCTTTAACTTAAATCCTTAACATTGATCCAAAAGTGAAATAATCTGCCAGTAGAACTAAACATTTTCCCATACCAGTTAAAATGTAAGTCAATATTAAGGAGTTATTAACAGCTGAAAAGTTATTCTAACTTAATTTTTAAGTTCATTCGAGATTTTTGCAATAAAAGACTAAAAATACCTGCTAGGATTTTTTACAGCGGGAAAACAACCTGCATTTGTTATTACATCTTTATTTAAAGTTATTAAGGGCCACTGTGGAAGGTCCAGAGAGCCACTCATGGCCCTGGAGCTGCATGTTGGAGACCCTGGTCTAAACCAAGAGGTGCACTCCACACCAAACAGAAACAGAAAGTTCAATTTCTCCCTGCAGTTGGAAACAAACAACACGACTCGGCGCTGAGCTCAGAGATCTTTATAAAAACCTGATCAGGTCCAACAGAAGCTTCTGGTTCTGTGGTTCAATACTGCAGGTTCAGAACCGGGTCGGAACCGGGCGGGCCTCAGCGGTCTCCGGTGCTGCTGGCGTCCACCTTCAGGTCCTTGGCCACCAGGCCGGAGGTCACCGGGTGCATGGCGGCGCGGTGAGCCATGAACACACGCACGGCTTCCTCACGGTACTTCCCAAAGTTAAAAACCTCCCTGCAGGTCCAAAGATGGAGGACAGGTGAGAAACAGAGACAGCGTTTACCTGCAGCTCACCTGGAACCATCGCCGGTACCTGAAGAGCGGCCGGGTGAACTTCATCCTGCCCTGCTCCGTCGCCATCTTCAGCGCCAGAGGAACTGCCTCCTCCCACTGAGAGCGGACACACAGCCGCAGCCACCTGGACACACAGCAGCCAATCAGGACGCAGCACAGCCACAGAGGGGCGGAGCTTAGATCTAAGACAATGAGTCACCTGAAGCGGATCTCTGAGTTGGTGGAGGTGTTGAGATTGTAGACGTCCTGCATCTTCTTCACATGAGACAGAGGGAGGGGCTCCTGATGGACAGAGCAGGGGTCAAAGGTCAGAGGGGGACACAGAGGAGACACAGACACAGGGCCTGCTTTACCTCCTGCAGCAGCAGAGAAAGAAACTCGATGAGCTGGTGGGACGACAGAGTCTTCACATCCGACTGGCTGAAGACATTCAGGTCCTGGTCTTTGGCCTGAGGGGACAGAGGACAGACGGACAAAGGGTCAGAGGACGGACGGACGGAGGCTCAGAGGACGGACGTCTCGGTCCAAAGCCTCTATGGGACGGGTCTGGATGAGGAGAAGTTCTTACCTTGATCCACCTCTGAGTCAGAGTGATGCAGGCGTCTGCCAGCGTGGTATCATACCTGGATCAGAACCAGAACCAACGTTTAGGACGAGTCTCAGGGACCAGATGGAGGACAGGGAAGGTTCACCTACTGAGGTTTGACTGGAGGCATCCCAGGAGTGAACATCCAGCCGTTCCAGTCCACCTTGTTCAGGATGTCCACCTGAAGGACCGCATGTTGGACACTTGAGAACCAGGAATCACCAGAACCAAGAAGCCAACAAAACCAGGTCCACCCCAGAACTCGGGTTTCCTCACCTTGTCCTTAAAGTAGGTGAACAGGTAGTTCTTCCAGTCATCAGTGGTGACACTGCTGTAGGCAAATCGCTGGATGTAGGATTTCACAAAACCCATGAAGACCTCTGAGGGAGAGACAAGCCAACAGCTGTATCAGCAAAGGACCAGAACCAGGTGTGTGCGTGTGTGTGTGTGTGTGTCTGTGTGTCCAGGGGTCACCTGGCCCCCCCATCAGCTCCTCTAGGTGGTACAGCAGAGCGAAGCCTTTCTCGTAGGGCACAGAGGAAAAGGCGTCGTCAGGATCGACCTCCTGCAGGCTGGGCACCAGGTTGGTCAGAGGGTTGTTTGCTCCAAAGGTGTTCACCTGAGCGACAGGTGAGGCGAGCGGTGAGAGGAAACACCTGCATGGTTCTGAGGAGACGTACTGATGGGTTCTGGTTCTCACCGAGTCCTGCAGGTCCTTCCAGCCCCCCATGGCTGCAAACTGCCTGAACTGCTCCCCCTGCATACGCCTGCCGATCATCCTCTCCAGGTAGACGGTGTGACCCTCGTTCAGCCTGGGAGCAGAACACACCTGAGCATCACACAAACCCACTGGACCCCAACTCGCTCCTGATTGGTTACCAGAAGTGTTCCCAGGTTCTGTTGGTCACCAGGTTCCCGGTCCAGCTGTGGGAGATCTCATGAGCGATCACCTGAGGAACACAGACACCATCCCACCTGGATTAACCTGTCCATTAAAGCCCCGCCCACACAGAGACCCAGGTGTGACCCGGCTGTTACTCACTCCAGACAGGGATTTGTCTCCAGCCTGAGGAGAGAGACAGGAAACAGCTGGTCAACAGGACGGTCACATGATGCGGCGCCAGGTGTGGTGGGCGTGTTCGGGTTTACCAGCAAAGTGGGCGTGGCGAAGGTGAGGCAGGGGTTCTCCATGCCACCGTAGGGGAAGGAGGGCGGCAGAACCAGAACGTCGTACTGACCCCAGACGTACGGGCCGGCCAGGTCCTCTGCCGTCTTCAGCATGGTCTCCGTCTGACGGACAGGTGAGATCAGAACAGGTGAGGCAGAGCGGCTTAACGGGCCACCGCTCCGATTGGTCACCGATGGAAACTCACCTCAGAGAACTCGGACGCCGCCTTGTCCACAAACTCCTTCTCAGACCAGACTCTGGACCTGGGACCGATCTCCCTGTGGACCAATCAGAGAGCAGAGGTCCTGTCACCTGATACAGGTGGAGCCATGACATCATCAAATGCTACCTGCTCTCCAGAGCTCCCACCACAATGGCTATCAGGTAGGACGGCATGGCCACCTGAGGTCAGAGGTCACAGAGGGGAAGAGTGAGGTCACAGAGCTCTTTTCAGAGTTTTATTTCTGATAAAGACAGTAGGGGTGTGAATACTTTAGCCAGACTGTGAACACCTGAACTCAGGTGAGACGGTGATGATGTCATGAAGGAAAGAGGCGTGGCCTACCGGCTGTCTGAACCTGTAGACGATCCGACCGCCGTCCTGAGGATCCACTTCCTGTCCGTCCCTCACCGCACTCATCACCGCCACCAGCTGCTTCGGGACAGACACCTGGGGACAGGTGTGTGTGTTAGCTGTGCAGGTGTGTGTGTTAGCTGTGCAGGTGTGTGTGTTAGCTGTGCAGGTGTGTGTTACCTGTGCGTAGTAGGTGTGTTTGATGGACGGCGTGTCCTGACAGGGAATCATGCTCCTGCAGTGATGAGCCTGTCAGACAAAGCGCAGGGCAAAGATTCAGATCCTCATCAGTTTGTACTGTGGATGTTCTGGTTCTGTTGGACCTTCCAGACTGGTTCTGTGTGTTTTTCAGAGGTAAGACGAGGAGACTCGTTAGAAACGGAACCAGAACCAGGAGGAAGTGAAGCAACCGGGCCGTTGCTCAAAACTGAAGAAACATCAGTTTCCCCAGATTTGTGTCTCAACAGCTGGAAACCACCAAGAGGAACCAGAACCTCTGCTGTTTGGACCCGACCTCGTCTTCCGAAGCGTTAGGTACGGTCTGCCAGGTACGTCACCTGGCATTGGCTGAACAGGTAGGGCTGTTTCTTCCCCGCTGTCTGCTCAGGTGTGAGCCACTGCAGCGCAGACGCAGATGGAGACGTCTCATAGGTCACCTCCACGATCACCTGCTGGCCCCTGATTGGTCCAGACACACAGCCAGGTCATAAAGGTCACTGTTAGGACAGACAGGAGGCAGGGAGCTGGACGTGAGCTCACCTGGAGAGGTCAAAGGGCAGCGTGATGACCAGCGGGGTCCCCTTGAAGCTGTGTTTGGGGCCCAGCACGAAGCAGGCCAGCTGCTGGTTGACCGACACCGACGAGACGTTCAGGTCCCTGCTGTCCAAAGTCTGCAGCCGGAGAACTGATTTCATTAAGGGGTTAATAAGATAAAGCCACACCTGCTTGTAAAAGTCACCTGCCTGGAAACCAGTTGGACCAGTACAAAGTTTAACCATCACTGCAGTTCCAGTTCATTAGTATAAAACACACTTATCAGATGATCTGAGCTGAAATCTGACGCTTCATTCTGCTGCTTCTGACTCTTTCACACTCACATTGCACTTCAGTAAAGTCTGAAGAGTTCAGGTGAAAACACCTGTCCTCATGACGTCACACTCCAAGACTCCGCACAGTGGCAACTGGAAGTGTGGATGAGTCACAAATAAAGAATTTGAACACTTTCTGCGATGTGTTGATGTTGCATTAGAGAAATTATTCACTCCGGAACCAAAGAACAAAGTTCTTCTAACAAATCTCTGCTCAGATTTAACTCCTTAAAATGATTAAATATGTGATGTAATTGTGGCCTTCCTGAGCCGAATTAAAGAGGAACCTCAGCTGGATGAGGAAACTTCACCATCTCAGCTGGACCTGGGGCTGTTCCGCTCCAGAACCAGAACCAAGCAGAACTCCGAGGAGATCTTCCTGAGCTCCGTGTCCCAAGACCAGACTCCATGCAAATTATCTCTGTTTTTATTCTCCTCACTGCCAAGCTGCCTGATGTGAGCTCAGAGGCTGAGACCGGGTCGGTACCGGAGCACCGGATCCGGGCAGCTTACCAGGACGGAGAAGCGGTCCTCCAGAGCCTCCACGGTGAGCTGGACCTTCCCTCTGATCACGTGTCGGTCGAAGTCCACGTGCAGCTGCAGGTTGAGGTGTTTGGTGAGGCAGGTGGAGAAGGAGGAGAAGGAGCAGGGGTCCGACATCTTGATCCGTCCGCAGAGACCGAGCACTGAGAGCAGGCACGCCGACACAGCCGCTCAGACACCGGGGAGAGGGCGGGACTTCCGGTCCGCCTTTCATAATAAAATCCCCCGCGAAATCCCGGCTTTTATTTTGAAACCTTTATTAAAAAAAAATAAACAGGGACTGAACGTTAAATCATGATTAGTTTAAAAACATTAAGATGTTCCTATATTTTACCAGTTTGAAATAATTAAAATAACAAATCAAGAAACTAAATCAGTAGTCATGTAAAAATAAGTTTAGATATAATTCTTGGAGAAAAAGAAGTTTAAATAAATAAGTAAATTTGAATAAAATATAAATTAAGGTTTAATAGGTAAATCAGTGTTCGTCCAGCAGGGGGCACTGTTGGTGCAGCTTGGTTTTACTACAGGAAGTAGTCATCAGAACAGAATGTAAACAACAGCTGTCAGGCTGGGTTGTGCAAAATAAAAGTTTTGACATATTAATATAGCAATAAATAGAATATAAAAAGAAAAATAACATTAAACTATACTGAATGAAACACAGAAATATTAAGTAGGATAAATAATAGGGACATTGATAAATGTAAAATAATAAATTGACTAATTTTAAAACCATGGATACAGAAATCATTAATAGTAAGAATTATAGATAAGAAGAAATTTTTATTTTTCCTTTGAACCTTATTGGACACTCACACAAAACCCCCAAATAAAGTAATTAAAAACAAGACTGAATCATAGTCATTTGATCTGCTTCCTCTTTAGTTTAGTTTACTTACAAGACTTAAAGTTGCTCTGTTAAATCAATGAAGTTGAACAAATTCGACACAATATAAAATTGACTAAGATAACAAAAAAATATACTGGAAAATCCGTTTCATTTAATGGGTTGTAAAAATAAACGCCGTCAGTCTCCGCATGTTGAGGTGAAAAATGGATAAAATCAGGACTCGGTTACTCATCACTTTTAGTTCATTTAAAGTTGGAAGTCCTTCAGTCTTTCATGAACTTTTGTCTTTTATCACAGAGTTTGTTTTTATCCGGCCTGCAGCCTCATCATCAGGTCCAGAACCAGATTCTGGTCCGGATCCGAATCCTCTATGAAAATCACGTCATGTTCCGCATCCATCCAGCAGGGGCGCTATGCGCCGGGATAGAGTGTTAATGTTTACATTAGCGGATGATTACCTGATCCACAGCTCATTACAACCAGCGGCATGACTTGAATGAAACAAAGATAAAAAAGGAAAAAGTGATGAAAAGAAAGTGAACCCCTGAACTTTTTACTTCCTGTCAGGGCTAAGATGACCAGGAGGAAAACTCAGGTTTATTTTATCAACTTTATTATGTCTCATTATTTATCTTTATTGCTGATCATTTATATTATTTGGCTTTATTATTATTCTTTCATGACTTTTAAAATAGTTTGGAAAATAAAAATGTAAAAAGTAAAAAACCAGGCCTTCAGGGTTTAGAGCAATTCTACAAATAAAGACAATAAAACTAATTTAGAAATAGCTATTTCTATTTTCTTCTGACATTAAATCAGACTCATGTTTTTCTCTTTTAGGTTATTTATAAAATTATTACTGTTAGTTGGAAGTGACTCGATGCTCTGCTGCTTAGACTTTTAAACTTTGAAATTTCTGTTTGCTGACCAGTTGGAATGTATTATTATTGAATTGTCAGAATTTACTGTAAAAAGTCAGGAGAAATTTGTCGTGAACTTTAAAAATAAAACTTAAATTGAATTAAATGCTACATTTTTAACTCATTTTCACTTCGCTGTTTTCATAACTGAGCAGTAATTATGTTATAATCTTGGTTTTATTGTAAAATATTTTATTCTTAATTCTTAATTGATCAATTGTATAAGTTTTTTTTTAATCTTTCTGTGAATCTACATTCTATGATCGGCTGTTACATTTGAATCACCAATGGACAATAAAAGATTTGATTCTAATATTAAATTATTAAACATTTACTTAATTGATAAAACTACGTGTTAAAGTCTGAAAAGTTTCATAAAGTTTAAGCAAAGTGAAAAACATCCTGATACTTCCTGCTCAGCCGGCTGCTCACCACAGGAAGCTGATTGGTTGATCATTTTCGGCTCGTCTCTGATTGGCTGACAGGAACACCTGTTGCACCTGCCTGTGGAGCAGCAGAAAGTTTGTCCGCCGCTCAGGAGTCGCTTTGGACCGGTCCATTGTTTCGTCAGAAAGGGGGGATCCGGAAAGTCCGGCCCGGAACTCGGAGGCAGGCAGCGGGAGCGGCGGGACCGGCCCACCTGCCGCGGGGAACCGTGGAGTCTTCCACGGACTCAGACAAACTTCCACTCCGCTGATAAACCCGCTCCGGATCGGAACCGGTCCAGCTGCCGGAAACATGGCGGCGAGGCTCGAACCGAGCCGGGAGGAACTTCTGGAAGTGAACATATGTGATCGCAGCGTGGGCTCCGAGGAGGAGAGCGGCGTGTTCAGCCACTCCACGGAGGATTTCTGCGGCTTCCAGCAGTGGACCCACAATGACACATCATCATCATCCTCATCCTCACCTTCATCACGTCCGGAGGAGCTGCGGGACCCGGAGCCCGCGGCCCCACGCAGCTCCATCGTGGACCGCCTGCTGGTGGAGCTCTACGACGCGTTCAGCGGCGGCGGCGGGCGGCGCACCGCGGACAGCTGGGACAGCTCCACCGGCTCCGGCTCCGACACCCTGCCGGCCCGCAGCAACTCCGGCTGCGGCTTCCTGCAGGAGCTGCAGGAGCGACACACCCGGCGGCTGCAGATGACATACCTGGCCCAGAAAGGTGAGCGGGGCCGGGCGGTGGCTGGCGGGCCCTGCGCGGTCCGGAAGGGCCTGCTGTCTGGGTCCGACCAGAACCCGGTACTGAAGCTGAAACTGCAGAAAGTAATCATGTGGATTTAATACATGAATTATTAAAGTGAAAAATTCTGTTTTCTAAACTAACAATAAGACCTGAAACATCTCAGAAAGTGACGTCATACAAAACATGACGTCATACACGCACAATGGGAGGGAGGGACTAAACTGATGAGGCAATATAATAATTATCATTAAGCAACATTTAATTTATTTTGTCTGAAAAACAGCCGGAAGGTGTTCACAAAGAACAGCGCCCCCTGCAGGCTGGATGCTGCTAAAGCTCCTCAATATGAACTTTGTTTATTTCTCAGCTGGTTTTTATTGTAAACACGAAATTGAAGTTAAATGAAAAGAACCTGATTATTACTGAACATCGAACTGGAAGAAATCAGGTTCCTAACCTCAGTCTGTCCGGTTCTTTAACATGAACATCTAAACCCGAACTGGGATGGGTTCTGGTTCTGGTTCTGGTAAAAATCAGACAAAGATTAAATCACTTCCAGAACCATCCGGAAACTGAACCAGGTTAAGCTTTAGCTTCAGTAAAATAACTGTTGATGTTGGATTTTCACAGATCAAGAGTTCAGTGAAGGAATGTTGAGTTTAGGCAGTAAAATTAATTTTAAAAAGCAAGTGAATGACTTTAATGCATCTATTAATGTATTTTTGATGTTCAATAAAAGGGTGAAATGGTTAAATTAAAACCATCAGAATAATCGATAACTATAATAATGTTTAGTTATTTCCTGGTTAGTGGAGCTGATGGGTCGTTGCCTTGGAGTCTCGCCTGGCATGCAGCGGCAGGCGGTGTTTGCCCTACACACACACACACACACACACACACGCACACACACATACACACGCACACACACACACGCACACGCACACGCACACACACACACACACACACACACACACACACACACACACACACACACACACACACACACACACACTCTGCCTGCTGAACAATGCGGTCAGGAAGAGGAAACGGTCCGATAACGGTTCTGGTGTTTTCCTGCTGCTCTGCTTTAAGTAGCTGAACTTCAAGTTTCCTCCTTTACAGAAACTGAATTATGATGACGTAGTTTAATGACCTTTGACATAGTTTAATGACCTTCATGTTTTCTGCTGAAATGAGCGATGAGACATAAAGATCACTGATCACATAGATATACAGGCTCAGATCAGACCCACTGACCCGGTTCTGTTTGAGGTGTTGAGTGTAGTTCTGGTTCTGAATAGGGTTTCGAACCAGAACCCCATTCAGAACCAGAACTGGTGCTGCTCTGCTCCTGTCAGACCTGCAGGAGCTGCGCTCCATCATCCAGGAGGTGAAGCACCGCTCCGGCCTGCAGTCCACCAAGCTGCTGCGGCAGCTGAAGAGGCGGGACCGGCTGGTCCACAAGCGCCAGAAGAACTATGACGTCATCACGGCGTGCCTCCAGGCCGTGTCCCAGAAGAGACGTAAGACCAGAACCGTTTTGGGTCCATGAAGTTCTGCTTATTATTGCAACCACTTCAAAGACCTGCACATTTCTGCAGACAGAAAAGCTCATTTAGTAGAGGATAATTTTGATTCGGACCGCAGGTCCGGAACCGGTACCGGCTCATGAATCAACATTTTCTCAGAAAGTTTGAAACCAGTTTGAAACCCAAGTTCAAATAATCCGTAATAATCTCATTGTTTTCTTTCTGATGAACATTAGATCCAGTTTTACTGTCGAACTTTATAGACCGAACCGGACCGGTCCTCCACTGGCTCCTCTGTCCTCCGTCCCTACGCCGCCTCCTGGTGACGTCAGAGCAGAGGAGGAGGAGGAGGAGGAAGAGTGCAGCATCAGCAGCATCCACCACTTCCTCCTCATCTCTTCAGATGCTCCTCGGAACCGAACCGGTACTGGTACCGGCAGGTTGTTTGGACCTGGTTCCTGTTTGTGCGGAAGCAGCGCTTCAGAACCTGAACCGGCTTGAACAGTTCGGCTCGGCTCGGTTCCGGATGGGCTCCGGTTCGTAAGCGCGGCGGCAGACGATGAGCGCAGAGTCCGGTCGGAGCGGCCTGTTTCCGGGATGAGGCAGGAGCGGCTCCCCGCCGGCAGGAGGCCCCGGGCGGCCGGCCGGCAGCGGCCGCAGGGCCCGGCGGGGGTTGGCGGCATCATTAGCAGCGTCCTGCGGAAACGCAACGGGATCTCCCGCAGCGCCCCGCGGCTGCTCTGCACCCTGGAACCAGGTCTGGACCTGCGGTTTCGGCCGCTACTCCGCATGGACCTCCTGCTTAATATTTAATTATTCTGAGTTCATTCTGGGGACATTTTGCTCTGTTCTTTATTTTTAAGTTGAATTTCCGACACCAAACTATAATTTAGATTGAAATCAGAACATTTAAATGTCATAATTCCAGATTTCGAAGAAATTAAACATTTCTCTGTAAATTTGCCACCGAATCTGATCCGTCGCGTTAAAGACTCAGTTTCCTTTCCTCTGCGGGCTTTTATTTTGTATTTTTCGGTAATTGTACAGCGTTTCCGGTGTAGTCTCGCCGCTGTAATCTCGGTGGGCGCTTTCCCGGGTGGGAATATAATCCGGTACCGGGAAGTGGGCGGGTTCTCCCCGGTAATCTCCCCACGAAGCCGCGCAACAACCCGGCGCTGGAGCGGAATGGCGCAGGGGAGCCGAACCGAACCGGACCAAGCAGGTCAAACGGGATTTTGTAACAGAATAATAATAGTTAGAAAGGTTCCGGGTGGATGAGATTGATTCGGTTTGGTCCGGTACGGTTGGAACGTTTTCCCTATTCGGTTCGGGTCCAGTTCACTTCCTGCCGGTGTTTAGCGGTTCGGGACGCATTCAGCACCACCGGAAGTGGACAGCGACAAAGAACCTTTAGGATCAGATGATCCTGATTCATAAAAAGTTGAAAAAGCTAGCAGCTGGAGATGTGACTTTAATTCTGACTCGGTTCTGTTAATCCTGAAGTCCTGATCGAACTTTTCTCTGTAAATGTAGATTTTGAAGCCGGTTCTGATCCGGTAGAAGCTGTGGTGCTCAGGCTCCTGTTTGTTTCCAGGTGTTGACACCAGGCTGAAGTTCACCATCGAGCCGTCGCTGGGAAACAACGGCTTCCAGCAGGTGAGTCCGGGGCAGGGCCGGCCCCAGGCGGTGAGAGCTGGGGGCCCAGAGCACCAACAGACATTAAATAATACAAACTAAAGGCTCTTCCACATGGAAAAACTATTTATACAGAAAGATAATAGTTCATATCTTCCTGTTTTCTGCTGCTTCTGTTGGGGAAATTTACCTTTGAACTTGTCGACTTGTAAATTAATGTTTATCAGCTTTTAAATAGTTAAATAATGACATGCTTTTATACACTGCAAAAACTTTTCACACAAGTATTTTTGGTTTAGTTTCTAGTGTAAATATCTTATATTTGATAAATGTAACTTGAAATAATACAAAATCTAAAGATATAGGAGCTTAATTTAATTGAGGCACAATATGAATAATTCCTTCCTATTGATCAGGAACTATTTGTTCCCCTGGTGGATTATTTCATTTATAAAATGGGGGGAAAATCTGCCAGTGGAGCAGCAACAGTTTCTCATCGATATGAAGAACTTATTGACTTAATTTAAGATCCTACATCTGCTGGAAGGTAGTTAAGGTATTTAACTATTTAACTAGATCAGAATGACTTGGTAGTTTTTGCAGTGCAGCATTTTAAAATGTTTTTATTCAGTTTATTCTATAAGGTTAAAATCATTATAATACTGATTAAAAGTGATGCTAATGCTAGCAGCTCCTCACAGAGGAATGATGAAACAAGGTGGTGGCAGCACCATGCTGTGGGCTTACTTTTTTCAGCGGAAGATGAAGATGAGAAGCTTCCACCGTTAGCTCTGGGGTGTACTAACTTCTGAATGAGTTTTCCTTATAGGAACCAGAAGTTTACATACAGTGAATAAAGGACGTTAAGTGTCGTGTCTCTGTTCCTCAGTGGTACGATGCGCTGAAAGCTGTGGCTCGGCTTCCCACCGGGATACCGAGGGAGTGGAGGAAGAAGGTACGCATCACCATCACCATCATCATCATCAGTTATTGTTATTGTTGTGACCTCACTCAGAGCTCAGGATGATGGAGAACCTTCAGCTGTCGTTGGTCAGAGCTAAAATCACACTGGTACCTTCAAATAAATGAGCAGTTTAGGGTTGAGTTTGGACCTTCAGACCCCAGAGGTTCTGCTGGTTCTGGTGGTTCTGGCTCAGTATGGCTTGTCGTTGCAGGTTTGGTTAACGCTAGCGGACCGCTACCTCCACAGCATCTCCATCGACTGGGACAAAACGCTTCGCTTCACCTTCAACGAGCGCAGCAACCCGGATGACGACTCCCTGGGCATCCAGATCGTCAAGGTAACCAGACTTTATCTGAGATCTGATTGGCCGAGAAGGAGAGTCAGTCAGCGTCTGATAGGTCGATTCCAGGTGAAATGATGTTTGCGTGTTCATTGAGCTTCATGGACCAGGAGAACTTCCTACAGCTCTACGTTTTCATGCTAAATGAATATTTGAATCTGATCTCCAGTTGAATGGGAGACATGTTGACCTTCCTGGACTCGTTTGTGTCACTTCCTGTCAGAAAGAAATGTTCTGATTGGAGGAAATTCTTGGTTTTAACCCTTCCTGGTTTCCTTTCTATGCAGGTAAAATCACATAAACACAACAGGCAGCAGCTCGGATGGTGTCGTCATGGAAACGGGTCAGAGGGTCCTCGTCCACTCCTGTGTTTACTCTTCCCTCTCCGCTGCAGGATCTGCATCGCACCGGCTGCAGTTCTTACTGCGGCCAGGAGGGGGAGCAGGACCGGGTGGTTCTGAAGCGGGTTCTGCTGGCCTACGCCCGCTGGAACAAGTCAGTGGGTTACTGCCAGGGCTTCAACGTGCTGGCCGCTCTCATCCTGGAGGTGACTGAAGGAAACGAGAGCGACGCGCTGAAGGTGAGTCTGGCTGACGGGTCAGCCACCCGGAAGGTTCTCCAGAACCTCACCTGGTTCTGCTGTTTGGGTTTCAGGTGATGATCTACCTGATCGACAAGGTTCTGCCGGAGAGCTACTTTGCCAACAACCTGCGAGCGCTATCAGGTAAACCTGGCTTCATGTCTGAAACCCTCATGTTTCAACATGGCTGCCGTTTTTAGACCTATTGAACAATTATTGCCATAAAATGTTCCCCATATCAGAACTTGGACAACTATCATGTGTCTAGTTTATTTGTCTGTAGCAGTTTAGTGTTAGCTTTGGCATTTTTTAAATATTTTTTTAGCTCTAGTTGCCTTTATGTGAAAGTGCTATGCCTGGAAAGTAATGAGAGAGCGAAGACATGCAGCAAAGGTCGCCGGGCCGGGAATCGAACCAATGACTGACGGGTCAAGGACTAAGCTTTGGCTCTTTTTTCATGTTTTTTGGCTTTCACTAATTTTGTGCTTTAGCATCCAATTTTTTTTATGTCAGCTTTTACAATCTTTTTAAATTTAGTAACTCAGTGATGACGCTTGCAAATTGTTTTGTACGTTAGCGTGCATTTTTAGCGGTTTCAAGTTAGCTTCCGATAATATTTTGTGTTTAGCGTTAGCAAGCTACGATTCATATTCAGCGCCTGAGTAGTTGCTGAATCTAACTTTCTGGTTAGCTGTGGCTAACGGCTACTTCCGGTTTTAGTTCATGCATATCTTACATAAATTACAACCATGGTGGCCATTTTGATTAAATGTCTTATTCTAAGCGAAATGAGCTCCTATATCTTAAAGTTAGATTTGTCCTATTTCAACTGTTGTGAAACTAAACGACATACTTGGTGAGCCACAGAGGTAGGAGGTGTGTTGCAGGCAGCTGGCTGGCAGCATGCAGCAGCGGGTGGGGGAGGGGCAGCAGGCCTTCAGTAGTGCTGAGGACGTGTCCTCCTGTCTCCAGTGGACATGGCGGTGTTCCGGGACCTGCTGCGGCTCAAGCTGCCCCGACTGTCTCAGCACCTTCATCACCTGCAGAAAGCGGCCAATCGGGAGGCTGGAGGTAAGCCATCATCATCATCATCATGGGGTCGTCATGGTGAATCAGGATGAAGGAGCCTCCTGTCCTGCAGGCAGCTACGAGCCGCCGCTCACCAACGTCTTCACCATGCAGTGGTTCCTCACCATGTTCGCCACCTGCCTGCCGGCGCCGACCGTCCTCAAGATCTGGGACTCTGTGTTCTTCGAGGGGTCCGAGGTTCTGTTCAGGGCGGCGCTGGCCATCTGGGAGCGGCTGGGGGAGTGAGTGGAGCGGCGGAGTAGGGGGTAAGGGGGTCAGGGGTCGGGGCAGCCCAGCTGAAGCCTGTGTGTCTCGTCTCCAGGAGGATCGAGGACTGCCAGTCGGCGGACGAGTTCTACAGCACCATGGGCGGCCTGACCCAGGAGATGCTGGAGCAGAACCTGCTGCACCCGGCGCAGCTCATGCAGGTAGTGGCAGCATCAGGAGGGGAGTGGCCTGCAGCCGGGGGCGTGGCCTGCAGCTGAGGCTCTGTCTGCTCTGCAGGACGTTTACTCCATGGCGCCGTTCCCGTTCCCCCAGCTGGCGGAGCTCAGAGAGAAATACACCTACAATATCACGCCGTTCCCCACCGCAGCCAAGGTCAACACCAAGGTCAACACAAGGTACCGTCTCCATGGAGACCACGTCGGCCAGCCGTTCCTTCCTGGTGTCCTTTTAGTCTTCCTCCATCCTGACCCGGTTCTGTCCTCCAGCAGCGGTCCGTCCGGTTGGGACAGTGAGGAAGACGTCGATGTGGATGATGATGACTCTTTGGCGGCGGCCCTGGGCTGCTTGGGGCCCCTGGGCGGCCTGCTGGCCCCTGAGCTGCAGAGATACCAGAAACACCTCAAAGGTTGGCATGGCAACCACAGACCTGTTCTGATCCGGTTCCTCCAGACAGAAACAATCGGGCCAAAAAACTTTTCGGTCCCTAACACCTTTACTCTTAAATGTAAAAAAAATAACAATAATAATCATCTTATCGAGTGTTACTGGTTTGTTACTGGTTTGTTACTGGTTTAGTTTCTACTGTAAATCTCATGTAAATCTCAGTAAACCTGGATTAAAAGCTGGTTTAAATTAATCTGTTGATCAAATCGTTTTCGTTCCATTTCTCTTCTAATATTTTTTCATCTCGTAAATGAAATTATTTGCCAATACAACTAATAATTTTTCATCAATATTAAATTATTGACTTGAAACAGCTGATATCTTGAAAGTTTGGAAATTGGTTTTATTTAAGTACACTGAGATTTGCACTAAAACTTCACCAAAAATACTTTTTACAGTGTACGTGACGAACCAGCAGAGTGAAGCAGAATGAATCTATATCAACGTTTTCTGTGAAAACAATCTGAAAAGTGTGGTGTGCATTTACAGTCGATACCTGCGTCCGTCTGTCTGTCGTGTTCCTCCAGACCAGCGAGTCGAGCAGGGCAGCATCGCCGAGTTGAGCCCGGGCGCCGTGGGCGGGGCCGCCGCAGGAAGTGGTCGTGCGGAGCATCAGGCGGCCGTCAACAGCATGATGTTGGAGCGGATGAGCACCGACATCACGGCGCTGAAGAAGCAATATGGCCGCATCAAGCGGCGGCAGCAGCAGCAGGCCATGCGGCTCTGCATTCGAACAGGTGAGGCGGCGCCGCCGACCCGGACGCCCCAACAGGAAGTCCAGAGTTTAACCGCGCTGTGTGACTTGTAGGACCCGGACCCGGCATGGCCACGAGTCCTGGGGTTCTGCAGGACCGTCCCAACAAACCCGGCAGTGGTTCTGACCTGGACACTAACGGTACTCGGGTCCAAACGGCAGAACGGCTGAGGCTGGTGGCGGGGCGACACTTTAGGAAACAGGAAGTGTTGGAGTGACTTCCTGTTTCTGTTCAGGAACTGGCTCCTCATCCAAACGTTGATTTATTCCAGCAGAACAATAAAAATCTAAAAATGATTTTATGAAGAAGCTGCTCAATACATCTGCATGGAAAGTTGAGTGGAAGGAAGAAATGTGATAGAAAATAAATCTGAACAAACGTTGAAGACTGTGAAGTTTCCAGTCACGTTAGCTGCTGCTAACGGTACCAGTACCTGCTTTAATCACCATGGTAACCTGGGCTGGTCTGCATTGACGCAGTAATTAATGCAGCAGGAGCCCAGGCCAGAACTGAACGAATTGATTATTGATCTGATATTTGGTTCTGATTCTCTGAACTCTCCAGAATCATCAAATAAACAGAATTTAACTTAAAGTTGCTGAAATGAATCAACTTTTCAATGAAGTTCTGGTTGGTGGAGACGGACGTCGCTACTGGATGTCAGTTCATCCTGGTCCTGAGTAAAAATGGCCGACTTGGCGAGCAGCAGAACCTCCTGGTTCTGATGGACGTTCAGTAGAGGCAGAAGTTTCTGACCCGGTTCTTCCTACTTTAATCAGCTGCTAACATCCTTCCTCCAGCCGGTTCTGGGATCTGATTGGTCCTCCTGTGGCGCCCTCCGGTGGCTGCAGTCTCTCCCTGCAGCCTGTTTTCACTGCCATCTTTTCTTCTTCTCCTCAGATAAATGTCCCGCCACGCGGGTTCTGGCCTCGCAGCTCAACCCGTCCAGCGCCGTCATCAACCACCTGCTGCTGGGCCGGAAGCCCCGCGGTTCGTCCAGAACCTTCTGGCCCGGGTTGGCCGGCCCGCCGGTACCCGGCTCACCCGGCAGGCGGCGCCGCGGTTCCAGCAGCACCGGCTCCCCTGGCAGCCGCAGAGGCTCTCCGTGGCGGAACCAGGCCCGGCATCACTGCAGGAACTCGGCCCGGGTCCGGGCCCGGATCGGGGTCCGAGACTCCGAGGAGAGGGAGGATGATGATGATGATGATGATGATGAAGAGGAAGGGGAGTTGGGATGTGAAGAGGAGGTGAAGATGGAGGAGGTGGAGGTCCGGCTGGACTCCCTGGACCTGGAGAACCAAGCAACCCAGAACTCCCTCACCGACCCAGAACCAGAACCTGATGAAGAGGCGAGGAGAGCTGCAGCTCCTCTTCCTCCTCCAGACTCAGACCGACCCGGAGAGCCGGACTCAGTCGGTTCTGATGGACCTGCTACAGAACCTTCAACATCATCTTCCTCCCCTGGTCCTCCTCTTCTTCCTCCCTCTTCCTCCTCTTCCTCCCCTGGTCCTCCCTCCTCTTCCTCGGCTCCCCGCCAGCCTCTCTTCTCTCCGTTTCCCTCCATCAAGCAGCCCAGGAAGTCTCTGGCGGCTCGGAACCTGGGCCTTTACGGGCCGACGTCCAGAACCCCCACGGTCCACTTCCCCCAGCTGAGCCGCAGCCTGAATCGGAGCAGCGCCGCCGGGGCCACGGGCCGGCGGTGAAGAGCTCAGCGGGTCGGAACCGGGTCGGAACCGGGTCGGAATCGGGTCGGAACCGGGCTCCAGTATTCCCTGGTTTGCACTACAGCCATAAAGCGCTTCTATGCCAAGTATTTATCTGCACAGGACGGATGGAGACCTGAAAGCATCCTGACCCAACGTCCTCCAGAACCTTCTGCTTGTTTTCTATCACTCTGTTCTGGTTCTGTAGAAACCCAGAATGTACCGTCTCCATCTGTCGTAATGAAAGAATGAAAGGAAACATTCAGCTGTGGCTCGTTTCTTCTGTTCTCAAAGATATGAACCAGTACTCTGACCTCAGATTAAACAACTGAACCACTTTTTCCTTCCACTAAGCTTTCCATTAATATGGTTGGATCCAGCCCTCTGAACTTCTGCTGCTTTAGCATCCTGCTCTTCGTCTTCAGCCAACCATATTAACAGAAAGCTTAGTGGAAGGAAAAAAGTGGTAAAGATCTGAAGCAAAGCATCCAGAATCCAATCAGGGTTCTGACAATTTTCATGTCAGAGACACAAATTTCCAGATGACTCCATTAACCATCTTTATCATATATAAATAGTAAAGATGACAATTTCTGGAAAATATAGCCTGCAGAGTGGATGGAGATGATTGGGATACGGAATAAAATCTGGAAAATAGCTGAATTTACTTCTGTTCTTTTCCAGATTCTGTTCAGTAAAGACAATCAACACCTGCTGGATCCGGTCAGACGTTCAGCTTCAGCATTCGTTTCTATTATTGTGTAGGAAATGATCTTCCTACTTCCTGTTAACATAAAAGGAGGGGGACAGGCAGAAACACACGGTGATGCTGAGTCCACTCAAACATTTAAAAACAAACATACTTTATTAATATAAATATTCAGGAGTGAAACCATCCACATGACTACAGTACAACTCACTTATTTACATCCAAGTTTATCTCAATCCAAATTCATCACATGCAAGTTTTATTTACAGATTATGAGGAACCAGAAATCCTCCTGAGACCCAGAGGAGAAAAGTTTTCATGAACATAAACAAACAGAGGAATAAACTGTCTTAAAACTCATCAGCACCATATTCAGGCTCTTATTTTACTTTTAGAGGTATTTATTTCCCGTAACTTCAATGGTTCAATGTGATCCATATGGTCCATTAAACCAGCTGAAGGAGTTGTCCTGTTCCTAGCTAATGGTAATTCAGAGTTACTCTGTTAGCTAATGCTAATCGAGTAAATAGAAATATAGTTGCGGCCGCTAACAGCAGCTGAATATCAGACCGATTATCGTTTTGATTTTAGGATCGGGACTTTAACACGTTGTTGTCGATAATTAATGACGGATTTTAACGCGTTAAATATATTAGCCGCATTTTTTTCCATAGGAAGGTTCCGGCGACCGCGCGTTTCTGGTACGCCAGTAAATGTGACGCACAAGCGACATTCGCTAACAGCGATGGACGACAAAGCCGCTTCTCTCGGTCCACTGGCGGTTAATTTCTGTTTGTGTAGAAATTCTGCTAAGAGGAGTTAGCCTATTGGCGAAGCTTTTTAAGCCTAAAGTAGCATTTCATGCTAAACATGCAGCAGCTCAGACGTCCCCAATAATGTCAGCTTCTGCATTCCTACAGAATCATTTTTTAATTAGTTCCTTGAATCAGTTGAAAACCAAATGGCTTGAACAGCACTTTGCTTCAATCTGATGGTTTAATAACCTCAAAAGATTACGAACAATATATTTGCTATTGAAGTTATATGTCTATTTATTCAATAAATTAGCAGCAGAAATTGCTTTAGAAATAAGAATGTTGCTTATTTGGTAGATAAATGTGATTAAATACAGACTGTGCTGTAACTCGATTAAAAGTTTTTCAAGTCCCACTAATTTACTCACTTTTTGAACGTCTTGTGTTAAATTGGAAAAATTTGTCTTCATGTAAATTGTCTGGAACATTGATGTAGAGCCATGTTCTAAATAAGTCCTGCTACTTTAGTGTCTGTGCTTCAACACACCTGGATTCACAGAAGGATGTGACACAGCTGGAGGAACATCAGTTCAGATGAACAGACCACTCTCCCTGAGGAAAACATGAAATCCATGAATAAATGAGTTATTAAATCCTCCAGGGGAAAAGAAATGCATTGAGATTCATAATAAATCCATGAACAGTTCTAATGAGGAGAAAAAGGATTTGGGTCTCAGGAGGATCACAGTTAGCAGTCAGCATGAACCTCAGAACAAACCGACAAACCGGACCTAACTGGTTCCAGTCCCAGTGGGGTTGACGGGCTCATCTTCATTCGCATTTAGTTTGACTCGGTTTCAGTCAGTGATGGTGTTTTGGGTCAGAGGGCGGCGAAGCGGGCCATCCCTGGGTGTTTTGGGTCAGAGGGCGGCGATGCGGGCCATCCCTGGGTGTTTTGGGTCAGAGGGCGGCGATGCGGGCCATCCCTGGGTGTTTTGGGTCAGAGGGCGGCGATGCGGGCCATCCCTGGGTGTTTTGGGTCAGAGGGCGGCGATGCGGACCATCCCTGGGTGTTTTGGGTCAGAGGGCGGCGATGCGGGCCATCCCTGGGTTGACGAAGGAGAAGTTCCTGAACATGGTCTGGTCCACGCTGTTGATGAGCGTCCGGTCGGCACACGACAGCTTCGGCTTCTCGTTGATGAACTCTTTGTCAAAGTTGCTGCAGTCGCTTGGTGACGTCTGAGAAGATGGAGGGAAACATTTTCTTAGATGGTAAAACTGGTTTCCTGTTTGCATCACCAAAGGGTCTGAGTAAAGACATGGACATCCATCCATCCAGCAGTCATTGGAGGAGAGGCCAGGTCCTCCTCTGTCATCATTACATGTTTCTGTTTCTCAGCAGAAACCAAACTACTACAACCTGTTGCTATGTGAACACAGGAGTACCTCAAGGCTCTGCTCTGAGGTCACTCTTTTTAGTTTAAATGTTTGACCACATTCATGTTCAGGGTTTCAGATGCAAGCTGATCATTTTTATATATGAAGATATCTTTCTTTCTGTAGCAACATAAATGATGTCAAGTATTTGACAATGCTATCTATTTTTGATTCATTAAGACATCATTTCAAAAAAATTCTCAGTAGAAACTCAAAAGCCAAAATAAACTAATAATTCAGATAAAATAAGTCCCATTACACCTGAATATTCAGGTGT
Organism: Gambusia affinis; assembly: GCF_019740435.1. Classification (NCBI taxonomy): domain Eukaryota; kingdom Metazoa; phylum Chordata; class Actinopteri; order Cyprinodontiformes; family Poeciliidae; genus Gambusia; species Gambusia affinis. The sequence continues at coordinate 19,340,831 of NC_057890.1, read as the reverse complement.
AATATAAATAATATTATTATTTATTATTAATAAATAATAATATTTATTATTATTATAATAAATAATACCTCCAAACACCTGGAGCTCCTCTTTAACTTACCAGCGTGGGCCTGAAGGGCGGCGCCACCTGCCGCTGCTCCAGGGCGCTCCAGTCCATGCTGCTGAAGAAGCCGTGTTGCCGGATGCTTCCCTTCACTCCCAGTCGTTCCTCCGGCTCCCGGACAAACAGCTGAAAAAAACCAGGTTAGAAAAACCTTTACTCGCTGCTGGTCACCTTGACAACGGGACAGATTTACCAACAGTACCAGCAAGTCTGATTATTCGTCATTGGAAAAGGTTTAATTAAACCTTTTCCAATTACAGGAAAAGGTTTAATTAAACCTTTTCCAATTACAGGAAAAGGTTTAATTAAACCTTTTCCAATTACAGGAAAAGGTTTAATTAAATCTTAATTTAACCTTTTAATTTCTGTAGAAAATTGTATTGTAAATAAAAGTCTGGGAGAAAATCGGATTTCAGCTCCAGGAAGGTGGATCTGGACTGAAACAGAGGAAAAGCAGGAAAGAAGAAACTGAAGAAGTTTTAAGAACATGCTAATCAGAGTTCAGCATGTTCTCTTAGACAGACTCGACTGGTTCCGGTGGTCTGAGTCTCACCTTGACCAGAATGTCTCTGGCCGCCTTGGTGAGCCAGCTGGGATAGACAGGCGAGTCGGTCCGGATGGACTGGAAGAGCTCCTCCTCGTCGCGGCCGTGGAACGGCGACTGACCGATCAGCATCTCGTAGAGCAGAACCCCAAAGGACCACCAGTCCACCGAGTTGTTGTACTTCTGGCCCAGCAGGATCTGTCGGCACGGCAACAAGCATCAGCCTTGCACACCAACCAGAACTCCCGACCCAAACCCGAGGCCGCTCACCTCAGGGGCGATGTAGTCCGGCGTCCCGCAGAAGGTGGAGGTCCGCAGGTCGTCCTGCATGTTCTCCTTACACATCCCGAAGTCGGCGATCTTTATGTGTCCGTCCGAGTCCAGCAGGACGTTGTCCAGCTTCAGGTCTCTGCAGGGGAGAAGCGCAGAGTCAGCCTGCTGTCCGAAACTCAACCGGCGCCGCAGCACAAGGCCGCAGCACAAGGCCGCAGCACAAGGCCGCAGCACAAGGCCGCAGCACAAGGCCACAGCACAAGGCCGCAGCACAAGGCCGCAGCACAAGGCCGCAGCACAAGGCCGCAGCACAAGGCCGCAGCACAAGGCCGCAGCACAACCCCACCTGTAGATGATTCCCTTGGAGTGCAGGAACTGCAGGCCGCAGACGATCTCGGCTGCGTAGAACCTCCAGGATGAAAAGCAGATCAGATTAATTCAACAGGATGAGATTTCATTGTTTCTGGGCTCCACCACTAAAAACAAACATCATACAGCAGAAACCATTCAAATATGACAGATTTAACATAAATAGCAATAAAAATTTAATACAGCTAATAGAAATGTTGTTCAATTTATAAAATATACAATAATTAACAATTCCAGTTCTTTTTAAAAACTGTTCTTCTGTTCAGCTTTAATCAGAGCTGGAGGTAAAGTCTTTTACTGCTCTGCAAGTGAAGGTGCCTGAGACAATCGTCTGGCGGCGAATCCACGGCAATTTAAATGTTTTGTAACTAAAACCCAAAACTTTTTCATGCTGAGAACAGAAGTGAAGCTAATGTGCTATCATGGACTGGTCAATATTAATGATGATGTTATCAAACTTAGGGAATAAAAATGCCTGTTTTAAAATTAGATTTTCATTTATTAACAGAAAAAAAGTAATTATCCCATAAACCGAGTCGGAACCAGAACCGAAACCTCAGTTTAATAAAACTGAAGCTGAGGGTGAGGGTGATTACTTTTCAGCTCTGAAATCCTTTTTGTTTTTATTCAGATGTTAACGTTTGTCGATCTGGAACACTGAACTGCGACTGCAGACATTTTCCAGGGTGTAAATACTTTTCCAGGCTCGGTGGGCTGCTGGCTGCGGTAGCAGGAAGACCTACGTGGCTCTGTGCAGGTCGAACTTGTGGCAGGTCTGGATGTGGAACATGAGATCTCCTCCGTTCAGATACTCCATCACGAAGAAGAGGTTCTCCTGGAGAAAAACAAAATGGCGTCATGAGAAACTCTGAGCCACATGAAGGAGAAACAGCTGGACTGCAGCCGACTGTTTAATAACATTTCTAATATCAGGCAGGAGATGAACTACAGACTGAGACTTTACTGCAGTGCAGTTCAACATGATGGGATTATGAGACTTTCAGCTGCTTCCATTCACTACAGCCTGATTCTGCATGATTAGGAACGAATCAGGATAAATCAGATTTGAATGTGTTCTGTAAAGAACCTTGAGATATTTCCAGTTCAGAACCAGAACCCCATCAGAGATCCAACCACCTCTCTTTATGTCTGACCCTTTTTTATTTCACATCCAAACAACCAGACACACACACACACACACACACACACACACACACACACACACACACACAAAAACCAACAGAAAAACGCTGCAAAGAAAATATACTGGAACTGCAGTAAACAGAACCAAAACCTTCAATTAAATTCTACATTTAATTCAAACACTTTATTGGCAAATTAAAAGAAAAATAATAAAATTCAATAAAACAAACCAAAAATTCTGTAATAAATAAACAAAAGGCTGCAGCCACAGGAAAAGGGAGCAACGGGAAAAATGCTGCAATTCTAACAAAAACAACAGCAAGAGTGAAACTCGCGCCACAGAACAGAAGTCCTCCAGACCACCAGGGGGAGTCTAACTGGGACCAGATGCTCAGCCAGGATTTGGAGGAAGAACTTCATGTCTTTTTCAAAACAGTTTTTTTCAGCTGCATTTTTAGATAGGCAATATAATTTACTCCTGACTCCACCTGGTGGCCTGGGGGACTTTCACCTTGAGGAGCGAGTTGCAGCTTTTCATACTTCCTGTTGTTTTTGCAGCTTTGACACCTCTAGTGCGTGTTTCCTGTGTTTGCAGCTGGTTTTGCTGTTTGCACCAGTCAGGACCAGCAGGGCCTCGCTCTGACAGGAGCCCTGTCAGAGGTCATCACCTTGGTCTGGAAGGTGCAATACAGGTGTGTGAGGAACGGGTTCTCCCAGGCCAGAGACAGAACCCTCCTCTCCACCAGCGTACACTCCACATCGTCGTCCATCAGCACCACGTCCTTCTTCAGAGCCTTCACAGCGAAAAACTTCCCACTCCTCTTCAGCTCGGCCAGAAACACCTGGAACCACAGGAAGATGGGGTCTGAGGTTCTGCACAACTCCACCTCCACCTGCTAACCAGGTGGCATGTTTCCATGGAAACAGGCCTGACCACAAGCCTGGCTGAAGTGTGAATGAGTCAAAGTGTGACAGAGCAGCGGATGCTAACGGCGCCGCACCTTTCCGAAGCTTCCTTTGCCCAGCATCTTGTGCAAGACGAAGTCGTCGACGCTGAACTTCTGGTGATGGTCCTTCTTTGGGACGGCGTACAGCGGCTCCTCTGGGGTCGGCCTGCTCACCTCGGTCGGCCCCTCCCACAAAACGCCCGTCGGATCTACCGGCGGACGGAAACCTCCGGTGAGACGTTAGCTAGCGCGACCGGGAGGTGATGATGTCAGCGGCGGTGTACCTTTGCTAGCAGGTGCCGGTGTGATGGGCAGACCCGGTACCAACCCGGACGGTGCCCGCACCACGCCCGGCTGGCCAATGCCCACCGGACCTTCTCGACCCATGATGTCACCGTCTTTAGTACTTCTTGCCTTCAGAGGGAAAATAAAATAAACAGATAAACAAATCAGACAATTATTATCCTTAAAAAATATTTTCTTTTACTTTTAAATTACTGGTGAAACATTTTTGGAAACTAAACTTTTCTACAAATCCTCAGACAAACTTTGTCATTAAAAAAGTTACCAGTATCAGCAAGTGAATTAGCATATTAGCTAAATATTTAGCTTTGAGCTAGCTTAGTTTAAATATTTACATTCCAACTTTGCTTGCTAGCTAAATATTTAGTTTATAAAAACTAAATATTTAGCTACTTCAGAGCTAATTAATATTTAGCTAGCTCTAGTGCTAAATATTTGGAGCTAGTTAGCTTGCGCAGATAATATTTAGATTCCAACTAAATATGTATAGTTACGTTTGAAGCTAAATATTTAACTTGCTAATCAGATATTTGGTACTGAATGAATAAATATGTCAGGCTGAATAACCCAAATTATTGCTGTAAATAATTGACTGTAAATTTACAACATAAAAAAGTTTGGAGAAACTTTGCAATTTTCATCCATTAAAATTTTTCCCTCTTGCAGAAATATTGTGGAGACTTACTGTTTGTTCCACATTAAATAACTGGCGAATAATAATTAATTTGCTTCATAGAGTAAATCTTAACTCTGAGACGTCCAGGAAAGGATCCGGCCAGTAGAAAAGATTTATTTTACAGCTAAGTGAACTGATTTTTTATGTACAATGATTAAATTTAAAGAAATGTAAAAATAAACATTGCCGTTTCTGAAGAAACTTTGATCAGCACACAGAATCGTGACTCATGAAACTGTTTCTATTATCAGGAAATCTGACTCATTATGAGACGATTTTGCAGAGGCGTCCCTTTCCCGTAGGAGTCGGGTAGATTCTGCTGCTTCTGCTGTCATAAAAAATGCAACTGTAGATTTTCAGTATAAATGCTGGTCAGAACCTCAAAGTAAAGAAAAAATTGGTATCGGACAAGAAAACTGCTGGTTCTGACGGAGTATCAGAAGGAAAATAAAATGACTTTGGAGGAACAAATTTCCACCAAAAACAACATTTCTAGATTAATTGCATGTGTACAAGAAAAAAGAACAATTTTCCATGATTAAAACTAGAATATTTCACATTTAGTCAGAAATTTGTGGATAAAAACGCAGAAGAGCTAAAAGAATCCGGTGGTGAACTCAGGAAATGTTTTAAATGTAGAACTGGATCCTCTCACATTCTGGAAAATATTCATTTTCTCTAAACATTTAAGGGTTTTCCTCTTAGAAACGTCTACATTTATAACATCGTGGAGTTTTAATATTTATGCCTATATGAAATGATCCTCTTGACTTCTGTAGATCAGAGAAGGTTTTAGTTTTCCTGCAGATGTCCTGACCTGCTGCTGGCTCTCGATGACGGCCAGAGCTTCAGCCATCAGCTTCTGGTTGACGCCGCAGAGGTTCGCCACCTTCTTCTGGCATTTATGATGAATGTTCATGCTGCACTCTGCACATGAAACAGAAAAAATAAAACCTGCAATTACATCTGTAACAATTACGTTTTGATTCTGTTTCATATTACAATCAATCCTAATGCTGAAATCTCTGGAAACTCAATTTGTCTTAAAGTGTTTAAATGTTGCAGTTCATTCAAACTTTCAGAGAAATGAGGCGTTTTATGGATGATTTTGTCTGTAAACAGGAGTTTTCAGCTGCCGGATCATATTTCTGATGAGAACATCTCCGGCAGCAGCTGCACATGATGCAACGCCGAGACCTAAATCATGATAATTCCTCCTGCTGCACATGAAATTATCTTTATGGGTTTGGAAAATAAGCCTCTTATGTTACATAAAGCATCTAAAACATCATCTGGTTCGTCGTGGGAAACATTTTGTGTTCCTGAATCTGATTCAGTTCAAACAACTAATGTCCAATAACTGTTCAAATCTACAGCAGCAGAAGATTCCCAGTGTGAGATACTAACTGGGAACAGTCAAATGGACTGGCCCGCCTACGGAGCAACATATGTGAACGAATTAACTACAGCTGGTGTGATTTCATGGAACAAAGAAATAAATTAACCCTAATCGAGGTGTGGCGGCCATGTTTAGCCGTGTACAGGCGGGGCAGGCGGCCATGTTTAGCCGTGTACATGCAGAGCAGGCGGCCATGTTTAGCCGTGTACATGCGGGGCAGGCGGCGTCTCACCCTCACATTTCAGCCCCTGCTTGGCCAGCCCCCACAGCAGGGTGCCGCAGTGCTGGCAGAAGGTGGGGCTCTTGTAGTTGTACACCTTGAAGCGGTGCGGCATGTCGATCTTGAAGCGTTCCTTATGTATCTGCAGAACAAGAACCAGAGTGCAGCTAGACACAACGGCCAGAAACCAGAACCCCAACAGAACCAGAACCAGAATTAACTGACCATGGTCTCCTTGCTGTTCACCGCCGACCCGGTGCATTTGGCGATGACCTTGTCGATGCATTTCTTGTGGATGGCAGCGTTGCATTCTGGGAGACACACAGAGACAAGAGGGACAGAGACATGGAGGACACCGCCGCAGGACGGCCGTCTCCTGATGCATCATGGGAAACACGGAGACTCACGTCTGCACTGGTAGCCCTGCTTGTTCAGACCCCTGCAGAGGAGAAAGGGAGCCGAGTCAGGAGCCGGTCCGGGTCCTGGTCGGTCCAGTCGGGCTGGTTCCGGCCGGTTCTTACCAGACGAACTCCTTGCAGACGGAGCAGAAGGTGGGCTGAGGGAAGAAGGTGGCGCTGAACTCGTGACACTTCACCATGTGAACTTTGGCCTGCTTGATGGCGCCGCGCCGCTGATGCAGGGTGAACAGGCCGTCTCTGCCGCGCTCCGAGTCCGGGTCGGCGCCGGCCTGACCGGCAGCATCTGAAACACACCAGGACACGACCCCGTGACCTCTAGGGACTAAACACACCAGGACACGACCCCGTGACCTCTAGGGACTAAACACACCAGGACACGACCCCGTGACCTCTAGGGACTAAACACACCAGGACACGACCCCGTGACCTCTAGGGACTAAACACACCAGGACACGACCCCGTGACCTCTAGGGACAAAACACACCAGGACACGACCCCGTGACCTCTAGGGACTGAACACACCAGGACACGACCCCGTGACCTCTAGGGACTAAACACACCAGGACACGACCCCTGTGACCTCTAAGGTTTTGAGATTAAAAAGTCAAATATTTCCACTGAAAAATATTTTTAGACAAAAATGTTTCAAGGAAAAGATTTATCCAGTATTTTTATCTTTTGAAACTTTTAGAACATTTCTGACATTAATTTAATTTGGGCAGAAATAAACTCTTTTTGACCTTCATACGCCGCTGGATTGAACCAGGAAGTGTTTTGAACTCTAACCTGGTTTCTGTTTTTACTGCTGAGAAAAAATGAAATATTTTTTCCAGTTTATAAAATAATCAGCAAACTGGGTGAATTTCATTTAACAAGAAACAACAATTAGCAGTTTTGGATCTATACTTCTGTGTATGAAACATTTACTCTGTTCAGTGAATATTGTATTAGTGAAGATATCTGCAGTTAATCTGCAGTTACTGATGGAACAATGTAAAGTTTTGGTTTTGCTGTTTTTGGACTCACCGCTCTTCTCCAGGTAATACCGGGCCTCCATCAGCAGGCGGCCCTGCGGCTTCATCTCCAGCTGAAACACAAAACCAGCACAAATAAAAGCTTCCATCTGGAGACGTGGTGCTGGGAACAGACTGAACAAACAGCCTGCAGGACTTTATTTACAGTTTCTGTTTGTTTGGGAAGGAAACGGTTGGCAGAAAATCTCTGATCTCAGCAGGAGATAAAAACTCCCCACAAAAATAGAAAAAACTCATTTTAACTTTTAATAAGTAGAAAATGTTTCTGACAATCTTCTGAAGAAAAGTTTAGATTTCTCAGATTTTTCTTCTTTTTAGTTTCCAGGTTTTATTGGACTAAATTATAACTGAAATATTTTCTCCTTTAATCCAACCATTAAATTAACAAAAACCTGAAGCTTTATCAGCTTAATTATCTCATTTCTCCTTAAATTGATCCTCATTTTGGTCACTTTTGGGTCATTAATGCTCTTAAAGGGCTGGTTGGAGCAGAATACTTTGATTAAAAATACCAGTTAAAAAACTGTTCAAATTTTCGCTGCATTCATACTTCTTGTTAACGTGTTACACGACATTCTTAGAAAAATTCTTTATATGTCAAATATGACTGAAATTAAATTTTGCTTTCTGATTTAACCTCTTGAAATTGGGCCTCTGTCTCTTTAAGAGCTCCTGCTCTTTCTGAAGCTCCGCCTCCAGGAAGTCACATGGCTCCTTTATTAACCCTTTAATGTTTTTACCAGCGTTGCTCTGAGCAGCAGCTCCTATAATGAGCTCAGCAGCTGATTGCTAATTGCCTCTGGCTAGTCTGAAGGAGCTGCGTCACGGAGGCGGGGCTAGGTCCACCCAGACGTTTAGCAGCTGAATGGTTGCCAGGGAGATTAAAGGATTTCTCAGGTTTGTTTATGATGAGGGAGAACAGATCATGACTCAAAGCCCATTTTAGATGGTACCGGCCCTTTAAGGCTCAATCTCTGTGGCCCTCTGGACATTAGAGGTAGACCTGTAGCTTTAATCAATCGATCAAAACTTTAATCGACGTTCTGAGTGTCCTCTGACCGGTCCGGTCCAGTCTGGTCCGACCAGGTGCGGTTCTACTCCACCCACCCAGATCTCCAGCTTGCCGTTCTCCTTCTTGCAGCGCGTGGCCAGGGAGTCCAGCGCCACGGTGGCTTCGGACCGCAGCTCGGCCGTCCGGTCCTTCACCATGACGTGCATGATGCGGCCGCGGTGGACGTGGGCATCGAACGTGGAGCTCCACGGCGGGTACATGGTGGGCTTCTTCTGCTTGTACACCTGGCCTTTCTCTGTACACACACACACACACACACACACACACACACACACACACACACACACACACACACCCTGGCTGAGGGACGTCTCATGGGAACCAGCACCAACCTGCAGGGCTTCAGTTTCACTTCCACACAGTAAACAGGCTCTGATTTGATTCTTTGAGTTTCATGTTTTTGTTTTTCAGATTATTGCTGTAGCATAATTTCATCGTCACTCATTAACTTAGATTTAGCTTTAAACCTTTAGTGTCGGAACAAGAGCTAAAGAAACTCCTTAGTTTAATAAAACCAGGAGAACCAGTCACTAGTTTCTGACAGACTATTTATTAAATCTGTAGTTTTACACTTTTACGTTTCTGTTAGTTTATAAACTATGGAGAACTTTTTCTTTTCTTTTCTTTGTATTTCCTCTAATTCATGTGAAGCATTTTGAATTGCCTTGTTGCTGAAAATGTGATGTATAAATAAAATGTCATTACTTTACATTTGGGACTTTTTATTAAATGAAACTTCCACACAGAGAAACTAACGACTAGAGCTGAAACAATTAATCTGATCAATCGATATTCATCTAGTTCAGTTATCGATTAACTGCAGAAAACAAACAGAGCCATAATTCAGCTAAAACATGTATACACTGTGGATGTAAGATAAAACATAAAAAACTTCCAGGTATTAATCTGTGAATCCAGAAATACTCAGTTCTTTCTAACATTGTGTAAAAAAGGCTTAAATGAAACATCAGCCTAATTTTTATTTGTTTTATATTTTTACTGATCTGAGTTTTTTTATCTTTCAGCAAATTGATTTTTTGAGTCTGTTTACTTCAGTTAATCATTACTTAATAGCTAAATGAGTTAATTATTCCAACAATCAATTAATCGTGATTAATCAGACTGTAAAGTCCAAAACAAATCTACGTGTTGCATTGAAACTAGTCCAGTTATTTCTGTGATGAGCCAACATGCTGTCAGAGAGACATGTGAGCCAGTTCCTGTGTGATCTGCTAAAAACAAAAAGGTGACGCTCAGAAAACGCTGACTTCCTGTCGTTTGCCCTCCTGCTTCTTCTGAGTCAGAACCGGTTCCGTCTGAAACGACCAGTTTTCTGTCAACCAGAAAACTAAACGTAGCGCCTCGGTTTTACTTCCGTATTAATCATCGTCATACATGATTGCTGATGTGCAAACAGCCGACATGCAACAGAAAGTATGATGAAGGTCAAAAATGGGTGACCAGCGACACCGTTACCATGACAACACATTAATAACTGGATGTCCTGTTGGATTCTTTACTTTTCTTTACGAAAAACTGTTTGAAAATGATTAAAAAGTAAAAAAAGGTCAAATTATTTTCCTTCCTGAACAGAAACGTTTCCTACAAAAGGCAGCCATTTTTAACTTTGCCTTCGATGACATCATGAAGGCAGCCATTTTTAACTTTGCCTTCGATGACATCATATTTCCCATTAATGCTCATAATATCAGAAACATGTCCAGTCAGCCATCAGCTGATTTTCCTCCTAATTCTCACATGAAACCCATAAAATAACTGAAATGATGACTCTGAACATGATGTCATTTCCTGCACATTAACAGGAAATTACAAGATTTCTATTTAGAATCTGAGCAAAATATTGACAATAATTATTGCAGAGAAACTTTATGGGTCCTTTGTGATCAACAGTTGAAAACTTGATTTTAATGCGACGTGTCGTTAAATTATTACAAATAATTATTTCTTCCTGGGACTTGAACTAGGCCTTTCTTCTTTTTCTCTGTTCAGTTCCCAAAGTGAAATGAAAGCGAGCGTCTGCTCTCCGTCAGCGGCAGAAATAAAACGTTTGGCTGCGGTTTCACAGAAACAGGCGACGCTTCGACTCCAGCTTCACTCAGCAGAGATTCAAGATGGCCGCCGGCGTGAGGTTAGCAAAGCAGATTCTAGAGTCCAAACCGGGTCACCAACAGAACCAAGACCAAGGTCCTCTATGGCCTAGTCAAAGTTCCTGCAGGCCAAAATGACTCCAGATTAAAAGGAATCTCTGACAAAAACTTTTTACTGAATCCTGGGTGTACTTACTTTATATCTTCATCTTTATTTAATAGGTGAACCTGAAATTTAGAACCCGGGCAAAAACAGCAGGGTGTATTTACTTTTAGGGTGTATTTACTTTTAGGGTGTATTTACTTTTAGGGTGTATTTACTTTTAGGGTGTATTTACTTTTAGGGTGTATTTACTTTCCGCTCTGCCTTCCCTGGTTTGCATCGTTTCCCAATAGAGATGAAATGTTGATATTTGAACATTTGCTTTAGAAGAAGTAAAAATTAAATTTTTATTTTATGACTTTAAACCACAGCAGCTTCAGGAGTTCATCCTGGATCTAATTAACTAATTCAACTATTCTTATTGGAAAACTAAGATTCCTGAGCAGAGCCCGTCTGACAGCATGAAGTAGGCCTGAAGGAGTTTCAGATCCACTTTAGTCCTCATGGAAAACAAATGACAGTTGCCGTGGCAACCAGCAGCCACTGACCTGTGTCCACGGCCTCCTTCATGTAGACGGCGCAGTACGGGTTCAGCACCTCTTCGTAGTACGCCAAGCCGGGATCGATCTCAAAGTTGGAGAAGCCGATCCGCAGGAAAGGAGACATGTCTGATGATGGTTCCTCCAGGAAAAATCAGGATGTTTCCAGGAAAAATCAGGATGTTTCCAGGTTAAATCAGGATGCTTCCAGGTTAAATCAGGATGTTTCCAGGAAAAATCAGGATGTTTCCAGGTTAAATCAGGATGTTTCCAGGTTTAATCAGGATGTTTCCAGGAAAAATCAGGATGTTTCCAGGTTTCCTCGCAGTGCGTGCTGCAGCGCGTCGCCGTCTCTCTGCAGGCGGCAGAGCGGCTGGCAGCGGGGGAGGCGGCGACAGGAAGTGAGCGTTTTTAAAGTTTTTCCGTCCTCGTATCAAACGACCTGCAGAGGAAGAGAAACATTTCATCACCAAACCACAAAATCCGTCAGAAACAAATTCAGTCAAAGAAAAACACAAACTGGTGAATCTTCCAACGCTCAGAGGCAGAACCGACGGTTTGATCAGAACCAGAACCTCAGAGGAGCCGACAGAATCTGGTGAGGACCCAGTGACGACTGGACCTGGTTCTGTCCCAGTGACACCGGAGTCACTGCTGGATTTAGAAGACCGTGTGTGTGTGTGTGTGTGTGTGTGTGTGTGTGTGTCATCTCTATTAATAGAGATGAAATCCTAAACGCAGACGAGGAACCAACGCTGTGACCAGAAGTGGTTCCAGGACCTGGAGCTGGTCCGGTCAGCTTTTAGCAGCTTAAACTCAGAACCAGAACCGGGCCTGAAGCTCCAACATTAAGCATAAACTCATTTCCATTTGGTCCAATTAATAAACTGTTCAAATATTTTTTTTAATTTTCTACAACTTATTTGTTGCAATTAAAATCAATAAAATCAATAAAATCAATATTTTTTGTGGAGCTACTTTAGAAGTTTTGATGAAAAATGTTTAAAGTTTGAATTCTTCACATTTTTCTGACAAGAACAAAATGTTTTAAATACATTTTACTGTGAATTTAGTCACATTTGGATATGAAACATCTGTTGTTGCATCACCTAAAACATTTTGACACATTACAGGAAAACTAAATATTCCTGCAATTTGTTGCATTAGATTTTATTTAAGGGCACCAGAGTCCAGGGGAGCCGCATAGAAACCGTTCAGCAGGATCATCATCAACGACAGCAAACATCCAGAACCAAAACCACAACCAGATGAGCCGGGACAACAGGACAGAACAGAACCGGACGGAACTGGGCAGAACCGAACGCAGCGAGCAAGCATGTGGGGACAGTGGACAGGAGCTGCTGCTGCTGCTGCAGCGCCTCCCAGGAGCTGCTGCTGCTGCAGCGCCTCCCAGGAGCTGCAGCTGCTGCAGCGCCTCCCAGGAGCTGCTGCTGCTGCAGCGCCTCCCAGGAGCTGCTGCTGCTGCAGCGCCTCCCAGGAGCTGCTGCTGCTGCAGCGCCTCCCAGGAGCTGCTGCTGCTGCAGCGCCTCCCAGGAGCTGCTGCTGCTGCAGCGCCTCCCAGGAGCTGCTGCTGCTGCAGCGCCTCCCAGGAGCTGCTGCAGCGCCTCCCAGGAGCTGCTGCTGCTGCAGCGCCTCCCAGGAGCTGCTGCTGTTGGTGCGTTTGAGTGGGCGGAGTCAGACTTCCGGAGTTCATGGCACTAAACACCAACCACACTTCCTGTCAGCGTTCTTCTCCTCCGCGGGTTTGATGCAGTTTCAACCAGAAATCAACTTTACAGAGAAGAAACAAAATGAACTAAAAACATTAAGTATTAAAATCATCTCAGAATTTAGTTTATTAAATCTAAACAAATGTTTATTTTTACTTTCTGCTTATGGATCAAACAAACTTTCGTTTTGTTTCTGGATTTTTCTCTTGAATGTTTAAACTTTTGGTCAACATAAAACCAGTTAATTTCTCTGGAAATCATTTCCAACAATGAGATAAAATTATTTTATTCTTCAGGCAGACGAGAGCATCTGAGAATATTTAGAAGATTTTCTATATAATTTATTAACTTATCAGTGTTTAACATAATGGAGGTTAGATATTTATTAGTTTTATGATAGAAACTTTATTTTATTCTTCATGTAGACACACTGAGAATATTTACTTCATTTTCTAAGTAATTTTTCTGAATTTAGTTGATTTTTTTAAAAACAAACAATTATCTAATATTTTTGAATCTATATCCAATTTTGTTTCTAATTTTGGTGCCCGGCTGGTTTGTTGATAGATAAATTATTAATAAGGAGTGACATGAATCCTGGTATAACTGCTCACAGTTCCTCCTATAATCACTTTAAATGTTTCATTTCTTATTTTCACAGATTTTATTTTAAATTTCAGTATTTTTTTATAACTTCTGGCAGACGGACGGTGACCTTCAGTTCATCTGGAAAACCTTTTTATTCATCATATCGCTGTTCTCCCTCCGGAAACTTTAGGAGCTTTTTCGCCGAGTTAGAGCTCAGAGTTAAGGATCTTAGCACGATAAATTCTCCTGTGGTCGTCAGAAAACGAGTAAAAAGTCGATCCCGACTCCGGCTTTCGAAGATTTAAAAAAATGTTTTGCTGTTTTAAGAGAAGAAATGAAGCGATTCAGGAATTTTGCACAGAATCGTTGAGGATCCAGAGAAGAAAGGTGAACAGCTGATCGGTGCAAAGACTGAAAAATGTACAGAAAGAAAAACGTCTCAGTTCATCCCGGAAGCTGAAGGTCATCTAAACCTGACCTCTGACCTCTGCAGGAGGAAGGCCTGTGAGCCGTGAAACTAATCAAACATCTTTAATCTGCCGTTTATCCTCGCTGCTTCTCTACCTTTTAGTAAAAACTCTGGATGAATTAATCAACGTCCCAGTGAAGCTGAAGCATATTGACGGATTTTAATCTGACATTTTATGATTCCTGCTCATCAGCTGAACTTCAGGTTGAAGTCTGGAGCGTTTAGAAACGTTTGAACTGATGAGATTACAGCAGCAGCCAGATGTTCCTCCGGCTCATCCAGCCTCCGGCTCTGCCGTTATAATCCGTCTGCCACGAAGCGCCGCTCGACCCGGAGCAAAAAACACCTGCACAACAACCACAGGACGGGTTCTACTGGTTCTGTTGGACCAACTGGACCATCGCCCTGGATCTGGTGCCACACAGAGGTTCACTTCCTGAAAGTTTTTCTGTGATGGAAGTTTTCACTCCATATTAGAGCAAATTTTAAAATATGAATATCAAACCTTAAAATAGAGAATGGATGATGGATGGATGATGGATGCATGGATGATGGATGGATGATGGATGGATTGACAGATGAACGGACGGATGGATGGACGGAGGGATTCTGTCTGAAAATAACAGGAATAATCCTAATCCTCTGGATCTTTGATCTTAAATCAGTTTCAGGTTCTGAGCATCAGGAGACAATTTTTCTCTCTCTCTTTTTATCGTTTTCTTTTCCTCCTGTGAAGAGCCATGGAGGTGAGGAAGAGGAGGATGATGAAGGTCACCCCCCTCTGAGTCGACCTGAGATCAGACGAAGGTCGCGGCGGCGTGGCGAGCCGCGACCTTCGGACCCGTCATCAGAACTCAGACAGGACCTTTGTTCTGTGAAAGGCCTTTGACTAGACCCCAGAGCCGACCAGAACCAGAACCGCTCACCTCCTCCCACACAGTCAGTACATTTCAGATCCACCCGACCAGAACCAGAACCAGCTGCTCTACTCTTAAACATGGCGGCAGTAAGTGATCTTTAACTACAGATTAGGAGAAAGGTTTTCTAGGATGGAGATCAGAAGATACTGCCTACTGACAAATGCTCAGCGGTTTCAAACCGTGATTCTGGTTCCTGCCGTCGTTGGAATCGGTTCAGCAGCTGGAGGGTGGGACTGGTTGCCTTACAGTGTCAGAATCTAACACTGCTTCATGGAAACTCACCAGTTTGGAAACATTTTCTTATTTTTTGGTTTTGGCTCCAACAGAAACTTTTTCTGATCAGATGATGAACAGCAGGATGTTACTACTGGAGGAAACGAAGAAGACGACAACAGGAAGTGGTGCAGGATGAAGAGCTGCAGGATTTTAATGACGTATCGCTTCACCAAACTTGAAGCGAACATGTGATTTTAATTTGTTTTCTTATTTAACATAAACAGCATTTCCAAAATTGTGTTTTTCAACATTAACAACATATAGTTTGTTTGTTTCTATAGAAACGACTCCTGTGTCAGGAATCAATAAACCCTTATAAATTCTACATATTCTAGTACTATATATATATATGTTGTTATTTATGCTGTACATTTATGCTGTACATTGGCGCTCTATAAAGAAAATCTTTTGTGTATTTATGAGGGTTTTTTTTTTTTTACATTTCTGCTGGTTAAATTTAGGTTTGTTGTCTCCACTGTCCCCACATGCTTGCTCTTCCTCTGCTGCTTTCCAGTCATATTAGCCTCTTTCAGCCTGAGCTCACAAAACCCACCACACACTTTGAAAAGACGTTTTACATTTTATAGACGCCTCCCGAAGGACACTGATTATTTGGTGGCTAAAAACACAACTTCATGTCTATTTCAGGTTTGAGAACAAAGAAAAAAAAACAAATAACGGAGGTTTATAGCCTAAGAACAGAAATGTAGATACGTATTTCACAGAAATGGTTCGTGTCTAAGAAAAACATGAACTAATGCTGTACAATGAGTAAAGTATATCCTTTTATTTCTTTAAAACTAAATCTTATTGTCGTAATAAAACTTAGCAGGTCTGACGACAACCAGCCAGTTTTCATGGCATGAAACGCTTCAGCTGAGATATTTTAGCTTCAGCTGAGATATTTTAGCTTCAGCTGAGATATTTTAGCTTCAGCTGAGATATTTTAGCTTCAGCTGAGATATTTTAGTTAACTTTGATTAAATGTGAGCCTGATAAAGGTCATAATAACAGCTCAGAGTGTACTCACCTCCCGGCGGACTGCAGTTGCTGCCGCGGCTCTCACTCTGAGCGGAGGAAACGGAGCCGCAGCGTTTAAACTGGCTGCGTGACGCGTTCACGGACCGTAGGAATGTTTACTCACCTTCAGCCACCGCCTCTCATCTAAAGTAAAGCAGAGGAGAGGGAGGTTTTTATTTCCTGTTTACCCTGTGAGCGTTTACATAAAATAAAATCAATCGAAAAATCCGTAAAATCTAATTTATAATTAAATAATATTTTTATTTATTAACAGAAACAAACAACATAGATTTTTAAAAATTCTAGAAAAACCACAAAATATGTTGTGGTTATATTTTTCTAACTTTAGCTCTTAATAACCTTTTTCAGAGGCTGGATTCAGTTTTTAAACGAAGAGCAGCAAATTCTCCCATTAGTCTTTAAACGCAACACTCAGTCAAGCTTCACATCGAAACAGAAACTAAATTTATGACCTAAATGTATTGAACAGGAGAAACAAAACTCTTAATGTGGTGCTGGGTTTGCATATCCATGTTTCTGTGTTTAATAAAAACTAACAAAAATGAACATGCGATTAAATATGATCTGTTTTTGTTAGGGTAAGGTGCTTGTTGCAGATGGATGTGAAATATAAAATGTTCCTGCAGATTTTTGTTATATTTTGTATTTATTGGCAGAATAATACGTTTACGGCTTTATGACTCTGTGCTTGATAAGGGTTTTTACATTACGGCAAGTTGATTTGATATTAAATCTATATATATATATATATATATATATATATATATATATATATATATATATATATATATATATATATATATATATATATATATATATATATATATATATATATATATTATTGTTCAGAAAGTGATCCTGGTTCAGTTCAGTCAATCTGTTTAACGGGTCGATCGTCTTGGTTCTGGTTCTGGTCTCATCTTGTTAAGGAATCATTTCTCCCCACTCCTTTAATAAATAATAGGCATTAGAAACGGAATTTTATTAAATTCAGTTTAATTACTAGAATCAAACTGGAAAATATCATGAAATATAAAATATATGCTTATGCTGTTATATTTAATTCTTCACTTCATGTTTAAATTTGATGAGTTCTTGTCTGGATTATTTGCTATGAACTAAAACTATAATAAAATTAAATGCTGAGTTAGTTTTTATTAAAGTGAAAACTACAGAAAATATTTTTCTATAGTTTATATTTCTCTCTGTTCCACATGTAAAGCAAATTTGGTGCATGAATAAATATAATTTCTTCTTTAAAATCATTATTATTAAGTTATTTTTAAGCATATGCATTGACTGATGGCACTTTATAAATTTCGTTGTTCTTGTGACAATAAAGATCTATCTATCTATCTATCTATCTATCTATCTATCTATCTATCTATCTATCTATCTATCTATCTATCTATCTATCTATCTATCTATCTATCTATAAAACAATTATTTTAATCACGGATAATGTAAAGCTGTCTGGAAACATAATTTCTATTAAATTTGATACAACAAAAGTTCCAGCCTGTTTGTTCCCCTTCTTGCAATTTATTTTCACTTTTTCAATAAAAATAAGTAAAATACCAAAAATCCGGTTTCGGTTTAACTTCCAGTAATCTTCAGCAGGTTTACATTGCATTAAAGTTATAGTTCATTCATTTTATGACTCGTTAAGAGCCCAATTTGCTGCTGTGGCTGTTTTCATGTCCGCTGCCTCGATCCTCCACCAGGGGGCGCCACCGTTCATGTTATGAGCTTTTCAGTCCAAGTAAAACAGGCGGAAAGGAATAAGGTCATTTAAACATATAAAACATGTTTATGTTAATTTCTGGAAGTGATCCTCCAGAGCCAAGCATTTTATTCATAAAGTTTATTTTAACTTTGGATTAATCCTGTCACTATTCAGCCACAAAGCAAATAAAATACACGGCAGAGTTTCTATTTTAAGTTTTAATTTGCATTCTAACATTTCCTAACTTATTCTTTTCTACTCCTCTTATATTTTTAGTTTTGCTGCAGCGGCTGGTGACTGAATGAGGCCATGAACTTTAACACATTTCTGCCTCTAATTGTCCTCGGCTCCGCGGTTTGTGGTTTTTCTGCAGGTCGGCTGGATGAACCGTCCAGCCGCAGCCTGCTGGGGGCGCTGTCCTCTGCCCGCTGCAGGTTTTGTTAGTTTTTGAGTGAAATCCTGAAGTGAATGCTCATTCTGTTTCATTAACATAATCCTGCTACCTTCCCAGTTATTGTGATAAAATGTTTTCATGTTCATTATGAAGCTAAAACAGGAGAAATAATATAAATAACCTAACACAACAAATGGATTACTTGTTGGAAAATGTGACATAAATAGTTTAAAATAATCCATATTCAGTTGATTTCTCATGCAGTTTTTAGTTTCTTACCTTTTCTGTTCCTCTTCTCATCATTTTGACTTGAATGTTTCCTGTTTTCTCTCCCAGCTGTTCTTCGTCTGATTAACTCACCTGGTTCTCATTTTTCTGATTACGTCTCTGTTTTGATTGCTGATTGTTTCCATGGATACCATCCTGATTCCTGCAGGGTTTTTTCTGCAGTTTATTCCTTATAAAAAATGTTTCACAGAGTTTTCGTCCTTTAACATTTTTGTTTCACATTCAGTGTTTTTGCTGGATGGTAGTTTTGTTGGAAGTCAGGATGCTGCCATCATGATGCTGGTGGTGGCAGCATCATGCTGGGGGATTCTTTACTCCAGCAGGAACAGGGGTTGACAGGTGAATCCCAACATTTTTTAAAAGGTGCAAGTTCTCCCCCAGATGGTTGCCATGGTAATTCCCAATGTGAAACTACAAACAAGCAACTTCTGTGAGAGGAAGATGAGTCGCATTTAAAGGGAGAGCAACTCAAAGATCCAACGGCGAGCCGGTCAGCAGCGATGGAAAAAGGAGTAAACTGGAAACTCGTGAATTGGGGAGAAGGAAACTCTGAAATTTCCTAATTAATTTCAAACATTTTCTAGAAAAAACATAACAATTTTCTCAGTAAAGTCAAATATTTAATACTTTTCTATTGCAAAAAATTACCACAATTTTTCTAGAAAATTTCTGAAATTAATCTCCAAATTTCTGAGTTTGTGGTGAAGGATTTTTTAATGCCTTTAATAAACCCACTTCACACACTGATGGTGTCTTTATCACTGTAATCACTTCTAATCATTAGAAATGGGGCTATTTATCTAAAAAGTGTAACCGATTCGATTCTCTTTGCTTTTTTTAGTTTTCTGCAGACATTCAGGAAAACTGAATGCAGAAATCTGAAGATGCATAAATATAGAAACATGCAGTGGGGAAGTTTTTGTTTTTTAATCACCTTTAAATGTTCCATAACAACTAACAAATATTAACATCAAAGTTAACCTGATTAAATATGAATTAACTCTGTGAAAAAGTAATTACAACAGCAGCCATCTTATTATTATTATTATTATTTATTTGTGATGAGTTTTCAATTAATCTGTTTATTTTATGATAATTAAGATTTAAATATTTGTATTCAAGAGTTTATGTTTTATAAAACATCTTTTGTTCAGTGGATGAAGACAGGACTGAGAGCCGGCGCCATGGAAACCAGCAGCCAATCACCTGCCGCCCTGGAGTTTGCAAACCAGCGTGTGGATCAGATGGACCAGATATTCATCTCCCATCTGAAACACACACACACACACACACACACGCACACACACACACACACACACACACTCAGCCTGCAGCCTGCAGCACATGCACTACAAACGCAGCGGTTTGTTAAGCGCAGCGACAGGAAGTGAGTCAGCTTTATGTGAGCAGCGAAGCCGCAGGAAGTGAGCAGGTGAAGAGAAACGAGTCAAAGTTTAAAATCAGAAAAAAATCATTTCATCACTTCAGATTCAACACATCGAGTCAACAAACAGAAATGTTCTGACACACAAACCAGAACCGCAGATTTACTCTGACAGTTTACTGGTTTCAGTCTCCCAGCTCTCCCAGTTTGTTTTGTCTTGTGGTTTCTCCAGTTTACGGCGGTCTGATCCCTCTGAGTCTGCAATCATCTCCCTCTGCATCTGCGCTGAAAGAAAGAGACAAAGAGTGTGTTTAGATTTAGAAACAGATGCTTTTGGTGTTTTCACAGAATGCTTCCAAACAACCTGCAGGAAGGAAGTGAGGTCATCGAGTCTCCATGACACAGGAAGGAGTTCAGCTGGAGCCCAGAGGAACGTCTGCTGAAGAACCCAGCTCCACTGGGAGGCACGGCAGAGGCAGCATGGTGCTGTGGGACTGATTGAGTGAGCGCCTCAAATCTGAACACAAAGATCCAGAGGATCCTCCGACCTCCGACCTCTGACCTGAACACTGAAAACATCCAAATACAACCAAACCGTTTCTGCTGCACACATCTCAGAGCAATGAAACTAAAACTAAATTAACCTAAAAACAACTTTTCAGCAAAGACAAGAACTTGTTTTGAGTTATTTGCTTAATATTGATGACAAAACTGACAGATTTTCACTTTTAACATTGAAAAACGTTTTAGAATAATTTAAAAATCCGTCAGTGGAACCAGAACGTCCAGGAATTACTGGATAAAAACAAAACAAGCTCCACTTTTCTTCTGAAAAGTTAGTTTTGTCTTATTTCAGTGGAAAATGATATTCGCAGGAAAAACTAGTTGAAAACTTGGTAAGATTTTGTGTTTTGTGGAAGAAAGAAAAAGATGAGCAATAATTATTCCTTCATGTGAGTAAAGTTTGAGTTAATGGAAAATGTTCAGAATAAAGTTTTCCTGCAGACGACCAACCTTTTTATTTTTTACATTTCCTCCATTTTAATGTGAAACTCCATAAAACCAAAAGGTCAGTTTCATCTCAGACACAACCTGAGTCAGGATTCCTCAGCCTGCAGCAGCAAAACTCTAAAATCAGCCGAAAAGTTTTAGATTTCAACCAGTTTGGTCCCAGTAGAGAAACTGGAACCAGCAGAGAGAGAGGCTGTCTGAACCTCCTCTTCGTCACTGTGCTCCTCCTCCTCTTCCTCCTCCGTCTGACCCAGATTTCAGGTGATGGTTTGTGTGTGAAAGTGAGAGGAAGAGCGCCGTCTGGTTAACCGAACTCGATTCCTTCACCGCTGACCTGAAACTCCTCAGCTTTACAATCGATTAAATCCTCACAACTAGTTTTAGATTGATCAATAATTTACAGATGAACTCCACAAACAGGGATTTTTTTCCTCTTTACAGATTTTTGCTTCATATCAAAATTTTTTGATAATCTTTAACATTTAAATGTGACAAAAAAGTAACAACTGAATAAATCTGCAGGGGTGTGAATACTTTTCTCAGCACCTCTGAAAGGAGAATCGATTCCAAATGTCTGAAAGCTGCTGATCATATAATCTACCTGCGAAAGGCTAACAGTTAGCTTTAAGCTAAAGAGATCCAAACTAAGCATTCGGCTAGAAGCTAAATATTTCATTAGTATGCTAATTTTATACCTCAAACTACATAGTTAGATTCCAGCTAAATATTTCGCAAATATGCAAATTTACTTGCCAGTAACCGGAAGTGAACTATCAAAATAAAAGCTGGTTCTTATGAACGTTGATATAAACTCTTTGTGTGACTGAACAGCATCAACTGTTGCAAAATATTTAGCTAGCAAGCTAAATATTTAGCAGCAAACTAAATATTTAGCTATTTAAATATTTAGTTTGAAACTCTGACATTTATAAATTAATACATAAAATGGCACAAAATATGAGTTGAAAAACAAAACCTCACTTTTTCACAGCAGATAAACAAAATCATATAATTCACAGAAAGTCTGATGCCAGAACAGTTGAGCTTTGGTCGAATCACCTTTGACCTTTTCAGAAAGGTCAAAGGTGATTTTCTTGTTTCTAGAACACAACTCTAGAAGACAAACTGTTCAGATAAATAAAAAGACTAAAATGGCATCAATAACCAGTTCATCATGAATCATAGAAAAGCAGCTAAAACTACAATTCCATAGAAATTTATTTTATCAAAAATATCTGCAACACAATTGCATAGATAAACACAAAATAGCTTAGATGATTTTTCTCTTTTCTGTAACAATAAGGAGAGAGTGCAGTGAATCAAGCGTTCCAGATTCTTCTTACATACCAGGGAATAATAAATATCTCACAATATATTACTCCTTAC
This sequence comes from Gambusia affinis, assembly GCF_019740435.1. NCBI lineage: Eukaryota > Metazoa > Chordata > Actinopteri > Cyprinodontiformes > Poeciliidae > Gambusia > Gambusia affinis. The sequence goes on along the minus strand of NC_057890.1, from coordinate 19,318,366 downwards.
GTCTTTTGGATTAAATGCTTAGGGAACCAATCAGACGAACAGAAACAAACTGGGAAAAAAAGGAAATTAAATAATTTTTCACAGATCAGCAGAGCAAACCGTACAGGAACAAGTCCTTCGAGAGATCATCTCTTCCTCTTTGTGCTTCAGCTTCAACAGATTCAACCAAAATCAGAAATGATCTAATGTGTTGTGGTAAGGTGGCGGCAGCAGGCAGCAGGCCTCCAGTTCAGGCGAACTGCTTGTAGAAGGCCACCTTCACGCGCTCGATCTGGTGGCACAGCTTGATGGCGGGGCCCAGCTTCAGGTCCATGCACTCCTGGACGGTGGGCAGCGTGAGCAGCAGCAGCGCCTGGCCGTCGATGTCCTGCACAACCACAGGACACGGGCCTCATAATCCAGACATACGGGATTATTCTGCTCAGATTAACAGCCTGCCTACAGCATCAACATTTACGTTAAACACACTTCCTGTGTTTTCATTCCTTATGTTACATTTTAAACTGTTTGTTATTCCAGGTGAACAGTTTATGACCGCAGAATGACACAAGATGGCCGCCGCAGCGCTCTGTTTATCTCAGTAAAGATGGCCGCCGCAGCGCTCTGTTTACCTGGGTAAAGATGGCCGCCGCAGCGCTCTGTTTACCTGGGTAAAGATGGCCGCCGCAGCGCTCTGTTTACCTCTGTAAAGATGGCCGCCGCAGCGCTCTGTTTACCTCTGTAAAGATGGCTGCCGTAGCATTTCACACAGGTTGGGTTGTTGTCATTCGGTTCTGGTCTCTCATGTTTGTTTGTTTCAAAACTTTTATAGTTTTTCAGTTAAAAATATTTTTGTTTTGTCGACTCAGATTTACCATTTCAGCCCCCTAGTGGCCGTGTGTGGTATTACAAGTTCAGATTATTCATGCAGAAATAGATTTTTCTGCTAACTGATCATATAACAGATTGTTCTGCGTCTCTCTCTCTCTCTCTCTCTCTGTGTCTGTGTGTGTGTGTGTGGGTGTATGTGTGTGTGTGTCTGTGTGTGTGTGTGTGTATGTGTGTGTGTGTCTGTGTGTGTGTGGGTGGGTGTCTGTGTGTGTGTGTGTCTGTGTGTGTGTGTGTGTGTGTACCTGCTCCTTGAAGATGTTGGCCAGTGATGCGCAGTCGGTGGAGTTGATGAACTGGACGACTTCGTCGACGCTCCATTCCAGCGGGTTCCGGTCCAGAACCAGCTGGCCGTCCTCCTGCTCCACCTGAACGGATCAGAACGAGACTCTGACTGCTGGGTTCTGGTTCTGGTTGGATCTGGACCTGCAGGTCGGTGTTTCTGTCTCACCTTGACGTCTTTCTGCTGCCGCCTGTTGTTCTGGCTGCAGGTGGGCAGGGAGCGGGTCGAGCGCCGGCGCCCATCTGGAGGCCGGCGGTCGGCGCCGAATGGTCCGGAGCCAAACGATCCGAACGCCTGTTACCATAACAACATTTACTGGACAGTAAATTTACATTATTGCCATAAACAATAATATTTTGATTTAATCTATTTTCAAGTGAAATAATGGTAAACTTTTTTTAACCAACATTTTAAAAAATTCAAACTAAAAAAACAAAACAAATAAGAGAACCAAGATGGCTGCCGGCACTGAGCCCGGTTCTGGTTCTGGTTCTGCTGGAGGCTTCTACATGCATGCCCAGTATGAGGGACTACTGTAAACTCACTTGTCGCCCCCTGCTGGCCAGGAGGACTGACTGCTGCGGGTCGAATCTGCTGAGAAACTTTAAACTAATTTGAATAAAAAACTGAACAGAATTAAAGGGATTGTTGGATTTTTGTGAGACTGAATTGAAATTATTATTTGCTGTGAATTAGAAATAAACTGCAAAACTGAAGTTTCAAAAATTGGCTATCTGAGAGCAAACAAAATGATGGAAATGTAAATTATCCATAGTATTAATTGATTAATGGTCTCAGGCTCACCGCGGCGCTGAAGGCTCTGCGCAGCGTCGCGGCCCGGCGCGGCCGCCCGCCGCCGCTGGTCGCCTCCACAGACGAGGCGTCGGTCTGATCGTCTCGCGGCTCGGAGCTGCTGCCTTCACTGCAGGACTGCATCAGCTCTTCATCCTCCTCCTCTTCCTCATCGCTGTCCTGGAGGAGAAATCAGGGTTAAAGTTCAGCTCCACAGCCCACAGCATGACACTTCCACTACTGGCTGGTCATTTTAAAGAACCTCCATTTTATACAAACAGTCACTGTATAGAGACACATGATGGAGATTATTTTCTATCAATAATTAATTAATATCGATTAAAAAAACCACAAGACATTTCCACATGATAAGTAAATTATCTGCCAGTGGAACTTTTGTTTTTTAATCAACATTAATGAATTATTTCCATAAAACAAGTTTCTATGTTTGCAGAAATTATTTTTTTCTTATTTGAAGTGTACCGAGAGATTTACAGTAGAAACTAGACAGAAATAATTGATAATCTTGTTTTTACAGTGTGTGTGTGTGTGTGTGTGTGTGTGTGTGTGTGTGTATTAGTTTCCTCAGATCAGATGGATTTTATAGCAAACTGTAAATAATTAAAGCTTCAGCTAAAATAAAACCTGAATTCAAACATTTATAATGAATCAGTTTCAGTGAATCTGTTCGTTGCAGATGAACTGATTCCTCTGACCAGAGGAGATCCTGCAGTCGTGTTGGACGAGCGTCTCTTCTTCTGGACGAAGATGGCCTTCCTCTTCCTCCGCCGGCGCACCGGTTTGGCCTCGTCTCCGGCTGCCGCCTTGGGGAGCCGCCTCTTCTTTCCATAGTAATATGCTGCAGCAGAGGACAGAATGATGCTGCAGCAGAGGACAGAATGATGCTGCAACAGAGGACAGAATGATGCTGCAGCAGAGGACAGAATGATGCTGCAGCAGAGGACAGAATGATGCTGCAACAGAGGACAGAATGATGCTGCAACAGAGGACAGAATGATGCTGCAACAGAGGACAGAATGATGCTGCAGCAGAGGACAGAATGATGCTGCAGCAGAGGACAGAATGATGCTGCAGCAGAGGACAGAATGATGCTGCAGCAGAGGACAGAATGATGCTGCAGCAGAGGACAGAATGATGCTGCAACAGAGGACAGAATGATGCTGCAGCAGAGGACAGAATGATGCTGCAGCAGAGGACAGAATGATGCTGCAGCAGAGGACAGAATGATGCTGCAGCAGAGGACAGAATGATGCTGCAGCAGAGGACAGAATGATGCTGCAACAGAGGACAGAATGATGCTGCAACAGAGGACAGAATGATGCTGCAGCAGAGGACAGAATGATGCTGCAACAGAGGACAGAATGATGCTGCAACAGAGGACAGAATGATGCTGCAGCAGAGGACAGAATGATGCTGCAGCAGAGGACAGAATGATGCTGCAGCAGAGGACAGAATGATGCTGCAGCAGAGGACAGAATGATGCTGCAGCAGAGGACAGAATGATGCTGCAACAGAGGACAGAATGATGCTGCAGCAGAGGACAGAATGATGCTGCAACAGAGGACAGAATGATGCTGCAGCAGAGGACAGAATGATGCTGCAGAGGACAGAATGATGCTACAGCAGAGGACAGAATGATGCTGCAACAGAGGACAGAATGATGCTGCAACAGAGGACAGAATGATGCTGCAGCAGAGGACAGAATGATGCTGCAACAGAGGACAGAATGATGCTGCAGCAGAGGACAGAATGATGCTGCAACAGAGGACAGAATGATGCTACAGCAGAGGACAGATTGATGCTGCAGAGGACAGAATGATGCTGCAGCAGGACAGAATGATGCTGCAGCAGGACAGAATGATGCTGCAGACTCACTGTATTTGGTCTTGGTCTGGACGGAGCAGTTCTCGGGGCAGTTGTCGGCCACGAGGTCGGGGCCCAACAGGTTGGGGCAGCACTGCAGCTTCACACAAACCTTCCTGCAGAAATCTGGGATCTGCTCGGCCAGGCGCACGATGCGGACGGTGGAGCGATACGTTTTCCCCTTGTACCTGAGGACAGAAGCAGAAAGAGTCAAACGGTTTCTATGGAAACGTTTTGGTTGAAATAAAACAAAACTTCAGTTTCTTTAAATGTTATCGTCAGATTATTTCAGCTGCGCTGTAACTGAAATAATCTGACAATGAAACTAGGACTTTTTAATCAGTAGAGTAAAACTAGACCACGTGTGTCAAACTGGAGGCCTGGGGGCCAAATCTGGCCCGCTGTAGCTTCTCATGTGGCCCTCTGAACTAACAAGATGCCACATTATCGTCTGTAATCCGGTTTACTGTCATTCATGAACGTAAATATTAAAATTTATCACAAATATTTCTAACTCAGAAAACAGTGGTGGAGAAGGACCTGATTTGTTTCAGGTTATTGGATCCAAATGCAGCTTTTTATTGATTTTAAACTGGCTTATCGATGCATTCCGGCCCTTAAAGAACACTGAGGATGATGAGGTGAAGAAGAGTTTTCTTGTGCCGCTGCGCCGTCGCTCTGGAGGAAAACGGTTCCTCCAGCAGGTTTTTCTGAACTGCAGCAGGGAGCGATGCGACCGACCCAAACATTAAACCAAACATTAAATCCTGCCTGACTGCTGAGGAAGCGAGGTGCTGTGAGTTTGTCCTACTTAGCTTTGAGCGTTTCCTCCTGGCTGTCCCAGCTGGGCTCCTGTAGCTGCTGCAGCTCCTTCAGGACGCGGCCCGGCTTGTAGGCGGCGTTGATCAGCATGCTGAGCAGCTGCAGCACAAACAACCAAACGCCCGGTCAGGAGGAGGAACTGTGGCTGAACGCGGTGCCGTCGGCTGCGGCTCACCTCCTTTAGTACCAGCGAGCATTTCCCGGGCCCCACGGCGCGCGGCAGCTCCGCGATGCGGCCCTTGTTCAGGTACGGCCCCGAGAAGCAGCGGTGGTTCACAAAAACCCGGGAGCAGCAGTAGCGGCCATTCGCCGCGCCTGACCGGGAAATAAACGGACGTCAGCAGGAGGTTAGCATTCATCCAGCCAACGAGATTTTAAAGGTTTTAGGTTCATGTGTTTCAAGCTGAACTTTGTTTCCTCCTGAATCAGCAGGAAAACCTGGATGAACAGATGGAAGTTGAAAACACAAAAACAATAACTAATTGATGGATGGATGCAAAAAGTGAAAAATGATGGACTGATGGACAAAAAAGGAAGAAAAAGAAAATTGATGGAAGGATGAGAAAACTAATTTAAAAATTGAATGGAAAACTCAGGCTGCACAGTGGAGCAGTGGGTAGAGCTGTTGCCTTGCAGCAAGAAGGTCCTGGGTTCGATTCCCGGCCCGGGGTCTTTCTGCATGGAGTTTGCATGTTCTCCCTGTGCATGGTGGGTTCTCTCCGGGTTCTCCGGCTTCCTCCCACAGTCCAAAAACATGACTGTCAGGTTAATTAATCTAAATTCTCCCTAGGTGTGTGTGTGTGTGTGAATGGTTGTGTGTCTCTGTGTGTCTCTGTGTTGCCCTGCGACAGACTGGCGACCTGTCCAGGGTGACCCCGTGACCCCGCCTCTCGCCCGGGACGCAGCTGGAGAGGAACCAGCAACCCTCCTGACCTCATTAGGGTGACCAGAAAATGGATGGATGGAAAACAAAAAAACAGGGTAAGGTTAGGATATTTTTTCTCCATCAATGTTTTAAGACGACCAAATAAACTAAAATGTAGTTTATTAAAAACAAACTAAATTCTGGTCTTGCACTGGGAACCAGCAGATCCCGTCCAACTGAACCCAAACTGGGATGGAATGACTCAGACCAGTAAAGACAGAACCGGGACCAGAGCCGAGGCCACGCCCACTGATTATCCAGGCTGATGAATATTCATGAGGAAGTGGGCGAGGGGGTGATGATGATGATGATGATGATGATGATGATGATGATGATCTTGTTTAACCTGAAGAGAGATTTTCCCTTGAACTCGTTACATTAATTACTGGGTTAATTACCCGTATCCATGGCGACGGGCTGGCAGGTGTTAACAGGAGGAGCTTCGGCCGGCGGAGCCGACCTGCAGAAAGAACAGAACAAGTCAGAAAGCAGTGGGGGAGGGGCAAGGAAGATCTCAGGTTTCTCCTACAAACAGAAAGTGATTTTATAATAATAATAATAATAATAATGAGATAAAAAGTCAAATGTGAACCACGGGATCTATCTGATGACAATTTAATGCTGGAATAAAACAACAAAAATATTAAATACTGAAATAATTACGCATCATTTTAACACAATATATCTAATATTTAGTTGTGTAAATAATAAACTGTTGACATATTTAAATCATTTTAAACACAATTTGACCTAACGTTATTCATTTTTCTGGAATCCTTCCTAAAATTACATCCAGAAATGTTTTCAAACTATTTCAAGTTTCTTTCCGTCGGCCTCTTTCCTCCAACCCGTCTTTTGAACATGGCGCCGTTTCTTACTGTTTCTCCGGCTGAACGACGGCGATCTTCTTCTGCTTCTGGCCTGCAGGACGACAGAAACACGACCAGGAGACGACGTCTTAATGCCGCAGACACACAACAAACACAGTTTAATGCGACGGCTGCCGCTGCGCCACTGTGGCAGTACGTACAAACAGGCCTGAGCGGCGGGGTCAAAGGGTAAGCGTTGGCCTCACACCAGCCCACTGGGAAGATGTCCATGGACTCCACATCCACGATGCACTCTGACTGCGGCTGCAGCACGCCTGCAGACAGGTGGCGCTGTTTGTCATGGATGTTTTCTAACTCCTCCCCCAGAGGGCAGCGAGCAGAGAGAATACCTTCCAGCCGCAGCCACAGCAGGCGGCCGCGGACCCGACTGATCCGGGCCACACACACTTCCTCCGGCCGCGCCGGGTTCACCGCCTCCAGCCACATGTCCTCAGCAAAGCCTCGAGTGTGTCCGGTCTGACACACACACACACACACACACACACACACACACACACACACACACACACACACACACACGCACACACACAGAGGAGGCAGTTAGTTTAACTCTCACAGCGGGAATCTAAAATAGTTTTTCTATGTTTGGCAGCAAAAGTGTTTCCTTCATGTTACTCTGTAAGAAAAGCTAAATATAAAATATAAAATATGATGAATTTAATTATTTAACACATCAGGCTGGGAGTTTGATGCCAATGAAAACATGAAGACAAATTTAGATTGTTTCATTTCACACTATGACTGCAGCTCAACATGGAGTTTAGAAAGAGTCAGAAATTAGCAGCAATAATTCAGATTATTCAGTCTGAGAGCAAAACGGGTTTTCAGTTTTCACCATGCTATTCATTCATTCATAAATGTCACAATTTCAAACCAAATGTTTCATAAACAAGCTATTTAAGCAGAACTGCTTCAAACTAAGTATTTTGTTAGTAAACTAAATATTTAGCATCTAACTAAATAATTATTAAGCTAAATAGTTAGCTTTACGCTAAATAGTACAAATGTTCCTTCTGTTCTGAGGGTTTTAATAGAAATATATTTGAATCATTTTTTGCTTTTTCTCATAACTGATGATAATTTTGAGTTAGTTTTTAGTTTAAATAACATGGTTCGTTATTCCCGTCCTTACATCAAGAAAGCAGGCGTCTGGCGCCGCCTCGGAGCCGGTCTGCTTCAGGTAGTCGGCCCAGTCAAAGTCCGGGCCCTCGTAGCCCCGGGGCCGCTCCAGCGCCACGCCGTTCTTCAGACACCACTGGATCGGCAGGATGCCTGGCGAGTTGGCGTGGCACACGGCGGAGCGGGGCGTGGCGTCGGCGCAGAGGTCGTCCAAGGTCACCTGGAAGTAGGTGTCGCTGTAGACCTGGACAGGAAGCAGAACCGGGATTTGTCAGAGCATCTGGACTGGAAGCTGCTCATTTTATTAATCTGGGTTTTGATTTTTACCTCAGAGTGGCCAGCTTTCTATTATTCCTATCTCAGTTTGACGCAGCAGGAGCTCCGGTCTGTTTAAAGTTTAATCCTTGTTAACATGTCCAAATGTGTTTTAACTTTTGACTTTTCTTGAACCTCAGGAAAAGAAGCCGTTGTCACGGCAACTGCTACTGGAAATCTGAAAATAATCTAACTAACTTTTATGAACTGTTGCTACTCCTGCTTGGTGGATTTTACATTTAAGGAAAAACCAGAATTATTAATCTGACTTTCCCCTCCAGCTGAATTCCTCTGGACCAGGAATGTTTCTGGTTTCACTGCCCTGATTGTTTTTACCATGACTAGTAAATATTGTTTCTGTATCAATAACTTTGATTATTGATCAAAGTGAGAGAAGTTTCTGGAATGTTGTTATGAGCTGAAAGGCAGAAGAACTTTCCTTCTGATTCATTCTCTGGAATCCAACGACGTCAGGAAGGAGGCCGACTTCACAGAAGCATGCAAAGAATCCTGCAGCGCAGCCTGAGAGACAGCTGCAGCATGGCTGCAGCACGGCTGCGGCACGGCTGCACCACGGCTGCGGCATGCGCTGGGCCGTGCATCATGGCGCCTCTTTAGCTCACCTTGGTGACGGAAACGGGCCGGATGAGGAGCTGCTCCCACGGAGAAACCATCTCCAGCTTCATCCCGGTCCTGAAGGCGTGTCTGGGCAGGTCCGCGTGGTCCTGGTAACCATGGTGACCAGCCAGAGGTTTAGCACAAACCGGCGCCATGTTTAACGACGGAAACGGGAAGGTTCAAGAAATCAAAAACAAGGAAGAATTCTGCCAATATTTATAGAATTATTCACAAAGATTATCAATAAATTCTTAAATTGTTTTCTGAGAATTAAATGGGTTTCCCAAAATGGCCGCCATGACTGAGCGGTAACCATGGCGACTGACCTTGAACACTTCCAGCGGCAGCGAGTCCTTCTGTCCGTCCGCCTGCGCGACCCGCAGAGCCTGCTGCCAGTCACAGTCGCTAAGCAACGGCCTGAGCTCTGATTGGGCAAAGCAGGATGATGTCATAGGTCACTGTCTGACCATCCAATCAAAACATTTTCATACCAAACAAAGCCGAGGTGCAGAGCTGGCAGTCCGGCCCGGTTCTGACCCGGTTCTGACCTGCAGGCGGCTCCAGGGTCAGCCAGTTCTCCAGGGCCCAGCCCAGAGGGCGGAGCCTCACGTCTAGGTAGAACAGCCAGGTGTCCCGCGCCTGGTGCCGCTCGCTCAGTCCGACGGGCCGCAGCCGGAGCCGGCCGCCGACGTTCTGGACCACCCGGACCGGCCAGTACAGCAGCGGGTCCGAAAGGTTCTGCAGCTCCAGAACCGAGCCGGCCACGATCAGATCCACCGTGTTTTTCCCTCGCAGCGGCTGGAGGAACAACAACTGGGTCAGGATGGCTTGGTTCTGATCAATACAGTCGGTACTGATGTTCTGCTGGTGGAACTGGGCTGACATCAGGACTTCATGGTTGTTCAAACTTTAATAATCACTGACAAGTGACTGAAATATTTTCTGTTATTTTTCATGAAAAATAAAATCAGTTAAAACTTGATGAAAATCTCTGATGTTTTAAATCTTGATGATGTCATAAAACCAGCAGTTTTTACGAGTGGGAAGCGACTCACCCCCTCCAGCAGGTTGGCCGGCGCCGTTCTGGACCCGGTCAAGTCCTGAACCAGGAACTCTGTCCAGTCGCTGTATTTCTCCCTGATAGCTGCAGAAAGATTAGCATCAATAATTAGTTAGTAAATAACTAAACTACATCACTAGGGATCATGAGTTATAAATTATCATGAGTTATTATGAATTATCATGAGTTATAAATTATCATGAGTTATTATGAATTATCATGAGTTATCATAAATTATCATGAGTTATTATGAATTATCATGAGTTATCATGAATTATCATGAGTTGTTCCCATTGGTTTGCTGCAGACATGTTCAGGCTTCATGGAGGAATGGAAGCAGGAAAACTGAAACTGGAACGTTTTAGAAAATGGTTTCTGATGAAACAATGAGCAGAAAAACATTTTCATTCTGATCAGATCAAACGTCTCAGATTCATCCATAAACATCCCAAACACAAAAGAATAAATGTTGATTTCAGAGTCAGAATGAAATGAGACGAATCAGAAACCAGATCTTCAGATTTCAACACAAAGCTTCAACTGATAAAACTGAACTGATTAAATTTTTTTCCCAAAAATGGCAAACATGTTTGAATGAAATGATTCTTTGAACTTTTTCATAACCTGATAAATGAAGTTTTAATCGGATGAAATCAGAACAGAAGAGCTTCAGTTATCAGCAGATTGATCTTCAAACAGAAAGATGTTAAAGTTTAGAACAATGAACATGAGAACCAGAAAAACTGACCATGCTGCAGTTTAAACACCAAAATAAACCAGCTGAACGGCTCCGTTAAGTTTGTTTTGGCAGCAGTTTGCTTCCTGTTGGCAGGAAGAACCTGCAGGCGAGAAGCTGCAGGTTCCTGCAGATGTACTGAATGTTTGTAGATGTTGTTCTCTGGTTTGGCTCTTTCATTGGGAGCCAAGTCGCCTCCGTTCGGCTTCCTGATATTTGCTTCCTGCTCTCCGTCTCTTACTGGAAGTTATTAAATGCGCTGCGTCACTCAACTGAAAAGATTTACAGATTATATTTCCTCAGAAAACAATCTGATTAATATGAGAGGAAATGTTTTACTCAGACATTCCCAGAAAACATTTTCGTCATATTTTTACAGGATGAAAACAATTTTCTCTTAAATTTTAGATTTTTATATTTGAGATGTTTGTTGAGATTAAAGTGAAACTGAACCAAATTCCTTATTTGTGAAAATAAAATGGGCCAAAAAAACAGATTCTGGTTTGTCTGGAATAAAAAAGCTAAAATATTTAAACAACACAGTTAGAAATTATGTTTATCATTAACAATGTTATTAATTCTCATCATTTATTTAGGTTTTTCAATCTTATAATTTTAAAAGTTATATTACTTGGATCATCTTTAATACTGGCCGATCATCAGAAGTTTTAATTCCTACCAAAATAAAAGGTTCTGTATTCGGTTCTGCATACAGAACCAGCAGGAAAAACCCAATCGGATCGACCCAAACCAGATCCGAAATGAACAAAATCCATTTTCTTTCTGTCCGGCTGACAACTTGGTTCCCAACAAGAGAGAAGAACCAGAACCAGAACCAGAACCAGATCCAGAATTACAGGCCCGGTCCATAAGTGTTTTTATTTTCAGTTTTGAGTAATCGTTTCTGCTTTCAGACTCTTTTTCTCACTTTACTTTTGTTTGTGTGAATATTTACTGGAACAGCCGTGTGTGCGTGTGCGTGTGTGTGTGTGTGTGCGTTTGTGTGTGTGTGTGTGTGTGTGTGATGTAATCATCAAGTGAGAAGCTGTGGCTTTTAAAAAGCAGCAGTTGTGTTTCACTCTCAGACGTTTAACGTTTATCGGTGATAAATTCAGAGAAGTTTCTTCGTTTGGTTTCAATTTGGCGTCGACTCTAAAAAAATCAGGGTTTTAAACTAAATTATTTCAGTAAAATGAATCAATAAGTTGATTAATAAGCCGCCGGTTTTCTTGACCGCAACGTTCTGATGGTTAGTAGGAACTTTATTTTCTCTCCATCTGCAGAGAGTCGTTCAGAAATAGAAGAACTATTTTTACAGATCCTGTCCAGATTATCTGCTCAGAGCGAAGCTGCTGAAATTAAAGATGATGTAATCTGAAATAAACAGATCAGTTCTCACAAACCGCAGCTTGAGCAGCTCATCCTCCAAGCAAACTAAGGAAGATCTGCTTCTGAAACATTTGCATGTTTTTAAGTAAAATGTCCAGAAAATTCACAGAAATTTGTGAAAAGCTGCAGTTTCCTGTTCTGCTTCATGTGCAGGAGGTTTGAAGAAGATGTTAATGATCTGGATGTGAACAGAGGAGTTCATCAGGACCGGATCAACTCCCATTTCATTTCCACCTAGGATAATCTGAGAATAAAGTATTAGTGTTTTATGAGAGAGCAGAGATAACAATTACCTCAGTTAATATCAAAGTTTCAAGCATCTATCATCCTGATGTGAGTGAAAACTCTTCACATCACACTGAGACTAATCTGGTTATTGAGTCATTTCTGTTTTAACTACATCTATAAATTTCAATCATGGAAATCATGCGAAGACTGGGGATGAGTATTTATCGCATCGTTTATCATTTATCGTGATAAATGATTAAAAAATGTTTAGCTATTGTCACAATAAACTCCAGTTGGTGAAATTAAACAGTTTATATTGTCTGGATTATTACAGTTACTATTTTATATAACATCAACATGAAAACCTCAGACTGAACATCAATACAGGAATGATCTGGGGATTAATTATTGATTAGCTGATTAATAACTGGATACAGATGCTGATTAATAGGATGTTTTTTACAGAACCAGGTGAAGCTAAAACTGCATGTGGACGAGTTTTGACTGAACAGATTGATATTTAATATCTGTTCTTTCAGCAAATAATCTGTTCACTCCAGTTAATGATTTATCAATTAATACATTAGATGATTATTTCAATAATTTATTACTTACGATTAATCATTTCAATCCTATTTTAGATTCTTGTTTTTAAGACAATTATAATTTTGTCTTTTTCTGCTGCTGTGAAAACTTTTTTCCCATCATGTGATCAATAAAGTTCATTTGATTTAATCCAATCTTAAATTATGGATTACAGTAACCTCCTGTGCTGCTCACTTTGCAGGGAATGAAAGAAAAATTTAAGTTCCCAACGATTTCTGCAGCCAAAATATAAATATAAATACATATAAACACTGAAACTGAGCAAAACTTTAAATTCTTCTGAGGTTAATAATAAAGATGAATGAATGAAATTAAAAATGAAAATTAATATAAATCTAATCAATATTTGACTGATGTGAAATACTTTCTGTGTTTATGAAGAAATGTGATAATCAAAGATGGCCGCCGTTATATTCTTCCTCACAAACAGGAAATGTTTTCATAAAGTTTATGGAAATAAAATCAGCTCAAACAGCAGCTAAATGTTGAATTCTTTATGGCACAAAACACGATTTATTACTAAAATGTGAATAAAAACTATTTAATTTCTCTGTTGTTTCCAGGCAGAAATCAACTTCCTGGTTCGTCGCTCTGAACAGGAAGCAGATCAACCCAGTTTATGAGTAATTAGCTACATTTGTTCAGCCTGAAGTGAAAAGAAGAAGCCCCATTTCAGCCGTGCACACACACACAAACACACACACACACACAAACACACACACACACACAAACACACACACACACACACACACACAGGTCTGGCAGGCAGGAAGCTGGTTGGTGAATTCATTATGCAAATCCTCAGTCAAGAGATTTTCTGCAAGCAGCTACTGAAGCACATGACCAAATGGAGCCTGAAAAATTAGAAAACTACGTCCTAAACACACACACACACACACACACACACACACACACACACGCGCGCTTATGTCTGTTCTTGTCTAACGCTGCAGCAGCGCCTCAACCTGATTGGCTGATCCTGATGAATGAGTGAGCGAGTTTTACCGGAGAGCAAGGTGCGTTCAGACCGACAACCTTCTCCCTCCTAATGTTCCCTGAACGCATCACGCTGCGTTCATTTACTTTATTTTGTTCTCCAGTATTTCTTGAACAACTATTTCTTAGTTTTAATTGAGTAGAAATAATTAATTTTTGGTCCTCCTCTCACCTGGATAGATTTTTACTTTTTAATTACATTTTTATGTTTTCTCAGGTTTTCTTTGACACTAAAATAATTTTTTGATCTGAAAAATTGAACTGAGACAAAAATGTAAAAACAGATGAAATGTGGAAAAGGGTGAAACTTTTCTCAGCTCTTTTTAATGTTCATAATTCATAATTAAATACTAATTATGAATAATCTGAGGATTGTGTCCTGAAACAGAATCGTCTGTTTCAGATCTCTGATTATCTTGCAGATGTTTGTTATTTCACAGAAAAGTCTGAATTTCTAGACACATCCAGAATATTTTACGGTGATTTCTACTGAGATATTAATATTCATTTATGTTTTGTTTGACTTCTGGATCCGTTTGAGTCCCAAAGAGAAACAAATAAAACAGTCCATGTTTCAACAGAAACAACGTCACGTTTTCTGTTCTGTCTGCGTCTCTGATGTGAGAAAACCATCCAGAACGTTCTTCCTGCGTCCGCACAAACCGATGCATTATGGGTAGAAAAATGAGAGAAAGCTGAGAAAAAAAAACACAAAAAGAAATCCAAAGAATCATTCACCTTAAAACTTACTTTATGTTTCTAATCCTCATTTTAAATGGTCCAATCAGAAGCTACCAAGTTCAGCTCAAACTGGAATCAAGCGATCTGATTGGACGATCTCTTGCTGTTGGACTGATGACCTTCAGACAGGAAGCCGTTTAATTTTATTTATTTTTTATCAGAGCTCCACGTTTCTGTCTGAACCACCTCGCTTTATCAGCGCAGCGCAGCAGCGTGTGTGTGTGTGTGTGTGTGTGTGTGTGTGTGTGTGCGTGTGTGTGTGTGTGTGTGTGTGTGTGTGTTATCTCAGGGAAGACACTCGCTCAGCACTCGCCTACAGAGCAGTGAGGAAGAGGAGGAGGACGAAGCATGCGGCTGGAGCAGCTTACCTGTTCTCAGGTAAATGTTCTCTGAGAAGTGAAAGAACAAAACGAGACGGAAACAAGTTAACACAGGTGTAAGCTATCACACACACACACACACACACACACACACACACACACACACACCAGAATATAAATTTATAATAGGAGGTATTTTAAAAGCAATAATAATATTCTTTTCCTACATTTTGTAGAAACTCAGGAGTTCAGAGTCGATGTTCAGTTTTGTTTTAAACGGATTAAAAAGTTTTTACGGTTTTTTTAAAAGTTGGTCGGATTTCATTCAGGAGTTAAAATCACAGCCAAACCAGATCAAACTGATCGATCAATCATTAATTGGACTATTGACACTGAACAGGCAATTCGCTGAAAGAAAAACAGCTAATTTTTATTTTTTATTCGTCAATTAAATGTTGAGAAAAATATCAACATTTTACATCTAAATGAAAAACAACCTTCAATCAGAACTCGACTAGCCACAACTTTAACATCTTGTAAAAAAATCTCCTGTTGGTCACCAGTTACTAATCAATAATCAAAAATCAATAATCAATAATCAATAATCAATGGTCTTTGCTCTGTATTGCTGTTCAGCTTCTCTCATGTTGATGGATTTTTAACTGCAGATTCAAACTTTCATTGAAGTAAGAAAAACATTTATTTAACAAATTCAGCTGAGACCAGAACCAGAACCTGAACCTGAACCAGAACCAGAACAAGAACCAGAACCAGAACCTGAACCAGAACCAGAATCTGAACCAGAACCAGAATCTGAACCAGAACAAGAACCAGAACCAGAATCTGAACCTGAACCAGAACCAGAACCAGAACCTGAACCAGAACCAGAATCTGAACCAGAACAAGAACCAGAACCTGAACCAGAACCAGAACCAGAACCAGAACCAGAACCAGAACCAGAACAAGAACCTGAACCTGAACCAGAACCAGAACAAGAACCTGAACCTGAACCAGAACCAGAACCAGAACCAGAACAAGAACCAGAACCTGAACCTGAACCAGAACCAGAACCAGAACCTGAACCAGAACCAGAATCTGAACCAGAACAAGAACCAGAACCTGAACCAGAACCAGAACCAGAACAAGAACCAGAACCAGAACCAGAACAAGAACCTGAACCTGAACCAGAACCTGAACCAGAACAAGAACCAGAACAAGAACCTGAACCAGAACCAGAACCAGAACCAGAACCAGAACCAGAATCTGAACCAGAACAAGAACCAGAACCTGAACCAGAACCAGAACAAGAACCAGAACCAGAATCTGAACCAGAACAAGAACCAGAACCAGAACCTGAACCAGAACCAGAACCAGAACCAGAATCTGAACCAGAACAAGAACCAGAACCAGAACCTGAACCAGAACCAGAATCTGAACCAGAACCAGAATCTGAACCAGAACAAGAACCAGAACAAGAACCAGAACCAGAATCTGAACCAGAACAAGAACCAGAACAAGAACCAGAACCAGAACCAGAACCAGAACCAGAACCAGAACAAGAACCTGAACCAGAACCAGAACAAGAACCTGAACCTGAACCAGAACCAGAACCAGAACCTGAACCAGAACCAGAATCTGAACCAGAACAAGAACCAGAACCTGAACCAGAACCAGAACCAGAACAAGAACCAGAACCAGAACAAGAACCTGAACCTGAACCAGAACCTGAACCAGAACAAGAACCAGAACAAGAACCTGAACCAGAACCAGAACCAGAACCAGAACCTGAACCAGAATCTGAACCAGAACAAGAACCAGAACCTGAACCAGAACCAGAACCAGAACAAGAACCAGAACCAGAACCAGAACCTGAACCTGAACCAGAACCAGAACAAGAACCTGAACCTGAACCAGAACCAGAATCTGAACCAGAACCAGAACCTGAACCAGAATCTGAACCAGAACCAGAACCAGAACCTGAACCAGAATCTGAACCAGAACCAGAACCAGAACCAGAACCTGAACCAGAATCTGAACCAGAACCAGAACCAGAACCAGAACCAGAACCAGAACCTGAACCAGAACCTGAACCAGAACCAGAACCAGAACCTGAACCAGAACCAGAACCTGAACCAGAATCTGAACCAGAACCAGAACCAGAACCAGAACCAGAACCAGAACCTGAACCAGAACCTGAACCAGAACAAGAACCAGAACCTGAACCTGAACCAGAACCAGAACCAGAATCTGAACCAGAACTAGAACCAGAACCAGAATCTGAACCAGAACCAGAACCAGAACCGCCTGCTGACCAACTGGACTTGAAACCAGCTTTTTATCAATTATTCTGACAATTAATCAGCATGTTCTAATTAATCAACAGTTGTTGCCTTCATGCAGCCTTATCAGGGCTTTAATGAACTCCTAATCTGTTGACCTTTGACCTCTTACATCAGCTGAACTGAAAGCAGAGCTTTTCAGAACTGAACCAGCGGCTCCTGTTACTGAGGTCAGACGGCGTCCCGGCGGAGGAACTCGATCCGTTATCAGACGTATTTCTGAGCCGCTTCTGCCTCATCGGCAGAGACGATGAATTCTCCAACGAGTCGAACAATCGGGTCAAACCAACGTTTTGTCAGCCAGAGGAGGAATGAGGAGAACAAAGTGGTGAATAATCATATAAATTATTCCGGCTTCGGGAAAATGTAAATACTGTATGTATGTAAATAGTGCAGTTACTGCAGCACATGTTTTCATGCTTCCATAGAGCTACCATTCCTGTTTACACACATAAAATCAAGTTTAACTACCGTCAATTATTGATCTTTGACCATTATTAAGAGTTGTAATGGCATAAAATGGGATGTTTTCTACCTTCATACAGAGGAACATGTGGTGGTCTGAACATCAGGTCGGCTGCAGAACTTTATCCAATTACTGCATTATTCTTGGGTTTGGAAATGTAATAAATCATATTCTGTCCTCTAAACGCTCCGGGTAACGGCTGCCAGGATTACATCTGACAACTTTTGACCTTCATTATATTATTTTCCTCAGAATTTCTGACAGCAGCGCGTCAGCGACGACGTACCGCGGCCATGTTGACAGAGGTTCGGTTCCTCCAGATAACGGGCGCAAACTTCAGCACAAATAGTGACGGCCGATTGGTGAGTAGATCACCAACCCGCTAGAATAACTGACAGGTGGCGTCACGTCAACTGATCCTTCCGTGAAATCGACTGATTCATCAGAAATCAGCAGCCGTTATGTGAGGAGCCAGCGGGTGGCCCTACCTTCTGGAGGCGTCAGCGTCTTGTGGTTCTGGGCGCACCAGCCCACGGGGTGCAGCTCAGCCGTCATCACGTCGCACCAGAAGTCGGCCCTGCGGTCGTCGCCGTAGCCGCTGTAGCGCAGCAGCAGCAGCTGGCCGCAGGTGGTGATGATGGTGGCCACCCAGTAGGTCTGTGGGCTGCTCTTACTGGCCACCTCCAGCTTCATGCCAGGCTGGAAGCTGCTCTGCAGGCTGACCTCCACCTGCAGGGGGCAGCAGCGAGAGGAAATCACCAACGGCCGCTTCTAGTTTTCACTTTTAATAGAAGGTTAAAAATGTTTCTGAAACAAACTGCCACTGATTTAAAGCTAAACAGAAAAACAGAAAACTGGTGATATTTATTATTTAAAAGTGTTTTAGGAATTCAGTAAAATTCTGAATAATCAGTTTAACATTTATTAGTGTCTCATATTGAGAAAACCGCAGAATAACTTATTAATTATGATAAATTATTAAACTAGAACAGAAATGTTGGTGTTAATATCTGACAGAAATACACTCCACATATTGTTTAGGACTGAAACAATAAACAATTATTAAAATAATAAGAATTCTGACTCTTTTTAAAATGAGAGTGAAATGATGGAGTATTTAAACTATTTTCTTTATAAAGTTGTTTTTACAAAAATCACTTTTTGTGACTTAACCTGGACTTTTACATTTTTGGGTCATATAAACCTAAGAAATTAAATATTAAAATCAAATTTGGTGAAATAAGCAAACAAAACTAACAACACAATCATTTTTCATTGATGAGTTTTGTCAGTTGAAAATGGCAGAAAGAGAGTTAAACAGATTCTACTGAAAACATTTCAGATTGTTTTCTGGTTTCAGCAGCAACATGAAGCGTTTAAAACCGTCGGCAAAGGAAAACCGAACCCAACAGGAAACAAACATCTCAGGAATGAACAATACAGGCCACTTCCTGCTGCAGCGCCGACGGTGTGTGTGTGTGTGTGTGTGTGTGTGCACAGGAGTCATCATCGTTTCAAGCAGACAGAAGAACGAGGGCAGCTCTTCACTCAGATTCCCAGTAAGTCGTTTAGCCCCGCCCCCTCGCCCACAGAGAGCCAATCACCACGCAGCTGACTCAGCATCAGGACCCACTGCATCTCCTCCACCGCTGAAACACCAACACACCTTTTAAACACCAAACCAGGAAACCAGCCAGTCTGGTGGTTGCTATGGAAACGCAGTGACACCAATTTCACTGGATTTCTATTAAAACTAAATGTTTGTTTTGCAGGAATCATTGGATGTTGGTGTGGAGCTGGAGGAATGATTTAATGGTTTATCTGGTTTAACACCCAGATCATAGAAATGCAATAACAGATTCTATTTAATACTTTTTATGAATAAGTTTTGTGCGAAAGTAGAAAAGATGGTATTTTATCTTGTTAAACCATTTTGAGAAACTAATAATCACCATTTAGAAATCTAACTGAGGTGAAGAACGGGACTGTGTTGAACAGAGAAAGTCATTAAATACGATTTCACTTGGACAATAGTTTACAACAGCTAAAGGTCACGGGGTCGAGCAGAAAGAGCGCGGCGGCGGCGTACATGTCTGAAGATGGTGTGTGGGGCGGCGGTGGCTCCCGTCTCCTCCAGGTACTCCTCCCACATGAACTCCTCCTCCATGGACTCGGCACCTGAACGCAACACGAACAGTCAGCTCCACACGAATAACACAATGATTATTCCTTTAATTAACATCACATTTAATAAATATTCAGGAGTTCCTAAACCTTTAAGAACAACTTGTAGAGATGAACACATTCTCTTTCATTTATTTCTCTTCCAACAAATGAGCCATAAGTGAGAGAAAACTACTGAACAGTTCAAAACTACTACTGAACCAAGTGGAAATGCACAAACATTTTATTTCTGAGTGTTTTTTTAGGAGTTTGCTGCCTGCATCAGAATGATTTTTCTTTGTTGCATAAAAGTATTAATGAAATGCTGGAGACGCTGCCTTGCTCAGTTTAGTGCAAGTAAATTCTGGAGATGGGTGCAGACAGTCTGCAGGCGATCAGAGCAGCTGCAGAGCTTTGACTACATTTGGCTAAATGCAGATGCATGCCACACTTTTCAGATTTGTTCAGAACTGTTGAATCTCCTGATAAATAAAATCCAGCTGAAGTGAAGCCGCCGCTGACCGCAGGCAGAAAAACAGTGCTGGCTTCCTGCAGTTACTGATCTCACCTGTGGTCACCTGTTGCTCCTTCCCATTGGTCGGCATCCTGCCGCTTTGACCTTTGAACTCTCCTGAGGCTTCAGTCCTGTCTCAGAGCATCGCTTCACGTCCCGATCAGACCTGCAGGACAAAAGTTTAGACTACATGTTTTTTCACAGACACTGCAAACAATTTTTACCAAATGAGCATTTTGATATAAACTTCTTAAAAAAAACGTTTTTCTGACTTTAAATAGAGATTTTTATAGTTTTAATTTTCATACTTTTTATATGAATGTTTGTATCTAGTATTTGATGTATGGGTACAGATGGAAATTAGCATTTAGATAAATCTAATACATCTACATTCATCATTTTTTAATGTAAGGGATTTTTTAAAAACAGACATAAATTAATTTCACAACCAGAGCAGCACATGAAACACCAACAGCTTCTCAGCGTTGATCCAGCATCATTAATCTGTTCAGTCAGAGAAATCAGGAGTGAAAAGAAATAAACTGACAAAAGGTTGACTAAAATAAAAGGAGACTTTCCAGTTTGTTTAGAATAAAATGAAAAAGACGAAAAGCAAAAATCCTGCAGACATTACAGAGGAGGTTTGTCTAAACTCTGCAGTTATTGTAGTTGCAGCGGCTGCAGCGAAACGTCTGCCTGACGTCTGCACGCCTCAGCAGAAACTAAACCAATCAGAGTCACAGGAAGCAGAAAACTGGAAGGACGCAACCGAGGCGACGAACTCCATGAGAAAACGTCCAGCAAGACGGAGAACCAGGAGTGACGAAAATCAGGAAACATGGAAAACAAAACATGAATCTGACATCTGTTCCCGCCGTCGCCACGGTAACTCAGACCCCAACAGGTAGAGCATGTAAGTGATGATGATGAAGGTTCTGAGCTTCATCATCATCATTGTTGTGACGTCCTGCTTTGTGTGAAAGGTCAAAGGGCAAAGCGGCAGAGCAGATGTGAAGGGGGACAACTGGTTTTTAAACCTTTAAACGTCCTAGTTCAAGCACTCTCCTGCAGTTCTCGATGGGCTCTTCTACATTTCTAATCCTGTACAGCAGGGGAGTCCAATGTGTGGTTTGGGGGCCATTTGTGTCCCCTAAACTGACTCTGTGCGGCCCCTCAAAGCAACTCAAGGAAAATATGGCCGCCACCGACAGTTGATACAAATTTGATTTTAATTAGGCCAGAAATGAAACCAACAAATTTCAGCATTTTTACAAAATATTTATCCGAATGAACCAGAGAACGGGTCGAAACCCGCAGAACCAGGCAGCGAGTCAGAGCAGCTCTGAAACCGACTGAGGTGATTCATGTCTGCCTGTTAGCATAAACCTACTAGCCGCTAGCATAAACCTGCTAACTGTTAGCACAAACCTGCTAACTGTTAGCACAAACCTGCTGGCTGCTAGCATAAACCTGCTAACTGTTAGCACAAACCTGCTAACTGTTACCAAAAGCCTGCTAGCTGTTAGCATAAACCTGCTAACTGTTAGCTGTGCTCTGGGAGGAAAACCTCACACATCGCAGAAACCCGGATAAATGGAAACACTCGGCTGCTGTTTGGGCTCAGAGGGAGTGTGTGCAGAGTGGTACAAAGGCAGACAGTCTCCACACACACACACACACACACACACACACACACACACACACACACACACACACACACACACACACACACACACACACACACACAGATCCTGTTGTGTAAACACACTGGCTAACGTGGCTCACATGACGCCTCTCGTCCTGAAGAGTTTGTTCATTTTTTAAAAACATGCTTCAGTATCTTCCATGTTTTTCAGTATTTTTTTCTGGATTTTGTTAAACTGACCCTGAACACACCGTCTCCATCATGGTGGTGGCAGCATTATGCTGAGGCTGTTTTCCAGCTAATGGAATCTGCTTCAGAGCTGATGGAGAGAAATCCAGGAGAGATTTGAACAAAACTGAACAAAAACGGTCCAGATATTAATTCTGACATGACTCTGATCACCAATAGATTATTGAAATAATTGTCAACTAATTTAGTAATCAATCGCTAACTTTAGACTCAGAAGTGGTATTTTGTTGAAAGAATAACGCTCAAACTGTTTCATCTTCATCTGGTTCAGGTTCAGTGGTTCCCAAGGTTTTCTGCTCTCCAGTTCGATTACAATAAAATCCCCAAAACAGAAAAACAACCAACTGGTCAACCAGACAAAAACCTGTACACACATTTTGTTTCAATAAAACTACAAACCATCTCTACAGTGAAACACTTTAGTTGTTTTTTTTCATTCATCCATAGCGCCCCCCCCTGTAATGGCACTGCGCCCCCTGCAGGGGGCGCGCCTCACACTTTGGGAACCACTGCACTACAGGAACCTTATTATATTTGTTAAATGTTTATTTTCTTATTTTAGAATAATTGAACTGCTGGTTTATTTGGATATCTGACTGTATTTATAATAAAAAGTTTTAAGTGGTTCAATGAAAATCTGATAAATTTACCAATTTTGTTTAATATCATCAATTAATCACTTAAAAATGGGCACATACAGAATTTCCATTTTCCCTCTTAAACTTTTTGTACAATAATAGAAATACATTACATGATGCAAATAAAAAATAGTTACATTTCTTTTTTAAATAAGAAAATAAACTTTTTTGTGCCTAAAATTAAATTTTCCTTCAGTGAATCTGAAACAGATGAAGATAAAACTAAAACTTTACAACTTCAGAAGTTTTGGTTAAATTATATTTACAGACAAACAGTTTTCATCTTAAATTCAAAATGTTTATATTCTGTCATTTTTGCTGTTTTTCTCACTAAATTGGCTTTTTGAGCCTCCAGTTACAAATTAATTGATTATTAAATTAGTTGATAATTATTGTAATAACTGATTAATCACCATTAATCGTTTTCAGAGCTTCAGGTTTTGGCTGAAGATGAAACTCTCAGATATGATTCACCTGGAGGAGATTAGGTCCAACATTTCATTGATGTTGGACCGCTGTCGTTAATCTGGGCGGGCCGCTGGAGGCCCCGGCGCCTCCGATTGAGTTTTTAATTGATTGGCCCCAGATGGGCGCCGGGCGCCACGTGCTGCCCTTCTGCCATCCACCACAGATTTAATGAGGGATTAGGAGATTAACTCCCACTGCAGGCCCGGCTTACCGCCTGCTGGGTTCTGCTGCTCCTGACTCGTCCAGAGCCGGTTCTGGTTCTGGTTCTGGATGGATCGACACAAACGACCCGATGAGAGCCAACAGAATCAAAAGGACTAAAGATCTGATCTGTCAAAGTGAAAAAACCTTTGGCTGATTTTCAACCAACTGGATCCTGAATAATCTGAGATTTTCACTTTTTATCTAAAACCTGCTGGTTTTTCCTCGTCTTCATTCCACATCGGAACATTTCTACAGGAAAAACTGAAAATATATGAAAGATGGAGCCAGAAGCTGCATGAAACCTTTACAGTTCTGCAGGGTTAATAAGGATCAGGCTGTTTCTGATCACATCAATAAAAATATTCAGTTTTCAAACGATTTTCTGATCTTTAAACCCCAAAAAAACCAACTTTGGGTGTTTTTTTCTTTTTCTTTACAACACTGGACTCTGAATGTTTAGTTCATTGAACAATCATTCAGGAAAATATAGTTTTTAATGTTCCTGTGAGGGGAACTGGGAACTGATCCTGCATAGATTCCTTCAGGATAATCAGAAAATCAGAAATAAGAGCTTCAGAAACAGATCAATATTCAGCCTGACTCTCTGCTCAAATCTTTGATTTGTTTTTTTTGCTTCCGCTGTTGAATCTGGAGTAGAAATCTTCTGGAAAATGACCAGAACTCCCAGCCAGAAATATTCTGGATGCTCTCGGAGTGCGTGGGGTTTGCGTGGGGTGTTGCGTGACGGCGTGCCACGCTGAAAGAGCGTTTTGGGAGAAAAGTGAAAGAGGAAACGCGGCGCGCTCAGAGGAAGATGAGGCTGGGTGGAACCAGCCGCCCTGCAGCTCTTAGACTTTGAACACTAAAAAACTGCAGCGGAAAAAAACTCCCACGGAGCTGCCCCACGCACACTTCGGATTTAATTGATTAAATCTCGCGTGTGTCCATCAAAAGAAACCGAACCGGAGCCGGTCGGAGCCGCCGTTCGGTTTTTTCCTCCTTCAAAGATTTTCGGAGGCAGTTTTCAGCTCTTCCACTCGACCAGCTCACAGCCCGCCATGTTGAGACTGCCGTGACATTTCCACACTGTCCGGTGCTTTCCCACGGACTTATTTCTCTCACGGCTGACGAAGAAAAATGTCCCGCGAGTCGCGTCATCGACAAAAACAATTTTTACATCGCGAGGAAATTCAACTTAAACCCCACGGGATTCGGTTTTTATTTAATTTCCTGTTTTTTTCTCAGCGTGGAAAATAAAATGAAATATTTTTTACCGGTTTGCGGGGTCCGCAGAGGGGCAGGAAGAGTCCCGCAGAAACTAGTTTATCGCTTCTTCCTCCTGCAGAAACACACCGACTCACTCCGAGAGCGTCTAAAAGCAGCAGCAGGAGGAAAGAACTCGCTGCGTGGGTCCGCCGCGTCCACGCAGCGCAAACCGGAACCCACGGAGGCAAAGAGGCGTCGGAAAGCGGGCCGGGGTCCTCACCTGTCTTACCTGTCCCGGTTTGTCCTCCGCAGACCCCCCCTCCTCCTCTCTCAGCTGCTGCCGCCGCTGCCCCCGTTTCAATATGGCATCTCCTCACTGCGCATGTCCGCAAACATGTAGAGATATTTTGGAGCCAACTCCTCCACTGACCTTTCAGCGCAGAGAAACGGCGCAGAAAAACCCAAAGATCAGGCTGCGGCGAGCAACTGACGCACACGCAGCGTCAGCGCACGTTCAACCAGGAAGTCCGTCTGTTCTGCGCGAGCTTCACAGCAATAAAACCAACAGACAATAAAAGCAACAATAAAAGGTTTTATAGGAAGTTTTTCTGTTTCTCTGCTGGAGTTTCGATTGAAGCTTTGCTTTTATTTTATACTTTAATGTTTATTAATCAAGTCGATTCAACAACTTCATTCAGTATTTATTTTATTATTGACTTGGTTTATTCGTCCCAACAGCCAGACTTCACTAACATCTGTTTTCACCTGGTTAGATAAAATTACAATAAAACCTTTATTATTTATTTATTTATTAGAGTTTTTCTGTTTCTTTATTCTCTCCATTCCCGGGTCATCATCTGCTCTCTGACCCGTTTCCTGTCACTTCCTGGTTCTGTCGGATCTCAGATGGCTGCCGGGTTCTGGTTCTGGTTCTGGTTCTGGTGTCCTGTCCACTGTCGCCACATGCTTGTTCATAAGAACTGAACCAGGACCAAATGATTCTTTCCATTCTGATCAGTTTTAGGATCTGATTGGTGAATCTGATCGATTATTTTAATCTGTTTTTCTTGTAAAATGATATTTTGTTGTGAAATTAATCCATCACCTATTTACTGAGTCTCGGTTTATTTTAACTGATGTTTTGTTCTTTTGGTTCCATATTTTCATAGCAGCTGATTTTTAAATCCAGACATTCATTAATCATCAGAACCACCTTGTTTTGTTTTGTGTTTCTGATTCTTTGGACCAGATTAAAATAATCCAGTTTGGATTCTTCTTCTTCTTTTTATCATATTTAGTTTGAAGCTTTGATCTGGATCCATTCAGTCTGTTGAACATGAATCTCCTCCAGTTTGTTTTCTTCATAACTTCCATGTTTCATTTTGTATTTTATTATTTTAAAAGTTGTTTTTTATTCCACTTCTTGTTTCTCTGTTCTCATTCCATTTATCATTTATTTCATGATTCCATTTGTTTTTGTCTCATTAATTACTGTTCAGTTTATTGTTTTTATCAGTTATGATTAAACTATTTGATAATCTCATAAAACAAATCCTTTTATTTATCAACATGTCAGTCATTTTTCTCCCTCATCTCTTTATAAGTTAATTTTTTCTTCAGGCAATTCAAATGGTTTTATTTCAATATTATTTTCTTTGTGTTATTAATATAGGTTTTTCTTAAATTGACTTTTTCTCTTTACACCTTCATTGTTTCCCAGTATTCATGGCCCACAGCGCCCCCTGGCGGCTCAACGCTGCATCTTCTTCCTTCACGAGGTTCTTTGCTAAACTATAAACAATCATTAAATCAAACTTGTAATTTTCACCATGAAAATGTGATTTTGTAAGATGTTGATCCAGCAGGAAGCTGCTGCAGTTCTGATGGAAAATTTAAACATGAATATAAATAAATCAGTTTGAAATGATTATGAAACAGAAGGATGATGATTTTAATGTGTTTCTCTGTGTTTCCCAACAAAATCCCAGTTAAATGTTTGACAGAGTTTAAGGAACAGAAACAGAATAAAGTTCAGCCGACAGACAGACGGATAAATCAAATAAGTAAATGATGCTGGAAAGATTATTACCTATTTTTAATAATCTAAACGTTTTTATTTTAAATAAATAGTTTTGTTTTTAGCTCCAGCTGAATGATTTCCTCCAGCTGGGAGTTTCTTTGCGTGGCCTGGACCCGTCCAGAACCAGTAGAGGAAGCTGCCGGTTCTGCAGGAACAGATGGCTGAAGCGTGGCTCCGTTTAATCTGCATGAGAAGGAGCTTTTCCGGGCGCGCGGGGAGAGGATTAGCCTCAGAGAGCGCGGGCTGGCGGACACGTGTTTCTGTTCTCCATGAACCCAAATATCAATATTCATGTTCAGAACCAACTGCAGGAATCCGTCTGTCATCAATGAAGAATGAAGGGTCCAGAACCAAACCCTGCTTCATCACTTCATTTCAGGGTGTCCGACTAAAATGCATGCCACACTTTTCAGATTCCCTGGAATGATTTTCACTGTGTCTCATAAAGTCTCAGTAAAATCTCCCAGAAACGTGGAAAGGTTGGAGGGAGTGAATCCTTGCTTATCGGGATGAAGACTGATGTGATTAATCTGATAAATCAGTTATTAAAATAAACTTCCTGTGTTTCATCAAATCAATCAGAATTTTTATTTTTCCAAATTCAACGTTTCAAAATGTTTTCTGGTTTTTGGACATTTTTTCTCATTTTCAGGTTCTGGGAAACTCGACTCGCTCAGACAGAAACTCAGAGAAACGACCAGTGGTTCTGGTTCTGGTTCTGGTTCTGGTTCTGGTTCTGGTTCTGGTTCTGGTTCTGGTCCTGGTCCTGGTCGTGGTTCTGGTTCTGGTTCTGGTCCTGTTTCGGGTTCTGGTTCTGGTTCTGGTTCTGGTTCTGGTCCTGGTCGTGGTTCTGGTCCTGGTCCTGGTCCTGGTCGTGGTTCTGGTTCTGGTTCTGTTTCTGGTTCTGGTTCTGGTTCTGGTTCTGTTTCTGGTTCTGGTCCTGGTCCTGGTCCTGGTCGTGGTTCTGGTTCTGGTCCTGGTCCTGGTCCTGGTCGTGGTTCTGGTTCTGGTCCTGGTTCTGGTCCTGTTTCTGGTTCTGGTTCTGGTTCTGGTCCTGGTCCTGGTCGTGGTTCTGGTTCTGGTTCTGGTTCTGGTTCTGGTCCTGGTCCTGTTTCTGGTTCTGGTTCTGGTTCTGGTTCTGGTTCTGGTTCTGGTCCTGGTCGTGGTTCTGTTTCTGGTTCTGTTTCTGGTTCTGGTTCTGGTTCTGGTTCTGGTTCTGTTTCTGGTTCTGGTTCTGGTCCTGGTCCTGGTCCTGGTCGTGGTTCTGGTTCTGGTTCTGGTTCTGTTTCTGGTTCTGGTTCTGGTTCTGGTTCTGGTCCTGGTCCTGGTCCTGGTCGTGGTTCTGGTTCTGGTTCTGGTTCTGGTTCTTGTTCTGGTCCTGGTTCTGGTCCTGGTTCTGGTTCTGGTTCTGGTTCTGGTTCTGGTTCTGGTTCTGGTCCTGGTTCTGGTTCTGGTTCTGGTTCTGGTTCTGGTCCTGGTTCTGGTCCTGGTCCTGGTTCTGGTTCTGGTTCTGGTTCTGGTTTTGTCATTTCTTGGTTTTTATAAATTAAGATTTTTATTTTTTCTCGTTTTTCTGTTCAGCAGCAAAAAAAAAAAATATTTTTTTGTTTCTCGTTTTGCTCATTTTCTTTCATATTTTGATGATTTTCCATCCATTCTGTTATCAGGTTCTGCAGAACCCGGGCCGTTTGGGTCGGTTCCGTCTGGCCGGCCCGGTTTTACTGTGAACCCCTGAAGAATCTGGGTCATCTGTGGATTTGTGGGGATGTATGAGGCAGATTAATTTCCTGAGCCGTAAACATAAACGTTTGATTCTTCGATATTCTGGATTTGTTATTTTCATGAAACGATCCAGTTGTCCCGGTTCTGCAGAACTATTTCTGTTTCCTGTTTCTGATTGAACTCTGCTGATGACCCAAAAAACACAAAGACTTCTGGGAAAATGTTCTCAGGACTGAAGTTGGTCCAGTTGGATCTGATCTAGAACTAACACAACCCTCCAGAACCAGATGGACCCGCCTGGTGGTGGCAGTGTGGTGATGTGGGCTGCTTCAGAACCAGCAGAACTAAATGGATCCATGCAGCAGCAGAAGGTCCAAGCGGACTTCCAGCAAGTTCACCTCAGAAAAAAACAGTACAATTCATGTTTTAGGGTGGCCTAGTCAAAGTAAAATACAGAATCTGATTGAATTGATGCGGCTTGACCTCCAGCAGGGGTCAGAAGTCCTCCAGTCATGGCAGACAGCTCGTTAGGAGAGAGTTTATTTTTCTCATAATAAATGAAATTTATGATTTGAAAACAGTTTTTTAAATTTCTTCTCAGGTTCTTTTTGTCTTATTAATATTCAGTTTATTATCTAATCATCAAAGCAACAACAAAACAAATCTGAAGGAGTTATCTTTTTTAACGGGGCATCACTTCAGCATCTAAAAAGTTCATTTAAACTAAATATATCACATCCGGTTATTAATACCAAAATAAAAGTCTCTTTTATTTGATTACAGTTTTAAAGTAAATACTTATTAAATGTCCCAATTTTAAATATTTTTAATCATAATCAGGTGATTTTTCTGCTTTATAGAAATATTAATTTGAGTTTTTTCCTTATAACTGAAGATATTTAGATATCAGAAAATATTTCACTTTTTTTTATTTGACAGTTGCGATTTTTGTTGTTTAATATTTCTCAAATAATTAATATTTTTAGTCTTTATTTGTTTTTTGTCATATATTTTAGAATAAAATATATTTATAATCAGTGTTTGAGTCTTTCCCACAGACTGTTCTCCTCACACACATATACAATCTGTAAATCTTATCTGCCATTATTTATCTTGTATTATAAACCTACTAATACATATATAATCCATTTCCTAACATTCTTGTATAATCTGTATAATCTGTGCATATAGCTCCCATATTTATATTTATATTTATATTTATTCTTGTACACCTGTAAATAAATATTTATATCCTGTATAGCACTTCTGGATAGATGCAAACTACATTTCGTTGCTTGTACTTGTGACAGTGCAACAACAATAAATTTGAATTCTATTCTATTCTATTCTATTCTATTCTATTCTATTCTATTCTATTCTATTCTATTCTATTCTATTCATCTCTTTTAATTTGCGCCAACTGGTGCTCTTATTTTGAAGCGGAGTCACCGGAAGCTGCTGTTGGTGTCGTTGCGCCGCTTTCCGACGGGTCCATCCCTGTTGTTGTGGGTCGGAACATCGATGCTGCGGTTCGCCTGAACTCCCCGGGATGTAGCCACTTTCTGGACCGGCACCGAGCAGAGCGGAACCGTAGGCTGCGCCGGTCCAAACAGAACCGGGGTGGATTCATGACAACAATGGAGCGGTTCGGGTTCGGCGGCGTCGTTCTGGTGAAGCGGGTTCTGGACCTCGGTCCGGTCGTGGTGGCCAACATGTCCGACATTAACAAGGCCGGGCCACACGGCTGCGATAACGGAGCTCTGACGGACCGGTTCGGGGTTCTGATCCAGGCTCTGCTGGCCGTCGTGGCTTTCAGCACGCTGATGTGTGAGTACCGACTGGAGGGTTCTGGTTCTGGTCCTGGGCGGCCTTCGTGAGCCGACGTGGCATTTGGTTCTCACTGGACGGAACCAGAACTTCTTCACTCAGAATGAACGAGCTTCACACAGATTCGAACAGAATCGAGTCTTTGGTCCGGAACCGATCTGATCCAAGGCCCTGTTCTGAACAGAACCGGAACCTCAGAGTTCTGACCCACTCTGGTGGGCAGCATGGATTTAACAGACTCATCTCAATCAGATTTAGGTCCAGGCTTTGACTAGGCCACTCTGAAAGCTTCTTTGTGGATCCTTTCTGAGGTGGTTCCAGTCGGCCCAGTCTCTTGGTCTAGTTGTAGAGTCCTGACCTTTGACCTTAGCTCCTGCTCTCAAGAATTGATTGTTTTTGCTGTAGGTTTTTCATCTTATCTTTGATCATTGATTGGTCAGAGTCCTGCGGCTCCTGGGCCAATAATCAATCAGGCTGATTGATTTTTCATCCTGACCACAGCAGGAAGGTCATTCTCTCTCCATGTGGGGTCAGAGAGCCCCCATCTGGAAAAGTCTGGAGTCAGATTCCAGGATTTTCCAGGAACTGTGAGGTTCTGATCCGGTCTGGCTCCAGAATATTCCGAATCAGGACTTCCTGCAGCTCTAAAGCACGGTGGAGGGAGAGTCATGCTTTGGTCATTTACAGTTTTTATAACAATGAATTTATTTACAGACATGAAACAGCTTTTTATGAAAACATGAAATAAATATCTGTTTGTCTAATGTAAATAAAACGTTAGCATGAACTGATGAAGCTTTTCTCCTGAAGTCGGTGTGTGATCTGCAGCCTGTGTCTGTTTGCAGTGAAGCGTTTCCGGGAGCCGGCAGGCGTCAGGCGGCCCTGGAGGATCTGGTCAGACCATTTCCTGTTTTACTGTCCAGATAGAAAACAGTCAAAACCTTCAAATGTTTTTACATGTGAAGGTTTTTTGTCTTTTCCAGGTTTTTTGACACGTCCAAGCAGGCCATCGGAGCGCTCTTCATCCACTTTGCCAACGTCTTCCTGTCCACGCTCACCAAGGAGGATCCCTGCTCTCTGTGAGTCCCAAATCCAACATGGCCGACACGGCTCTAGCTGCTAGCTGCAGTCACTAAGCTCTAGTCTAACTTCCTTAAATGTATTTTTTTTCCCCCCTGTGAACCAGAATCCTGAAAACAAACAGAAATAAAAAAGCAGCGGTGTGGTTACTCCGGTGTTTTCCTCTGCAGGTACCTGATGAACTTCCTGCTGGATGCGACGCTGGGAATGCTGGTGATCTGGGCAGCCGTGAAACTGGTTTCCAGACTGGTGGAGATCAAGCAGTGGAGTCTGCTTTCCTTTGGAGAATACGGTGAGAGGAAATCCTTCAGCTCATGAGAAAACACACAGACAGTACACCAACAGCTGCCTGAATCACGATTAATCACGATTAATCAATGATTTAAATAACCGTCAGTTATTGATGAATCGTTAACTGGAGTAAACAGACACTAAAATCAGGCATTTGATGAAAGAAGAAGACAATCGGAGCAGAAATGAAGCCAAAACTCAACAATAAATATGAACATTTACATTTAAGTTAAAAACAAATTATTTTCCTGTAAATCTGTTCAACCAGAACTCCTCTAGTGGCAGCTTCAGCTTCACCGGCTTCACGTTCTGTGAAATAATCACCTTATTAATGCAAATAATCAACAACACATTAATAGACAGAATTTTTTAGCTGCAGATTTCTGCTTTAATACAAATAATCCAGCATTCATAAAGAAATGCTATTATAATTTAGGTGAGAAAATTTTATTATTCAGTAATGTAATTGAGTTATTTCTTTAGTTGCATCTTTTAATGTATTTCTAATATTGTGGAAAAAAAGGTTTAAGTAGTTACATGAAAAGTCTGCAGAATGTCTTATTTTTAAGTCCAGTGAATTGATTGGTTGTAAGAATAATCGATACTAAAATAATAGTCTGAATACCAGTGAAGTTCCAGCGTCTGCCACTAGAGGGTGCTGTGGTGAACTAACCCAAGCTGCTCTGCTGCTTCCTGTGTGCCTGGATCAGCTCAGGTTGTGACGTCTCTCTCCACCAGGCGACCCTCCGCAGGCGGCGGCGTGGCTGGGTCAGGGCGCCGTCTACCTGCTCATCATGGTTCTGGAGAAAGGCGTGATCAGCCTGGTTCTGCTCGTCCCCGGATGGTCCAGAGTAAGACGGGTCAAGATGGGCGGAAAGTTTGGGACTTGGTGTCCAGATCCGGTCCTGAAGCTCCGACATCCTGCATGTTTCACATCATGGTTGTCAAACTGAAGGCTCGGGGGCCAAATCCGGCCCGCTGTATTTGGCCCCCATGATAACCTTCAATATTAGAACTGAGCTGAAATATCATTTCATTAACCAAATCAAAACCATTTTTATCTGTTTACTGACTAATTTAATCAGTTTTCAGCTCTATTTTGCAGAAATTTAAGTAAAAATCAAAACTTCACAACATTTTACTAGTGCATACACTTTACTGCTCAGCCTTACAGTTCCTTTCATTCATAAATGCAAATATTGCAAAATTCCTTACAAATATTTTCTAAATTAGCCCCAAATCAGTGACTTTATTGGAAAAAAACATCCCCAAAATAATCCTGAATCCTGATGAGTTCAGTAATATTTCACTAAAGACGTACTCGACTATTAATGTTTATTTTAATAGTGTTATTGCTCACGGCCCTTTAAGAACATTCCTGATGTGGAGAAGAGTTTGATCTGGATGTTCCTCTGGCGCCGGCGGTGAGTTAACTGTAGTTCCTCTGTTCCAGCTGCAGGAGGTGCTGCTGAGCTACATCGCTAACCCTCAGCTGGAGCTGGCGCTGGTCATGCTCATCGTGCCGTTCATCGTTAATGTAAGCTGATTTAACGGTCGGTTCGGTTGGGTTCGGACAGAGCGCGGCTTCATGCTGTTCCTCTGCTGCCCCCTGCAGGCCGTCATGTTCTGGGTGGTCGACAGCCTGACCATGAGGAAGTACAAGACCATGACGGGCCTGGAGCACAGCGGAGACTCAGAGCAGAAGGCCGAGGCTCTGCCAGCAGGGGGCAGCAGCGAGGAGGCTCAGGTGAGAATGACCGGAGTTCACTGTTTCTGTACTGCGCCCCCTAGAGGACGTGGGAGCTGGAAGTGTTTCAGTTTTAAGGTTTGTTAATATTTGAAGTTTTATCTTTTTCTTTAGGAATAAATGAACCTCAAACTTCTGAACAAAAATCCAAGCAGGTCAAACAAACTTTCATTCTTTCTGAAACTTAAACAGAAACTTTCTGTACAAAAGAAAAAATATATCCAAAGTATTTGTAGTATTTATGTGTTATAAAGTTTCTATTTCTCATCTCCTCTTACACAAACAAACATGATTAAAAATCCATTTTCAGCCAGTTTCTGCACCAAACAGTTAAAAATGTAGAAACGTGTTTAAAGGTTAATTTTAAATGAACATTTGTTACTGTGGAAACTCACAAGAACATTCTTCAATGTCCCCCAGGGGGCGCCGTACGTCTGGGCTTTCAGTCCAGGTTCTGTTAGAGTTCTGTTAGAGGCCCCGAGAGGCCCCGGGAGAGGCCCCGGGAGAGGCCCCGGGAGAGGCCCCGGGAGGCCCCGAGAGGCCCCGAGAGAGGCCCCGAGAGAGGCCCCAGGAGGCCCCGGGAGAGGTTCTCCCACTGTGAACGGTTCATCTCCAGTTTCACAGTCTCAGCCGTCCGGGAGGCCCCGGTCTGTCTGCTGCAGCTGAGGAACGGTCCGGTCCGTCACTGACCCGCGGTCCGGTCCGTCACTGACCCGCTTTCTTGTTTGAAATTCATGTGGAAGTGAGACGGATCAGTTTCCTAAACTGACCCGGTTTTTTATTCTCCTCAAATTTCTCTGATGAAATCAGTTTTCTGAACACAGAGGCCATGGTTTCAGTTTCCATCATCTCAGGGGTCGTGACCTTTGTGCGTAACGGGACTAGAGGTTTTGTTCCTTCCTTCGGTGGGAATAAAAGTGACATTTATGGAGCTTCTGATGGGATGGAAAGCAGAGGAGGAAGAGGAGGAAGAGCAGCGCTCACAGTGACTCACTGATGCTCACAGCAGAGTTCAGCTGTTTAAACTATAAATCACGATTCTGTTCATTTCTGTTATCGTTCGCAGCAGAAATTAGTAACAGTCTGTAAAAGAAAATAGATGCAGAATGGACAAAATCACTTGGACTCTCCGGTTGGACGACCTTAAATAGCTGTAATTATATAGAATGGGATGGAAATCTGCCTTTCTAAATAAAATCATAATAAAAACTATAAGTCACATAGACAAAAAGCAGCAATAAAAGTGTAGAAATAAAAATACACTTTGAAGAGGGGTGTCCAAAATGTGGCCTGGGGGCCATTTGTGGCCCTTGAAATGATTTTGTTCTGAACTGGGATAACTGGTCGGCTCTCCTTCCTCAGGTTCTGCTGGCTGAGAGCGACTCTGGCGAGGAAGAGGAGGAGGATGAAGAGCAGCGGGTCCATGTTCAGTACTCAGGCGGGCCGCTGAGACCCAGCTGGGTGGTGGTGTAGAAACGGTCCAGTCAAAGCCTCAGGCTCACCTTCATCACTAGGCCTTCACCTTCCTGCCTTCCAGTGGAAGAAACTCTGAGAGGAATCCGAGTGATGACATCATCAGAGTGATGACATCATCAGAACGGTGACGGTTCTCAGAACCAGAACCTCAGGTTCTGCTCATGCAGTAAATCCAGATCTGAATGGTTCTGCATTTCAGGAGGAAAAATGAGTTTATCAAAAAATGAAGCTATTAGAAATGAGCAGCAGAGATCCATCTGATTATTATTAACAGAGTTTGACCTCTGACCTTTGACCTGGTTATTTTGCATTCCTTCTGCCTTCGTTGTGAAGCTTTAAGCTGAGGCGGTTCTGTTTGGGTCGGAAGCAGAACCTCAGGCTGTCCATCTGCTCTGCTGCTCAGTGCACTGAAGTTTTTCCTTCCACCTGATTTTCCACTGAAACATTCCTCTGCAGCTCCAGAATCAGAATCTCTTTGTTTGGTAAATCATACAAAATGTTACATGAAGAATTATGATGTTTTTCTACATAATTAAAAACTAATATTTGGGTTAGAAAATAATTCCTTTAATAATTTTGGTAGAATTAATTTAGTCTTGAATGAATTGTTGGAATGATTGGATCTCCACATAAAGGAATGTTTTATAATCTGTGCAGTAATATAATAATCTCATTTATTTGTATTTGTTTACTGAGAAACTTCTATTCTGGGATCAATACTTTAATGATCATATTTCTATGTTGCTGTTTATTTCTGATTGTTTCATGTTTTTTTTGTGCTTGATGTATTTTTAATAAACCAAAGGATGAGAGGTTCTGCTGGTTCTGGTCGGACCCAAAGTCCCGCTCTGCCCTGAACCTGAATAAACATGATTATTCTGAGACCAAAGCTGTTGGAGTTCAGTTCTTACTACAGACACCTGGCTGCAGCGCCTGTGTGGGCGGGGCCTGTGATGCAGCTGTGTGGGCGGGGCCTGTGATGCAGCTGTGTGGGCGGGGCCTGTGATGCAGCTGTGTGGGCGGGGCATGCGGTGCAGCTGTGTGGGCGGGGCCTGCGGTGCAACTGTGTGGGCGGAGCCTGCAGCGCGCCTGTGTGGGCGGGGCCTGTGATGCAGCTGTGTGGGCGGGGCCTGTGATGCAGCTGTGTGGGCGGGGCATGCGGTGCAGCTGTGTGGGCGGGGCCTGCGGTGCAACTGTGTGGGCGGAGCCTGCGGTGCAGCTGTAAGTTAATGAGGCCAGGTAGCAAACAGCTGTTACACTTGAGAGAAATTTAACAAATGAGTCTAAGACTATTTTAAAGGTTTTATTCACTTCAACATGGAAAACATTAAACATCATAAAGCATTTAATTTCATTAGAAATAGTAGAAAAAAGACATACAGGTACAAAGCTGACGTCATTAAGTTATATTTTAACCTTAGTTAAATCAGATAATAATAATAATAATAATAATAATAATAATGACAGTATTCATGCGTTGTTGGTGTTTCCGGTATCGAACAGGTGAGCCGTGACGTAATCCTTGTACCAGCCGTCGATCAGCTTCTCTGCGTTGTTCCGGGCAAACCAGCAGTCCACGCTCTGTTTCCCGCCGTAGATCCGCCTGCTCTTCCGAACCACCGGTACCGACCGCTCCTTCACCTTCAGGAATGCGGACTGGTTCAAGTCTCCCGCATCGCCCGGCGCGGGAAGCGCGGGAAGCGGCGCGGGAAGCGCGGGAAGCGGCGCCACGCCCACTTCTTCATACAGGAACTGACCTGGAGCCAGGAAGAAACCGTCAGGTTCACTTCCTGCTTCTGCAGTTTTATCTGCGTCTGAAACTAAAACGATTCAGTTTAAATCAGATTTCTTTACTTTGATTCTTAATTGGGGTTCAGCAGAGTAGGAATGAGCCGTTAGCATCATATCTGCAGTAGAGGGAAGTCAGTTTGTAATTGAGAAATTCTCCTTATTTAATGCATAGCTCTGGATTTTTGCTTTTGTTGGATGTTTATAAGGAGTTCATATCTTACCTGAAGTAGATAGATGACATTTTCATTTAGTGTAAATCCAGATCAGTTAGTGCTGGAGGATGTAGCTAGGCTAGCTAGCATGTAGCCCCACAAAGGCTAAAGGGTAAGTTAAGATCTACCACCTTAAAGCAGCACAGTTTATGTAGTTTCATGTTTTTATTTGAATCTTACTAAAGTTTCTGAAAACATGTAAAATGTTCTGTTTTCAGGAAGATTGTTGGTGGTGCACCGCCTCCACTGTGAGTTTATCCTGTCTGGAGCTTCAGCCTGATCTGACAGAAAGTTTTTACTGCAGGTAAGATATGAACCAGACCAAGTCTGAGCTTGTTTTTAGTTACATCTACATATTTCAGGTTTTATTATTTACCATCTGAAAATGAACAGATCATAACGATGAGGACAGTAGAAAATCTAGCAGGTTGTGACTGGAAACTGCAGCTAATGTTAGCATAGCATTAGCTTAACCTCAACATTACTATCCAACGTCTGATGGGTTTTATTCCTTCTGCATGTTTACATGTTTTGTAGTTTATATTTGTGATGATTTGTTTATCTGTGAGCAGAAACTGTTGAATTATGAAGACCAGATGGAACTGTTGGGACACTGCAGGGCAGGGGGCCCAAAGTGTGGCCAATGGGCCATTTGTGGCCCTTCAAATGATGTTGTTTGGCCCCTGAATGCAAATCACGAATGCTCAAATTTTATCTAACAGTTTAAAACCTTTTTTATGTTTTGGATCTTCAGTAATATATTGTTGAGAAGGTAAAACTTAAAATAAAATTTACTACATCCTTCTGCCAGTAGTTTGGGTAAAAAGTTTGGACACGTCTTCTGTCCTCCAACCGTCTGAAACTCGGTTTGAACTTCAGCTGCTCTGTGATTGGCTGACTCCTGTTTGCGGCAGCAGCCAATCAGACAGCAGCTTGTTGGGACGTACCCAGCAGGCCGTGGCAGCGCGGTGAAAGCCCGGCGCTGTTGCCGATGTAGAACCCCAGGTGGTCCCTCTGGTAGGGGCTGGCGTTTTTGTACCGGTGCAGCAGGATGACGAAGCTGATGTTTCCTCCCACTGTCACCGTCACATTGGCCCCGCCCACCACGGCGACGGACAGCTGGTCGCCTTCCACGGCCGCGGTGGCATGGCAGGGCAGTACGATGCGGTCCCGCCCGTCCAGGATGACCTTAGTGGGGGTCACTTCGATGTAGGTCCGGCGCGGGCGATCCATCACCACGGCGACGCTGCTGAAGTACGTCCGCTGCTTCTTATGGCTGCCAGGGGGCGCCGGAGCGCCGACCAGCCGGCCGTTCACCGTCACACCTGCAAAAGTCAAAGAGCCAAAGAGCTAATCCCACCTGAGGTTGGGAATCTCTCCGTCATCTCAGGTTGTGGCTTAAAGGGGCGGCGTCATGTAAAATAGATTTATTGTTTTTTAGTTTTTCATCATGTAAAACAAACTTTGTCATGCTATAAAATGTCACTGTGTGCCTGGAAGCAGACGCTGCTGGCCCTGTGGGGGCGAGAGTGGAGCCTGGTGGCCCGCCAGGCTGATGATCTGCTGGAGGAAACCTGAAAAAGAATCAGGGACTGAGATCAGCCCTGAGGCTCAGGGGACTCACCAGAATACTGGTGGTCAGAAACCAGACGCAGGACGTCTCCAGGCTCTCCGTTGATGTTGAAGCAAACGGTTAGCTTACTGAGAGGGAACTCCACCACGAAGTGAGGGTCGCCGTCCGCTGAGAGAGAGCAGCACAACCAGGAATGAGGGATCACTGAAGAGATTTACATTCATTTCAGATTTTCTCCTTGATAGGAAGGAAAACTAGTTAGGCCAATACGTATTTCAGCATTTTCTTTCTAACAGATCGGACGCTCTATGGATAAATGTGTGAGGGTCTGCTGTTGTCTTTAATCTCATTAGTTTTCAGTTAATTTATGTTAGAAATGTCAGTAAAGTGTTCATTTAGTAGCCTGCTGTTTCTGCTGTCTGGATTGTTTTTGGTTTTTGTCTTGGGGATGTTTTAAAAGTTGCTGCAGCTAAATGAGATTACAGAGCGACCCTAATGACAGGGGCATCA
Source organism: Gambusia affinis (assembly GCF_019740435.1). NCBI lineage: Eukaryota > Metazoa > Chordata > Actinopteri > Cyprinodontiformes > Poeciliidae > Gambusia > Gambusia affinis. Next base: position 19,279,574 of record NC_057890.1, on the reverse strand, counting down.
GGCCGTATCTGCCCCTGATGCCCCCTCTCTTTACTGAAACACAAACATCCAGGATCGGCTGCTTAAGTACAACGCAGAGCTGCTGCTGGCGTTTCAATTAGAGCTTTTCAGAGGAAAGCCAGGCTGATCAAAGCTAAAGGCTGAATGACAGGCCTGGAGGCCGAGGCGCTTCAGTCTGCTGAAGTTCACTCAGGCAGCCAGCGAACGTCACGACCTACCTGAGGTTTTGGAGATGGTGATGGATTTCCTGACCGGTCCGCTCTCAGCTTTTCCTGCAGACAAATTTATTCAGAAAGTGTCAAATACTTAAGATATAATAATTTATAAACAATAATCTGGGAGCAGAAAGGATTCAAAGAAAGAATATACAAGAATAATGAAAAAGAACTAATGCAGGATGTTCATCTGCTAAATAGTTTATTTTTTGAATTTTTAAAAAGGTTTTGTCAAACATTTAGCAGATAGTTTTTCATACATGAACATTAATACTTAATGCTCCATCTGGTTAAAGTTTTCCAAATGAAGCAAATGCAGAACGTTCTGGTTCAGCTTTAAAACAGATCTACTGAATAATTCCTGCTAAATGTATTTCAAATGAAAATAAAGAACCAAATATGAAACCCTGAGGAACCTCGCAGGTTAAATGAGCTCTTCTAGAAAACCTTTGACCTTTAAGTCAGAGGAAACCTCTAACACTTGTGAATAATTTGACATTATTTATTGGTTTGGTTTGTAGTGACCCGGCTTCCTGCTGGCAGAAACTGGATCTGCTGTGAATTATTCTCTGATGTTTCCCTCAGCAGAATCCCGTCTGATGGATCTGGTGTGAAGCCTCACCCGTCCGGCTGCTCAGAGAGGAAACCGGGCCTCCCAGGTTCCCGTCTGGTTTCTGTGGCAGCTCGTCGTCCGCAGCCGGCAGCTCATTGGCCGGTGAGGCGGCATCAGGTGTGGGCGGGGCCATGGAGGCCTGGCTCAGGGGGCGGGGCCGGTCCAGCACCATGTGCGTGAGCGGCGTGAGGAAGCGGAAGGTGAGGGACAGGTTGGTGGCCTGCTGGGTTAGCTCCTCCCTCTCCCTGCTGGAGCGGCTGCGCAGCCGCGCCCGCAGCCCCTCCTTCACGCTGAGGAAACCCCAAACACGCCGCACAAAGTCTGCAGCCACTGAACCCAGGGAGCTCCCCAACCCCTCCGTGACCCCTGACCCCACCGCCTTGGCTCCAGCGTCCACCGCCGCAGTCGCCGCCTTCACGTGTCTCTCCGTCTCCGCCTGCAGGCGGCGCAGCGGCACGTCCGTCTCCATGGTGATGAGCCGGTCGTTGTTGCTGGCGGTGACCTGAACGTGGAGCGACTCGGCGCTGCGGTCGGTCAGCTTCCCGGCCACCACGATCTCCGAGCCGTTGAAGTAGTTGGTGAAGAGGCTCTGGGTGACGTAGCCGACCGAGTTCTGGGTGTAGTTGACCCGGATGTCGGACAGAAGCGGCGTTCCGATCTCATTGTAGAACCTGGAGAGGAACAGAGGTGGTGAAGGAGGTAAAACCTCCCCAAGCTCACTCTTGGAGGTCACCATAGCAACCAGTAGAGTCTCCATAGCAACCATTAACTAACTGGTTGTCGAGGTGCCATTTGACCCACCATCACAAAAGTAAAAACATGAAAGTTACTGAGCTTTCTGAAGTTTTCCTGGTTCATCCGGGTCCAAACGTTCTCAGTCGTTTTGGAAACTAGAAGGACTTTAATGGTTTACTGCTGATCTAACAAAAACACATTTCCCAGGTCCACAAGCAGCTCTGGTCTGCCGGAAGAGCGCCTCCCTTTGGTCAGATTTGGTAAAGCTGGAGAAATGATGTAACAGAAACATGGAGGGGATTTAAAAAACCAGCAGCAGCAAATCTGGCAAACATTTAATAGTATCATCAACTATCCAGGTGTTTCTACCTCGTCGGCCATGTTTGTTTAGGTCTTTAGCTCTAAAGACCTAAAATCCTGAGTGTTGAGCTTCTCCTGCTGTCTCCACATCACACTCTCTACAACTGAAGCTGCTGGATGTTGGATCATCATGTGGGGAACCCGGCGTGTCTGAGCTGCCAAGTCTCCGGAGAAGGAGGCGTCATGGCGAGCTGCTCAGCCAATCAGAATCACTCTAAACATGAACCTCTCCTGGTTGGGTCAGTTTTCCCATCACTATTCAGACATGGAATCACTGAAGATAAACCTTGAAGTCCTTAAAGTCTTTAGACTCAGCAGAAATACTTTGGTATTTCAGAGATCGGACGCCTGCAGCCAGGTTTGGTTGGACGTTTTGAAGGACCAGCAGCAAAGCGGTTATTTGAGTCTAAGCTGGATGTTTGTGTGGTTGCAGCTTCCATCATCAGTGGATCGTCTCCATCCGGACTGAAGCCTCCCGTCTAACCTGCCGGCTCTTTAAGCCGCTCACAATGACAGCATGAATGTGAACTGAGTAGGAGCGCGTCCTGTCAGCTCAGCAAGCCGGCAGCTGTTTGTTCAAGCCGGAGCGGCTCTGTTATCAGAGTCTATCCGTTAACCCCGCACACACACTCAAGACGCAGGCTGCACAACACACACACATTCCTGAGCGACTGAACCAACACCTGCAGCAGGTCAGAGAGGACGGCCTGCTGCTGCAGCTGATTACAGGTCTGCTGTCAGCCTGAGAGACGGACAAACGGACGGACAGCTCCGACAAACACAGTCTGGACAAGGATCATATCTGGATCACAATGTCTGGAAACTACATCAGTTCAACGTTCCTGCTTGAGAGGAAAGACTTTAATCCTGATATTTGAGAAAAACTCTGACTAAATTCACATATTTGCTGATTCATATTCCAACCTTTCAGCTTCCCACCCATTTATCTAACCAGTTAGTTTCTCTTCAGAAATTAGCATGATGATCAATTAAAGAGAAAGATGACAATGAAAGCCATATTCTGGATTCTCCTTCCACTAAACTTTCATTTACCTGCTTGGAAGCAACAACCAGCTTCTTCAGCAGTAACTTCTGTGGCTTCATTAAAATCATTCTGGGTCAAAGCCAGACTTTACACAGCTTTTCCTGTTGCCATGACAACCCGTCATGACCTAATCTGACCAGTGAAACGGACCCGTCGCTGAATGGCTCCGCCATTGTTGACCTCTGTCACACTAACCCAGAGTCGTTCTGTTCCCAGTTCAGACCAGATACTGACCAGTTTAGAACCAGTATCAGACTGGTTTGGCTACGTTCAGCCTAAACATTCTCCATAAAACACAGAGTGGAAACGATGTGGAGGAAAGAAATAAAGTTTATCAGTGGAGACAGGAAGGATGAAAGTTTCTGATGGCTAAAGAAAAACTCCCAGGTTTAGAAAGTGAAGATTTGTGTTGGGAAAGTTTTGGAAACGAGTAGGAAGGTAAAGCTGGGTGTCATCTGCGTAGCAGTGGATTTGGACCCATTCAGGCTGGAACCTGCGTCTGAACCAGCAGCTGAGACTTTGTGTCCAGAGGAAAGCCGTAAAGCGTTACCCTTTCAACATAGCACTGGCGTCGGCCTCCTCGCTGATGCGTCTCGTCATCCCGCAGTTCTCCAGAGCCATGCGCTCCAGCAGCCGGTAGTCCACATCGTTCCCAATCCCGATGGTGAAGATGCAGAACTTTTCCTGCACGGCGGAGCGAGTGTTTCCCAAGATGGAGGCGGACTGAGTCTCTCCTATCGTAGGCCGGCCGTCCGTCAGAAAGATGATGAGGGAGACGCTGTTGGGTCCGGTGTTGGGGTCCGACAGGTAATCCCGAAGCAGAGCAGATCCGGTCTGGATGGCTCCGTCAATGTTTGTGCCTGAAGGGAAGAAACTAAAATCAAGGCTTGATGGAAAAACCTTTTATTGGCTTCTGCTGCTGGATTGAGCTAACATTGAGACAAGATCTAAATGCAGCTGAAGAGGCCTGAGCGTCTCACCGCCGTTGGGAATCAGCGTGTAGATGAACTTCTTGGCGTCTCGGATGTTCAGCGGCGTCGCCGGCACCAAAGCGTCCGGCTGCCAAACCTTGACCCTGTTGGAGAAGCTGATGAAGTTGAAGTGGTCAGCAGGTCTCAGGTCCCTCAGGATGGTGAACAGAGCATCTTTTGTCTGTAAACATCACAGGAAATGACAGGTTAGTCTGTGCAGAAGTTTTAAACCATCCCTCATCTTCTAAAACCTCTTCGATGTTTCAGTTTGTCGTTGTGATTTCCAGAGGAGACTGAATCAAATCCTGAGGCGGTAAAATATTCCTACCCCTACTTCCTGTTATCAGCAGTGTTTACAGCTTTATGGCCCTCCCTTTGACTAGGACATCTCATTGATACTGCGCATGTGAGAGAGCAGCTGCAGTCATAAACATGGCCATCTGGTTAGAAAGCTTTCAGGAAGTCCATTAAAATCTCGGTAGTCCTCTCTCTCCTCTGTGGGCGGGCGATTTAATTTGGGGTTGGGGTCCTAAAATGACAATCTGACCCCAGCTGAAGCCGTCCATTGTTAAGCATCAAAACATGCTTGTTCTGTTCCCGCGCGGGGCTGGGGGCGGACCACGGGGTCAAGGGTCGAGGGTGTTGTTGTCCACAAAGCTCCGTCGCCATGGAGACGGTGACTTTCTGCTGTACTTTTCCACTTTGCTTTGTTGCTTTAAGTCTGTTTCTGTAGTTTGTGAGCTGGAGGCTGGCGGGGTTACGGCGCTGCGTTCCTCACATCGATACTCCAGCGAGGGAGGAGGCGATGCAGCCTGTCATCAGTTCCTCCCACTCAAATGGAAAAAGGGCTGAGGATGATTTCATATCTGCTGAAATCCCAATATGAATGGATTTGCTGAGAGTTTGTGCAGAAGTTCAGACTGAAAGCAGGAAGCAGATCTCCATGTTGGATAGTTGGTATAAAACTAGAACTGCAAACTTTCTGGAGTTTCTGGAAAGCTGTCAGCCTGCGCAGCAGATCACAGCAGATCTCAGCTGATCACAGCAGATCTCAGCTGATCACAACTGAATCTCCTGAGATCTGCTGGAAATCATTACCGCCGGTTCTACCAGAATTTATCAGTAAATCCCATTAACACACTGATAAAATATCAATATATAGCAAATTCAACTTTCTAAAATTAAATAATATTGGATATTTTTTCACACTGATGTTGATAATTTTATGATTTTTAAACATTTTTCGTTTTGTTAGTGGAGCTAATTTAGAAATATTTGCAAGAGATTTTGCGATATGATGATAAATGTGACATTTTGTTACTTGCCATATTGGTCATGGACTAGAATTTGAGGCAGCAGAGTAGTAGAAGGGAAAAAATACTGCCACCTGCAGGCTGGAGTCAGCATGACGCAAAGCCAATGTTTTTTAGTGCAGAAGATTGTAGTGATCTGTTGATTTTGTAACGAACTGGAGGGACAGATTGATGTAAATGAGATAAAAACGGATGTGATGATATTTAATATTTAAGCTAGCGGTTCTGTTTGAAGGCATGGTGGCTGATTGGCCCCTAAGCGTTCAATTTGACGGTCCATAACGTCGCCGTAGTTCAGTGGAGTCGTCCAGGTAGACAGTACAAACCGTCGTCCAATCAGAGCGCTGCTTTACCTGCCTCATCTTCTTCCCCAGCATGGAGGCGCTGCTGTCGATCACAAACACGACGTTCTTGGGAACGACCGGCAGATCTTTGGGAGCAAAGTAGTGGACGAAGTGTCCGTTCAAAACCTGGAATCAGAATAAATCCGAACTTTGCAGCAGCATGAAGCACAACGTGAGGTTGGAGGACAGTGAGCGACACGCAGGACGTCTCACCTGGATGTCTCCGATCCCGGCGTCCCGCTGGACGTCGTACCGGATCACGAAGTCTCCCAGGACCCCGCTGGTGGAGATCTTGGCCTGCTGGACGATGTTGGGGCTGAAGGTGACCTTCCAGACGTTGTTTTCGTTGGTGACTGCAGTCGTGATGGGAACCTCGGACTTGGCTGGACCACAGAGACAGGAAGTGTGTCATGGTTTAACTGGATCAGAACCAGAACCCTGGGATGGATGGACTGGTTGTGTGTTTGGAGTCTCTGGGTTGTTGACTGAGGGGAATTCGGTTTGCTCATTGGCGTGAGCCACACTTTGAGCTTCTGTTCCCATCCCGACTCCTGATGCGATTTAAAGTAGAACTCAAACCTGTGACCTTTTCGCTGCGGAGCGGCAGAACCTCCAGGTCCAGGATGGGCGCGTGGTCCACGATGGTGACGTCCAGGCTGAGGCGGCTGACCAGCTGCAGAGGCCTGAGGCTGGTGACCAGCTCGTAGCTTCCCAGTCGCCGCTGCAGAAGCTCCTCGTACATCAGCAGGAAGACGGCCCGGTTCCGACCCGGTATGCTAACCGTGGTCCGGAACAACTCCACCTCCGACTCTGAGCTGCACAATGAAAGAGAAAGACGAAATACTCAACAGTCCCTCCTTTGGCAAAGAGATCAGAACCCAGAACCGGTACTGATGAGTACCTGGTGTTTTAGTTCTTTACCCAAAATGTTTTAGCAAACATTCAGAATCAGAACTTTACTTCCTGAAAGGTACCGAACATTTCTGGTACCAATAAGAAACAAGATCCATCCGGCGCCACAAACCAGCAATGAAGCTGAAGGTCTGAAGGACAGAAGATCGTCTGAAAGAGAATCCATGAAACCCGGAGATTCCCAGACCAGAGTCTGCTGCACGTTACTGGTTCTGGTTACACGTTACTGGTTCTGGTTTAAACGTTACTGGTTCTGGTTTACACGTTACTGGTTCTGGTTTACACGTTACTGGTTCTGGTTAAACGTTACTGGTTCTGGTTAAACGTTACTGGTTCTGGTTAAACGTTAGTTAGTGGTACTAGTCAACGGTAATAGTTAGTGGTACTGGCTATTGGTACTAGTTAGTGACATTAGTTAGTGGTACTAGTTAGTGATATTAGTTAGTGGCACTGGCTATTGGTACTGGTTAGTGACATTAGTTAGTGGTACTGGCTATTGGTACTGGTTAGTGACATTAGTTAGTGATATTAGTTAGTGGCACTGGCTATTGGTACTGGTTAGTGACATTAGTTAGTGGTACTAGTTAGTGATATTAGTTAGTGGCACTGGCTATTGGTACTGGTTAGTGACATTAGTTAGTGGTACTGGCTATTGGTACTGGTTAGTGGTACTAGTTAGTGATATTAGTTAGTGGTACTGGCTGGGAAATGTAGAAGGATGTTCTGCCATGTTGGATTCGAAGCTCCTCTGGATGTTTGGGTAACGTCAAAGCAAAGCCAGAAACATTTGGAGGATTATTTCACTCTGCAGCATATTTAAACAAACCTCTCTCTGTTTCCATGGAAATTACATGATGTCATTTCCTCCATGACAGCTGGGGTCAGAGGTCGCTATGAAGGGCTGCACACTGCCTAAAGAGTTTTATTCTGAAAATTACTGCTAGGAGGCTGTAGCTGGACGGGGGCGTGGCCACACACACACACACACACACACACACACAGACACACACACACACACACACACACACACACCCAGACACACACACACACCGACACACACACACACACTCAAAGGGTTTTCCTACCTCGTGTCACTCGACTCTCTGTTCTTGGCTTTGTCGTTTCTCGGTTTGGCTCCCTTTTCCTTCGGCCTGACTTCGCTCTGGTAGACACGCCCTCCGATGATCCTGGTTCAAGGAGGTCAAAGGTCAAGCCTTAGAGCACCACACACATTCAGCACCACTATTGTCAGAGCTCAACTGGGTTTTTCTTCAACAAAGGAGCCAGAAAATGCTGTCAGTACGTATTCAGAGGTTTCCTGCACATGAATGAACAGATCTGCGCTTGTCTCAACTCTGTTATAAAAATGTTAAACTTTCTGCCTGAAATCTCCATGGCAACGAAGATAGGAGGGGCGACTGTAGCCACCAGATTCAGTTTGGGATCTGAAACTCCAGATAAACCGGTTCCTGATCTGGATTCAGGTTTAGTTCAGATGGTAAATCTAGATGATCCCAAAGTGATTTTGGGGTTTTCTCTTGCTGCTGATCTGGATGGGCTCCAGGTGAGGCTGCAGGTTCTTACATGGTGAAGTTGGAGACGTAGGCCGCAGCAGGGATCTGGATCTGGAAGACGGCTTCAGCCGCAGCGGCGTGTCGGTTCAGCATGGAGCAGAACACCGCCGTGAAGGCGTAGCGCGAGATGACGCTGGTCTTGATGGACAGTTCCTGGATGTGAGGTTTGTTCTCCTGACAGAGAGAAATGTGACGACAAAATGTGGCAACGGCCAAATCCAGAACCAAAGTCAAAGTCTTTGTTTCTGTCATTCGTTGGGATTTTATGTCACAGCAGCAGAAAGCAGTGAAGGAACTGATTTATGGTTTCTGACATTTTTACTTTAAAAATCTGAAAAGTGTGGAGTGTATGTTACTGACTGAATCTCCTCCAGAGAACATCTGACATCATCAGTTTCAAATCCGTAGCACTGATTGTCTGTGGGATTCAGGTCTGGACTTTGACTAGGCAATTCTAACGCCTGAGTCTGCTGCATGTTCAGGGTGGAAGGTGACCTTTGACCCCAGTCTCTGGACTTCTGCAGGTTTCCCTCCTGATTTTAGCTTCATGGGCCTACTTCCCTGTACCACAGCATGATGCTGCCACCACCATGTTTCATGGATTATAATTATTTCACTCTAAATGTATCCAGTAAATAAATACAGAGTGACATAACCATGTGCCTTTTTAAATGGATTTATTGTTTTAATTTCAAAAGTTATTTTTAATTATTTAATGGAATATTAAGTCATTTTATAACATATTCACATTTAATTTTCTCATTTAGTTTTTTTGCTGCTTTGGTGCTCCATACAGCTCAGCAGTCGCGTCATGATGACTCTTTAGAGCCCCACTTTGGGAACCCGTTCTAAAGAACCTCTGAACTGGAACTGGATTATACTTCAGGGTATCAGAGGAAACGGCTTTTTACATTTTTAGCTGTAAAAATGTTTCAGAATAATAAAAACATCGAAATGTTCAACCAGGAAGCGAATAACGGGAGTTTACGGTTCATCCGGTTTTCCTCAGAATCGATCATCCTCATCTCCGCTGCAGCAGGAATCTGCAGCGGTTCCAACATTACAGAACCTCCTGGCAGATCTCCTGCGGTCCACGCCCAAAGCGCGCAGGGATCTTTAACTAGGTCACCGATCTGGAGTTTAAAAGTCACTAAAACCCAAAAGCTTCCGAAAGCTTCCTGAACTCTGGGTTGTTTTGGATGGGAAGACTTCCTACCTTGAGCAGAATGGTTTTCACCTGCCGCGGGACTCTGCGCGGCTCCTGCAGACACAAACACGCTCAGAATGAGAAGTTCAGCAAGAAGCTGCACACTGCGCTGCAGCAGCTCCTCTTACCAGGTCCAGGTCAAAATCTCCCCAGTCTGGATCCGGATCCTCCTGCAGCCGGAAGCCCGGGCTGCAGCTGAGCAGCAGAACCAGCAGCAGCAGCAGCATCTTATCTGCAGGTTAGCCTGTCAGAAACTGGAATGCTCCATGACTCCCAGTGTTCCCAGTCCGGGTCTGACTGAGCGGGAGAAATCCGCCCACCAGGAGGAAGATGAAGCTGCTGCTGGTTTTTCCTCTTCTCCTCCCGATGAAGGAACCATCCAGTAACCCGGAACTTCCTCCATAAACACCTAAATCTGCGTTTCTCTTCTTTTAAAGACCCGAATTTTCTCAATGGGCCACTTTTCTCCACCAGGGGGCAGAAGATTTAGAAAAAAGTTGAGATGTAGTCTGTGTCTGGTTCTGAGTCGGTTCGGGTTTGTTCTGGATTTAAAACCCGGATGTTGAATGTTTTGGTCACATTGTCTCATTCTGACCTCCATCTATCGGTTTATTATTATTTAGTGCTACGTTTATGAATTATTCAGATAAATACTGATTAATTTTATTGAATACCTGAAAACTTCCTGTTCCATCCGGATTGTTCTGGTGGTTCTGGTCCATGTTTGATTCTGGTTTCGTGTTGAGCAAATCTTCCCAAATATTAAATCTGATATAGAAAAAATAGGATTAATAATAAAAATAAGACCCCAGTTCAAACCTGTGTACGCAGGAGTCGCCCCCTGTTGGTAGATGTTGTTTAACGCATGATATTGTGAGCTGGAGTCATTTTTCTTATTTGTGAACAGAAACTCATCAAGTATTTTTGCTTAGTTTCTGGTGCAAATATGTTGGTACTCCAGAAATGAGATAAAACTGACTGATGGGTAACTTTTCAACAGAAACTTGTTTTAAACAGATGAATATTTTAATACTTAAGTCCTACTTTCACTGGCAGATTATTTTACTTGTTACAAGTGAAATAATTCTTCACTTCAGCTCCTATATTTTGCTGAAAAGTTACTTGTAAATTTGTTTTGTTTTATTTTAGATTCAGTAAAATATTTGCATTGAAAACTAGATAAAAGTAAAGATTTAAATTCTGAATTGAGACTTAAATGAGCCTCTGTCGACATCTTGTGGTCAAATGAAGAATTACAGCTGTGTGTTTAGAGGGAGCCGTTCGTCCTGCGCCTCCAGGTCAGGGGTCAAAGTTTGCTTCCCCTCTGTGTTCCTACATGCAGCTCAGTAAATATTGACCAGATTTGAGCCGATCGGATCAGTTTGGTGGATTTTAACCTCGGCTCTCAGCTCGCTGCCGTTCTTCGCTGCTCTTGTTTTATTCTTTCTAGATTTGTGTAGAAATATGAGCGTGGAACCATGAGGCGTCCGCTGCTGCTCGCTCTGGAGCTGCTGCTCCTTCATTACAGCTGCTGCTTTGAGTTTGTGATAAATGGAGACTGGGAGGACGAGGAGGTGAGGCTGCATAGGAATTTATTTCAAATTAATTCATTTATTTCAAACAGAGAAAACAAGCAGGACAAGAGAAAACCAAAATAATCAGTTTATCTTCTTGTTTAAAACCTGGGGGATCAAAGTAATTAATATGCAGACATAAACATTTACATAACCTGTCAAATAAAATAACCATGTTGTTTATTAATGCAAAATGCAGGAAAAGATGAGACATTGTGTCAGATTGGCATAAATATTGTTTCCGACAATTAATCATGTTTATTAGTTTAACACATTTCAGCGTCACAGCAGATCAAAGAGCTTCATCTCATCAAAACACAAAAATAAAAACATCATTTTCATTGAGAGACATCATCAATAATCATTAATATATTGATCAGTGTTTTATTGGTTATTGATTTTATTGTGGTTGTGGTTGGAGGTTTGACAATAAAGTCTGGATTTAAAGGAACTCAGGGTTTCAGCTGTTTTTCAGTTTTCTGGACGTTTGTTCCAGATCTGTGGTCATAGAAGCTGAATGCTGGATGGTTCTGGTTCTGATGCACAGCAGAAGATGTAGAACCAGGTGGTGTCTCCATCCTCCTGGTTCTAGTCAGAACTCCAGCAGCAGCGTTCTGGACCGTTGGGTTGTCAATCAGGCCTGTGAAGACGCTGCTGCAGGAATCAAAGCCACTAAAGAGAAACTAAAGCCTGGATGAGTTTTATTACAGATGAAAAGTAATAAAATCGTTGTTTTCTTTTGTAAAACTATTTTATTTAGGAAAGATCAACCAGAAACAGAAAACAAAAATAAAAGTAAAACTTTCCTTCAGAATCACGTGAAACTAAAAACTCTCATCATTCTGGTTCCGTTTGTTCGTCTGCAAACAAAAATATCATTTTTATCAAATGAAACAGAATCTTTTTTATTTTATTATTTCAACTCATAAAAATCAGTTTTCAGTTTTTCTTCTAATATTTGTCTCTCTCAGCTCTGATATTTTTGTTATTCGTCTTTTTTTTTTGTTTTGTCCACCAGCCTGGAGTCGACCTCCATCAGGAGAGGCAGAAGGTTTGTTCCTCGGTTCTGATCCGAACCCAGTGGGCCGCCTGCTGCTGCTGACTCATGCTGTGTTGTTTGTTGGTTCCAGAGAGCCGCGCTGACCAGCGAGGAAGACCAGCCCTTAGAGGTAAAGAGCTGAAGACTGTGGCAGAGTTGAGCCTTATCTAGTAATCAATATCCGACTGTTTGAGGAGTTCCTCGTGACAGGCAGGGTGTTGACCCGCCGACCGTCGGCCACATTCAACCCCAGCAGTTCTGCCTTAAATCTTAGTGAGCTCCAGAACCCTCTAAACCAGGGGTCTCAAACTCCAGGCCTGGAGGGCCGCAGTCCTGCAGTTTTTAGATGAGCCTCAGGTACAAAACACTGGAATGAAATGTCTTAATCACCTCCACCTTGTGTAGATCAGTTCTCCAGAACCTTAATTATTCTATTCAGGTGGTGCAGCAGAGGCTCATCTAAAAGTTGCAGGACTTCGGCCCTCGACGACTGGAGTTTGAGACCCCTGCTCTAAAACCTTCCAGGAGTTTCCAGAACCTTCCAGGACTTCCCAGGACTGCCCCGTCCAGCTGTTGGATCCGTACCAGAACCTTGCATGTGGGTTGTCTGGTTTAAACCCAGAATGTTTGAGTTTCCTGTCGTCTTCATGATTTAATCCACTTAGTGAAGCGTCTCAGAACCACTGGCAGCAAACAGGCCCACAGCATGACGCTGCCAACACCATGCTGACATTACAGTGGGGTGAAAAGTGTTTCCTCTTTTCTGACTTCCTTTGTTTTCTCATTATTTAAAGATGAGAAAACACCAAAGGCTAAATCTGAATCTAAGTTTTTATTAAACATGATCCTGTGTGAGAACGTGATCGCCCCCTGCTGGTAGAGCTTACCTGTGGTTAATCACACCTGGGTTCAGCCTCACCAGGCCTGACCCCTGCCACACCTGTCCTCCATCAGTTTAACAGGAAGTGTACGGCAGCACCAGGCAGGAACCAATCAGACTCCAGATCTGATAGTTTAAATGTTTGTGAGGCTCCAGAGAACCACAGAGAGAAAATATGGAGCCATGGAAACGACCCCCAGAGGTCAGCCCAGACCCATCCTAAAGGTCACCAAAAAACCCACAACGACATCCAGTGAACTGCTCTGTCTGGTTAAGGTCAGAGGTCACGCCTCCTCTGAGCAGGGAGGACGCTTCAGCTCAGTTTCTGGATGAACCCAAAGCCTTCTGGGAAATCTGGACGTGTGTGTCTGTCACCTCTCCACCTGGTTTGGCCGACCCGAGGTTCTGGTGCCGTTCTGAGGACCTGCTGACCGTTGGAAGCTCTCGTGGTTCTGGTTCGGTACTGAACGTCTGAGTCCAGTTCCCTTTGTTTGAGGCGTGGAAGCAAAATCTAAAGATTATTTTCACAACATTTGAGACTAAAAAGGGAAGAAAATGTAATGAGAGACACTAAAATATCTATTTTCTAAATATCTTTCAATTTTCTGCTGCAACTTTCAGTTTTATTTTTATGTATATTTTTAGAATTTTTCACGTTTCATTATTTTCTTCTGTAACTTTTGTTGTTTTAATTACATTTTAGTATTTCCTGTTTTAATTTTTCTTCCTGGTCGGTGTGTTGTGCTTCGCTCCTCGCCTGCAGGCCGTCCGGGGCGATGACATCACGGTGAATAGTTACCGGGTGGAGAGCCGCATCACGTCCCGCTTCGCCCACACCTCGGTCCGCAGCTCGGTGCTGAACTCCGGCTCCAGAGCTCAGAGCATCGGCTTCAACGTTCAGATCCCCAAACGGGCGTTCATCTCCAACTTCACCATGTGAGAGCGACGGAGCGTCCTGCGCCCGCTGCAGACGGGAGGCCAACTTCTTCTTCTTCTCCTTCTGCAGGAACGTGAACGGCATCACGTTCGTGGGCTCGGTGAAGGAGAAGACGCTGGCCCGGCGGCTGTACGCCCAGGCCAGCTCCAGGAACAAAGCGGCGGGGATCGTAAGGACCAACGCCCAGGACCTGGAGACCTTCACCACGGAGGTCCACGTCCCGCCGGGCAGCAGCGTCGCCTTCGAGCTGCACTACCAGGAGATGATGGAGCGCCGGCTGGGCATGTACCAGCACAACCTGTACCTGCAGCCCGGACGGCCGGTTCCGCACTTCCAGGTGAGGGACTCGCGCCAGACTCTGTCCTTTCTTCTGACCTCTGACCTCTGACCCCACACCTGCCCAGGTGGACGTCTACCTCTACGAGCCGAAGGGAATTTCAAACCTGGAAACGCAAAGCACTCTGGGAGAGCAGTTTGCAAATCTGATCCACGTCACAGCCACCAAAGACAAGGTAATAATACTAATAATAACGGTAATAATATTAATAATAATAGTAATAATAATAATAACAGTAATAATAACAATAATAACAATAACAATAATAATAATAATAATTAATAATAATAATAATAACAGTAATAATAATAATAATAACAATAATAATAATAATAATAATAATAATAACAGTAATAATAACAATAATAACAATAACAATAATAATAATAATAATTAATAATAATAATAATAACAGTAATAATAATAATAATAACAATAATAATAATAATAATAATAATAATAATAATAATAATAACAGTAATAATAACAATAATAACAATAACAATAATAATAATAATAATAGTAATAATAATAATAACAGTAATAATAACAATAATAACAACAACAATAATAATAATAATAATAATAATAATAATAATAATAATAATAATAATAATAATAATAATAATAATAATGCCTCTGTCTTTCATCACAACCTGATTGTTTTGAAACCCAGGTCTGTAAACCATCCAGATGATTCTGATCTCATCAGTAAAATTAGTTTTTATACATTTATTGAGCTGAAATGATTTTTTTAAAAAGTTTTGATACATTTTAATAATTAAATATGAATGTTTTAATTTTAAACATATCGATAAAATGTTTTAGTAAATATTTTGCATACAACTTATGGTTAGTAATGTTAATTTAAAACAAGGTACATGTTTGGGAAAAATGCATCATGTATATTAATAAATATGAAAATAATGTTTCAAACAATTTTATAGTAAATATTTTTAAAATTAAATTAGAAATGATATATTGTCACATTTTATAATAAATTCAAATCTTTTTGATTTCTCGCCACATTTGAATATTTTTAGGATTAAAATGCTGCAGAAGTGATGAAGCACTAGAAAATGTTTTATTTTATGAAATATTTTATTACATATGAAATATTTTGATTATGAATTATTCATTACATTTTTCATAGAGTTAAAAATAAATGGGTTGGGCATTAAACATTAATTACAATCTTATTAATATGAATCATTTTCTATTTTTCTGAATTATGATGCATTTATTGCATGGTCTCAATATAGGAATATTAATTAACTTCTATTAATGACATTAATGAACTAATTCACTGTGGTTAAACGTGGACATCATATATTTTATGCATTTAAGGCAAAAGCTCGTAATAATTCAACATTTTGAACAGAATGGATTATAAAGCACGTATCATAAATAGAAATAATAATCTTTCGTTTTGCTCAGGCTCACGTTGTCTTCAAGCCAAATTTGCATCAGCAGAGAAAATGTGAGAATTGCTCCGGCAGCGCCATCGACGGCATCTTCTCTGTCAAATACGACGTGACCAGAGACAGCAATGCCGGGGAGCTGCAGGTGAACTTTGACCCAAAGCAGGAAATAACATCCACTTCCTCAAACATAAACAGAGATGATTATGATTATGACTCTCTGTTTCAGGTGTCAGATCTTTATTTTGTTCATTTCTTTGCTCCTTCAAACCTCTCTCCTCTTCCTAAAAACATCGTTTTCGTCATCGACGTCAGCGGCTCCATGTGGGGGGTCAAGATGAAGCAAGTAAGTGACCTCTGTTGACCTCTTAAGTCTTCATTCTTCCAGTTTCTGTGGAGCGCTGCCACCGTTTCCCAGAATGCACTGAGCTTCGAGGTTCTGCTGTAGACGGTGGAAGCCATGAAGGCGATTCTGGACGACCTGAAGATGGAAGATCGCTTTAGCATCATCGACTTCAACCACAACGTGCGCTGCTGGAGTGAGGAGCTGCTTCCCGCCTCTTCTCTGCAGGTGGCCGACGCCAAGCGATACGTCCAGAACATCAAACCTACCGGAGGTAGAGAGGCAGAGTGTGACCCGGCGCCGGGCCAGGAGCCGCTCCCTTAACAGCTGACCGTGTTTGTGACAGGCACCAACATCAACGAGGCGCTGATCCGAGCCGCTCAGATGCTGGTCAGGGCGAACAGCCAGGGCTTCGTCGACCCGCGCTCCGTCTCCATGATCATCCTGGTGTCTGACGGAGACCCCACCGTAGGTAGGAGACCACCGGAACCGAAGAGCCACAAACCTCAGGCAGCAGGTTCTGATCCAACATGGGCTCCCTGCAGGAGAGATCAAGCTCAGTAAGATCCAGAAGAACGTGAAGCGAGTGATGACGGAGGAGCTCTCTCTCTTCTCGCTGGGCATCGGCTTCGACGTCGACTACGACTTCCTGGAGCGCATCGCCATGGAGAACAGGGGCGTGGCCCAGAGGATCTACGCCAACCACGACGCAGCTGAGCAGATCCGGGTGAGACAGTTGATTAAGCAATGCCTTACCAACCCACTCTGATCTACTCTTGTACAGTTCAGTATGAACCAAAGATCAGAATCTAACTTTTGAAGGTTAAAAAGTCTTTTCCCCTGTTTCTGCAGGCCTTTTACAGCCAGGTGTCGTCCCCCCTGCTGAAGAAGGTCAGCGTCCATTTCCCAGAGGGAACGGTGACCGACGTCACCCAGAGCCACTTCGATAAGTTCTTCAGCGGCTCGGAGCTGGTGGTGGCCGGGAAGGTGCAGCTGTCAGACAGTAACACGCTCACCAGCTTCACCTCTGCTTCAACTGTGAGTGCGACGCACCGAGACGTCACTGAGGCTCTGGACACCTGCTGACGTCCAGGTCCTTGTCTCTGTCTGCCTGTCCTGCAGGCCAGCCTGCAGCTCAACCTGCAGACGGACGCTGACATCACGGAGCTGGACTTGGAACTGGCCAAGCAGCAGCACTCCTTCACTGGCTTCGCCAGGCAGATGTGGGCTTACCTCACCATCAAACAGCTGATCAGGGAGAGGTGAGGCCCACAGCATCACATGTTTACACGGATACTCTGGGTCACAGGGTACAGCCGAGGGTTGTCCGGTTAATCAGGAACATTTAAGCCACCAACCAGAATGCAGTAGGTGGTTTCTGGATGGTAAGTCGACAACAAAACACTTCTGTTTTCCAGCAGCCATTGTACAGCAAGGACAGTGGAAAACTCCTCTTGTGTTGCTAGGTAACGGGCTGAGCTTCAGTGGGGTTGCTTGGTAACGAGCAGTGCCTGCTGACTTGTGATGCTACATTGTGAAGGTTTTTAAAATGGCTCATTTTCCAGACGTCATGCACCATCTGAGCACTTTTTAGAAACAGCAGAAACCCAAACGAAAGTACAATAATGTGCAAAATGTGAATTTTGCATTATAGTTCCTCTTTATTTTCTCTTAATGAGGAATTTGTGTTGATTCTTCAAAAAAGCAAATAAATAACCCAAAAACCTGATAACTGTACCAGTAAATATCTATAAAAATATCTCCACCTCAGGCCTCATTCGGGTTAAAGGTGAAAGGTCATGACACTGAACCAGTATGCCTGTTTGGAAGGGTTGAAGGAGAAATCCACTTTGGTCTGGAATCAAGATGGCTGCCAGACTGAGGTCAGCAGAGCTGGATCTAAAGAACTAACCAAGAATCAAAGAGTTGATGTTTGGTCCATATGGACAAAACCCAACAGCTTATCAGCACAAACACCTCAGACTGACGGAGTGGACCTTGAACCTTTCAGTAAACCAAAGTAATGTAGAGTTAATGTGAGTCCATCTGTCCAGCAGCTGGTTCAGAGGGGACATGAACAGGACCCTGACCTCCAGGGTCAAACCCGACGCCTTCACCTCTCTGCACAACAACACAGCATGCTTTTTATTTTCTAAATATTCTCTTGGTTATCTGTCTTTACCAGCTGCTCTCTGGCTCCCCCTGCAGGTCTCTGGTTACAACAGTTGGAAAAAAGAGAAAAATCACCAAGCAGATCACAGAGCTGGCCCTGCAGCACAGCTTTGTGACGCCGCTGACCGCCCTGCTGGTGGAGAGCGAGGACGCCACCGAGAGGCTGCTGGCCGACTCGGCCCGGGACCCGAGGCACGGCTGCTGCTCAGGTCACACACACACACACACACACACGCACACACACGCACACACACACACACGCACACACACAACTGGATGGGGAATAAAAGTGTTTACATTTCAATTAATTATTAGTTATTTTAATTATAAGAGAAAGGTTTCTCCACTTAAAGACTTCAGGTCCAGACGAAACGAGTTTAAAACATCACAAATGATTTGCTGGAGAGCCGAGATTGTTGAATGTTACAAATAATCTTAATGAGAAAGTTTAAAAATTCAGAAATCTTTCAAATATTCAGTCATTAAATAATAGTGATTATTATTGGTCTTTTATTGTAACTGACTGCTTGTTTCAGAGGAACAGTGATGTGTTATATCTACAGTATCAGAACTTCTTGAATCTTCTAATCAAAGTGTTTAGAAGAAACATTGAACTGAATTTACTTTGGTGTTCAGAAAATCAGAAGAGAGCTTCTGATTGGCTGATCAGTCCCTCATGATGTCTCCTCTTCCAGAAGCTGCTGAGACCAAAACTTCAGGCTGACTAACATTTCTCTGCATGTCGATTATAAATGTTATTGTTGTGACCAATGCAGGCGTCCAAACTCTGTCTGGTACTCCGTCCATCAGCCTGGTCTACGCCACGCCGCCCCCCTGGATCCAAGTCCCCGTCACGACCCCTTCCAGTCAGGTCCTGAGTGGCCCCCTGGAGACGGTCCTGCCTCCAACGGTTAACTTGGGTAAGACTCACATCCACCTGCAGGCTGCAGAAAGAAGTTTCCATGTTCAGAGTATTTGTTTGTCTTCCAGTGGATGGAGACCCTCACTTCATCATCCACCTGCCTGCAAGCAACATGGACGTCTGCTTCAACATCGACTCCAAACCGGGCCACATCCTCAGCCTGGTGTCCGACATGGGAACAGGTGAAGGACCACGGGAAATGTTTTGGTATTCTGGTGTCGTTAGAAAGCCCGGTTGGGTTTCTTCTCCTAAAAGTTGCTAAATGTAGCAACAAAGGTGCTAGGTTGGTAACAGTGGCACAAACTGGGTCATTAACAGAACCATGAACCCAAATACAGCAGCAGATCTACAAGAGAAGGTGGCCTAGTCAAAGTATAAACCTCACATTCAGTTTGAGCTCAATGAACTGAAGCAACAGGAGAGCGGACCAGAACCCCTCCAGAACCGAGTCAGGCTGATGTAGAGTGAAAATAACAGCACTGCAGTGTCAGTTGTTGTCACTCCATGAGCTCCTAGAACAACATCTGACCCAACGGTGCTCAAAGTAGGGCTCCTGGGCCGTTAGTGGCCCGCTTGACCACAATTCAGGAATGAATTTGGACTTTTAAATCAAAATCTACTTACAAAATGGTTTGATACAGGAGTGTTTTCAGATGAACACTGACCCAGATTCTGTTTTTATTGCTGAGAACAGATGAAATATTATAGAGATCAAAATAAAAAGCTAACTGGACTCCTTTCATTTAACAAGGAAAAAACACTTTTATGATCCCATTAATACAAAGAAATCACAATATTTTTGTGATTCCAGTTTTTATAAACAATATGTTTTTGGTCTGTGAGAACTTTGGAGCTGACATAAAGTTAGTACACCCCTGGGGTTCTCCTCCATGCTGTGTGCAGGTGTTGTGGTGAACGGCCAGCTGATCAGCTCCAAGCAGCCTCACAAAAACAGAGTCAGCTCCTATTTTGGCCTCATCTCCGTTTACCACCGGCCTGCCGGGGTCAGCGTGAAGGTCGCCACCGATCGGATCTCCATGGCCGACGGCAGCAGCAGCCACTCCTTCACCTGGGGCGCCACGGCTGACGTCGTCCAGGACAGGTAACTCCGCCTCCGCCAGCTTCCTGCTCTGCTCTGATTGGTCCTCAGAGTTCTGCTTCCTGCTTCAGCGTCAGGATCTCCATCGTGAAGAACTCCCACGTCACCGTCAGCATCAACAACAGCATCCGGGTGACGGTGCTGCTCCACCGGGTGTGGAGGAAACATCCAGTCAACGTGGACTTCCTGGGTCTCTACATTCCCAGTAATAACCAGTACTCTCCACTGGTTCACGGACTCATAGGTACGACTCCCAGTCCTGGACGAGGCTCTGCCTTCACCGCTATAATCCTCATTATCTAATAACAATGACAAAAACTTAATTCTCTTCATAATGTGATAGAAAAAATCAATCACAGCATAGAGCATTTAGCATGAGCAACTTTTAAGCATTTAGTGGTTTAAGCCCCTAGTGGTCAGTAATAGTACTGCGATTAAAAGTGAGAATGACTTTTTATTGGAAGATTAAAAGGGAAAAAAATGATATAAATTATGAAATTTGACAGTTTTTTTCTTCATAAAGAACTTGGCTTTCCATTCTTGAGCTGAAATAAATTAATAATTTGTGGTAAAACAGGGCAGTTTTCCCAAGAGCCTGAGGTGAGTGTGTACGATGTCCATGAAGGACCCGACCCGCTGAAGAAGGAGGCCACCATGGAGGTGAAAGGTCACACGCTGCGGGTCACCAGGTACTTCCTGTCACTTAATGCTGCGTTCGGTGAACCCAGACTGAAGTTTAACCTGAAGTCAGGAACGTGTTACTGTGTGTGTTACTGTGTGTGTGTTACTGTGTGTGTTACTGTGTGTGTGTTACTGTGTGTGTTACTGTGTGTTACTGTGTGTGTTACTGTGTGTGTTACTGTGCGTGTGTTACTGTGTGTGTGTTACTGTGTGTGTTACTGTGTGTGTGTTACTGTGTGTGTTACTGTGTGTGTTACTGTGTGTGTTACTGTGTGTGTTACTGTGTGTGTTATTTTGTGTGTTTCAGAGGCTGGCAGAAGGACTTCAGACAGGACAGGAAACGCGGCTCCAACGTCCACTGCTGGTTTGTCCACAACAGCGGCGAAGGCTTCATCGACGGTCGCTATGGCGACTACATAATGCCGGATCTGAACAGCTTCCTTCAGACGGTCTAATCAGTTTCTTCACCACTCTCATTTCTAATCATTTTCCACAGAACACACAGAGAAACTTACCAACTTTATTAGAACAAAATGTACATTTTCAACCATTAATGTTAAAAAATAAAAATAATTCCACCAAACATTTCTTCCTGATTGTTTCTGTACAGATCTGGGAATGAACTCTGACACGGTAGAGTCCCGCAGCATGACGAGCGTTCCAGTTCAGGCCAGTTTGGAAAAATCTTCATAGGCGATGTCCACCATGTCCCCTTTCTGTGGCCCCTGGGGACACGACACAAACATTTAACCTTAAAATTGTTTTTTGAATATTTATCATAATAATCCACGATTAAAGAAAACAGAACTTTTAGTTCAGATGGTTTTACTACAGATGAGGAGACAATTTAGGTCATAATCTCTGGAGATTGAAATACTTTCTATACTTTAATCTGCTGCTGCTAAAGTCACTCTACAGACTGTTACTAGGCAACCAAACTATGAGTTGCTAGGCAACCAGGGAGTGAGTGAGTTAGTTGAGCCCACCAACCTTTCTTAGTTCTGGTTCAGAGTTCAGTGAAATTATTGAATATTCTATCGGACATATTATCTACAGATATTGATCGTGTGTCTGTAGCGATAAATAATATTGATTTATTGTCTACGAAACACGTGACGGTGATCCAGCTCTGGGTGAGGAAGAGCAGAACCTACAGAGTCCAGCGTTAGCGTGGCGCTGAACTTCTTCTCGTCGATCCCTTCCAGCAGCGCCTCGGTGTCCCGGTACGGCCCGTTCAGGATCAGAACCCGCTTCCCTGCAGGAGGCCAGACGTCAGAACCTGGAATCATTTGAGCAGAACCTGCTGGGCTGGAGGCGGCGGCTGACCTGGAGCGGGGATGACCGTCTCCAGGTGGTTCTGGTCCAGCTTCAGTTTGTCCCCAGAGTCGATCATCTTCACCACGGCGCCGTATTTCTCCTTCACCTCCTGCAGACGGACGAGAGCCACAGGATCAGAACCACAACAGCTCTGAAAGAAAGTCTAGATTTATTTCAGCAAGATCAGATTTTAATTTGGTTTTCCTCTTGTTTGCTAAAAAGGAAGTTTCAAATGACAGAAATATTTAAAACGTTGCTTTTATTTCACTCAGCCCTTTTGTCCGTTTACAGCAGAGAATTAGTTGTTTTTAATTATGAGAATATAGTTATGACAGCAGAATTAAGACAACTTTTACCAGAGCAAAGTCTTAAATTTACTTAAAAATTCAAGACCTGATGCGATTGCAGCAACTGTCTGGTTCTTTCTTTGAAACGACTGAATTTATTCAAAGTTCTGCTTCTGTGAATAATTGATGCTGAATTGTTAAGAGTGTTATTTCCTTTTCTGTAAAACCAAATATAACTTCACAGTTGATATATTTGTGATTTATTTTAATGTTGTTTTTGTGTAAGAGTTATAGTAAAATTACTACTTTAAGACTTTATTCTAATAATTGTAAAAATCTGTAGTATGGCCCTAATATTTGCCGTAAAGTCGAATTGAATCCCAACTGTAATAAACAGTCAACCAAGATGGCCGCCGTGACATCACTCTGATCTGTGGGAACCAGAGGACAGAACAGGTTGGGGAAAAAAATCCAGATTCTGTAAAAACCAAAGATTTCAATTAATCGATAAAACTGATTTATCACCCAGCTGTTACCATGACGACAGCCTTCTTCTTGTGGTACTTCTCTCCCAGCTTCTTAGTGACGATCTTGACGACGATGTTGGGCTGCAGCCAGTAATCCGTCCTGACCGCCGAGGACTGCTTCTTCTTCTTCTTCTCCTCTATCTGCAGAGAAAACGATCAGAACCTTCATCATCATCATCATCATCTTCTTCATCAGTGGAAACCAAACAAACCACCAGAACCTCCATGATCTCCTCCAGAGCCGATTTCTTCTTCCTCTCCCCTCTGGAGTCAGAACCGGACGGCGCTTCTTTCCGTTTGACAGAGGATGAGGATGCTGGAGCTTTCAGAGTGCTCAGAACCGAGCTGGCACCCAGAACCGAGCTGGAAGAGGTCAAAGGGCGGGTGAGAGGACAGGAAGCTGGGCGGAGGCAGCCATGACTGATCGGTGGGGTATCAGTACCTGGACCTGGACGAGCTTGCCACCGGAGCGCTCAGGTTGAAAGCAACTGGAAGAAAAAAGCAGGAAGACATCAGGTTCTGTCCGAGGCCCAGTTCAGACCCGGATCACCCTGCAGAACAAACACCAACCTTTCTCTTCTTCACTCTCACGTTTGAGTTCTGTGTAAACGGACTGGGCCTGCTGGGGAAACAGAGGAGGGAAGGATGAACTCTGTAGCTTTGGTTTTGCTTATCCAGTCGGGTCCGGGCCGGTCAGAGCTCACCTCGGCTTCCTTCCCGTCCATCCCTCTTCGGACCTGCTCCTGGATGAACTTGGCGCTCCTCTCCTCGTCATCCAGTTCCTGCTTCTTCTTCCTGGCCTGCTCCTCCTGGCGCCGGATGGTTTCTGGGTCGCGGTCCACGTACTGGATGTACCAACCCTTAGGAGTCTCGTCTACTTTACACAAACCTGCCAGCGACCCAAACAGGTTAGTGGGACATGAAGCCGGACGGACCCGGAACCAAAGCAGGAACCGGTTACCTTTCCTGCCGAGCCACTTGGTGAAGTCGGTGAGGGTTTCCCACTGGGTGGAGTTCATGTGGACGTGTTCTCTGTGGCTGATGTACTCATTGTAGACAATGTTGTTATGGACTCTCTTGGTTCCTGTAAACCAGAGGACCGGAAGAACGGACCAATCAGAACAGAACGGACCAATCAGAAACACTTCGGTATCTCTGAGAACATCTGTGAGTTTCTCACCAAAGCGTCTTCTGAGCAGCTCCAGAAAGTCACTTTTGAACTCACTGTGGAGAGAAACGACACCGTTAAACAGACCTCCAGCAGCAGACGCTGTGGCGTTGCCATGGTGACGGACTCACTCGGAAAAGTAGTCCATGAACTTGGTGGGGTTCTCCGAGGCCAGCAGCAGCTGCCTCTGGTGGGACTCGGACATGCAGTGACACTTGAAGCCATTCTGTCTCACAAACAGAACAGTTTATGTTTAAAGTGAGAGCAGCAGCAGGCAGTGAACGCATCACACACCAATTCCTATGAAGCTAATTAAACTCTCACCTCGTCTCGACACTGTTTCTGACACATCTGGCAGTACCATCTCAGCTTCTGGAGACCTTTGGACTTGATTCGGTTGCTAATCGCCTTGGGGGACAGAAAATCCGCTTTTCCCATGGCGACCACCTTTCAAACGACCCAAAAACAGTAGTTACACCGCCGAAAATAGGACAACAGAGATACAACACAGGAAACTAGCAGCCATTACCTCTCGAAGGACTGGAAAGCTCGCGAGATTACTGGTGCCGCATTCCTAAGCCCTGTAATTTATAATTTTCAATCTATCAGCATGGGTAAATGGTAAAAATGTTAAATTAGATTCACAGAAATCCAAACCAGTTGGCACTACACCTCAAGTATTTTTGAATCAAATTTACTGAATGAAAAAGTCACTTTGTTGACCATGTGTGGCGTAATATGAATAATGGTAACAAAAAATAATAAAATAAAAATAAATAATAACCGTTATTTTTCTTCCACTTCCTCATGCCAGATTTCAAAAACTCATTTTTTGATAGAAATTGAGTAAATATTTAACTTCATTTAAAAAGAGTATTTCACTCACCAGCGCCACAGTGTTAAAATTAATTTTACCAACATTTTCATCTGCCTCTGAAGGCAGCGTTAGTTCATTTTGACTCGACTTTGCGCATGCGCAGTCCTGCCTGTCTGACCTTCATAGCGGTAAGGATGTTCTCCAGGACCAGCGCTTTGGTGTTCTCCCCACAATGGTGAGCCTTTTAAGTCCACCAATTACTTTATTTTTTCCTGCTCTATGAGTGGCGTTCAAGCAGACGTGAAACAGAAGTCAGTCCGGGTTGCAAGGACCGTGAAACGGGGAGTTATTGAGCGGAAGGACGTGCTAACCCGTAGGCCTCAGCTAATGAATGGAACTGAGGCTAATGCTAACGCAGTCGCCCTGAACGTTATAACTTAAACAGCCACTTTTACTTCGTGTTAACGTCATAATGAGCTTATTATTATGTTGTACTTGCTAAAAAAATAACTGCTGACGGTGTTTGTTTCCACAGTGGGCAGGTCAGGAACATGGCTACCCTGAAGGACAGTAAGTAATCCCCTTAAACTGCGAGGAAATGTTTTTAAAATACAAAAATCTGATAAATCTGAGTATAATTAATTTAATCAGACACCTTAGAGTGTGGTTGAACAGCTACACAGCTGTCCCAGGAACACTTTCTATAAATGTTTTCTGCAATGTTTTACCTGGTGGAGGCCAAAGTTGCACTATGTTGATCTATTTTGGTGAAGTTTCATATCGGAGTTTGATCTTTTTCATTATAGATTTATTGAAATCCGGCGTTTCAATAGATCCTGGTGTGGGCCCTGCATAATTAAGTAAAACTAACGTTTATCTCAGCCTGTAATTCATTTGCAAATGGTATTCTTTTTATTTGTACATTGAAATTATTAAATTTTATATCATGACTATTGTGGATTGATTTTTTTATTTTTATTTTGAGAGATGATTAAAAAGGGGAAAATTGGTATTCTTTTAGTTATGCATAATTTAGTTTTTCTTTTTTTTCTGTTTTGCTGAAATTTGAACTGGAAGTGGCTGAAGCCATCTAACCTGTAGTTATAGCCAGTAAAATAAATACTTTTCAAACCATTTTGTAGACACTTTGCCAACAAATTGTTGCTATTCTAGATTCCTTTCCTCTGCGTCCCACTAGCTGCATCCATCAGTTTGTTTATAAAGTTAACTTTCATCTCTATGCTAACATAGCTAGCCACCTCAGGTTAGTTGTTTGTCATTTTTGGATTAGAGCCTGCTGAATATTCAGGTTTTATGTTAAAATTCATAAATGTCAGGGCGTGCTGTGGTGGTGCAGGGGTCAAGCACAACCCACATATAGAGGCCTTAGTCCTCGACGCGGCTGTCGCAGGTTTGATTCCAACCTTTGCCGCTTGTCTTCCCCCTTCCCTCATTACCCTTTTTCCTGTCAATTCACTGTAACATAAAGGCCACTAGAGCCAAAAAAAATAGAAAATCATAAATGTCAGTTTTTGGTTAGTTTCTGCTGGAGTTGGACTGATGCCTCCAAATGTTTAGTTTAATTTAAATTTTTTATGCTAATTAAAAAATAATATAAATTGATTTTAAACTGCAGATGTAGTTATTTATCACATCAAACTGTTGTTGTCGTCATGGTGACGGATCTGACTGTTTTCTTTAGTCACCATGCGGTTGAAGTCCATCAAGAACATCCAGAAAATCACCAAGTCCATGAAGATGGTGGCCGCCGCCAAGTACGCTCGTGCTGAGCGGCAGCTGAAGCCGGCCCGGGTATACGGCACCGGCGCTCTCGGTACGCCATCTCAACCCGGTTCCGGTCCAAACGGACTCTGCCTCAGACTCATAGTGTTTCTTCCTCTCCTCCTGCAGCTCTGTATGAGAAGGCCGATATCAAAGCCCCCGAGGACAAGGCCTCCAAGCACCTGATTGTAGGCGTGACCTCTGACCGCGGTCTCTGCGGCGCCATCCACTCCGGCGTGGCCAAGATCATCAAGAGCGAGATCGCCAACCTGACCGGCGCCGGCAAGGAGGTGATGGTGATCAACGTGGGAGACAAGCTGAGGGGCCTGCTGTACAGGTGAGAGCTGCTGCAGAACCGGGCCTGGCGGTTCTGATGGACCTCTGCCTGACCTCTGCCCGACCTTCTCTTCGTCAGAACTCATGGGAAGCACATCCTGCTGAACTGTAAGGAGGTCGGCCGTAAGCCGCCCAACTTCAGCGACGCCTCTGTGATCGCGGCCGAGCTGCTGAACTCTGGGTACGAGTTCGACCAGGGATCCATCGTCTTCAACAGATTCAGGTACCGACCCGGCCCAGAACTGCTGCTAGCCCTGAATTAAACCATCAAATCATGAGGCATTAAAATGAGATCAGAAACTCCTGTTCTTGTGGTTAATATTTTTGAAAGGCGTTTTTCTTTAGAGACGTTTCATAGTCCGTTTTTATTTTGGCTTTGATTGTTGTGTTTTTATTCTTTAAAATGTTTTCCAGTTTTCTTAAAATATTACAGTTTGTCTGTGAGAGGACAAACTTTCATTGCTTATTTTTTAATTAATTCTTTTTTATATGATATTAGAAACACATTAAGAGATAATTGTTTAAATGTTAATTTCTATTTTTAAATGAGAAACATTTTACTGCCTCCTTCAGTAAATCTCAACCTGCTGAAGCTAAACGACCACCTGATGAGTTTTTGTTGAAACATTTACAGAAAAAGAATTTTTTTTGCTTGTTTTGTTCATCTTGGATACAATTTACGTATTTCTTCATTTGTACTTTTTTCTCTTAATTTTGATCTGAATATTTTGGCCGTTTGCTCCAGTTAGCGTTTATTCTGTTCCTAAATGATTTGCTGATTATTTCAATAACTGATCAATGTTTTCAACCAGAACCTGTTCTGCTCCTGCAGGTCCGTTATCTCCTACAAGACGGACCAGAAACCCGTGTTCTCCATCGACACGGTGGCTTCCTCAGGTACCGGCCCGCGTTCTGCCGACTGGTCCCGGTGCTGGTTGGGTTCTGTTGGGTTCTGATGGGTTCTGATGTCTGGTCTGATAGAGAACCTGGGGATCTATGACGACATCGACGCCGACGTTCTGAGGAACTACCAGGAGTTTACTCTGGTGAACGTTCTGTATCTGGCGCTGAAGGAATCGTCCACCAGCGAGCAGAGCGCCAGGATGACGGCCATGGACAACGCCAGCAAGAACGCCTGTAAGGCCACACCTCTGGAATGATTGAACTAGGACGTTAGGAAACTGTGCACACTGCTGAACCAAACTGATAAGGGCTTTGATTAGAAAGGTTAGATATACTACAAAATAAAAGCATAAATATGTCCTAGATGAAGCAAGTAAAAAAATCTTTAACAGGATTATTACGACCTTTCAAAATAAAACCTAGACTAGATAATTTCTAAAGTAATTTCAAATTAAATGATGTAATCGTCTTCCTCCTTGCCTTGTAGCAGGAAGGTTGAGGGTTTGAATCCCAGTGGCTTTCTCTCCAGTTACTAATGGTTCTGACCCAAAGTCTAACATTTACAATCCAAAGAGCCGTTTCTACCAACATCACATCTGAAAACGTTCTTATTATTTTTAATACAGGAAATGTGTTGTTTTATAAAGTTATTATTTTTAGGTTTAAATATTTGACTTTTTTCTCATAATTAATTGATATTTGCACACATTTTCCAGCCTGAGAGCAAGAAAAATGTAAATAAAAATGATTTGTACTTTTAGTATCATTCTGTTGTGGAAACTAAACTGGAAGTTTTCATGTTAGTTCTGGCCCGAACCACAGGCTGCACACTCCTGGTTTACAACACAGAGATTATGTTGGTCCTTCAAAATAAAAGTCTGGCTTCTGTGTGGGCCAGGTGATGCTGCAACTTCAACAAAGCCTGGATGGATTTAAGGAGATGTTGCCATGGAAACGGCTTCTGGGCTGAAGGCTGTGGCTGGAAAACAGACAACATGTCTGTCCTCCATCATCGCTGATGGATTGGGATGTTTTCTGGGCCGGTCCGGTCCAATCCGGTCCATCATCCACTCTGACTCCATGTTTTGTGTTTTGCTCCAGCTGAGATAATCGATAAGTTGACATTGACCTTCAACCGGACCCGGCAGGCCGTCATCACCAAGGAGCTCATCGAGATCATCTCTGGAGCTGCAGCCCTGTAAGTCTGCTCTTCCTCACTTCCTGTTAACTCTTCCTCACTTCCCGGTAACTCTTCATCACTTCCTGCCCCTCTCCATCACTTCCTCCTGCATCTCTAACTGTTCTCTGCTCCTCCTACTGCTGTCAGGGACTAACAGGAGGTAACATGGCGTAGCCGTGTGGTGCTAGGCTAGCATTAGCAGCTAGCTGCAGCAGTAGGAAGTAGCTTCTGCTCAGATTCTGGTTGGTTCTGATGGCTCTGTTCTGTCTGCAGATAAACTGGACCGGACCGTGGTTTCTGTTCCGGACCGGACTGGGCCGGGCCATGGATTCTGTTCCATCACTGCAGACTTGATGTTTGTTTGAGTCTAATGAAAATTTCTGCTTCTGTTTGTAAAATATGTGGAGGAAATAAAGCTCTAACCAGAACCTGGATCTGTTTCCCGTCTCTGAATGACGTTAATCAGATAAAATAAGAAAATGACAATCTGTCAGTCAACGTTTGGTCCACATTAAATCAGAAACGCTTAATCCCAAAGAGATTTTAAACGTCATAACTGATCATCCAAGTTTCTCCACACAGACTCTGGTAGTGATGCTGCGGGCCAGACGGATCTCCAGTAGCAGTCAGGCATGCAGCAAATCCAAACAAGCCTCTGACTGGAGAGCTGCCTACCAGGCAGCAGAGCTGATTTTCTACAGTAAATCTCCCTCAGCTGTTAGCAGCTCTGCTAATCCACCTCCTTTGCTTTTGCTGCTCCTCTTTTAACCTGAGGAGCAGCAAAAGACGGGTGTGTTGAATAACATCCGTCCTGGTGTTATTCAAGATGCTAATCAGTTCCTAGCACTTGTAAAAATGTCTTGTTATGGTTACAGAAGTAAGAAATATAAAACCCAGAACCATGAAGGAACCGAGCCTGGTTCCTTCACGGTTCTGTAAAACCTGGAAATCTGCTGCGTCTGCTATGGATCCAAACAATCTGACTCATTCTATAGAAATCATTCAGGAATAAACTGATTTAAAGTTGGTCCTTTTTACTCTGAATTGGACCAGAACCACAGATGAGTTCTAGCATTTTATGTCTATGAACTGGACCTGTAGTTCTGGTCCGGGTCTTCCTCGTTTCTCTGCGGTTCTGCAGCTCGTTAAACTCAGCGCTGCTGGAATCAATCAGATGATCAGGAGGATCCTTAGCCTGGGTGAGCATCAATAAACTAAACTAACACAAACTAAACTTCAGACTCAAACTGCTGGAAAACTGAAAACATCAAATATTCAGAAATCATTTAATTTTAATTTTAATCCTTGTTTAATTTACACTCTTTATTTCAACTCCAAAAGGCTTAGTTTCTGTTTTAAAAGGTAAAAATGATATTTCACCACCTTTACACCTTTTATATAAAGGATTCATGGAAGCAGTGGCACAAAAAGTGAGCATGCAGCGTATGCAACGCATAGGGGCGCTGCACTAGAGGGGGCGCTAAAACGATGTGGGAATTTTTTTTCCTAGTCAGCATTTTAAGTACTTAACAGCTGTTTGTGCATGAAATGATCAATAACAGAGGATCAGCACTGATTAGGCGCCCCTCCCCTCCCATACAGGTAACTTGGGCAGCGGCCCTTCGAGAACGAGCTGAGGCGCGTTTTGTTTCTTTTAAATTTTTACTAATGCCTCGACAACAGGGAGCTAAAGATGGGGCGCAGAAAAAACTACGGGGCACAAAACGGAAGAGGGGAAAGGATAAAGATGTTGGAGAGACGAAGAAAAGCTTTTCAACGTGGTTGAAAGACGGAATGTAAGTAAAGTCAGTGTATCAACAAGAGAGTTGTAAATATTCAGGTTAGCTTAGCTTAAGCTAGCCTAAAATGACAGCTGGTTGTTGTTCAATACGGGACGCGATTTATTCCGTATTGCTATAAATGTCTGATAGACTCACCGATCACACATCTCAACAATAATGTAATAATAATGACCAAAACAAAACACGGAAATATTAGGGTCAGCTAAATTGTCGTTGCGGGACCTAAATAGGACCCCAGGAACTGACGCTGTTGTCATAGTAACCTAGAGACGGACACTACGCAGCCGCAGTGAGCTGCTATCAACCAGTGTATTTTTAAAATGTCCACCCGATAAAACACTGTCCTTAGAAATAAAACCTCTGGCAGAAATACAGACGGTAGTGGGAAGAGACGGGCTAAACAATCAGAGTGAAGTTTAATAGGGGCATTAAAATAAATGTGTTGGTGACATTCAGTGGCAACCAGTGGGTTTGATATCAGACAGAATGGATCAGGAGAGGAACCGCAGAACCTAAAGAACCTAAAGAACCAGACATCAGTCTCTTCATCCCTCAGTCATTTCCTGAGACCAAAAACTAATATAGATGGCAATTTAAAAGAACAAATTATACAAATAGATTAATAGTAAATAAATAAATATTGTGAAGAGAACATTAAAAACATTTGTTAGGATTGTGTAGGAAAAATATTGATATCTTTTATAAATAGTATTTTGTGGTCAATATTATTTCACCATTTTATTAATGTGGGTTGCCAGTTTGGATCAGGCTTCCTATCACGCTATAAGAATAATAGAAAACATGCTAACAAAAAGCCTCAGACCTGCAGCTCATAAGAGGTTCTAGACAGGCTAACAGAAGAGGCTCTTTGGCTCACTGGTACAAGTTTATGTCCTGGGAGGGGGAAGGGGGGGGGGGGTGAGATGTTTGCATCCACCTCAAAAATATGTAGTTGCACCCCTGCATGGAAGTCTTTTGGTCCAACAGAAAATCAGTGAAAGTTTGAGATGTTTCCTCTGTTTTGGCTGAATTTGGGAAAAAAACCTCCAGATTGCTGAATTAATGTCAAGCTGCTTTGTGACGCGTTTAAACATTAATTAATGAGGGAATAAAAAGTTTTTACACATCATTAAGAGTGATTTAAAGGCAGGAGGATCCCTGTTGCTGTTTTCATAGATTCCACCAGGTGGCAGTGTCTGACAACTAATAGAAGGTTAAGAAACGTTTACAGAAGTTATGAAATAAAAATTAAACTAAAATGATGCTATTGTTGAAGTTTAGCTCAGATCAGGTTTCCCATGTTGATGAAGACAGAAATGAAATGTTTCAGTGCAGAAAGCAGACAGTGGCTGTTTATTATTGTTGCTGTGTGTGTGTGTGTGCGTGTGTGTGTGTCCCTGTGTGTGTCCTGCAGACCTTGTTTGTCTTTTGTGTTTGAGCTTGTTATTGTTTACTCCTGAGGGGAGTCGGGAGCGATTGCATCTGAACACTGAAATTACAGCGATGCCAGACGGTGATAAATGCAGTCGGAGCAGCAGCAGCCTCCGCACCGGCCAGCAGTTCTGCTGCAGCAGCATGTGGGGGAGGGGGGACGGCAGCAGGAATGGATCAGCTTGGAGATCTGGGAATTTTCTTGGGTTCAGAAATAAAACCAGAAAGAGGAGCAGCTTGTCGTCACAGCGGGGAGAAGATGTTCTGGTGTAAATATGTTTCTAATAGTTCATAAAATTCACACCAGATGCTACAAAAACAAAAATAGTTCAGAAACCATGAGCCTGAAGTTTAGCTACAGGAAGAAAAGTCATTTCCTGAAGGTCTGTGTGACCTCCATGTTCAGGAAGATCCTCCACTGAGACGAAGCTGAACGGTTCGGTTTGTTTGGCCGAAGAATCTCAGTTGATCTTCAACAGGCTGGAGGAGGAGAAGCTTTCTGAAGGATTTCTGCTGCTCTCCGTGTTTCCTGACCTTCTAAAACTTGGACATGCTCAGTTTTTTCCAAAGTGCTTATGAAAAAGAATATTTTAAAATCTTGGAAAGTGAGAACCTCCATCAGTCTTTCAGATCTGATCAAAACTAAGAGGCTGAATGAAAGAAACAAAATAAAAATGTTGAGCTGGAAGGTTGAACATTTGGTCTAGTTCAAGCATGTAGGTAAACTGAGTGGTCAGATGTTTGCATACGCCTCTAACCTGCCTCCTGTTTCCTGATGTTTGCAGGTCGGCGTCCGGACCCATCAGGTCGGAGGCGATTGTCCAGAGGCTAAAGGTAAATCTGTTTTATTCCTAAACCAGTTTGGAACATCCAGCCGTCCCAGTTTCAGCCTCTTCCATTCAAACAATCACTTCTGCCCCCGATGCTACAAAATAAAACTCACATTGAGCCACTGAAAGCAATTTTCTAAATACGTATGACATGAAATGTTTTAATATGAAAGCTAACAAAATGAAAATAAATGTGTTTATGTTATCAGACAGTAGAACAAAATGGTTTCTCTTTCACAAAAGAAAACATTTTTTGAGTGAGATGAGCTTTTGGTATGAATATGTAAAATGAAGAAAGGCAGACAGCAAAGTTACTTTTTAAAAACAGTTTTTACAGTAGAACTTATGGAAATGTTTTATTTCATTCATAATCAAAGACATTTTGGTTTAGTGGCTCTGAAGCTGCAGCTTTCAGATCCTTTCTAATAACTTTTTAATTTAAGGCCTCTGTCTCTTTAAGAAGCTCCTGCTCTTTCTGGAGCTCCGCCCCCTGGAAGTCATCAAAACGGCTCCTTTATTAACCCTTTAGTGTTTTTACCAGCGTTGCTCTGAGCAGCAGCTCCTAATGAGCTCAGCAGCTGTTTGCTAATTGCTGCTGGCTAGTCTGAAGGAGCAGAGAGGGGGAGGAGCTGCATCTGGAAGGCGGGGCTAGGTCCATCCATATGTTTGCAGCTGAATGGTTGCCACGGAGATTAGAAGATTTGTCATCAGGGTTGTTTCTGGTGAGGGAAAGATGACAACAGGCTGGAAAGGTAGAAAAGTTGCTTTAATGAGAGAAGTTTGAGCCAATCGCAGCGGCTCTTCCTCTCGGCCTCCTGTTTCATGGAGGAACTGGTTCCTGACTTATCGGATGAGGAAGGAAGCAGTCGATTCTGTGTCTGCGGCTCGGTGGTTTCTGCAGACATTGGAGGATTTCCTCAGTTTTAGCTTCACCTGGTTGTGGAGGAGCAGGTGACAGTGGAGGCTGAGCCTCAGCTCCGTCTGTCCTTCCTGTCTCTGAAACAGAGGGACGCCGTCTCCATGCCGACCGAGACGCTGCTGGACATGAAGCGAAGTCCTGACAGAATGATTTTACACACTGAGCTCTGAAAAAGTATTTACACCCTCCAGATTTCTGCTGCTTCTCCTTTTCATCAGATTTAAATGTTTTACATCATCAAACTAAAGATTTGTCCTCTGAAGCAGAGGAAGGTGGAGTCCAACAGATTTACTTCACAAGTGGAGAGTTGCAGCGTTCACTGTGATATTTATATGAA
Source organism: Gambusia affinis (assembly GCF_019740435.1). Classification (NCBI taxonomy): domain Eukaryota; kingdom Metazoa; phylum Chordata; class Actinopteri; order Cyprinodontiformes; family Poeciliidae; genus Gambusia; species Gambusia affinis. The sequence continues at coordinate 19,245,244 of NC_057890.1, read as the reverse complement.
ACTTTACTAGAAATTGCTCTGGGTTTATTTCTAATATGGACAGAAAAGAAAGGAGGGGAAATGTTTAAAGCAATAGAAGGAAAGAGAGAATTCAGGTCAACAATCTGGAAGTTTGTTTCTACAGAAACCAAGAAACCATGACAACAAACCAAATATTCATCCGTCCATTTTCTAACACCTTTGTCCCTAATGGGAGCCAAATATATCTGAATCCAGACCTCCTCCTCCTCCTTCTCCTCCTCCTCTTCCTCCTCTCCAACACAAAGCTCTATCTGCTCTCTGGACTTTTCAGACTATTTATGTTGGACAAGGTCAGGATCGTTTAGAGTCGATAAGATAACTGGACCGAAGGAGGGAGAAACGATCGATTCCCGTCGCCACGCAGATTCCCCCCCCCCATTGCCCCCCCCCCCCCCCTCAGCTCCAGACTCATTCGCTTCTTTAACGTCAGCAGTGTTTAAATACCCCAGCAGAACTTAAACTGCCCAGTTTCTATCAGTTTACTGATTGAGTCATTTCACTTGTTTTCATGCTCATTATGAGTTTGTTGCAATTTTCTGCAAAAATTGTGAAGATTATTGGCTTTAATTGATGGTAACTCCCACCTGCAGGGGGCAGTATGTCTTACCAAGGAAAAAAATCATAATTACCGTCATACATAAGCACAAATATCACAAAATTAAAAATTAATATTTCTAAATTCGATTTTTATTGCCAAATAGAGTAATAAAAATAATCCTAAATCCTGGAGGAACTGATCTCCATGACAACCGGACTTTTGGGAGGGAATCTCTGCAGCTCCTCCAGAGTCTCCACAGGTCCAGGCTCAGTCTGCAGGCAGAAAGGAGAATTAATATTTTAGCAGCTCAAAAATATTATCAAAGGAAATCCTTAATCCATTATTACAAAATATTTAAAATATGACATCATTACATCTGTGACAAGTTTGGTCTCCTCGTTGCTCCTGCTGGGCTGATCTTGATGCAGACATCCTCCTCATCTGAAGTGTGTGTGTGTGTGTGTGTGTGTGTTTTCTGCCATTCCTGTCTTGGGTTACGCGGCTCCTGGTTGTATGATCGATGGCTGAGTCGGACGCCATGTCAGGGCCACTTTCCGCCAGCTGTGTGTGTGTATGTGTGTGTGTCCCCCCCTGCTGAGCCCGCTGGCCCTGCCCCTTCCTGTCCAGAACACACACCTAACCAAAACCCAATGTGTCCAGACAGGCCTGTGCTCTTCGGGTTTCTGAGCTGCTCAAAGAACCACAGAACCTCAGTTAGCGGTTCTGACAGTTAGCATGTTAGGGGTTCTGACAATTAGCATGTTAGCGGTTCTGACAGTTAGCATGTTAGCGGTTCTGACAGTTAGCATGTTAGCGGTTCTGACAATTAGCATGTTAGCGGTTCCGACAGTTAGCATGTTAGCGGTTCCGACAATTAGCATGTTAGCGGTTCCAACAGTTAGCATGTTAGCGCTCCGGATCCTCAGGATGTTTTATCCATTTCACATGGAAAGTTCAGATTCTCAAGATCCAAGTCAGAAAAACTTAAAAGTTTGATTTAAAGCTCTGGTTCCTCCCCAGGGCTGGCCAAACAATCCAACATGGCCGCCTTGAACTTACAAATGCTAACTAGCGACTGAGCTTTGGTTCTAAAATGAGGAGAAATGCTCATCTGGTTGTGCTAATGCTAGCGATAATCTGGGAACGTTCTATGTGGAGCCAGTGAATCTGGGAGGAAGTTTCCAGACCATCGGCGCCTCCTAGAGGACGTCAGGAGGAAGAGCAGATCTGGATGCTGAACTCTGATTGGACCCGAGCAAAAACAAAGCAGTTTGTTCATGTTGGAAACATTTCAGTTTACTGAAGTTGAATCAAACCAAACTTTTGTGGCTTCAGGTCAGAATCACTAAATTATTTGTCAATAATCAGAGAAAAAACATGTTATTAAATAGATAAATGTGAATAAATGATAGACTGACTTACTGCTAGCACAAATAAGTATGGTAGGTAAAATATCTGAACTTTAAATCTTTAGAAACATTTCAGTGTGAGGTTATTCTGCTAAGGAATGACTGCTGGTTCTCTGGGATTTTCTTTCCCATTTTAGTGAAAATATTCCCAGATTTGTGCAGATAGCAGCAGAAAGCCTTCCTCCTCCTCCTCCTCCTCCTCCTCCTCCTCCTCCTCTCCCTGGCTGTGTGGCGCTGCCAGCAGACTCTGTTCCTCAGTGTAGTGCAGATTATGGTTTGGGAATGACAAGCCCGCCGTCTGATACCATATCCGCTCTGAATTACAGATCAGCCCTTTCTAAACGATACTTTAAATACTCGCTGCAGGCGCAGAGTTTTCTCAGGCTCTTATTTCATTGTTATTACACTAGTAGCATATTTTGTTAGAAAATCAGTGTTGGCGCTTATTTAAATGAGGGAAAGTGTGTTATTTGGAAAATCCCTGTGTGTACTCCTCTCTGTCTCTCACACACACGCACACACACCGCCGTGCCTTTTATTATGAGGGGAATTAAAGGAGTGCAGTGAAAGGGACAAAAGAGAAAGGACAAATTGTAATTGCTTTGATTTGTGTGTGTGAGCTGAGCTGGGAGGCTGCAGCCATTACGGGTTCGATTCCCTCTCAGCTGATTGGAGCTTCCATTAGCGCTGCTGCTGTTTGGGTTCACCCAGCTCCACCATCAGTCTGTCTCATCTCTGAATTAAACGGGGATACTACAACTGAGCTCTTTGTTTTGCCTTTTTTTTAAAAAAAGGTCAGAGTGGGAGAAAGAGCAGCTGCAGTACCGGCGGTGACCGGCTGGGGGGCGCTGTTGCCCCAGCGTAGCGCTCTGATCCTGGGATGAAAAGGTCCCTGGACTCCCGGCTCTCAGCTCTTTGTGCTGCTTTCATGATGGGATTCTCTGGAGAGCAGAGGATGGAGAACGGCTCCCCTCCTCACCCCTCAGTCTCACCCCTCAGTCTCACCCCTCAGTCTCACCCCCCACCCCTATCTGCCCCCCCGCTGGAATACACCCCAACCCTGACACACTGAGAATGAAAACGGCCGGTTCCACATCCCTCGCTCCTTGTTGACAGCGTTAACTCTCTTTTCATGTGTTTTGATCGCTGAGAATGAACCATATTAGAGCAGGAGGTGTGTGTGTGTGTGTGTGTGTGTGTGTGTGTGTGTGTGTGTGTGTGTCTGTGTGTGTGTCTGTATGTGTGTGTGTCTGTGTGTGTCTGTGTGTGTGTGTATGTGTGTGTGTGTGTGTGTGTGTGTGTGTGTGTGTGTGTGTGTGTGTGTGTGTGTGTGTGTGTGTGTGTGTCTGTGTGTCTGTGTGTGTGTGATGCTCACACAGAGCAAATTGCGCTCCTTGTTTTCTTTCTGGATGTGAGTGAAGGCGATGTTAAATGGACCCGAGGGAAACGAGGAAGCTGTAAATCCAAACCAACCGTTTGAACCCGGCCAGGCCTTCCTTGACCTCTGACCTTTGCACTTTCACCAACCAAACTGTTGTTCCATCATCTCCAGATCCTTTTTCAGATTTTGAGAGTTACAGATAATTATGAAATTGACATGAAATAAAATTATTGCTAATTTTAGATTGAAACGGTTTTAACATTTAATTTATATTTAAAATATTTTGTTATGAACTTTTTATTTATTGACGTTATATTTTTCATTTTTAATGACATTTAAAAGTATTCTAATTCACTGTGTTGAGCAGAAATACAGCTTTATTTCTTTTACACTAAAATTCCTCTTAATAATTGTCATTTTGATTTTGCTGTTAAACTTTAAACATTTTATTACAAAGAATTAAATTTTGTGCTTTTTCAGATTTTTGCTGAAATATTTTATTATTTAAATCAGTGAAGTTTTCTTTAAACATTTTTTATTTTAGGATAGTTATATTTATATTATTTTCTCACTATAAATGTTTCTGATCTGGAGTTTGACCTTCATAATCCTTCATCAGCCTGATTGTTGCATCGTTGGATCTCGTTTTTCTGTCACAGATTTTTATTAAAAACTTTTCCAGAATCAAAGTTTCTGTTTAGAAAGGAATATTTTTTCCTCACTTTCTAATGCTGCTCAGATTATTTGATAGTAACATCAGGATCTCATGCTGTGTTATGCAGACGCTCCATCTGCACTCATGAAAATTCATTGTGGTGTTTAGATAAAACTGGCTTTCAATTTTCTGGCCACTTGGGGGCAGTCATGAGTAGCTCTGATAGACAGGAAGTGACATCACAGCAGAAGTAACTCCTTCTATACATGAATGTTGAGCTTCATTTGTAAATCAGTTGGTAATGTTGCACTTTTCTAAACTGAACTCTCCAGCTCAGCTGTGATGCTAACAGGAGCCTTTTTGTTCAGGTTCTCCTCACTCAGACAGAACAACCTCAGTTACTTTATGCATCAAAATGAGGCTTTTATTTCTGAGAAGAGCATGTCTGCATTGGAGCTCTGGTGTGAGTAATGCTGGGAATCTCTGAGCAGACGGAGGAAACATGTTGAGTCCAAACTTTGGGCTCCAGAGAGCTAATGATCCACACTTCCTCCCGTATTCCTGCAGCCCGTTTGAAATATTTCTGCACAGTGGATGCAAACCTGCAGAGCCAGACGCAGCCTCCACCGGTGACAAGAGCGTTAGTCAGGCTGCCGCCGCCGCTTGTGGCTTTGTTGGTTCCTGAAATGAGACGCGTTGTGTCATTTCAGAGGAAGTTTCTGTGACTCTGCCCTTAAAGTGAGATGCATCAGTGGGTGTCTGTTTCAAGTTTTGGGGGTAGAAATGGGGTAAAGGTGACTCTTTTTTCCCTCCTGAGCTTCATATGATGCCTGAAGGGTGAAATATTTGAAATGAACGAGCAGAAATCTGTCGTTTCTAAAACTGAAATCTGACTTCAGTCGACTGAACATCAATCACATCATTCTCTTCCTGCTCAACCCAAAGTCCATGTTCTCCATCCTGACACATTTCTCCTTTCCCTCCACTTCCACTTTTATTCACAACAAGAAACATTAAGAGGAACAAAAGCCGCGATGTGAGTTTGAATCTGTCCGCAGAATCTCCAGACGGTTTTAAAACCCAGTAAATCAGAAACTTCCTCTAAAGTTTTCACTCTAAAATTCACCAAAACATCTTTTTCTGTCTAATTGGGATCTTTTGCATTTCTACTCATCTATCAAAGTTCAAATTATTTTGAGATCTTGGAGGATATTTTGTGCAAATCTTTTACAAATCCTTGGGTTTAGCATTCAAAATGTTTAAAGTCACTCTAATTGCTTGCTTTGAGTAAACTCTTCAGGTTTCACTAGAATTTTGTCCTGTGACAAAACATTTAAATTAGTGGTGCTGCTTTGAGGTGGCTGCAGAGTGAAATCATGAAAATGTTGATATTAATAATCCAGGTCATGTCAGAACGTTTTTTCTTTTGGTTTTGAAGAAGTTTCAGTTTTACAGAAACCCACGAAACATCTAAGCTTTTATTTTGAAGCTTAGTAATACCTGATGGAAAACTAGTTTGTGCTTTTTCTTTTAGCATTTTAAGCATTTTAGACATTTAGTCTCCGTTTTACCAGTAGTTTCCATCCGTCCATCGTTTTCCTCGGGGAACCAAACAGGATTTTCTTTGAGACATTTCTGTTTCACAGGTTTAACATCGTGCTAATTATCCGTGTTAAAACTTCGAAATCAATTGCAAGTTCTGTTTCCCAGAACATAAAACCGGGCCTGAAGCCGACAGGAAGGTGAATATTCAGCCTCAGTCCGAGTCGTTTCCCACACTCCTGCAGCTTTTCCCAAAGCAGCGTCCAAATGAAACGCAGATATTCATGGCTCCTCTCCGTGAACATAAAGACCTGGACCTTCTGCCCCGCCATTCAATTAGCCAGGGCAGCCAGCGTGTGTGTAGGTGTGTGTGTGTGTGAGAGAGCAAACTATTGCCCTGTCTGAGCAGCCAAGCTCAACTAAGGGCCGACTCAAACAGCGGCTTAAAGCCAACCGGGTCACAGCCGGCGCTGGAGAACCGGCACTAAGAGAAGAAGAAGAAGAAGCTTCTGTACAAAGAAGATGGATGGATGATGGATTAATGGATTAATGGATTAATTGATTGATGGATTAATGGATTAATGGGACGGTTAATAACACAAATTTGGGAACCAGCTGGAGAAGATTGATGTTTTCAAGACATTTTTCTGTGTAAAATGAAAGAAATCTCCTAAAGTTTGACTGAGAAATGAGATTCTGATGATTGGATATTGTTGGCCATCCATCCATCCGTCCATCCAACCATCCATCCAACCATCCATCCAACCATCCATCCAACCATCCATCCAACCATCCATCCAACCATCCATCCAACCATCCATCCATTCATCTATCCAACCGTCCATCCAACCATCCATCCAACCGTCCATCCAACCGTCCATCCATCCATCCAACCATCCATCAAACCGTCCATCCAACCATCCATCCACCGTCCGTCCATCCATATATATATATATATATATATATGTAATAAAAGCCAGAGGTAAATGTACTTAAATACATTAAAAACAGAATATACATTCTTCTATAGCTAATAAATGCAACGTGCCCAGAAGCAGCTGACAGGTGTTGCCATGACGACACCTGTCAGGTTGATGTGTGTGTCAGGTTGATGTGTCCCTCCATCTCTGTGTTTATGTGTCAGTGATTTTCTGCAGCTCTTGTTGAATAATCAAATCCGTTTCTTTAGCATTTGTGCCTCCAGTCTGACAACAAGCTGCTGTAATGGCCGATCACCGTCCACTGACAGTTATGTATTCATGTGAAATCTGTGGAAAATCCTTACTCCACTGGTTCCTGGGAGTCACTTTCATTTTTATCTGAAGTCATCAGGTCCTTATTTAGACAAACCCAAAATATGTTATGTTCCTGTCCAGCATTAATAAATATTGATTTATTAAATCTGATGCTGTCGCCGGCGGGTAGGCGGGTCCAGTTTGGTCATCTGGATGCAACAGATTCTTTGGACTTATTGAAAAGTTACTTTCAATATCCTGATGATAACGTCACAATGCATATGCTCCATCTGCGCTGATGAAGATTCAGTCATTTTGTTTAAATCAGATTATTTCCTCCCATCCACCAGGGGGCAGCACTGCTCTCTGTTAGTTTTGTTTTGGATCTTTGGCGACTGGTTTTCAGTTCTCTGGACACCACTAAATGGTTTCCACATGTAGGACCAGTAGTCGCTAAGCAGCAGAGGAGGTTCTGGTTCTGGTTCTGGTTCAGTAAACCCATCTGCTGCACCAGTGAGCTCTGCCTCCTTCCCAGTACTAACTGGGATTCTCCCAGCAGGAGGAATGACCTTTCTCTGTTGTTCTGCTGAAAACATGAAGAAGAGCAGCAGAAGGATTAAAGATGGCCGCCGTCAAACTGAGTGAAACTGTTTTCAGGGTTTCTCTTCCTCCTCTCTGGGTTCCCAGCAGCTGCCCTCCCGGAGCTGCCGGAGTGTGAAAACATGGAATTGCTTTATGAAACCAAACTCTGTGATATGAATAATCTGAGGCGGCGCCACGCGGCCCGCTGTCCCGGCGCAGCCATGCGGGTCGGAACCGGCCTGACCGTCCGGGAGGGGAAAGACAGATCTGTCCTTCAACCTCCGCAGAGTGCCGCCATCAGAGCAGAGCAGAACCCGTCCGGACCGGTATCCAGACCCAGTATCAGATGGAGCTGTGGTCCGGAACTGGCCATTCGGACCCGGCCATCCGGACCGGCTCAGCTCATGTCAGCTTAAATTGAACCAAAACCCAAATGAAAATCATAACAAGATCAGAGGAAACGACAGTTCTGATCATTTGACCAGAAAACCAACTGGACCGGTTCCGAGCAGATCGGACCAGCGATGTTCAGAGATGATCTGCTGGTTCTGGTCCACTGGGTTCTACGCAGCACCTACCAGAACATTTTACAGCTTCATAGAGATGCTTAGGTTCAGCAGGACTTGGTTCCGACCCAAACTGCCATGGTACCAGTACCTGCTTTGTTCACCATGGTAACACCTGGGCTTGACCTCTAACCCCTGAGAGAATCTGGTCTGGAGGAAGATGACCAGAACCTCGGCAAAACCCCAGCAGAACCTCATCAGAACCCCAGCAGAACCTCAGCAGAACCTCAGTAGATCCTCATCAGAACCTCGGCAAAACCCCAGCAGAACCTCGGCAAAACCCCCGCAGAACCTCATCAGAACCCCAGCAGAACCTCAGTAGAACCTCAGTAGAACCTCATCAGAACCTCAGCAGAACCTCAGCAGAACCTCAGCAGAACCTCAGTAGAACCTCAGTAGAACCGCAGTAGAACCTCAGTAGAACCTCAGTAGAACCTCAGTAGAACCTCAGTAGAACTTCAGTAGAACCTCATCAGAACCTCATCAGAACCTCATCAGAACCTCAGTAGATCCTCATCAGAACCTCATCAGAACCTCATCAGAACCACAGTAGAACCTCAGTAGAACCTCAGGCCAGAGCCCAGACCTGTAGGAAAATATTTCTGCATTAAAAATAAATTTTGTAACCAAATTAGCAAGTTAAAGCTAATTTACATAAATAATGAGTTTATTCTTGATCTACAGTAACTAATCCTCTATTTACTAAAGTAAATCATTTTTTATGCTGAAAATTCACTTGCAGAAATTCAGATTAATCAAACAATCGTGAAAATGTTTCATATCACCGACTCTTTTGGTAAAAAGAAAAATAGAAATGTAGCATTTTTCTAAATAATTTTATGTTTTTTTTTTCTTTTTCATAAAATAAACCTTCATGTCTGACCTCTGACCTCCTGGTTTACTGGTCGTCTGAACTGGTTTCCGTGGCGATCATATGCAGCGACGCATCTTTGTAAAATATACCTCAGTGTGTGTGTGTGTGTGTTTCTATGAGACATCTTTTTTCTGGTTCATGTGTTTTTGCTTCATATTTCATCATCTCTGCATCTTATCGCCTGTTTTCATGCAGCTGCTCTGACTCCCAGTGTGCAGCTCTAACTGGGGAAGCTGGTTGTTCTGGAGGAAGAGCAGCTTCCAGTGATGCTGATGTTGGCGACCGTCAGCGATGAGGAATGAAACCTCTGATCGTTTCTGCAGATTGCTTTGTGTTGAGAGGCAGAGCGTCTCCTCCTGCATGTTCCACATGCTGCTGTTTTGTCTCTGGCACCGCGTTCGTTATGTGCGTTATGTTTGTTATGTTTGTTATGTTCGTTATGTTCGTTATGTTCGCTGTGTTTGGATGTTTGCTGTTTGTTTGGGGTCAGGAAGGTTCAGATCGAACCAGGCAGACGACAGCAAAACTCTGACCTCTGTTATACTGGTGGAACGGAAGGAAATCCCCAAAAACTGATCAGGAAGATCAGATTTAATAAAATAAGACAAAGAGGTCCATCATTCTGATTATTGTTATTATTATTATTGTTATTATTGATCCAGTTTAGCTTTAGCTCATTGTGAGTTGAAAAAACACAAATTGTAATCAGATTAGTGAGACACAGAACCAGATGGAAAATGAACTAATAAATGAAATTATTATGTGTTGCATGACAATATGTAACACTTAATATATACAAAAGAGCAAAAATCCTTTTTGGGAAACATTTTCACAGCCATGAAGTCACTTTTACAGAGTTATTGAATTTTGACTTTACTGTAATTTTAGTTAAATCCAGGATGGAATAATTACTGAAACTCTGGGAATCATTTTAGTTTCTGACTCAAATCTGAATAATTGAGATAAACAAACAGTAAAACCATGACCAGTGTCTCTGCCGGACAGGAAGTAGCATTGGCTTCCACTTCCTGTGTCCTCTGGTCCCAGCCCGACTCCTGGGAGCTTTTCCTTCCCGTCCTGCAGCCCAGCAGCTGATTGGTCCGTGTCCTGACCGTGGATATTTCTCAGCGGAGGGGGCGCGGAGTGTGGGGGCGCATAATGGCTTCCGATTCGGAGGAGGAAACGAGATGTAAATGAGCTCATTATGTGTCTTAACCAGGACAAACAGCGTCGACATTCTAGCCCTGGAAACAGGAGTATTTATAGCTGCTAATAACCTTAAGTGGGGCCGGCTGGACGGCCGCGCCGTCGGGGGAATAAAGAGCCGACTGACCGCTTCGCTTTCACTGCAGGACGGCCATGTTTGACTTGGATTCCTCCGTCGAACCTAGAAACACACCGAAGAGGTTTCTGTGCCTCCAGGTTGTCCAAGTATGAAGAAGTATTTACGCCCTTTTGCTCTGTTTTTGTTCCAACCTCAAAATCTGTTTTTATTGGATCATTTAATGCATGAAGAGAAAAAGTTTCTGTAGAATCGAGACGAGGATTCTGGTAAATCGTTAAGAAAATGCTGCAGTAGGTCTGCCAGACCAGTTGGTGGCGCTGTAACACTGACAGAAAACAAAACAAAAACACCAGGTGGCGCCATGTTTGTTGTTTTAGGGGCGTGCGAGAGGGAGAGAGAGATGGATCTGATGTCACATGGAAACATGAAACCTGAAATGTATCCAAAAATGATCCATCCACCTGAACGCATCGTTTAAATGAATAAAAACTTTGGAGGATAAATCTATAATCAATAATCGTTTCCATGTGGGCGGAGCCTAAAACTATCTGAGCCAAACTGTGTGGAGAAGCATTAACTAGTGGTTATTAAACTTGAGGAAATGATTTTAGTAGAACTGGTTTGGCAACATGAAGCAGGCAGAAAGATCTGAAACAGAAACTCTTCATGACCTGATCTGAAGAAATTCAGCATGAAGAACAAAGTTTCTGACATCCATCAGACGAGAAAGGTCTTCCTCAAAACCACTCAAACAGCCAATCAGAGTCACGAGGCGGGATGTACCGCTGCCAATCACTCTCTTTGCTCTCTGCTACTCTGCAGCTAGCACAGTCTGTTGTTAACGCTAATGCTAATTAGCATAGCCATCAATGACGTTAGATAAACAGTTTTCCTGCAGTGGTTAGTTGTTTCTCTGCCACTAACACATTTAGCAGCGAGTACATGAGGATGATTGATAGCAATAGGCCCCGCCTCCTGGTTCTGATTGGTTGTTTTTGGTTTCTTTCTTTAGCAGAGTTTGATCAGTCCACAGACAACCTGTCTCATATCAAACTGTAACGACATGGAGACACTTTGAACAAATAAAAACTGATTTGTGTAAAAGTTTCTGCGGCTTTAAGACAAGAATCAGAAAGATTCAAGACCAGAACCATTCCTGACCCAAAAGAACCCTAAGAGTTCTTTTATTTACCAGAAACATCTTGATGAAAAAGTCTGGTGACGTTTCTGCTGATCTGTAGCAGAAACAAAATGGCCTAGTCAAAGTCTGATGCTGCTGAGGAGGAACCAGTGATCGGGTTTTCCCTCCAGGCTGGTTGGGATGGATTTATGGATTTTTATGGTAAAACATTTTCCCTTCCTCCAGTTGGTTCAGAATAAACCGTCAGCCAGAACCTGAACCCACTGGGCTCAGAACCTGACTGGGTTTCAGTGATTTTTGGCTGAACCGGCTCCGGTCCGGTTCTGGTTCCTTTGTTTTTAAAACATGACATTAAAAGCTGAGCGCAGGCCGGCGGGCGGAATGAAAACAGTGCCGAGCTCAGCAGAAACGGGATTTTATTTATTTTCTGATGAAGTCAGCAGAGTTCATATTCACTCAATTTCCTCCTGAAAAGATGAAAAAGCGGATTAGCGGCGGCGTCTCGAGGCAGAGCGGAGGCTCCTGCAGGTGAGGCTGGAGGTGTGAGCCGGGCTGAGTCACCTGGACAGCTCCCCGCCTCCACCGCCTCCACCCGGCTCTCTTTCCAGCACCACTCAGCCGTTACGTTCTCAAGGGAAGGGCAGACTGCTGGCGCCGCACTGTTTGGGCTGCAGCTACACACACACACACTCTGAGCCACACACACACACCTCTGCAGGTACACAGGTATTCACACAGCAAATTAAGTGTATTGTTGCGTTGCCTCCACCGTCAGGGGTCAGGCTTGGGGTCATTCAGAGGTTTGGCTCTGAGGCCACCAGGAGTTTATGCTTTGTTCTCAGAAAATATGGAGGAAAGAAAAACTACTTCCACTGATTTCAGTTTGCTTTGTTCCACAGCGACTCTGCAGATGGTGATGCTGTGGGCTGGAATCGGACATTTTGTGGTATTATTGTGACAATGATAAAGATTATGACAAAAATATTTTTTCAGGTAGCTACGGCTGTAATGCATGGAACAACATTCATAATGTCACAAAAACAAATAAAATGAAAATCGATTCCCATTTTCAGCAGCAGGCTCTTCAGGACGACACTTAAAAACAGGATTTATACCAACAAACTGGTCAGTTTTAGCATTTAATCACAGTTTTAAATTTACTGATGTTTATTGAATAACATCCACGATCAGACTGTCAGTCTATTTCAATTTATCATGACAACAAATCAAAAGAAAACTTTCAGCATAAACGAAGCGCCTCGAACCTCCAGTAGCAGTCAGTTCTGCAGCTGATCTAAAGAGGTCTCTGACTGAAGACTATTGCTGCCTTCAGTCCTGACATGCTAACAGCTTAGCATCCAGACAGTAGAATCGATATTCCATCAGCTGTTAGCTGCTCTGCTGATCCTCCTCCTTTGCTTTTGCTTCTCCACTCTAAGTCCGTCAGGCTGCGCCGTCAGAAAGATGCTGGAGTAGGGGATGTGGAAGAGATGTATTTTCTTTTTAAAATGACAATAAATAACTATAATTTATTACAGATGAATTGATCAGTAGAACAGAATAACACTTTGCTCCAATCAGATTAAAAACTGATGTTTGTGTTTGAGCTCATATGTTTAATAATTGAGCAGCAAAAAGCTTTTGATTTGAAAATATCACTTATTTTTTAAACGTGTAGTTTTTGATTAAAATGCGATTAATTACGGACCCTGAAATTCAAATCCAAAAACTATTTTATTATTCCTGTTTCTATTCAGTTTCTCACAATATAACATTTTCCTTCTTTCTTTTTAAACGTTTGCATAAATATAAAGATTTTTATCACAACTAGTCCAAAGAAAAAAAATCTAAAATATTAAACGTGAAGATTAAACTAAAACTGGCTGAAATTATTCACTTTGTTAAAATTAAAAAACATTAAAAGTTGAATTTTTTTCAGCTTTTGAAACTTTTAATGCATTTATTTTGTTGCTGATTGAAACCTTTAGGAAGCCTCTTTATGTTTCTTTTTAATGTAAATGATTTCATTTTCACTGTTTCTCGTGAGAAAAGCTGCAGAAAGACAAAGATGCAGGAGAGTTTAATGATCTGAAGATTTATTCTCTGGAAGCAGCAGGAAAACGTTGGTGGTTCTGGATGTGACCTGGGAGCGAGTCGAGCCGGGCCGGCCGGGTCTGCTGGTTTGTAAAGCTTATTTGACTTTGGACAATAAGTTTAAACGACGACGTTTAGTTGAGGTGAGGATTATTTTTCCAGCCTAATTTGAAGCAGTAGACTCTCTGCTCCTCCATTTTCCCTCCGATAATCGGCGGCCATCTTGATCAGAGGCAGACACGCAAAATTAAACAAATAAACTCTGATGCCTCGGATAACATTCCCCTCTGACTGACCCGACCCCGTGACCTGGGAGACACCGTGGCTGGGGTCGTGACCCCGCGGTGGCGTTGGCCCTGAGTCACAGGGGCCTCAGTGTGTCGGCTGGGTCTGCGAGTCGTGACCTGCAGGAAAACATGATGAAGTAAAGTTCAGCTCAGTTCACTTCATGTTCCTGAGAGATTTACATGAAACTCTTTTCTCATCATTTCAGGCTCTGAAGTTATTCCGTCTTTAGAGGTTTTTATATTTTATGATCAATCTCAATCTTTGTCTCTTGTTCCCTTGTGAGAATCACTTTATTTGTGTTTCTGCAGCAGAAAACAGATTATAACTTTTATTTTTAATGAAATATTTCTTCAGCTATTAAGAAGATTTTATCAACTAATTTGTCAAATAAATTCCCTCCCCACCTGAACTCAAACCCTCCGTTTATTCTGATCAAATTTTCAGAGGTTTTCTGGTGTGTTTGGGTCTCATCCAGGAAAATCTCAGAGTCAAACGTTTTGTTGAAAATGTTGCAATTGAATTTCAGGCAGTGAATGCACAATCCTTCAAAACATCAAATTAAAAAATGTTGGCAAAGCAACAGCAAAATAATGTATCAGTAATTAGCAAAAATATGAAAGTAGTTGAGAAAAATATCATTTGCTTTTATGTGTCCCAAAGTTTTATGCATCATGTAAGAAAACATTTATTGTTTCCATGATAAATAAATATTTAATTGAAAATAATTCCTTTGCCTTGCAGCTCACCAGTTCAGCTTTTCTTTAAAAAAATAAACATGTCTCCATAATTAGTAACATTTCCTGTCAAATTTAAAATGTTTCCTCTCTTTTTGGGGGCTCGTCCGGGACATAACCAGCAGAGTGGAAATAATTTCAGTCACAATCCACATCAGTTTTATTCTTCTACATATAAATCTGCTAAGAGAAATTAACAAATTTATATTTATATGCTTTAAGTTTTGTTATTTGAAATGTTAGTTTGTTTTGGAACAGAAAGTTATTAAGCCTGAACTAAAATCTGACATCAAACTAAAATCCAATTTTAATTATCTTATTTGTCATTATGTCTTTTATAAACTGAGCAATTAAATAAAACTGAAAAGATACATTTATCCTTAGGAAAAAGACATAATAATAAAAGGTGATCTGTTTTAAAATAAATTCTCCTTTGTTTTTATAATTGTCACAATTAATCTCCAAATGAATCCGTTTCTAAGAATGAAAGAATGTTAGTTATTGAGTTTAAATGAAAGTTTTGACGACAAGGAAGATAAATCTACAATAACTTCTGTGATGCATGCGGGACTTTTAGTTTTTCACATTCCATCCTGGATGCAGCAGGCATGCATGTCTGCAATGCCGTATTTCAGGATTCGAACTCGGCAGGTAAAGTTCGTGACCTGGACGGAGACGTGAAGAACTCGATCTGACTCGCCGATAAGCGGCATAAAGGAGGAGCGGCAGCGGTGAAAATATGAGCGTCTTCTCGCCTTGCCGTCTGCAAAGATAACACCAGTTTCATCTTTCAACATGTCAGGAATTACGCAGCAAAATTTACTCATTCACAAACTGGAGTGGGTCGAATCCGTTCTGCTTCACTGTGGAAACGTTGTTACTCAACTGAACTAATCATGGGATTAAGAAGCAGCGACGGCTCACTCCAGGTGAAAACAGGGTTAACACCTTTCCAGAGAAAATAAGTTTATAAGTGTGTTAAAGTTCAGGAGCACTCTGAAGAAATTCATAAAAGAAACTACAGAATGAATAACTAGAGAACATTAGCCTGAACAGAAAAGCTTGATTTTACATTTAATATTTTTTCTTAGACCGTTAAGTTTTAATCTTAATAACATTTACAATTATCTCAAAAATCAAAAGTTTAGCTTCGGTTTGTAAGCAGACCGCGTTCCTCTGCTGCTGGGATGCTGCAGTTTTCAGATGTGAGGCAGAGGGATCGCAGTCGGTGGCGCTCCAGGAAACCTTCTCCCTCGGAAAACAAAGCGGAGGTTGGATGTGATACGTGTTCCCTGCTTATCTTGTTTACGTGACGGAGTTTTTCAAACGCAAACATTTTCTTTAGATGGAACAGTGCGGCTCTGCTGGGAGATAACCATCCAGCGCAGCCCTAATCGCCTCAGATAGAAGCTGATTATTCCCATTAAAACGGCGTCCGGGCCTCGCTCCCGGGGTCTGCGCACTGCCAGGGTCTCTCCCTCCGCCGCTTTCATCCCTCATCCCGCCTTCCTCCTCCTCCTGCTGCTGCTTGTTGGTCTGTTTGATGTGAAGATGAAGGGTGGGGGGGTTCTGGATCAGTTTGGTGTTAAAGTTAGAGGATCTGGTAACAATTGAAACGTGATGGAAACGTTTTAAAGTCCTGAACTCACCCAGCATCCAGCTGAACAAAGTATTCACACCCTTTATACCATTTCTGTTCCATTAACAACCAGATTACGATGAATGGCTTAGGTTCAAGCAGATTCTTAAGTAAAAAGGGTCTAGTCAAAGTCCAGATCAACTGTAAACTTGTGGTTGGACTTGAAAATGTTCTCCATCCCGTCTAACTCAGTAAAAGCTGCAGCCAGAGGCGACAGGCTCAATACCAATACTCAGAAAATACATCAAAGTTGAGTCAGAAAGGTGATCAAATGTGTGGATAATTTAGTATTTTTTCTGTTTCGTTCCAATTTCACCTCAGAGACGTTCCAGTTACTGAACTTCAGATTTCCGGTAAAAACTTTCTGCTAATTTCAGGCCACATTTCAGACTCATTCTCTGAAATCTTCCCTTCTTTACGGTTTTTATGTTTTACATTCTTTCTATCTTTGTTTCTTCTTCCCTGCAGGGATTATTTTCTCCTTTTAATTTGCATTTCTGCATTTCAGCAAAAACTCTTTTTGCTGAAATTATTTCCTCTGACTGTTTCAGCTGTTTTCAAGTTGATGGGGATAAAAACTCCTGATGTTAGCAGAGCTGCTGGTGTGTCTTCAGTTTCTGCCTTTTCTTTCTTATCTGCAATTCTGAGTTCTGACTCTGGGGGCTGAGTACGACGGCGGCGCGTCGGGAAAGTTATAGATAGAAAAAAAAAGTTAATTTTAGAATAATCTCTTAAATGATCTGAATTTTTTATTTTCTAAGCTCCAAAAGTAAAAAATCTGTCAGATCTGAAAATTAATTTCAGATGTTTTCCAGAAAAACCAGAACATTTCTGAGCTCCAAGAGTTGGAAGTTTGTAAAAAAAAAAATAGAGAAATTTTTAGATTGATCTTTAGAAAAAAAACAAATGTCAAAAATTTTAACTGTTGAAACTGAAAAAAAAGTTTTTTGTAGAAACTTTTTGCAACCTTGAAAATTCTGATTTTTTTTTATTTTTAAGCTCAGAAATGTTCTTGTGTTTTCTGTAAATTTCTGAGTTACATCTACAAGCTGAATACAAATGCATGCCACACTTTTCAGATTATTTTTGCATTAAAAGCAGTGCACTAGTTTCTCTTGGTTTGTCACTTAAGTTTTCAGGAATGGGATCAAAGTTGAGACTGAAAAGTGATCAATATGTGAGAAGCAGTGAAGTTTTTCTGCAGGTTTTTTGCTCCGTTCTTCTCCAGTTTTCTGTTCCATCTAACTTCTCCAGTTTTTAACTTCTGCAGGTTTTTTTCTCAGTTCTTTCTAACTTCTGCAGGATTTTTCTCGGCCCAGTCTAACCTCTCCAGTTTTGCTCAGTTCCTCCTTCCTGCCTCTCCACCCTGACTTCTCCTCCGTGTCTCTGGCGGCGCTTTCCCTCGTCCATCGGCACCGAGCCGGCATTCCTTCATGGGTTCACTGGCAATGCTCAAGTGGCTCCCTCTTAACAGCCCCCCTAATCACTCAGGGACATAATCACAGCCCACTTTGAAGTAATAGTCAATTTGCTGCGAGTCCACCGTTTAACAGAACCGCTGCGACGCAGGCCGGGGCTGCGAGCCGGGCCACAGTAGATGTTCAGATAGGACGGCCCCATTTAAGGCAGCAGACTCAGTGAAAGACTAGAGAAAATATATATTTGCAGAGTGTTTTTGTGCTGCAGAAGCCCTGCAGAGCGGAGCAGGTTGAACTAGACGAGCTGCAGCAAAGCGAGACGCGGGACGTGTGAGATCTGCTGGAGTTCACGGGAAGTACGCGGCCCGCCGTTCATCCTGCATGCTCCAGCTGCTGCTCACAATGACGCGCTGTACCTGCCACGATGAGTGGCGTGAGTCAGGTGTGTGTGTGTGTGTGTGTGTGTGTAGCAGGGCCCTGGCCTCTGTTTATTGTTTACGGAGCTCCGGGTGGCGCCAGGCCCTGAAAAAACAGCAGCTGAAAAACACTTTGTTTTGGTGGGGAGCTGCTCCTGTGGTTCTGTAATCACCATCACTATCAGAGGCCTGATCGCTTTACAAAGAGCCGGGGAGGAAGGGAGTGTGTGTGTGTGTGTGTGTGTGTGCGTGTGTGTGTGTGTGTGTGTGTAGGGGGAGGTATGTTATTCCACACGGTACACAAAGCCGTGCAATAGAGATGTGGGTACTTGGCAGCGTGTCTGTCTGCCCTTTTCCCTCCTTTCTTCTATTCCCACCAACTTCTTCTTCTTTCATTCTTTCTCCAGTTCACAGCCCAACACAACCTGAGGGGTCAACTTAGGGGTCAAATCCAGCCAGCAGTCAAATATGAGTTTAGTTTCTAACTCCTTGTTTTTCTTTTTTTTGTTTGTTTATTTCTTATAAAACCAGTTTGTTCGGATTGAACTGGAACTGAACTGGTTCTGTAAATTATCACCTCTGTAAAAATACAAAAAGTTGGTTTAATATTTGTCCAAATATCCAAAATCATTAAGTTAACTTTAAGTTTGAGTTTGACTTTATTCAGTGTAATGTAATAAAAAAAATAAATACAAATTAAATTTAAAACAAAATAAGAACAGTAGTGAAATATATTTATTTACTTGTATAGAATCATCTTTTCATGATCGCATCCCATTTTGACCAAGCATCTGAAAGTTTTTCCTAAATCAATAATTTTCCATAATGCTGTAATATTTGATGACTTCATTAATGGGAACATAAATAACAGCACTTTGATACGTTTCTGATGAGGGGCGGCCATTTTGCTCCTGTATGACGTCACAACTTCCTGTTTCTAACCTCTGGTTGTTGCTCTCACTTTTTATACTGTTGCTATGATGCGTCACCGTGGCAACAAGCTGTTGCCTTCAGTGGCACTCTGTCCAAAACTCAAATACTACTTGAACTTTGACCTCAGCTCTCAGAGGAGGGGAAAAGGAGGAAAGTTGATCTGTTAGCATCAGAAACGTTAGCATTAGCTCCTGATCTGGGGCTGGAAACTGAAACATCAAGTGTTAAATATCTGAACATCAGAACAAAACAAACTTGATGACTTTTATTTTACAAAGTTTCAATCACAACCTCTGATGTTTATTCACTCATTCACAAGTTTTCACTCTTCCATAAATCTGGCAAATCAGCTCAACGATTTCTGTTTCCTTCTTTTCTGACCAATCACTGAAACTCATCTGAATTTGGACCGATCCCCCCACCCTCCTCCTGATGTAACTTCCTGTTTCCTGGCGTCTCCTGAACTTGTACGGTGAAATAATGTGATGCTAAACGGCAACATTTGCCACATTATGGCAAAAGAAAAGCTGAAAAAATTCACAACTTCTCCAAACGTTGCTGCAAAATCATTTTAGTTCAGTTGAGTTTTAGAGGTTGGTGTCCACTGTCGCCATGTGCTTGCTCCGGAGCAGGAATGCTGTGAGTTACAGTTCTATTCATCTGGTTCTATGATGACTTATTAGGGGATCATAGATATATAGATATAGATAGAAAACAGAAATTTGCATTCAGGTTCTGTTGCGTTGCGTTCAGGTTCTGCCGTGCTGCGTTTAGGTTCCTCTGCGCTGCGTTCAGGTTCTGTTGCGATGCATTCAGGTTCTGCTGTGCTGCATTCAGGTTCTGTTGCGATACATTCAGGTTCTGCTGTGCTGCATTCAGGTACCTCTGCGCTGCGTTCAGGTTCTGTTGCGGTGCGTTCAGGTTCTGCTGTGCTGTGCAACCTGATTTTAATTTATGTTTCTTAGTTAATGGACAACAATATCAGGAAAATTAGGATTTTCTTTACAATATTAGCATAATATTAACAAAGTTTGTAACAGAAACGCAGCTGATGATCTTTGGTCAGTTTGTGTTTTCAGAGTTTCAGCAAGACAAAGAATAAAGTTCTGGATCGGTCCAACGTTGATCCAACAGGAAACAAGAAGTGTGGGTTGGTGAAGCTGGACTCCATGCAGCTCTGGTGTGTGTGTGTGTGTGTGTGTGTGTGTGTGATTCACGGGGCCTGCTCCGTCTCCATTCTCAGGGCCACATTAGGGCGTAATGAATCATGAAGCAGCCGTATTGTTCCTGCTGCAGCTCACTTAGCACGCGCTCCGTCTCTCAGGTGTAGAACATCATTATCGCTCCGGTCCGATTGATGGAGAGCATTATGCCGCCAAATTGATTTTCCCCGTCTCTGCGATCGTCGTGACACCAGAAAGGAGAAGACTGAGAATGAGACGTAATCATCAACAACTTTCTTCTGCGATCAGCACATCTGAGCAGGAAGAAAGAGGAACGAACGCAGGGCTGGTAAAATGTAGCGATTATCATAAAACACCCAAATTGAATTCTTTCTTTTTAGTAATAACTGATTTGACATTTTGCAGCACTTCAAAGGCGGCTTGGCCTCCAGGCTCTGCAGTAAATTACAGCATAAAGCTGAGGACCCACACACACACACACACACACACACACACACACACACACACACACACACACACACACACACACACACACACACACAGCAATGTGAAAGTTTGACTGGGATTTTAGCGGTTCAGGGAGGAACGATAGAGGTTGTTAGAGGTGTGTGTGTTAGTGTGTGTGCGTGTGTGTGTGTGTGTTAGTGTGCGTGTGTTGGGGTGTTTGCGTGTGTGTGTGTTAGTGTGTGTGTGTGTGTGTGTGTGTGTGTGTGTGTGTTAGTGTGCGTGTGTGTGTGTGTGTGTTGGGGTGTTAGTGTGTGCGTGTGTTAGTGTGTGTGTGTGTGTGTGTTGGGGTGTTAGTGTGTGTGTGTGTTAGTGTGTGTGTGTGTGTGTGTTTGTGTGTGTGTGTGTGTGTGTTAGTGTGTGTGTGTGTGTGTGTTAGTGTGTGTGTGTGTGTGTGTGTTGGGGTGTTAGTGTGTGTGTTAGTGTGTGTGTGTGTGTGTGTGTGTCCGTTTCATTGTTACACTAGAAAGGCCCGGTGTGTTTATCAGTAAACTGGTTCTGCTCAGTTCGCCGCCTCCATTCTAACTCTTTGGACTGCTGTGTGGAGTTTCTGTCTCTGAAAAAGGGAGGCTCGTCTCGTCTTTGCAGGGAGCAACAACAGCCAGGAGGTGTTTCATGTGTAAATGGTGTTTTCAGGCCAGGTGCAATCAGCGGAGACACAGGCTGATACTCCAACCAGAGCCTCACAGCGAGCGCTGAGACGCTGCGCAGCCTGGAAACGTTCAGATGTTGTCTTTGCTGGGTTTCTGCACCAGGTTATCTCTGCTGCTTAGAAACATGACAGCGGCTGTTATTAAAACTATTTAACATGCAGGAGAAGTTTTATTTCCTGCAGCATCTCCAGTGCTGGAAGTTTGTTTAAAAGTTTTTGATTCTCTTTCTGCCTCAGAAATCAGCAGAACTGAAATGTTTTAAACGATCAGATGATCTGAAGCAGAACCCGACTGACGGCTTTGGGCCAGAACCCGTCCGCAACCAAAACTCATTTTATTTGTTTGACTGTTTTCTCTCATTGTGACCCTGCTGGCATTTCTGAATCCTTTTTAATCACATACTGAAGGAAAACATCGTTATCAAGAGTTTGAAAGGAAATCTGGTGACTTTTTCTCACCAAGTGCACAAAATGTGGGTTTCGTAACAAAATGTTTATTAAAAGGAAGATTTCTAAAAATACATTGTTTTTTTCTAAAATATACATTTTAAACACTTCATTCAAAAGAATGGATGTAACTCATGAACTAAACAGTTTGAGAACAATATCATTGAAATGTCACTTCATCTTTAATCTGATCATGTTGAAATGTCTTAAACATTTAATGTTTTATTGATTTCATATTGACAAAAAAATAGAAATCAGCTGATCAATGCAATGATTATATTAAAATAAAGAGTTTTGGATTTTAAAGCAGATTTTTAACCATTTAAATTTTGTTTAAAATATAAATGAAGTTTTTATGAGTGATGTTTTAATGTAATTCCCTTAAAACAGGTTTTTTATTGTAAGACCAACACGCCGCCCTGATGGAGGATGCAGTCAAAGTTATGCAAAACAGATTTGTAGGAAATCTTCCTTATGAACAGATTTGTTTTAAATAAAATGTGATTATCAGCTGATCAGGAAGAACCAGCAGCAGCATTCAACCAGTAAACATTCCCAGTGGTTCTCCCAGTCCCGCGGACCGACTTCAGGCCGACTGTCACCTGCAGCTCAGCCGGAGGTGACATGCATTGTCTTCTGGCCTTGAATTACTGCGGCTGTAAATACGTTTCTGCCTGGTTCCTATTTGTTAAGTTATTCATAGAAGTGCTGATTGCAGGCGGCGGCGGAGCCAAATGAGGCCTTTGTTATTGTTGAGTAATTAGGACAGCCATCATGGTGCTCTGAGATGACAGGGTCAGTTAAATAGTTTCTCTCTCAGTAGTCGGTGCTGATTATGGAGCGCAGGCGGGCCGAGGGGGGGGGGGGGGGAGGACTGGGGGGCCTGGGGGGGCCAGACCTTATCTCAGGCAATTAATCAGAGACACTCATATTGCGGGACAATTATTCAAAGCTCACTCCTGCATAGCTCAGCCCAAGGTTCCAGTGGGCTCGCTGTCTCCCCCCCTCTTCCTCCTCCTCCTCATCATCACCCACCCTCAGCCCCCCTCCCTCCTGGACTGGAAGGTCAGGAAAGTGAGAGGAAGGTGGAGCCGAGACAGAAACACGTGAAGCAGAGTCAA
Source organism: Gambusia affinis (assembly GCF_019740435.1). NCBI lineage: Eukaryota > Metazoa > Chordata > Actinopteri > Cyprinodontiformes > Poeciliidae > Gambusia > Gambusia affinis. The sequence continues at coordinate 19,222,585 of NC_057890.1, read as the reverse complement.
AGTCACTCAAAGTCTCGTCTTTTCTCTGTTGTGTTTACTGCTGGTGGAACAAAATGGCTGCCGCCTGGCTCTGTGTGTGTGTGTGTGTGTGTGTGTGTGTGTGTGTGTGTGTGTGCGTGTGTGTGTGTGTGAGCGTGCACGTCAGCGCTCAGAGCCACGTTAACGACATTCCTTGGTGGCTCGGCTGGCAACAAACAAACAGGAACAGGAAATAGTTTGACTTCAGCGCAGTTATCTCCCAGTATGTGTGTGTGTGTGTGTGTGTGCGTGTGTGTGCGTGTGTGTGGGTGTGTGTGTGGGTGTGCGTGCGTGTGTGTGTGTGTGTGTGTGTGTGTGTGTGTGTGTGTGTGTGTGTGTGTGTAATGCCAAACAGCAGCTCTTCTATTTAAGCGTCTTCTTCAATATTTGGGCTGTTCTTGTTTTTTAGTGTTGTTAATAAATTGCGTAATCCCGTCTGTGTGAGTTTCTGGTGTTTTGGTGATTTTGGTTTCCATTATAAATGAATCAATAAATAAATCACAATAAATGACAAAATGTTCTTTATTTTAACAAGTCAGACGTGTATTTCATGTTGTTTCTCAGAAGCTGTGATTGAGAAATGATTTCTCATGTCGGCTCTCAGCTGCAGCTGCTCTTGTTGCATCAATAAACCTCTTCTTCAGTTTTTCCTTCCACTCACCTTCTCCACCCCCTGTAGTTTAAAGGTCATTATCTTTGCTGTGTTTAGCAACGTTTAGTAAAAGTAAAAATCTCTTTGGTTGCTTCAGTTTAGCCTTGTCAGAATCGAGTCGTGCAGAAAGAGGCGTCGCTGCTGAAATCACGTAAATTATCATTTTAACTCACCGGACTTTGGATGTTCCACTTATGAAGTCATTAATTTAAACGGAATGCAGTAAATGAGACAAATACATTTTTTCCCTCTTTAATTTAAACGTCTTTCTGCCTCAACAGCCTCTCTGGTGGCACAAACTGGTACTGCAGTTGACCTCCAGCATTCACAGGTCAGGGAAAAACGAATATCTAAAATATTTCAAACATACCTCAGAAAATGATGTTTTGACCCAGATATTAGTTTGTTCAGATGAATTTCCAGTAAAATGTGAGTGGACGCTGACCTTCCTTCATGTTGGGTTTCTGGACCCGGCTGACCTCAGCTTTGTCTTCTCTTCACCTTAAAAACTTTCAGCACTTGGTCTCGTTTCGACCTCCAGTGATTTTATTAGGATTTTATGTGACAGGCCAACAAAACGTGGAGCATAAATCATAACTGGAATAAAAGCTCCACATGGTTTTTATTCACCAGCATATGAACACAAACTGCTTCTGAGTTTATTACAAATGTTTGATGTTACTGAAGGCTGCTGCAAAATACTAAATCCTATTTTTATAGTTCCTGGTGGAAATATCTGAAATGAGAGTGAACTAATTTACAGTTAACTTTTCATCTTGTTTTAATGCCTTAATGTTGGTTTGTAAAAGTTCTAGTTCCACTGGCAGATTGTTTCATTTAACAAGATTTTATTCTCATGTTTTCAGTCAAATAATCTGATCATTTCTGATGAATATTAAGGAATCATTGACTTAAAAACGTTCCTCCTGGGTTCATTTGCATTAAGATAACTGCAAATAGATTTGATGTTTTGGCATTGAGGCTTTATTTTGTAGAAATATGTTGAAAACTCATTTATGACATCACAGTGAAATCCAGTGGCTGTTGTAACTCAGGGGGTTCAACATGCGGCTCGGGGGCCATTTGCTGCTCTTTCCCCAAACTTTAGTTCAAGAATCAGTCAAATTTATCTGCACTGATTTATGGAGCTTTATTTTAAAGAATGAATTTATCTTTTATTTCATTTTACAGAATGAAAACATTCTTTTAATGGAACCAGCATTTATTTTAATAAGTCAAAGGTTTTTAATGATTCCAGACTGCAGTGAGGCACAAAGACCTTTTCTCCAAACATCACACTAATTTGGTCATTTTATGAAAATATTTATGGTTGTTAAAGATGTTAAAATGGTTTGGATCAAGAACCCGACCAGAACCAGCTACAGGAAATCAGAAACGTCTTAGACTTCATCAGCCACGACTGTTTACAAAAGATGAACAATAAACATGAAAGCAAACCGCAAAAAACAACAAAATAAAATCTGCTTTTGATCTGGATCTACGGAAGACTTTACCTGCCAGCAATGAGAAATAAATGATGTTATAATGACAGTTTCTCGTCAAAACATCAAAACTTTCTCATTAAAATGAGACACAAAACCTGTAATGAAAGACTGAATGAATATTTGGTTATGAGATGAAAATTTACGACGTCACTCGCTCCTTCTCAGGTGTTTCTGTTTAACTGCTGCGACTTCTGTTGTTTATTTATTTATTTAGTTTTTAGTTGGATATGAATCGATAAGGAATATTTTTGATTTCATTTAAGGAGATTCTGCTCCTGGATTTATTTCTGACTTCTGGCAGTTAAACTGTCCTGCTGTGAAAACACTGAAAAACTGTGAAATTACTTTTGAATTCATTTAATTAGAAGCAAAAACTGAATTTCTGTGGATTCCTGGGATGCTTTTGGCTGTTGCATAAAGTTTGTGCACCCTCATGGTAACAGAGGTGTGAATACTTTTCTGAGTGCAGCAGTCAGTCCTGTGGTTTCAGGTGATTTAAATATTGAAATATGGCGTCATCATGACGTTAATGAGACGGATCAGTGAAGCCTCAGATGTCACCTCCACTGCAGGTACAGCAGGAGGAAGAGGAGGAGGAAGAGCGTGTCATAAAATGCAAATGCAGCGCCGCGTCTGTTTTTTACAAATTAAATGTCAAGACATAAAAAATTGTCAGTTTCATTTTGCTGCCAGAAGGATGACAAATCCATATTCTCCTTTAAATAAAGCTCTTATTGCAGCGCAGCGTAATCATGGCAGAACAAAGCGCCGTGATTAACGATAGCAATTTATTGTATCTGGCGGCCGGCGAGGCCTCGGCTGCACAGAGACATCACGGTTATCATAATTCATATCGTAAATAACAGGTCCCAGCCAATCACAGCGAGCCGCCGATGTCATCCCAAATAACCTTTGATAACAATTACCATAGCAGGCAGAACAAACCCGGAGTCACAATGTTATCTTATCCCCATTCTCTGCTTGTAGAATACAACACTATTACCATATAGATTAGACTATTTATAATAGTGCGTGTCACCGCGCCGTGCGTGTGAAGGCGCGGCGCGGCGGAGACCAGAGGACACCGCCGGACCGCGCTCCGCCTTTATGAGCCTCTCAGCGTCACAATGGAGGCAGAACACTGGGAACACTGGGAGCACTGGGAGCACTGGAGGAGATGTTAGCCGCGCTGATAAGAGGGGCGGATCTTGTCGAGCTGTTGTTCCTCCATGTTTCATCAGCTGATAGAAATTTTTCTGATGAAGAGCAGTGATATGAGGATGCTTCTTCCCCCTCCCCAACGCGTTGCTAGCCCACCCTGTGAGGCTTCCCACCCACCATGAACGGCTCCTTTAAACATCCAGCCTGTCTGAGGCGCTGAAACCAGAAGCTAAAGGAACATCTTCACCGTTCATTTTCCACACACTCACTCAGACCACACAGCGACTAAAACTGAGCTAGCAGGCGTCTAATGTGGACCGACTGACTGACAGCAAAGGATCAAACGAGCCCTTCCTCCAGCTGCTTCAATGCAACTCCAGTCCGTTTCCTGGAAAGTCCGCTTCGTTTGGAGAGACAGGAACCAAAACCGCTAACGCTAGTCTCCCTCCAAACCTCAGTCTAGGTTTGGTTGTGAACTCTGGTTCCGTTTGATGTGGATCTGAACGCCAAGTGAACCGGAGGCCGCTCCAAAAGCAGGAAGTATTCTGGGTAAATCCAACCAAAGCTAACATGCTAGCCTAGCGCTAGCAGCAGAAATGTCTCCTGGTCTTCAGCCAAAGACTAAAGAGAAATCCTCCAACACTAAAATCTGACGCCTCCATCTTGTTTCCATCTGGTGAAGAAGGAAGTTGCTCTCAGTGTCTTCAGAGGTTTTTGTGTGGTTTCCTTCAGTGGTTGTTGGTGCAGCGCCCCCACAAGCCAGGAGGGGAACAGGTTGGTTTGACTCAGAACCACAGCAGATAATGGAGTTCTGGTTACAGTAGAACCGGGTCAACCGGACCATCAGGAGGAGAATCAGCCTTAGTAACCTAAACTACCAGCTGGTTTCTCCATGTTTACCTCTTCATGCTGCAGGATAATTCAACCCCTTCATGACCAGCATCTTTAGCACCTAGCAGAGCGCCGTTAGCTCTACCAGGTTCCTGAGGAACATCCGTTTGTATCGTCCGTGTGTTTTTCTCTGGACTTTCTGGAAAGCTCTCCTGAGTCGGCCATATTTCTACCGTAGCTCTGGATTTGGGGATTCTAGAGAAACCGGTACCAGCTGATTGCTCACATATCTGCTTTAAGTTTTCGTATTTAGTTTGATCTGCTAAACATTTAAAGTGTGGTGTTCCCCAGGGTTTTGTCTTTGCTCCTCTTTATTTTATTATCTGTCTTCTTTTTCTAGGTTTCCTTTGGAAACAAACATTAAATGTTTCTTCATGCAGTGATGACACTCGGCTCTGTCGATACAGTTTGTCTGAAATACTGCGCTGTCCTTCCCACACCTGTTGCTGCACGTTTCCTATCAGCTGGCTGAAAGACTGCTCCTACTTTTCTCTTCTTACAGGAAAGACAAGTTTAGATGTTTGGTAATATTTCTGCTTGCACAAAGAATAGAAAAAGGTGTAAAAACTGTTCCAGGCATGATGTTAAATATATATTTATACATTGGTCTTTATTGTTTACGTTTGATGTCACCTGCTGTTTACAGTTTTATATAATATTGTTGAGTAATCCTGGCTTATAATTGATCATTTCCAATAAATCAGTTAGGTTATTTTCCTGAATAAAAGCTGCAGGATGTCGCTGTAGATCGACGACAGCTGCTGATGTGTTTATAAAAATGTTTCAATATGATATTTTAGGGTTAATTAGGAACATGGCTTTAATATTAATTAGAGTTTTGACCAAACAGAGGAGGAAGAACAGCAGATTGATCTCCTTGAAATAAACATTTGAACAAACAGAGGATCTGTGAGGCGAGTTAGATGAAGAGTCATGCAGGAAACCGTTGAAGCAGCAGCAGCTGCTGCAGCCGCCGCCTGGCATGTCTGTCCCTGTGTGGGCTACAGCAGCTAATCGCTGCTGACAGGATCTCTAGTTATAAAAAGATTCTGTCAGTGCTGCGTGCTTCAGGTCGCTCAGGTGGAAAACCTGCAGTCGCTTCTGAACGGATCCAAATCGCTCTGACAAATCATGGCGGCGGAGAAAGAGCGGCGTCCGACCTGTGCTGAGGTAAACACGCCTGCAGCTCCAGCTGCAGATGATTACAAACCGCCAGATGTTTCAGCAGGTCAACGGGGAAAATGTTGGAATTCCAGCTGCTGGGACTCTGACTGGAACGCTAATGGTCTTACTGGCTTTTATGTAACAAGAAACTTAGAGGTTAGTTTGAGGAATTCACACAATTCAGGAGCAGCAATTGACATAATAAATCTGGAATTTACAATTTCTTCTGTCCTGAGACTTTCTGGTTGATTTCTGGACGTTTACACAGTAAATAGAAAAGCCACACTTTACTTTATTTACATTTCTCTGTTAAACTCCCAGTTAAACTCCCAGTTAAACTCCCAGTTAAACTCCCAGTTACCTTCAGAAAAGTCTTTCTGGGAGTTTACAGAGTTTCACTTCACACCTTTAAAGAATGAAATGTTATTTGCCAAACACCTTAATAAGACAGCAGTGAGTGAAATATGAATATTTCATGTTTACATTCATCATTATTGACTTATTGCACCAACAACCTGATTTATTGATTTTCATTTCTTATTCTATAGAAACATCACATTTATAGAATAATTGTTTTGACATTTGCAGAATATGGAGAAAGTTTCCTGTAGATTAATAACTCATTCACTGGTTTCTTTCCAGAAAACATTAATTGTATAAAACATCCAGAACTTAAAGATTTCTTTCTAGAACTCGCATGTTATCATCTTCATCATCTGAAGTTGTAGATTATTTTTCAGGATCTTTTTTCTTGAATTTCTTTGGTTCCTTTGAGGCTGGGTCAGGTTTCTCCTGGACCATCTTCACTGCTCACTTCCAGATGAAAACAGGTTTAGTGCAGAAACAGAAACAGAAACATTTTGCGGATTGAAGATTTTGTTGTTATTTTTCAGTTTCCTGATGAAACCAGAAACAGTCTCACTTTCGTTCTGCTGTGAAAAACGACAAGGTGCTATCTGATCATAATATCTATGTTTGGATGAACCATTCAAATCATTTTTGTGCTTTTTAAAGTCTCTGTATTTGTAGAATTCACAGTTTTATTTTTGGTTAATTTCAGGATTCGATGCGTTTCTAGACTGATTTTCAGTATTTTAGGAATCTTCGGTCTCAGCTGCTCCTCGTTTCCTAATCAGCTCACCTGCATCCAGGTGATCATCAGGCCTTCAGGTTATAAGCAGAACCGGTTCTGTGGGTCGGGTTTCTTTTTCCTCAAGCTGTTCAACGTTACGTTTCATAAATGAATCTGGTTTATTGAACCAGGATGACGCCAAACAGCCAACAAGCACTTTGAGATTAGAATAAAATAAAAATCTCTCTACAAATGTATTTGAAGTCATGAAACCTTTTTTATAAAACATCAGCAAAACAAACAGATTTACTCTGGAGCTAAGAAGCTCTGATGTTTCTCTGCTGGTCAGAGATGATTGGAAAGTTTCTGGAAATCAATCAGGAGATACAGAAGCTGATTCCCTTCAGAAATCCTGCTTTCTCTCAGCACTTCATCTCCTCTCTTAGATGGGATTCACAAAGTGAATTTTCTGCCCCGTTCCTCTAAATCTCTTGATCACTTTAATTTTTTGCTACGCTGCTTCATCGGTGTCCTGGGAAAGAGAAAAGGAGGAAGAGGAGAAGCCAAAGGGTGAGAGACGGGAATCCGGCTGGTTAGAAGTGAGAAAAGCTGGAGGAGGAAAGCAGGTTGAGGCTTTATCAGCGCCCTGAGGAACGCGGGCGGCTGCTGAATCCAGAGAGATTAGGGGAAAATGCAGCACATGGCAGTAAGGGGCTTACGCCACAGCTTGTATTAGTTCAGGTGAAAAGAGTATTGCTTTTACATAAAACTGGACAAATCCAGCCACAAAGCGCTTCCCGTCCAACCACAATGGCGTTTCTATCTGCGGACCTCACCTCGGCCCCGGGGCCCGGCGCCGCGCCGCCTGAGCAGGTGTAGCGACGGAGAGGAGGAGGAGAAACAGAGAGGATCATGGGAGGAGGAGGAGGAAGGGGAGGAGGCACTGACTGGGGCTGCTGGAGGGCGGTACTGGTCCAGAACCGACCCAGTATCGCCTCAGAGTTTATTAAACCGGCCAACAGTAAAAACATTCTGGAATTTATGAGATCAGATTCAAACATCAACATCTGGAAAATGTTTCCTTTAGTTTCACCTAAAAACTCCAGATGTGTAGAAAAGTTTTCAGGGGGAGGAAAAAGTTCAGATGATTCGGCCAGAGAGGCTCCGATACGATGTCTGTATCGGTATCGTATCGGTATCGTATCGGTCCTGAACAAACTTCTACAACAGATATCTGCGACAGCATGTCTGATCTATTCAGTGTAACTCTACGCTCTGCATGATTTATTATTAGTTTTACATTTTATTTTGGTTCCTAGTTTCACTTTCTGAACCATCTGGAAGAAGATTTGCTGCAGTTGCATTTTTTCTGTTTCAGTTTCTTTGTTTTCGTTCTAATCCTAATTTAAATCTGACAGATTAAAGAGAAGTTATTGGTGATTTGGTATATTTATGCTTAAACAAAACATTTTAATTCAGTTTTGCTGCTTTTCCGCTTCAGCCGATAATAAACCTGATATCAGAAAAAGTGAATCGATTCATTTCTAAATACAATTTTATTTATCGAGCACTTTAAAACAAAACCGTTGCTCAAAGTGCTGAAGAGCAAAACAATTAAAATAATCGAACCGACGCATCAAAGAGAAAAGATTTAAAGAGAATCTCCTGAAATCTTTTGATCACCAACGAAGACGCTGAAATCAAATAAAAGAAGGTCTTTCTTCTATCAGATCAAAGTCTGGGCTTTGACTAGACCAATGACTTTCCCTGTGTGAATTCTGCACTGGTTCCTGGTTGCTAGGATGTTCTGGGTCTCGGCCCGTTTTCCAGTTCTGCTTCAGCTTTATCATTATTTCTCACATATGGTCTCACATTTTATTTCATAAAAATATACCATTTTAGAGTTGCCTAGTCAAAGTCTGGCCTAAAATCTACTTTAAATCATTTCAGTAAAGCAGAACAGGTCAAAGGTCATCTTCAGCATGTTAACGTCGGACCCACTGGATCCTGCTCAGGTTGGATCATTTCATTTGTTTCATGGTTTAAATCGGCTCTTTGGTTTTTAAAACTTTAGTTTGAGAAAAAACTGAACTTGGAGACACTTTGAAGAGAAGCTAACGCAGCTAAATGTTACTTTAATTAGGCCTTTTTGATCTGTTTTGCGTTGTATCGGCAAATCGCGGTTTAGGTGAGTTTATCCTCAGCAGCAGCGCCTCGTTCTGAGCAGCTCCAGAACCTCTCTGTCCTCCTCCATTGTTGGCAGAACAATGGCCTCAAAAAGCCAAGTTGGTTCCAAAAAAGAGAGAGGCTCGTATCTTCAACGCCGCTTAACATCAATTTACGACACGATTAATCAATTTGGAGGCGCTGCCTGTCCGCGCGGCGTCTCGTCATTAAATAAAGGCGGTTCATCTGCTGAATGAGCCGGGCTCATCGCGATACGGCGCAGGTTAAGGAGGAGGCGCATGTTTAGGATGGCGCTGCCTCTTAGCGCCTGATTAGCATAAGCTGATAGCGCTATCAGGAGCGTGCCATTGTGGTGACCCTGAAGCTGCCTCCCCACCCCCATCCTGCACCAGCAGCACCCATCCCACCCCAACACACCAACACACACACCAACACACACCAACACACACCAACACACACCAACACACCACCCACTTCCTCTGAGGAGTCTTATCTGGGATGTACAGGGTCTCTGCAGCCTCCTGGGGAGACGATGGAGGGAGGGGCAGGGGTGGTGTGTGTGTGTGTGTGTGTGTGAAGGTGTGTGTGTGTGTGTGTGAAGGTGTGTGTGGGTGTGAAAGAGTGGGTGTGTGTGTGTGTGTGTGTGTGTGTGTGTGTGTGTGTGTGTGTGTGTGTGTGTGAAGGCGTGTGTGGGTGTGAATGTGTGTGCGTGTGTGTGTGAAGGTGTGTGCGTGTGTGCGTGTGTGTGTGTGTGTGTGTGTGTGGTGATCCCAGTGTTGAACGTTGTGTCCTCTAATGTCTCTACGCTTTTTGAATGATAATGTTTGATGCTGAACTTCAGGACGACTTTTAAAGAAAAGATTTTGGATCAATTGGTCCAAAATTTAAAAATATTTTTGTCCAGGTTATTTAAACTGGACTTTTCAGAACCGAGAGCTTTACATCATAAATAAAAACTCATTTTAAACACTGGCAGAAATCAACTGTAAGATATTTCTTCTTTCACGGTTGGGTTTTGTTGTCGTTGATTTTACAGTTAAATTCTGTTTGACTGTAAAATTTAAAAACAACAAATTTCCCAAAACAACAAATATAAAATGTACAAATTATTGTGTTTAAATTGTTTTATAGTTTATAGATTTTACTGTTTATTACTGTTTTATTTACAGTGTAACCAATTATGAAACATTGATCCCTGTTTGATTGAACTCTGACCTTTGACTTGAAGACACTCAGCGTTTCGGCTGGTTTTCAGTTTTCTGGACAGTTGTTCCAGATCTGTGGTGCATAGAAGCTGAGGTTCTGGTTCATCCAGCAGCAGATCTTTAATGAACTCCGTCCCAGCTCCTTTTTGTCCTACTTGACCTTTGACCTTTAGACTTAGGGTCAAGATTTGTTTCCTGTCTTACCATGTCTGGTAGCATGTGGAAAGATGGACCGGGTCAGAACTTACAGAAGTAACTTAGTGGAGGATTATTTCAGTGTTAATGTGATGAACAGAGAAACGAAACCATTTCAACACGTTTCCTGTTTTCACCCAGTAAACCCAGTAAACCCAGTTCACCCAGTTCACCCAGTAAACCCAGTTCACCCAGTTCACCCAGTAAACCCAGTAAACCCAGTTCACCCAGTTCACCCAGTAAACCCAGTTCACCCAGTTCACCCAGTAAACCCAGTTCACCCAGTAAACCCAGTTCACCCAGTTCACCCAGTAAACCCAGTTCACCCAGTAAACCCAGTTCACCCAGTTCACCCAGTTCACCCAGTAAACCCAGTAAACCCAGTTCACCCAGTTCACCCAGTAAACCCAGTTCACCCAGTTCACCCAGTAAACCCAGTTCACCCAGTAAACCCAGTAAACCCAGTTCACCCAGTAAACCCAGTTCACCCAGTAAACCCAGTTCACCCAGTAAACCCAGTTCACCCAGTTCACCCAGTAAACCCAGTAAACCCAGTTCACCCAGTATACCCAGTAAACTCAGTTCACCCAGTTCACCCAGTTCACCCAGTTCACCCAGTAAACCCTGTATAACCAGTAAACCCAGTATAACCAGTTCACCCAGTAAACCCAGTTCACCCAGTAAACCCAGTAAACCCAGTAAACCCAGTTCACCCAGTATACCCAGTAAACTCAGTTCACCCAGTAAACCCAGTATAACCAGTTCACCCAGGTGTCCACTGTTACTCTTTAATTGGTTTATTTAACTGGATTAAGGTAACAAGGTTTCCAAGACGATGGTAAATGAAGCGGCTGTAGTCTGAAGGCATGGTGGTGGCAGCATCATGCTGTGGGGAAGTCTCCCTGCTGGAATCGATGCAGAAACTGGAGGGAATGAAGAAAAAGGAACATCTGGACAGAAAGTTGGACCCAGAATCCAGCAGAGGATTTAATCATAATTTCATTTGAACCTGAACAGTTTTCGGAGGCCTGGTGTGACCTTTGACCCTTCAAGTCAAAGGTTTGGGAGAAAGGTCCAAGTGTAGCAGGTTTTCTCCAGACGTGTTCCTGCCTGTATCTTCATCACTCCCACGTTCCCTCGCTGTGACCCAAACCATGATGAAACAGAACCGTTCCTGAAGGTTTGGAGCTCCGCTCCGTTCGGATCACTTCAGCATTATGATGCAAATGATAACGGTGCGTCTGCCTCCTCATCCATGGCACACCTACATCCAGAACATGAGGAGATGGACCCGGCGCCGCTGATCCCTTTGTTGAGCTGATTGGATCTGGGCTGATCACATGTTTACCCTCAGCTCTATCTCTTTGAGAAACCTTCGTCACGGCTAGTGGAGAGTAACGTTTGCCTCTTTGTGATTTTCCTTTCTTCTGCAGACGGCCACGCTCTCACGCTCCTTATGTATATATGCTAATAGGCTGGCTAACACCGTTTCACACTGTTTGTCTCTGAAAATGATGCAACTTGCCAGACATCCTTTTTTTCTTCTTTTTTTTTTTTGCTGATGTTCACGTTTTTTCCTCTCCTCCCGTTTTCAGGGCGGGCATTTTGGAAATAGCGAATGAGAGCGAAGGTGGAGAGGAAATCCACAAAGGTTTTGTAATGAATGCACAAGCGACAATAACAACAAAAACATTAAAGGGAGAAAAGATGTTTCTGTGTTAAACAATTAGTGCTGCAGCTTTAGAGCTGATCAGGAGGAGACAAAAGCTCGGCAGCAGCAGGGGTTTACCCCGAACACAAAGACACAAAGACGGAGATCAGCAGCCCAACGGCTCCGAACCACCGCACCTCCGCTCAGGAACATCTGGACGCTCAGGAACATCTGGATGCTCAGGTGTCCACATCTCCATCCAGGAAAAAACAGAAATCATAAAGTTAATATGAACAAAAACAGCAGATGATGCAGAATTGGAGAGTAGTAGGAGAAAGTAACAGAGTGAGGAAGAGTTGCTCCACCTCCAGCTGCTGTGGTTCTGAGTCAAACCAACCTGTTCCCCTCCTGGCCTGTGGGGGCGCTGCACCAACAACCACTGAAGGAAACCACACAAAAACCTCTGAAGACACTGAGAGCAACTTCCTTCTTCACCAGATGGAAACAAGATGGAGGCGTCAGATTTTAGTGTTGGAGGATTTCTCTTTAGTCTTTGGCTGAAGACCAGGAGACATTTCTGCTGCTAGCGCTAGGCTAGCATGTTAGCTTTGTTTGGATTTACCCAGAATGCCCTGCGCTGTAGTCCACTTCCTGCGTTTGGAGCGGTCTCTGGTCCGCTTGGTGTTCACATTCAAACTGAAGCAGAGTTCACTTCAACTGAACCCAGACCTCATTTTTAGTTTGTTTCCACATTCAGTTCTGTTTGTTTGACTTTCTAGTCTAGAAAGTTGGATTAAATTAAACTGGAGTTGGATTAAAGTGGACCAAACAACCCAAACCTGCAGGGATCCATCTTTAACTTTGGTATTTTTCCTCACCATGATTTGACTAAAGTTTGGTTCTAATGTTGCCAGACCTGTGAAAGTTGCTTTTTAAAGTTTCCTCCGTTCCTGAGCAGCCGGTGTTACGTTGCAGTAGAAAACCGTTTGTCTGCAGTTGGGCTCCTGTTTCTCAGTGAAGATCTCCTCATTCAACAATGGCTCCAAATCTGAGCAAAATTAAAGGAAGTTGTTTCTAAATCTGCAGCCTGTGTGGTCACTCTCTCGTTTCACCATGAATGTGTCTCAGACGGTGTGGGTGTGTGTGAGGAACCCCCTCCAGTGGCGTCTGCTCTGTACATCCGACTCAATGGCTCCAGTGTGTGTGTGTGTGTGTGTGTGCGTGTGCGTGTGTGTGTGTGTGACTGTGGCACTTAACCCTGTGACCGGTGGTGGAATGAGCTCCACAGTAACCATTCGCCCTCTCCCACCCGGCGCTGCACCTCCTCGGTGTGTGTTACCACCCCAGGAGAGGCCGACAAGCTCACACACACACACACACACACACACACACCCGGACACACAAGCCGTCTCCATGTCGTTGGAGGCCGAGGTGGTGATGGCGTAGCGCCTCATGTTTAGACTCTGAGTCTTTGTTCGTCCCTGATGGGCGCCGCCTCTACCTGCATATGAGGGAGGAAGTCTCTGCTGTTTCCACTTTAAAGTCAGGAAGTGTTTGATTCCCTCGGTTTCCTCGGCTACTAAAAGCTCATTTCATCTTTTCCCCACAAACCACCGACTCACAAAACACTATTATTCCCTCTTTCTGATGTTGCTGGGTTCCCGCTGCTGCTGTCCGGACCCGACCGGACCGGACCGGACCGAGCGGCGCGCAGCACAAACACCTGCTGACGCCTTCAGTCTGAGGCGGAGGAAACGCGACCGCCCTGCGGGTTCACTGCTCCGTTTCTCTCATTAACGGATCCAGTTTAAACATTTCTCTCAATTCAGCCAAAAGTCTTTTTGTTCTGCTTGGGTTTTTCTTTATCTTTCTGGATAATTCAGATAATCTTTCTAATTACATGTTTCCAAATATAAAATGTGCGTAAATCTGATTTTACTAGAAGTAAAATCTGGAAAAGTTGAAACTGTTTTTATCATTTCAGATATTTATTCTGATATTTAATCCATGTCAGATTATTCAGATGGCAAATTTGGAAAAGAAAACTTTGAAAGCAGCTTTCATCCCAGAAACCAAAACCAGATTTAAAGTGTTGCTCATTTTAACACGGCCTCATTTCATTTTACAAACTAAACACAGAACCAGAACCAGAACCAGTTTCTGGTTTCTTCTCTGGTGTCACTGGGATTCATTTCTGCTTCAGATGATCTGGTTGGAAAACTCTGGTGTTTGGTAACATTGAGTCATTATGCAGCGTTCTGTTAGCCGCCTGAGGATTTTAAAGAGTTTGGAAACAAGGAAACACCAAAACCATGTAGGACAGAACTGATGGACTTGGTTCTGATGTGAAACGGACCATCAGATGGACCGTCCACAGTTTCTCCTTCCACTAACGAAGTGAGGTCGGCCGGGGGGCGGAGCTAACCTCCTGAGGTCGCAGGGTTGACACCCGGCGGCCAGACGGACCACAACACCTCTCCTCCAGGGTGGCTGCTTATCTGCTGCTGCAGGTCAAAGGTCAGCCAGCCACGAGAGCTGAGGAGGGAACGGCTGGTTCAGAGAAAACCGATACGTTTAAAGGTTCAGAGAACCGGTCCACCAGTCTGACTGAATGTTAGAGAAACGGATCATTTTAACTCATTCATGACCAGCAGTGAACTCAGGATGTGGAGGATTTGACTAGACCAGAAGTTAGAACCAGTCATATTGAACCTGAAGCTAAATCAGTTTATTTTTACTGGAACTCCAACGAACAATGGATCTAATTTTCTACCTTATAAATAGATTAAAAATACGAATAAACAATGATTCCTTTTCTGAAAAAGAAAAACATTTTCAACAGCATTCCTTTGGGGAACCGTTGATGAACCTGCATCTGACAACAACATCATGTTACAGAACTGATCTGGGATTATTTCTGGGATTAACAGATTAATAACTGGACAGAAAAAGGTTCCAAATGGGAGATTTCTGAACCTGCCACCAGAGGAGGTTTTATGATCTCCAATGTTTTATTACGTCTTTATTAATCCAGGTTGTTTACAGAATAAATCTGCTCTGATAAAACAAGCGATTAATAAAAAACTAAATGTTCCTGTTTTCTGAACCGTTTTGGTTCATTTCTGCTCTGAATGAAGACAGGAAATGTCCTCTGAGTCTCTCTGCTCCAGTTGAAGATTATTATGCTGTTATTCAATTGTCTGCTTCTGTTGGGCCGGGGTTAAAGTTCAGGAAGCCGGACCTTTGACTTTAGCTGCACAGACTCAGCCTGGAACGACGCGAACGCTCAGAAACGCTCCGTCTAAATGAGCGACAGACGCAGTAAACAGTTGATCTTCAGATGCAAACAGCCTCTGTGGTTTTGTCTCCTGGGTGATGAAATCCTGAGCTAAAAATGTTAAACCGCAGCAGGAATGTGTCCAATCGCTGCAACAAAGCGACACAGAGAGCCTGAAATGGGCTACCTACAGTGTGACGCCGCTGCTACTGTACACATCCACGGACACCCCTGGGACAGACGAGAGAAAAGCTTTAACATAAATGTTTCTTTTGTCACAGTTGCATAATCTCACACTTGAATTTTAGAAAAATAAAACCAGCCATTACACTGAATGTATTCAGTTTGAGGTTCAGAAGAAATGGTTGTTTTTGACCAAATTTAACACGTTGAATCCTAAAGTCTTCTTTTATTCCAGCAGAATAATCTCAACATAAAAATGAGAAAATGCTGCCTTCATTTTATGTCTTTTGATGGAGACGTCATGTTGTAGCTAAAATCTGGTTTTCTGATCCTCTAACTGTTTTATGATTAATACATTTTTAATCAATTCAACAGCGGAAATGGAAACAGACAAAAAAAAGAAAATGATAATTTGCTCTGGAAAATGGCAAAACAGTTTTAATACTTTTCCAGATTTGAAAGATTCCAGATGCAGGCAGACAGTAAAAGTGATGGATTAGAAAAGAAACCAACCTCTGAGGAAAGACGTTTTATTTTCCTTCCTGATTGATTCAGAAATAGTTTCTATTTCTGGTGAAATATTTCATGAAGGAGAGAGAAGAGCAGAGAAAGTCTGAAGAAAAACTTTAATAAACCTTCAGACAGCCTGAAGAACAAACTGTTGTTTCAGGTTTCAGGAGGAAAACCAGCAGCTTTGAGTCTCGTTAAAGTAGAAACCAGAACCAGAACTGGACCATTTGGACCAGAACATGTTTGGAACAAATTTAATACTTCAGAGCACTGGAAGCACGGCGGTGGAGGTGTCATGGTTTGGGATGTTCAGTAACACAGCAGGAAGCGTCTGGGGCCTAGTCAAAGCCCAGGCCTGGATCTCATTACGACGCCGACTGTCCAAACTTTCACTCCGTTTGTTGAAGGAGGAAAATTTTTTGTTTTCATGCAGAATAAATCCAGATTAGAGATTTTTTCATCTGTAACTCGTTTCAATAAGGAGGCACTTAAAGTGAAACATGAACAGATCACACACTGATCAACACACTGATCACATGTACTGATGATCAATAAACATGAAATATGTGGATCAATATTCCCAGAACCAGATTGATCAGGACACAAACCAGATTTACCAACATTCATCCAGCTTTATTTTCCATGTTTCTCCGAAGCGGACCGATCCGTTCCGTCCAGAGGAAGACAGAACCGATCGGTTCCGTCCAGAGGAAGACAGAACCGATCCGTTCAGTCCAGAGGAAGACAGAACCGATCGGTTCCGTCCAGAGGAAGACAGAACCGATCGGTTCCGTCCAGAGGAAGACAGAACCGATCGGTTCCGTCCAGAGGAAGACAGAACCGATCGGTTCCGTCCAGAGGAAGACAGAACCGATCGGTTCCGTCCAGAGGAAGACAGAACCGATCGGTTCTGTCTCCTCCTGTCGTTGCTCTGATGGAAAGCCGCCGCCGCCTGGCAGAGATGTTAACTTTGATCTCACTATTAATTCTCCATGAACAGCTAATGAAGCATAATCTGTGTGTATCTGTGTGTATCTGCGTATGTGTGTGTGTGTGTGTGTGTGTGTGTGTGTGTGTGTGTATCTGCGTGTCGGCGCCGGCGGCTCCCAAACCCTTCAGCAGGTCTGACTGAAGCTTCCTGGCTGGCGGCTCCAAGCGGTTCCGAGCGGTTCCAAGCGGCTCCAAGCGGATCCAGATGAAACAGTCCAGCTTCAGCAGGATGAGCAGCACAAGCCTCTGGCCTCCTCTGCAGCTGGAGGTCGATTCCCTGACGACCAGGAAGTGGATCCAAAGAGAGAGGAAGAAAAGTTCGACCTGGATTTAGTTTTTGTCAGCAGAAGGTTTTTTGGAAGTTGGTCCAGTTCGCTTCTGGACAAACAAACTGGGACTGTAACTGGACAAAGTTCTGCTCTGGTTCTGATCGGCCCAAACCATTCAGACCACATTCAGACAATCAGACGTCTTCATTCAGAAATCTGCTCACTTTTCAAACACATTTGGTCAGCAGACACTGACCTCTCTCCTGTCTTATTGATTAGAAAATGATGCCACAGATGAAAATAGGATTTTTAATCAAAACCTGGATCAGATTTAAGAGATAAATTCAGAACATCCACAAGTTCCTGGAATCCCCAAATTCATTCCTAACAAGTTGGGAGTTTTTCCTTCCACCCAACTTTCCATCACTAAGCAAGCAGCCGGCTGTCTGAGCTGAAATGTTTCTGTTTTAAAACAGTTTCTATAATTCTGCCTTATTTTAGTATTTATGATAAATATATTTAAACTTTATTTTCTGAAATAAATGGAAAATTTTGACCTTTTAATATTTTTCCAGTTTAATTCATAAAAACCTGAACAGGAACTTTATCGTATGGTTTATAGTGATACATTTCTAATCATAAGAATATTGATTTATTGTTGTGATAATAAATTTAATGATGTTTAATTAAAACCCAACAAAACTGTTTGGTTAATTGTACTATTTTTTGTTTTTTCATTGAGAGAATCAGTAAATATCAATAACTGATCAATACTGTGATCAGTCTAGTGATAAATATCAGTTTATGTATTTACGTGTTTTTCAAGAACAGTTTTTGTTTTTGCTGCCATTCAGCCTCATAAAGTTACTTTAAAAATAAGTAATAAAAACGTTTTATGGTCCTTTTTTATTGTTTACACAGAATTTCTCTTTATTTTTGTTTTGTTTCATATTTGTGACCTGAATCAGTTTTATTAATTCTCTCTGCTGTTCGTCTAAACTGGTTTCTCTTTTCTTTCCCATATTGTTACCTTTAATGTCCTGATCCAATCAGAGTCCGATCAGAGGCTCACCTGGGAGGAAGAGGTTTTATCTCCTCATGAACTTATTTATGATTCACTTTTTAAACTATCGTGGAACCAGAACCGCTGGACTCCAGTCAGACGCCTTCCTCCAGAACCGGGCCACCCTGGATCCTATCTGGGTCGGTTTGCGGTTGCAGCGAGTGATGAGGGGAAGTCTGGAGGGTCTGAAGGTTCCACCGAAAGCAGGTCAGAGGATCTGAGCTCACAGCTGCCAACAGGAAGCAGCAGAACTCAGCAGAACTCACCTGCAGAGAAGACACAGAAATACTGAATAAATAAATGACCTCAGGCAGAAACACTGGTTTATATCTGGTTCTGGTTCTGATCTGGTTCTGATGTGGTTCTGGTTTATATCTGGTTCTGGTTCTGATCTGGTTCTGGTTTATATCTGGTTCTGGTTCTGATCTGGTTCTGGTTCTGATCTGGTTCTGGTTCTGATCTGGTTCTGGTTTATATCTGGTTCTGGTTCTGATCTGGTTCTGGTTCTGATCTCGTTCTGGTTTATATCTGGTTCTGGTTTTGATCTGGTTCTGGTTCTGATCTGGTTCTGGTTCTGGTTCTGATCTGGTTCTGGTTCTGATCTGGACCTGGTTTTAAAGTTCTTAAAGAGACAGAGACCCAATTTCAAGAAGTTAAATCAGGAAATAAAATTTTATATTTCTATCATTTTCCTGCTTTATTATGTTATAAAATGACACTTAATGCCTGGAAATGACGTGGTACAGTTCTGATGATGGATGGATGAATGAATGAATGGATGAATGAATGGATGGATGGATGGATGGATGGATGGATGGATGGATGGATGGATGGATGGATGGATGGATGGATGGCAGTTCTCCTGTGAAGTTCTGACCAGATTCTGCTTGTTGTTCCAGTTTTCGTGTCGACGGTTCTGCCTGCGGTTCTGCCTGCGGTTTTATTGAGGCTTTTTAAGGTTTCGGCTCTTCAGTCGCTGCTGGCTGTGAAAGGAGGACAGAGACGTGGAAACAACCTGGAGCTTCTCCTGTAATTACATTACTCTCATAAAACATGTTTGCATATTCAGAGTTCATGAGGAAGGAGCGCTGCTGGCTCCTGCAGCAGCAGAACAATGTGCAGCGCAGAGATACTTTATTAGCCTTATTATCGCCAGTCCTCCTCATCCAGATTGTTGTCCTTCACCTTTATCACACACACACACACACACACACACACACACACACACACACACACAGCAGGCCCCTGTGGCTCTGCAAGCTGGGAGGAAAGTTGTGAGGAGCAGTGAGAGCAGCGTTGCCAGGTTGGATGAATTAATGAGCCCAGGTGAGCCGGAGCCAAGAACCCTCACCTGCAGTCTTCATTTGCATCTGGATGATCACATGAAGCTAACGGCTAACAGCTGCTTCATTAAGCTAGCGCAGCCTGGCGGCCTGCAGCACGCAGGTGGAGCAGGAAGCGTTTGAGTGACGGAGGCCGGCCTGCAGCGCCGCACGGCCGCTTTGATCAGACGGGACGCCTCACCTTCATCTCAGGATTATGAGGCTGGATGCTGATGATGCTGCGTGTTGGTTTCCCTGGAGACACGCAGGATGGAGGGAAAGGCTCTTTCACTCTCAGGGAATCTAGAGAACAAGATTCATTATAATGTTTCTGCAGCAGGAAACTGAATATCCTCAGTTTGATTCGACTGGTGAAGATCAAACATAAACTGAATTATATTGATTTATTACATAAACAGTGATACATTTTTATGTTATAAACATGTGGAAAATATCCCTGCTAAACAGGCTCTCTGGTCAGAGTGCTGCATCCGCATATTAATGGAAAGTTTAGTGGAAGGAAAAGGTATAAGAGATAAACAAGCAGCACCTGCTTTATGGTCTGATGATTTCATTTTCAAACAGAATATAAACTTTACTTTATGAATTCATTTACTTCAATAAACGATATTATAATTACTTCAACGTTTATCTGCTGAGGAACAAATAAAAATGAATCAATTAGATCATTAATGCTGATTTTGAAGCTGTGGCTTTAATGTTCCAGTGTAAAAGTTTCTGGGAAACAAATTTAACTGAATATTTTTCATAGAACAAAGTAAACATTGAGAGTTTAAAATATTTAAAATAAAAACAGGAGTGAACTCAAACTCTAATTTAATTACTTTTAAGAATATTTGCTGCTTTTATGCACAAAACTTTAATCACTGACTGAATTATTACTGCTGAGGTTTTAGTTTTGAACAGTGGTGGGAAGTAACTAAGTACAAATACTTTGTTTCTGTACTTAAGTAGATTTAATGATGCATACTTTCGACTTTTACTCCACTACATTTTACAGAAAGTATCTGTACTTTCTACTTCACTACATTTCTACAAACAGTCGCGTTACTCGTTACATCCGAGTCCCGTTATAATGTGAAGTTCAGGGACTGAATATGGCGCCGTAAAATCCAAACAATAACGTGACGTACTGATCCGGTGTCTGTGGTCACCCGTCGCCTCCTCCCAGACATGCGCAGTGGGTTCCTGTGAGCGGGAGAAAACGTCTGTCTGGTCGACAGTAACAGAAACCTGCTACATAAATCATCTGATTTGACAACTTGTAAATTCAGCAGCACTTCGTCCAACTTTTGTCGCAGACAACACTGTGACCAAAAATCTGATTTATAGTGATGTAACGTTCACCAACGATCCGATTCTTCTGAACGGATCTTTACTGAGTTCTATTGGACTGAAGCCTCACTGAGAGCCGTTCTTTGTTCTTGTGATGCTCTGCATACACTGCAGTCACTATTATTATTTAATTTAATTAATATATATATATATAGAGAGAGATTTGTTTAATTGGAGAATAAAACAAGAAGCTGAGCTGCTCGTTGCTCTTTGTTTTCGTCTCCTGTCATGGTGGCAGATGGTGAGAACCGTCACTGTCCTCCTGATTGTTACTTCTTACTTGTTGCTCCTTGGTCAGTGTTCATAGCTCAGTGTTGTTTACTGTTAATGCATTGTCTTCATTTCTATGTTTAATGGTGCAGTTGTGGTTTCTGACATGGGCAATATGGGCAACCGCCCAGGGCGTTGTGTTTTAGGGATGGCAGGAGACCTCTGTGGATTGTGGCACAGAGATGGAAACAAAGCAGAATGAAGAGTTTGAATTGATAATGATGCTGGTTAAATTAATTTCAGCTCTAAATATTTAATATCTCTGTGTTTTTATGGGAATGTGGATCTTTCAGATCAATCTCAGAAGACATTTTGACAGCTGTACTTAATGTTATTGAGTCATGTAGCGCAGGGTTTTGACTACAACACGGCTGCGTGGCTCCTTGGTTGCATGTCCTCCTCCTTCTTTCCTTCACATTTCTGTTGGATTTCTTTCAAAATAAATGCCACTAGTGGTAAAAAAAAAAGAAAAAAAAAAGTGAAGTTCATGAATGTTAGGACAGGAGACAAGATGTTTCCATCCCTGAAATGATGAAGCACAGAATCACAAATCTAAATCTAAACTGTCACAGAGAGTAAACACAATAACACATTTTATCTGAGGCATTGTTCATTAAAATCACACATTTCTGATGTATTAAAATTAAATATGATAGGAACTCTTAATGATATTGTATTAGTGATAATGCATTCAGTAAGTACTTTTACTTTTAATAGTATTTTATTATTTAGTATTTTTAAAAGCCAGTACTGTTTTACTTTTACTCAAGTAAAATGTTAATGTGGTACTTTTACTTTTACTAAAGTACATTTTTGTCTCTGTATTTGTACTTTTACTTAAGTAGATATTTTGAGTACTTTCTGAGTTTTCTGATGATTTCTCCCTGATGTAAAATCAGATTCAGATCATTTCTGATCTGAATCTGAGGGAATCATCAGAAACAGAAACAAACAGAAACCAGGTGACGTCACATGCAGGGTTTTCACCTGTGAACTGAACGAGTGAACTGAACGAGTGAACTGAACGAGTGAACTGTTGGATGTTGAGCTGCAGCGAGAAGCTCCAGGAAAGAGGAAAGTAATCAGGATGACTTTGTGACGACCTCTGCTGCAGATTGCCTCCGTTCAGGGAAACGGCTCCGTCAGTCCTAACGCGGTTGCCCCGGCAACCATCTGAGTCCCCATCTCTGCGCGTCTGTGTGCAGAAATGAGTTGTGAACAGGCTGGGATTAAACATGATCCCGCAGACAGAGCGTCACTCAGCCGCTCCCGCACACCGGCAGCCTGCGGTGAAGCTGCGGCTCATCCCGCAGCGAGTTGCAGCGTTTCTCTAGCGGGGAAAGTGCGCAAAGTTAGAAAAGTTCCGCAGCGGATTCTGCGCTGCTTTCCCCTCCAATCAGGAGGCGATGAAGATGAAGATGAAGATCAGAAACATTCAGGCTGTGGCTCAGTTCTTCGTGATAAAGTTCAAGACCCGCGTTTGTTCCGCGTTCAGAGGAAACTTCAGTTTTCACTTCACCGGAAGTCCGTCAGCATCAGTTTCTGCTCTCCATCCTATCAGGAAACACCTGAAGAAAAACAAGCCTCAGTTTCTGCAACAAAGAGAAAAATTCAGTTTAAATCCAACAAAGAAATTCTGAATTCAGCAGCTTCTCTTTTACTTTTACACTCTCAAGGAAATCCATGGAGCCAAACCTTTTTACAGCAGAACACCGAGAAACTAAATCTGCATGTTAAATAAATGAACTCTGCTTTTTAGAGACAAATTATTATTTTTTAAAATACTAGGCTGTGAAACTTATTATCACTTTAGTCATTTTTAACCTGACAGTTTTACCTCAGTGTGTGTGTGTGTGTGTGTGTGTGTGTGTGTGTGTGTGTGTGTGCGTGTGTGGGATGATGGGAAAATGTGTTTCAATAATTTTATTCCTTCTAATAATAAAAATATCTTTCATTTGATGTTACGCCTCAGATTTGGCCTAAATATTGGGTAAAGTTTTCAAGGTATCCTGAACTTTGACCCTAACCCTGAGCCACCAATCAAATTGTTCCTCTCTGTCTCTGCAGACAGGAAATTATTTTTCATTTTTGGGTCTGAGTTGAGGAAGTTACCGGAAGTGGAGGTTTCCTCCTGCTCCTGTTCCGGTCCGGGTTCCGGTCCGGGTTCCGGTCCGGGTTCCGGTCCGGTGCCAGCGGGACGCAGACCCCGGCCCGCTGCAACCTGATCTTTTCCTCATCGGGATGCGGGATGAAAACCTGAAACAGATCAACAGGGGCGTGTCCAGAAAGTTTGATAATCCACAGGAAACAGATTATTAAAACAGATTAATAATCTGTAAAACATGTTTTTTCATTTATTCACCAGAAACTGAAAGAGTTTCATGTCAGGATACTGGGACAGCAATTATTGATGAAATCCATTAACAAATGATAATATTAATAAATAGTCTGCGTTGTTAAAATTAAATAATATTCAACATCTTTTCACAATGATGCAATTTAACAGGATATAAATCAAATCTGCTGATTGATAGAAGTTCAATCAAATCAAAACTGCGTGCATCTTCACACATTTATATTAAATAAATGTTTTTCCCTAATTATTTATAGTTATGGAAAATTAAAAAATCACAACATTTAATATTTTAGTCAGATTTCTAAAGAGGATTCCACAAATCAATTTAAAGAATGTAAATGTTGTCGGAGTTTTTATCAAAGTTTCTTAAAGTTTTGTCGTTTATGACAGGATCTCCAGTAGCAGTCTGTGTTCCAACTCATCTGAAAAGCTTAATGGATAAATATAGTTCTGAGGTTTCATCGGGTTTCTGTTTCATTTATTTTAATGAAACAGTTTGAAGAGTAAACAGATTATCCAGAGAACAGAAAGGCTGAGGGAACATCAGTTACTGAAAAACAACAAATGTTTTTTACAGTGTAATTACACGGACAGAGTTGGAGGTGGGGCACCAGATGAGATTCTGCCCAAGGCCACAGCCAGCTTTAGAAAGCCTCTGTTTCCCTCCGTTCATGAAAGTCTTGACTGGAACCGGTCCTGGATTATTCTGCTCAGGCAGGAAGAGGAAGAGGGTTCCTGGATACCCGGCTGAGGGTCCATCCTCAGTTTGTTTGACATGGCAGCTTCCCCGAGTATGAAGAGATAAATATCGAGACCAGAGAGAGAGAGAGAATAAAATGCTAATTTCTCCTGGCACCGTGATGGAGTTCAAACATGGCGCCGTCCAGAACCTGAGTGGACCGGGCTCTGGTCCAACAATCCAACAAGGACTCATTATCCAGAAAATTATTATTATTATTATTATTATTATTATTATTATTATTATTATTATTATTATTATTATTATTATTATTATTATTATTATTATTATTATTATTTATGCACACCATGCAGACTGCAGCACATTCATGACGAGGAGGAGCGCAGCCGGCCCAAGCAATAAGCAAATGAAGCTGCTGCTGTGAGGCCGAACAGGCCTGCAGGGGGCGCTAAAGAAGGAAACAGAATCTCAAAATCTCAAATTTTGTTGATCATAAATAAGAAAATGTTCATTTTCCTTTAATCACAAAATGTTTACATTTTTATTTAATTTCTTTGTGATTGAAAGATCTGATCATTTTAAATAGAATAATTCAGATTCATTCACTTAATGAACTAGAAATAGTTATGATTTAGTTCATTTTTTATTGCTGTTGTTTTTATTGCAAAAGAGAGCAAACAAACACCAGGACAGAAAATCAGAAATAAAAAACATGTCGGTTTATTTATTTATTCATTTTCTTATTTGTGTAGTTAGTTATTTAGTATGTAGTTAGTTCATTTTATGGTGTGATTATGTTATTTGGGTGCACAATACAATAATGTGGTTATTATTATTATTATTATCATTATTATCATTATTGTTGTTGTTGTTGGTAATATTTGTGTACATAAATAATAAAACCTAGTCATGTGACCTTTGAGCTGTATGGACCCTCCAGGCCAGCAGGGGGCCTCAGGAACCCGAAATGTCTCCACTGAATCCATGTACTGAAAAATACTTAGGTTTTATTTTGAAAGGATTTAAAATCTAAATTTCAGCCAGTATGAAAATGTCTGAACATAACTAGTAAAAATAATAGATAGATAGATAGATAGATAGATAGATAGATAGATAGATAGATAGATAGATAGATAGATAGATAGATAGATAGATAGATAGATAGATAGATAGATAGATAGATAGATAGATAGATAGATAGATAGATAGATAGATAGATAGATAGATAGATAGATAGATAGATAGATAGATTATTTTTGCTGTTTTGTTTGCTCTGGGCCCCATTTCTAACTGTGCCGCCCCTGCAGCAGTGATTAATGATACGTCACCAGCCGCAGATTAATCACGCAAAATGAACGGAAGGTTTGCGGTGTTGAGCCGAACCCGCAGCCTTCAGGTGGGATGAGAAGAAGAAGAAAAAGCCGCTTTCATCAAATCTTTTTAGATGCAAATATTCCGTTATCTCCAGCTCGCTGCAGCTGTAGTGTTTTCCTCTCCATGTGTTTATGATTAATTATCTGTTCTTGGTGGAAAAATAAATCATGCGAAATGAGGGTGTGCGCGCGCAGAGCCAGAGATGGCAGGTCGTGTTAATTTCAGGTTGAAACTGACACACTAATTATAGCGCGGAGTGCTGCTGGAACACAGCAGCCAAGATTACACCTCTCTGCTTCTATTTTCTGCTGTTTTATTTTTATTTTATCAGATCCTGCTTATATTTTACCAATTAAAAATCGTAAAGGCATTTCATTGCCCCGGGATAAAATAAAATAAAAAAAGAAAAAGAGGGAAAGAAGCAGCCTCTCTGCTAACACGGCCATCACTTTCCCCCATCAGATTCATTGTGATGTATTAGATGCAATAAATTATCCCATGTAACAAAACATGGCGAGCTGAAAGGCTGATAATCTGCAGAGGGGAGATAAGGATTCATTATTCCAAATCATTATGAATCCAGCGTTGGCTGTGACTTCTTTCTTAATCAGCTTCTGTGATCCTGGATACGTGAAGGCAGCAGATAAGAGCCGAGTCGTTTATAATTCTCCCCACCTCGGCCTAATATTTTAAAATAAAAATCGCAGGCAGAAAGAAGCGGCGCGCGCGCACGCACGCACGCGCATGCACCGGCTTTGGAGGGAGCGCGGAATGTAATAAAACACACTGAGAGAATAAATGAGTAAATAGATTAAACCCGCATTGGCTGCTGTTGTTTTCTTTTCTTTTTTTGTCTCAAATTAAGGTCATCTCCCTCCGCGCTTCCAGAGAGGAATCCTGCTGAAAAGAGAAAATGTTCTCCCTGTTTACAGGAAAGTGGCTTTTAACGCGTTGATGCGGTGAAACACCGCAGCGTGGAAAGGTGAGAAACAACATGGCTGCTCAGGTGGAGGGACACATTTCAGCCACAATGCTTAACATTTCTTCTCTAACATGATAGAAATGTGAATTAACTGCGAGCCACTTCCTGTTTATCTTCCAAATTGATTCCTATTATTTTCCTCCCTCCTAATGAATCTTTTATTGCATCTTTAATGGGAATAAATTCCGCAATAATCTGATCCTTGTTTCCATCTGTGTTGCTTCACCTTTACGTTGAAATCTAATTCCCGGCGTAGCGCTGCGTTTGCATCAAAAGCAGATTAATAAATCATTACGATCTGGATGTGTTATTTTTCTAATTCCATTCAGATGCCGGGATGTTCTAATTCCTCCTAAATGAGGAGCCGCGCCGCGCCGCTGAATTATTCATCGCTTTAAAAAGACGCGTTTGGCTGCAGAGCCGCATCCGTAAGTTTATACAAGGCGGTTTGCGCCAATTATCTTTAATTTATTACCTTAATTGAATTTCTCCCCACCCTCCGCCACCAAAGCTAGATTTGGGTGTGATCAGTTTACATTCTCCTTCAAAGAGTCGAGGCGCAACATGAGAGACGCCGAGCCTGCAGCATCCTCTTCCTCTCTGCTCCTCCGGCGCGTTTCTCACAGAGGAGGATCGGATTTGCTTGGTGCTCCTTTCAATCAACCGAGCTGTCAATAAGCAGGCCTCTGCGCGCGCTCCGGGTTACTCAGTCCGCTCGCGCCTTCTCCTTCTTTTCTGGCATCAAACAAAATAAGCAGCACCCAACGTGTTGCTGCGATCATTGTGCTGCAGTTCAGTCTGCATCCCACCCCGCCGCGTTTCTGCCTTTATTTGTCTCCGTGCAGCAGCACTTCTCTGTCCTTTGTGGCGCAGCGGCTCCTTCTGCAGCACAAAGGGACGCGGAGCTCCGTGTCACTGAAGATCACTGCGATCAGCACAGTTCAATAATTAACACTGCTTTTTATTCTAAAACTGATATTTATTCAAGAAACATCTTACATGCGCTTTCTGTTTGATAAAACCAATAAAACGGTGGAAAAATAGATTCAGAATCAAGCAGTTGAAATTCTTCCATTAGTTTAAAAAGAGCCGTTTATAAAAACTTCCAGGCCTTTAATCTCAATTTATTAAGAAAACAACAAATAGATGAGAAAAGAGATTTATAGCTTAATCTGGAGACATATTCAATTAAAAACCAAATTATTAAACAAATAAACATGGTAAGAAAAATTATTTTCAGATTAATATGAACAAATCTGCCATTAAAATAGATGCTAAGGTGTAGATTTGTTCAGGACGAGAACATTTTAAAATACTGGTTTAGATTCATCAGATAAAACAACAAAACATTGTGAAAAAATCTATTTTTAGTGTCAAATAATTTCTTTAGATGGAAAAAGCTTGAATTTATTGAAGAACAGGGAAGCATTTAAAACACACCGGGGTGTAATATTTTGATTAAATCCAAAACAAATCTATGTTCAATATTCAGTCGATAGATTGAGATGAAAATCGACTCAAATGTTCCTAAAAGTGTCAAAGAAACGGAATAATGAGGAAAAGCGTGAAGCCACAGAGTTAACCCTGTGATGCAGGCCTCTTCCCATTGGCTGCAGCCGCATCTAGTTGCTTTCTGAGCCGGAAGCTGCTCATACAGTAGAGACGAGGCCGCGTGCGCGCGCGCTGCCGTGCCCCGGTAGCCTACATGCGTGCGCGCGCGTTTCTTATTTATAATCAGGCTGATGACTCGGGGACCGTACCAGGGCCTGGCGCGTGCACGAGCGGGAGCGCGCAGTAAGAAGCCTCAGTGTGTGTGCGTGTGTGTGTGTGTGTGTGTGTGTGTGTGTGTGTGTGTGTGTGTGTGTGTGTGTGTGTGTGTGCTCTTCCCGTCCACAGCTCTCGCCCTCTCAGCCTCTCTCTCCCCGCCTGTCTCTAAATGCCATCGGCGCCTCCATCTGCATGTCAGTCTTTCTTCTCATCTGCAGGGGAGGAAAAAAACAAACCAAAAAAGGAGAAAAGAAAAGAGAAGAAGAAGAAAAGCGGCGCGGCGTCCAGCGGTCAGGTCAGTAGATTTTCCATGTCAAGCTTTGCTCGGATCCTGCTGCTGCTGCTCCGCTCGGAATGATGGAAACTTTTGCTTTGAATCACAATCATAAATATTCAGACACAATTTCATTTTTTTGTTTTTTCGTTTCGGGTTCGGCGGCTTCTCCAGCAGCCTCCATCCGAACCGAGCCAACACTGATTCGGCGCCGCGTTCCGCGCCTCTCTCCGGACCGACCCGCCGCCCATTCGCCCAAATTTCAGCCGCCGCCGCCGCCGCTGAAATAGCGCAGATGAGGAGTTTTAGCGGCATATTACCTGCCGCTCAGGCTGATGGCGGCGGTTCCGGCCGGGGAGCCGCTGCAGCCGTGAAATCGATCTGATTACCTTGCCGGCGGCGGTTCTTCCTCCATCTCCGTCCGCTCTCTGCATCGATATGGCGCAGAAATGAGGGCAGCATCAGGGAGGAGATGCGGCGCGCATTTCTCTATATTTTATTTTACTCTGGCTTTAAAAAAAATCTCCAGAATTAGATTTTAAATTTAAAATATTTAACCTGAGTACAGAGCCGGCTGGCGGCCGCTGGGAGTTTTTTTTAAAAATTTGATTCAATATTTAAATTCAGGGTTACTTTCTAAATGGACGCCCATCCTCTTAAAAGTCAGCGATGAGCTGAATGAAGGTGAAGAGGCCCCGCACGGCGGCTGACAGATTACATCAGCGCGTCTGGCGAGCAGCGACTCAGACGCTGATAAGCATCACAACTTGGCCAACCGGCTCACCATTTTCCTTTTTACATCAGTGTAGGAAAGAGTGACAGAAAACACTAACTGCTCTATTTTTCCCTTTTTACACTCGAAGAATTTTTTTGTTCTCAGTTTAAATCATTCTAGGAACCGGAGTTCTGTTTTCAGGTTTCAGCAGCAGAATTTGACGCCCTCGTTTTGTTCTAAGAAGCAGCTTCTGTTCACATGCCGCGGAGAATAACAGCTCCTTTTTCTTGAAAAGAGCAGCGAGGTGACAAATGACTCAGTGATGTAACAAATAGATTACCTGCGGGGAGCTGCAGCGGTTTCGACATGCGTGCAGCGCCGTTGCAGCCTGGCAGCCTGGTAGCCTGACCCGCGGCCGGCGGCCCGGCAGCCGGCGGCCGGCTTCACCTGCGGCCCGCTCCGCTTCAACGCGCCGCAGCTCCTGGAAACATTCCGCAAACAACGAGTTAGCGCCATTTTTCTGTTTTTCTAAATTTCGTCCTGCTGTCAGGCTGAAAGTCACGTATTACTCAGGCTCTTCTGCCACTTTGTTTTGGAAGAAATGAGAAAGCAGCAGAAATCTGACACACGGAGACCCGCAGCACCGAGACACCCAGAACCTCTGACTTCTCACACCGAACCTCCAAATATTCACACTTCTATTTCACTGGCAGCTGAATTTAATTCACACTGTTTATCATTTAATTTATTATCCTTTTGTTGAAATTAAATTTGTATTCATATGGGAACAGTGATGTTTAGGGGTAAACACACACACACACACACACACACACACACACACACACACACACACACACGTAGGCGAGACCTAATCTAAAATATTTGATCCTCTCACTGGCAGCAGAATAATCTGTTTCCATCTTCAACTCTGAGCCGCAGAGCAAAAAAAAAACAAAAACACAAAAAACAAATTAAAAAACGTTTTGATTTTAATCAGAGATGTTTGACATAATCTGGCAGGAATAATCTGCGTCATCAGAACCGCGACTGGACCCAGAACTGTGACTGCAGCTCAGCTCACGTTCTGCTCAGGGATTCATTTAAAACTTATTTTTTATTTATTTACAAAAAATAAAGAAAAAAACTGGAAATATTTCAGTTGGATTTTAATTTTTAAAATAGAATCATCCTGATACAGAACAGGCCTGGTTCCGAACTGGCTCTGTTCAGCCGAACCAAGAGAAATAAAACCCAATCTGTATTATTATTATTATTATTATTATTATTATTATTATTATTATTATTATTATTATTATTATTATTATTATTATTATTATTATTATTATTATTATTATTATTATTATTATTGTTGTTGTTGTTGTTATTTTCACGCCGGGCTGCTGCTTTGTCCGGTTCGGACTCTGAACCAGATTCAGGTTCCGGTTTGCTCCTCTTCCTCTCCTCTTCTTCTCCAATATTAATCTATCTGGAGTAAAACCTGAAGCGGAGTGAGGTGTTGGACCCAGACCGGGCGGGACCAGTTCTGACTGGTTCCGTTTGATCCAGAAGAGGACTGATCGTAGCTGCAGTTCTTGCTTGTTTTTTTTTTTGGTTGTAGCATTTTCATGTAGCTCATGAATTCCCCTGTGCGGCGCCCCGCTGATCCAGCAGCCTCATGGATGCTGCAGCAGCTGCTGCAGCTGCAGCTGCTGCTGCTGATTCCGACGCCGCTGCACAGCAAGGGCGTGCGCGCTCCCGACTGGTTTTACCCACCTAGCTGCGCGCCCTGTGCGGGTTCATTTCCTGGCTTTACAGTGACGTCACACACACACACACACACACACACACACACATTTCCACTACTACAGTATCGATCTCATAGACTAAAACACGCGAGATAATTTTCTGCTTCCAACAAATGAAAACACAAAATTCAGCATCTGAATTTTATTTCCGTTTAATAAAACTGAAATTTGTGCTTGATAGAAAGTATATTTAATTCCTGCTGACAGATTATTTATTAATGTAATTTTAATCTGAAACTGAGCCTAATATTCTACTGAATTTATTTTTAAGAGGATAAATAAATAAGATTAGATCATACAGGTTGGGTTTTCTGCAAATGTTATATTGTGTATTTTTGAACTTTTCCTCTTCAGTGTTTAAAATGAAGCCGTGACTGCAGCAGAAATATTAACAGAGCCTCAAACTATTCTGTTAATATTGTTCCCATCTCTGTAACATCTGAAGAAATGAAATATGATGGATGGTCTTGGCTCGCGGCCCTCACCGCGTCCAGGCCGCGCGCGCTGCGTGTTTTGCGTTTTGGAGCCAAGAATCAGAATAATGAGGCTGTCACCGCGAGAGGACGCACTGTCACAATTTAAAGAGCAGAAACGTCCCGAAAGCTGCTGGTCGCCCCGAGCAACAGGCTGCGCTGCACACACACACCTACACACACACACACACACACACACACACACACACACACACACACACACACACACACACACACACACACACACACACACACACACACACACACACACACACACACACACACACACACACACACTGCAGCACTTTGAGACATGAATGAAACAAACAAATCTTTACTTGTTAACATTCTTGTCTCATCACAAACTCTTTATTTATTCCTTCTATTTTTGTTTCTTTTTAAGTTTTGTGCCTTTTTAAACTTCCGGGTTCTTTGAAAGCCTTTAAAAAATAATGTGGAGCTTTATGTTTTTAATTTTTATCTGAAGTGATTGAAAACTTGAAGTTTTTGCATTTCTTACTTTAGTTGGATTCAATTATCAGGCCCCTCCCCTCAGCTGATGACACTGACAGACCCTCCTTAAGTTGCGTCGCGCCACAGCTGTCTGCGAGCATTGAGCTGCCTGGCGCCATCCTGAAAGAATGCCTTCACTGTAAAAAAAAGAAAAGAGAGAGAGAGAGAGAGAGAGAGAGAGAGAGAGAGCGGGGTTAATGGAGAAAGGTAGCAGCAGATCTGATCAGTGAGTTCAACTTGCTGGTGCCGCTCAGTGCGCAGCGCAGACTCAGCTCTGCGCTACTTGTTGAACCGGCCTGAAAACTCTCATATCTTTTACTTTTTATATCTGGTCACGTTTTTTCTGAGAGAAAAGAGTTCAGGGACTCTGCGCCGAACTGGATTCCATTTTGGCCGTGTTCGTGCGGCAGCGGCGTTGTTGCATGCGGGGTTTCTGCGGGTATGTTTGCTCTTTAAATCTCTCTGCGTTTTCTTTTATTCTCTTTTATTTTGGCTGATTAATTTTTATTTCGTGAATCCAGTGTGCGCCGCTTTGTTTGCATGAAGAACAGAACCAGAACCTAACCCTCTGCTCTCTGTCTCCAGGTGATCGGAAGCGGCCGCGGAACCTGTTGGATTTTAACGCAAACGGATTTGGGACTGATTATTTCTTTGCTCCGTTTTTTTTCCCACATGAACTTTTACTGAAGAACAGAAATAATTAAATCGGGTTCGAAGACACAGAGTGAGAGATGGAAGTAAGTGCGGACCAGCCACGATGGATGAGCCATCATCCCGCGGTGCTGAACGAACAGCATCCCGGCTCTCATCACCCGGGCCTCGGCCACTCGTACATGGACCCTTCGCAGTATCCGCTGGCGGAAGATGTGGATGTACTGTTTAATATCGATGGACAGGGGAACCACGTCTCTTCGTACTATGGGAACTCAGTCCGAGCCGTCCAGAGGTACCCTCCTCCTCCACCCGGTGAGTCGACGGCCTCTTTGGGGCCTTTTTATTTTTATTTTTTTAGTCATAATCCAGCTTTTTCGATGATTGTTCGCAAAAGCTCTGCGGCTGGGTTTCACATTAGAATTTGATCCGGGACGGGTTTCAGTTTCTGCTCGTAGTTTTTACCTCCTTGTGTTCCCGACCTGCCTCGCCAGAGTGAGGACTTGTTTTCTCAGATCAGGTTTTCTGGCCCGGCCGCGAGTTCAGCGGCGACTCAAAGTTTGTGGAGATTTTTGGGAAATTTGTCCCTCTGATCACATGAATATCTGAGGCAGCGGCGCCACATGCAGCCGCTTGTGGAGTTTCCTACCGTGTAACTTCCTCTACTGTCAGCTCGCAGTTTGTTCTGAGGCGTTTGGATAGCAGAGCTGTTGCATCAGGGCCTGTTAGACGGGAAGGTGAAGCTGATATGCTGGAAAATCACATTTTAGATCGTTGATTTGCTGCGGACCGAGCAGCCTGCTGATCTTGTTGTGTCTCCCGCTGCAGGTAGCCAGGTGTGCCGCCCGTCGTTACTGCACAGCTCGCTGCCCTGGCTGGAGGGCAGCAAAGGAATCCCCCCCCACCACAGCAGCTCCCCTTGGAACCTCAGCCCCTTCCCCAAGAACCCGCTGCACCACGGCTCCCCGGCCAGCCTGTCCGTCTACCCCCCGGCCTCCTCCACCTCCCTGTCCACTGGACACTCCAGTCCGCACCTCTTCACCTTCCCCCCGACCCCTCCCAAAGACGTGTCCCCGGACCCGGGCATTTCCACCCCGGGCTCCAGCAGCTCCGGGCGCCAGGAGGACAAAGAGTGCATAAAGTACCAGGTGACCCTGGCCGAGAGCATGAAACTGGAATCAGCTCACAGCCGGAGCGTGGCGTCAATCGGAGCAGGGTCAACCTCTGCCCACCACCCCATCGCCACATACCCACCCTATGAATACGGCCCCGGCCTCTTCCCACCAAGTAGCCTGATAGGTGGGTCATCTTCTAGTTATGGTTCCAAAACGAGACCAAAAACAAGGTCCTGTTCAGGTAGGCGTGCGTTTATTACATTCCCTTTTGCTCTAACGTTTCCCCAGATTTACAGAGACCCGCAGAGCCATGTTGTCCCCAAACAGAGCATGAAGCTCCGGCAGGCCGAGCCGGCCCTCTTTCAGCTCCTCATCTAGTAATAATAATAATAATAGTAGTAGTAGTAATAGTAATAATAATAATAGTAGTAATAGTAATGATGATGATAATAATAATAATAATAATAAACAATGACAATAATAATAATAATAATAATAATAATAATAATAATAATAATAATAATAACAATAACAATAACAATAACAATAATAATAATAACATAAATTGGAAATATTTTCCAACTGAAATTAATCTGATATTTTCCCATTTTCATAAAAATATTTAGAGATTTATTCTCCTTCATGAAGAATAAAACCCGCTCGGCTCTAATTAAATCCAGGGTGAAGCTCGCAGTAATTCCGCTGTGCAGACAGACAGACAGACAGACAGACAGACAGACAGAGAGGACGGCGGCTCGCTGCTCTGTCTCCCAGTTTCTATGTTCAGGATAATCCCATTACTGTCAGGCCAGCGCGCGCCACTGTCGCTTTGTTGAGCCAGCGCGAGAACCGGAAGCTGCGCCGCAGACCGGAGGGCTCTGTTGTTGTTATTATTATTATTATTATTATTATTATTATTATTATTATTATTATTATTATTATTATTATTATTATTATTATGATGAAAACAGATAAAAATCCCGTTTTTCTGTAATGAGATTAAAATCAGCGGTGAAAACAGTGGATTAGTTGATGCATATCATCGGGATTAAAATGCAAATAAAGATTTTAATTCCAGGATCACTGGAGATAACAGGCATTTACAGAATATTTTCATATTTTAGGAGTACTTATGAGATTTTTCTGCACATTTTCTCCTTTGTTTAAAATGAAATCAGCAGCGGAGCCTCTCGCTCTCAGGCCTGCATTTGGAACCGACGCAGTTCCTGTTTGATTTTTTCTTTCTTTTGCAAAGTCAAAAGAGAAAGAGAGAAACGCAGTTTCCCAGGTGCCTGTGTGTGTCTGTCACACATCTAAAGCAGTGTGTGTGTGTGTGTGTGTGTGTGTGTGTGTGTGTGTGTGTGTGTGTGGGTGTGTGTGTGTGTGTGTGTGTGTGTGTGATTTATAAAAACGGGAAGTAGTGTGGCTGCATGAAAACGTAGAAAGCTTCTCGCTGATGTTCACAAAGCTTCACTCTGCTTTCAAATACCAGGAGCGGCTGCAGCGCCGCGTTTCAGTTTCAGGCTTCAGCGTCATCTCAGAACACTCACATAAAATATTATTTTTGTTATTAGATGGTGAATGAAAGAGAAATGCTAAACTATGATATTTCAAAAATGATCCAAAATGTTGCAGATTGTGTAGAGACGTTAGCTTTGTGTTTTAAGGACCTTAAGAAAACTAACAATATGTTTAATGTGTCTTTCTCTGTATTTTTATTTTTGTTGATAATGGAATTCATGTTTTGTCAGAATATTAACGGAATTTTTTCCTGCCAGCCCTGATTTTTACATCAACATCATTTTTATATTTCCGCCTCCGCCTGACCCCGTGTCCGTGTTTTTATCTTTTATTTCTGTGCGTGCGTGTGTGTGTGTGTATGTGTGTGTTGTGCGCTCTCCCGCACGCAGAAGGCAGAGAGTGCGTGAACTGCGGGGCCACGTCCACCCCGCTGTGGCGGCGGGACGGTACGGGCCACTATCTGTGCAACGCCTGCGGCCTCTATCACAAGATGAACGGGCAGAACCGCCCTCTCATCAAGCCCAAGCGGCGGCTGGTACGTTCCTCCACCGACATTTTCCTCTCTGCTGATGACGTTTCCGTCTCTCTCTGTGTTTGTTTCCCCCTCTATCCAGGAAGAAGTAGGCCTATTAGCTGCAGGAAATTGACTCGGCAAGTGCAGGTCTCTGTTTTCAGATACTACCTGAGAAAAAAATTAATGCATTATCTGAAAATAATACAGATTTAAAAAAAAAAGATTGATTTTGCTGTGTGCAAAAAGGACTCATGTGTATTTTAAGTTGCTTCTTCTGCAGCTGAATGTGGCTGCATGCACTGAGCTCCAGAAAAATAGGTTGAGTTTCTTCTGTAGGGAAACCCCCTCATGACTTATGAGCTTAAAGGAGTTCCCTAGATTTAGTCACAATAAAAAGTGTTAGGAAGCAATAGGTGACCAGCCCTGCTCTGCCGGCCTCTGGACTTATTCCTCCGGCCTTAATGTGAAAAGCCGACGTCTCAGGGAAGGAATGGAGAGGAAAGGGCTGCCGGATATCTGCGCGGCCAGATAACGGCGCAGTCAAAACACAGAGGCTGTCCGGAGCCCCGCGCGGCCTGCGCTTGTTTAAACCCGCTGAAATATTTCTGCGACGCGCAGCGTCAGGCACAACGTTTTAATAACTCAATAAATATTTATTTATTCGCGCTGCACAAATCAAATTTCCAGAAAGGAAAGTAAAAAGTAAAACATGTCAAAGGAATCAAAGTCCGCTGCTCTCTGATTGGTTAATCCCAGCACGCAGCGGCAGCAGGATTTATTAGGCCAACAGCCGTATCATTGGAAATGCCTCCAGCAGATAATGTAGTCATTCGCTTTTGGCGTGTCCTCTGCGGTCACCCGTAGGTATTGATTGTTTTTAGAGATTATAACATCAATGTCAAGGCATTGCTGCTGCTGCATGCTCTGTGTCTTCATCGTTTCCAGGCTGCAGCGTCTCTCCTGCTGTAACAAACTTTGGCTGTAACGTTTGAAACGTTCAACCTTTTCCAGAACGGAGGGTTGAATCAGATGAACGCTCTGCTTTTATGTCTTCTGTAAATATTTATTCTCTCTGAGTTATGCGCCCCATGATGCTATTTTTAGAGCCCCGACTGAAAGCAGCTCTTTTTCTGCCATTTCTGTCTTTGTGCTCTTTAAACTATGTTCAGCTTGCACTTTTATGCATAAAAAGATGGAAAATATATACAGTGAAAATAAAAGCCTTCAGTGTTTTAGAGAGGAAATAACTTGTGCTTTTGATCTGCGATGAAAGGGAATCTGAAGAGTTTCTGCTGCGTTTATTCACATGTATGTAATGATTTGAAAGGACAGTAGATTCACCCACAACCTGTCAGCTGTTTTGTGAATCTTGAAGCTGATTGGTTTGTCGCTCGGTCACCTGACTGCTGGTTTTTGTTCAGTCTGCAGCCAGGCGGGCAGGGACGTCCTGCGCAAACTGCCAGACAACGACGACAACGCTGTGGCGGAGAAACGCCAACGGAGACCCGGTGTGCAACGCCTGCGGCCTCTACTTCAAGCTGCACAATGTAAGTAATAAACCTGCTCAGGATCTGCTGCTGTCGCCGCGAACACACACAGGTCTGCTGAATATTTCATGCGCTCATCTTGGGCTCTTCTTCCTGTGAATATTTGATCTGACTTGTCCCTGCAGAGTTTCCGTAGCACAGAGATAACACAAACTCAGATTTATTGGCAGTGGAGTGAGCTCAACCTGCAGTCTGCCTGCTTTTAAATAATAATTAAAATTAGATTAATTTCTGGGCGGTTTTTCTCTCTCTGGGTGTTTGTACCCTCTTGGTTTCCCCCTCTGAACATCAATCTGCCTGATTCGTTTTGGGTCGCTCGGTGTCTTACCACAGGATTTCACATCCACAGGACGGACACCCCGGGGACTCGTTTATCTCCCCTCTCCTGCACAAAGCTGTCACTTCCAATCAAACCGCCATTGTAGCTCCAGCTAATAATAATAATAAGCAGACTAACTGCTCTCAGGCCACATGTAGGTAATTTCTTCTCCCTCCTCCTCTGCCTCTCTCTCATGACAGAGTTTGCTTATATCCCAGTGTGCAGGCAGAGACTCTCCGCCCCGCTGCCCTGCTTGTCACGCAAGCGCCCTCTCTTAAATCACTTTCCCATGTTTCTCTTGGCTGATGGTTCGCCACTGAAAACAGACTGAGAGTGAGTTTAAACACAAGGAAGAAGAAGATTTCCCAGCTACTTATTAGCATCTGCACTGACCCCAACCTCTGAGTCAGTGGCGTAAGAAGTGGCACTGCGCTACACAGGGGCGCCGCGCTGGAGGGGGCGCCAGATATTGGCGGAGTAATTATTTCTAGTTGGTATTTTCTGAATTGATTGTGCATTGAAACCCCCAGAGGGAGAGTCTGTAATGTGTCTGCATACATTTCAGTACTTTGCTGGTTTGGACTGAGTAATTCTCAAATTGGTTTATTTGAGTAAATCTGGATTTCTGTTGGAGCTCAAATCCTATTCCAGATTC
The DNA here is from genome assembly GCF_019740435.1 of Gambusia affinis. Taxonomy (NCBI): domain Eukaryota; kingdom Metazoa; phylum Chordata; class Actinopteri; order Cyprinodontiformes; family Poeciliidae; genus Gambusia; species Gambusia affinis. Next base: position 19,184,363 of record NC_057890.1, on the reverse strand, counting down.
TTGGAGTGAATTCTTGATAAATCTGTCAGGATTAGGATTAATTAGGGTGCAAAACATTAGCATTGAGCTAGCTTGTGTCTGCACCTCCAGCAGAGTGCTGAGTGAAGACGGGCTGGAACCGTCTGAGACTGACGGTATGTTTAGTTTTGACACCTCTGAGGTTTGACAGTAGGGTGGGTGTGAACGCCTCGCTGTCTTTTCTCAGGTGGTCAACGGGTTTAGGCGTTTGAAGTTTCAGGCATCAAAGAAGAAAAGCTCGCCTGGCTTTACGTAGCGTAGCTCATAGCCGGAGAAAGTTTCCCCCCACCACAGTGTGGAGTCACAGGTTAGAGGAAGAAACCAGAGGAGATCTTTGCCCTCCGATAATCATTGACAGTCAGCTGAAAAATGCTCGGCTTTATTCTGAGCAGGAATCCCAATCCTGCTTCCAGTCGCATCATCCCAACCTGCAGGTAACGGCAGCTGGAGCCATTTTAGCCCAAGTGAAGGAGGACTTGGCCGGCCGGCGTCGTACCACGTCCATCTTCTGTTTGTCTTCCTCTCTCTCTGAGGAAACACCACAGCTGCAAATATGTTTCAGCTTGAGATGGAAATTTGATTTACCAGCCTGAAATGGACGAGACGAGTTTCTGAAATGCATCAGCTCCAAATTGGTCACAAATGTTTGTTTTTTCATGTTCATATCTCAAGACAAAGTACTAATGTGCCGTCTTTCTGTCTCCTTTCGAGAGCAGATCAACCGACCTCTGACCATGAAGAAGGAAGGCATCCAGACCCGGAACAGGAAGATGTCCAGTAAGTCCAAGAAGAGCAAAAAGTCCCAAGACAACATGGACGACTTTTCCAAGAGTCTGATGGACAAGAGCAGCTCGTTCAGCCCGGCCGCCTTGTCCCGCCACATGTCCTCCTTCCCCCCCTTCTCACACTCCAGCCACATGCTCACCACCCCCACACCCATGCACCCCTCCTCCAGCCTCCCCTTCGCCCCCCACCACCCTTCCAGTATGGTGACAGCCATGGGTTAAGGCCCCGGCGCCCCGGGCTCCCCCATCACCTCCACGCCCTTCGGTACCTCCGCTCCAGACTCTTCGGTTCGACCCAAGCGGGATCCTTTCTCCTCGGTTCTGTCTTATTTTTATAAAACCCAAGTGTACCTCTGCGATGTAAATGCTTTGCAGACTCGAACTGACTGCGGCGCACTGACCTCCAGGGGGAAGGTTTCTGTTTTTCCAGCGGACGTTTCTCCTCCACCCGCCGCAGCCGCAGACTCCGCCCAACATGGAGCTCCATTGTGTATAAAAGCCATTCCTCCTCTGCAACACGCCCAGTCCCTGCGACCCGCATCTCCTCACCTTCTGCCTGTGAAACAGGAGCCCATCCCTCTGCTTCCCCCTTGTTCAGCTGAAGAAGAGGACAGACTGATCATATTTGTACAAATTGTATGAAATACAGTACATTTAATGAAGACTTTTTAATTAAGTAAGAAAAAAGAAAACTTGCCCCAGGGCAGCTAACGACTAGAAGGGTACGAGTCGCAGCAGGTGCAGAGACTCCACCGAGTCCCGGAGGAGGAAACGAAGCCAGAGGGAAAGACTTTGAGACAGGGCAGGCCTCAGATTTCGCCTGCATGAAATGTGTCGCATTAAGTTTGCAGAGATCTCTGCAAAGATCTCTCTCTTATTTTATTCGATTTTTTTTCCTTTTTATTTTATTTTTTGGATGTGCTATACGTCTCGGGCAATTGATTTGTGTTGAAGCGCTCACACACACACACACACACACACACACACACATTGGATCACCTGAAAGACGTTCTTTCTGCCCACAGATTATATGCATTGTGAAAAAAGTTCCTGTATTTGTTATTTGTATGTATAAATCAGAGTACCAAAAATACGAAAGAAACAAAGATGTAGAATTATTTCTTTATGTTATGCAGACTGAATGGTTGTAAAAAATTAATAATAATCACTAGTGTAAAATATGACTGCTTTTTTTGTTTCGTATTTTTTTCTTTTTTTTTTGCTCTTTGAAAATAATAAACTAGTTTAATCTCTGTTGACATGTTAGCGCTGTGGTCGAGAGCCGTCTGTTCTGTGTTTCTGTGCTGTGTGATCTCCGGCGCTCTGCACACCCCCACCCACTCACCTACCCACAAAACCACAACCAGAGACACCCGGCCATATGGATACATACACACCACACCTCTGTGCTCATATTCAGACATACATGTAGCTGCTCTGCTCCTGTTCTGCTGCTCTGCAGGAACAGCTTCAGGTCAGCTGAGCACAAACAGGAAGACAAATAAACAGCAGCGATGGAAGAACAAGTCGAATGGCACGGCTGAAGGTACTTCTGTCTCATCCTGTTTCTACTTAAATACAGATTCATCCATGTTTTCTTGATTTAAAGCTGCACAGTTTCCTAATATTATTCATAATCGAGCCATGAGATGAAACCTGCGATATCTATGTGGCCTGAGATGCTTCAAGTCTTCAGCTGGGACAGAACAGGGACCTGCATGGATGCAGCCGCAGGTTTTATCAGCAGCCCTGCAGCTGAACATCCAATGCATTCAGAATTCACATCTGCAAATAAAAAATGTTTCCAAGTCACAATAAAATGTTCTCCTATAAACCACAAACAGACTAAACCATGAGCAACCTGCAGCTGAAGCATTTCTAACGTCTCTTCACCTGCATGCTGAACCCTTCCTGAAGCTTTCGGCCTCCGTTGACTCCACAGCAGAATTTTAAGTGTTTCAAACCTCTTTAACCTTTCTAACATCATTATCATACCAGGAATTCACAGGCAGCGTCTGCCGCAGATTAATGTACAAACAAGTCCACACAAACCTGCAGCCGTCGTGGTTTCCTCAGTTTTCTTCCTGCTTCATGCAGGTCAGTCCAGTGAGCCAGCGTTCATCAATCTCTTTATCCCACTATAAACCAAGATGAAATTTAGATATTTTAAAAAATGATGGAATCACTTCTGTGAATTTTGCTCTTTTGTTCCCTTTTGCTTTAACTTTTTACAAACATCACAAAGTGTTGGATTATTCCGTTCACAGCAAACCTTACTTTTCAGCTGTAATCAGTTTTCACTGAAGAATGAGGCTCAGATTTTAAATATTAAACCTCCAGTTTGGATACATTTATAAAGAATTTATTTTTCTGTACTTTAATCTACATTTATATCTGATCATATTGTCGGTATTTTACTGTAATCCTTTGGTTTTGTATAAAAAACAGCGTTAAAAATAAAAAATGTGAAAATTATAATTGAAAACCTGCTAAGAGCGCTGTGCCCTGTTTACTCTGACGCCCCTGGATGAAATCTGGTCAAAGTCTCAGAAGTTAGTTGGAGAAAATGAGAGAACAAACAGCCTGAAGAAGAAAAAAAAGTTCAAGATCTGTGAATACTTCAGAAACTTTGACCTTTGATTTATTCAGACATAAAACAGCAACAAAGAAATGAAACGTCAAGTTGACGGATAAACAACCTCAGACTTTGTTTCCAGATTGTTCTCCATTCTTAACTGAATCTGAAATAATCCCAAAGATAAAACTGATTCTTAAATGTAAAACAGGATCTAAGTTTTAAGGTGATTATTTGTTGAAAACATGACAAACAGAAGATCAGCTGAAGGATGAATCACCTCAGGTAGATCTGACCTCACGGTGGAACATCATTCAGGAGGAATTTCACTCAAAGGAACACAAATTTATTCTGTTTTCTGGTATAATCTCATATTTTATCATGTTGTTTCTAATTGTGTTACATATTCTGACATTCTCATGTCAGTTTATATTGAATTGTGTCACATTGTCTCACTTCAAATAATATTTCAGAACAGCATGCCATACAGTCTAACCCAGGGGTGGACGGTCCTGGTCCTGGAGGTCCGGTCTCCAGGAGGTCCGGTCTCCAGGAGGTCCGGTCTCCCGGAGGTCCGGTCTCCCGGAGGTCCGGTCTCCCGGAGGTCCGGTCTCCAGGAGGTCCGGTCTCCCGGAGGTCCGGTCTCCCGGAGGTCCGGTCTCCCGGAGGTCCGGTCTCCAGGAGGTCCGGTCTCCAGGAGGTCCGGTCTCCCGGAGGTCCGGTCTCCAGGAGGTCCGGTCTCCCGGAGGTCCGGTCTCCAGGAGGTCCGGTCTCCCGGAGGTCCGGTCTCCCGGAGGTCCGGTCTCCAGGAGGTCCGGTCTCCAGGAGGTCCGGTCTCCCGGAGGTCCGGTCTCCAGGAGGTCCGGTCTCCCGGAGGTCCGGTCTCCCGGAGGTCCGGTCTCCCGGAGGTCCGGTCTCCCGGAGGTCCGGTCTCTTGGAGGTCCGGTCTCCTGCAACTTTTAGATGTGTCTCCACTTCAACACACCTGAGTCCAATAACGAGGTCATCAACAGAACTCTGGAGAACCCGACTGCACTGAGGAGGAGATTCTGTTGTTGGACCAGAGAGACTCTGAGAGCTGCAGGACACCGGACCTCCAGAACCAGAACCAGGACTGACCACCCCTGGTCTAACTTACTTCTTAGTTGACGTCACACTTCCGGGAACTTTGTAGCTGACGGCCATCTTGGAAGGCAGAATGAGGTTCGACGCGGTGAATCAGCTGTTGGTGAATATTTATTTTATTTTAATTTTTATAAAGTTTGCGATGGTTATCTCATGTTGGACGAACGGAAACCGCAGTTTTCACTCGTGAGGAACCGGAAACATGAACCGTGATGATTAGCCGTAGAAAACGTCAGAAATCTGCTCCTCTCGCTTTTATTCGGTAAAATGTATATTTTATATCTTACATTTTTACATTTCGTAAGCGTCTGTGTTGGAACTATTCAGTTCATGATTTGGTAGGTTTAGCATGCTAAGCTAAACCTCTGCATGCTAAACACTTGCTCTGCCCGCATCCAGCATTGGTATATGGGAATAATTTTGAAAAAGAAGCGATGGGTAAGATAAATATTAGTGACATTTACTCCTGCACTTACAGCAGACTTAGCAACAATAGCTCAGCTAATGTATCTTCTATCTGGATGCTAAGACATCTGTGGTGCTACATGTGGTTCATCCGGTTTTTGCAGACTGTCTTTCTCCTGAACTTTGTTATTTTTGTTGGAGATGATGCCCTGGTTCTTTATGCTGTGAACTGTTTTCCTGCCAAGATGGTTCAGTGGCGCAGGTCACTTCCGGTTCAGACTTGTGGGAACAATGCATGGCATCTTTCTATATCTCATCATATTGCTGATGATAGTACCGTATTGTAATCAGCACTTTTGTTCATGTTGTATTTGTAAATGTATTTATGAAAGTTTTAGATTCTCATATCTGTGGAAATTCTTGTGATTTCTAACATTTAAACCTTAAAGCAGGGGTGTCAAACTCCAGTCCTCAAGGGCCGGTGTCCTGCAACTTTTAGATGTGCCTCTTCTGCACCACACCTGAATTGAATAATTACGTCATTAAGGCTCTGGAGAACTGATCTACATAAGAAGGAGGCAAGTAAGCCATTTCATTCCAGTGTTTTGTACCTGTGGCACATCTAAAAACTGCAGGACAGCGGCCCTCGAGGACTGGAGTTTGACACCTGTGCCTTAAAGGGACAGTACTGTGTATTTTTGGTTATAAATATGCTGTAAAATATCAAACATGATATTACAGCATTTGAAACATATTTGATTTTGCAATTTGAAGCCTTGAAATTAGCGTCAAATTTAGTGAGCTGCAGAAGTAGCTCCTGTAGCTCAGAGGAGGAGTTTTGTGGAAATGGGTGGAGCTTGGTGACAGCAAGCGTTTAGGCAGCCCTGAATGGTTGCCATGGAGATTAAAGGATCCTCAACATGCCTGAAAGAATCACAGCAACACTCCAGGTGTGACTGGTGAGGGAATTATTACATGACGTGAAGCTAAGAGACCTGAATTTAAATAGCAGCCCTCCTTAATGCTAACATGACGTTCAGGATTCATTTCTGCTCTCTGCAACCTGAACGTCTGCATAACTCTCTGCAGATCCCCTGCCCCCCCAAAACTTCCCAGAAACTCAATATGTGTATATGTTGGGATGTGTTGGTAGGAATGTGAGCTGCAGTCTCCTCCTCGCTCTGCAGAACTTTGGTATTCAGCATCATTTGTTTCTGAGCCGCTGTGACCAATCGGGAGATTTGCTCCTGTGTTTTAGTAGTGAGGTCACGGGGGCATGTTGGATGAGAATGGAGCACTGTGTGTGTGTGTGTGTGTGTGTGTGTGTGTGTATAAAGGATTGAGGAGAGCTTTGCCCTGTGGTGGAACCCCATGACCTCTGGTTGACCTCCCCGGCCGCCAGGGGTGAGTGGAGGTGCGGCTCCTGCTCAGGTGAGGACGGAGCGCCGTGCGATCTCCTCTTGATCTGGTCTCGGTCGCCCCAAAGCGCTCCGTCTCCCTCTCTTCCTGCGTCTGCCTCTCGTCTTTCAGGTGAGCATGATGACAGATCTGTCGGCGTAATCGGCTCTCAGGGACGGTCCGTCTTGGCCGCCGTCTCCAGGCGGGGTCAGGCGGGGTCGCGGTCAGGGAGGATTGTAGCGACTTCGAAAAATTAGCTAATCTTTGAAACAAATGTAAATAAATGTTCTGGTGAAAATTTGGGTTATTTTTCTGCAGATTGAGAAACGATGAGCCACAGGAAGCAGGATGTGCTTTTTTCACCCCACCTTTTCCTTCTTTTAAATATAGTTGGTCAAACCTCGTCCTCTCTTGCCTCAGATATGATCTGCTTTGTTTTCATATGAAGCAGAAAATATGTGTTGTTGTTCTAGCTATATTGGTTAGTCGGAGGGACCAATGTGTGTCAGTGTGGTCAGGTGTGGGGAAGCAGGTTGTGAGCTGTGGGCTAATGATTCTTCCCCCGTCCCACAATTCAAACCAGATTCTGTCTGTTCACACAGAGCGCTGCACTTTCACTAATCTAGTGACTCTCATAGAAAAGCTGGGAAATGCTGGCATCAATCAAACATTTCACAAAGATTTTAGAAAAGGCAGCAGCTGGGAAGCTTGTTTCTTTTCTGAAGAAAGATTTTTAAAGAAACAGATTTAGGTGAATGTGGGTGTTAAAGTTTCGGTGGCTTCGGTGCCGTTGACCACAACAGGCTACAGCATCTGCCCTCCAAGATGGCTGACATCCCACCAGATTCTGCTTCTCAATGGAGTCCCTCAGGGTCGTATTTGAGGAAACTTGTGTTTTCAGCATGTGGTCATTTCTGATCATTATATTGAACAACTATGATTGTTACTGACTCATCTCTGCTGGTTTGCAGAGTTTATGTTAAAGTGTTGGTGTTAAAGGTGATTCATTGCATTCGGAGAGGTCAGTGGCCTACACAAAACATCGTCATTACATTTTATACACCACGAAGTGACTGTCTAAAGACGTGTGGGAGTTTGTTTTAAAGTGCTTTAGTTGCTTTTAGAAACACAAACGGAAGAACAAAAACATTCACAATGTGAATTTTAAATGTTTCCTCTCCTTTGTGCTGTGAAGCTCCTAACTTTATGCCCCATCGTTTCAAGTCGTTTGAATTTTTAACCCTTTAAAATCAGGACTGTTAGTTTTTACAGTAAATATTGATTTTTTTCTTGGTCATTTTTCTGCGTATTTTGGTTTTTCTTTTTGTTGCTATTATCTGTGAAAGCTGCTACAATCATAAAACTTCCTGACATTAATTAAGCAGAAATCTGACCAGAAGAGCCGTGCAGGAACCATTGATCATCTCAGTGACACTTTAAGTGGGTCAGATTTGCACTTTTCACCTGCTTCCTCTCTGGGGAGGTCAGGGGTCAGAAAGGTTGGTGCAGGCTGAGGTTTCTGCTTCTAGGGACAAATCTGTGACTTTGTTTGTTTCCCCCAGAACTTGATGTTCGCTAGAACATCCCAGTCAGTCCTTCATGCAGAGAAACGGATCATTTGGGTTTTTCTGTGGGGATTATGAGAGTGCTGCTGGACGCTGTGAATGTTTTCCATCACCTCTCACCTGAAAATGAACCCTTTTAAAATTCCAGTGGAATCTGCCAAACTGACCAGAACCAAAGACTCTCCTGTCGCCACAGGCCAAACCACGAGCGCCGACTCCAAGGTGCCGTCTTAAAACCCAAAGGTCCTTTTACTAATCATCTCAGATCTGGAGGTTCTATTCTTCATTTTCTGGTTTGTTGGTTGTTTCTGCTGCATTTCCTTTGGCCTCAGTGTTTCCAGTTTTCAGGACTCTGTCAGGTCAGAGTTCAGCTCTGCATGCTGATCCAGCAGTTTTTTAGCAGAGCGACTCCATTTTTATCTTCAGTTTCTGCATCATATCAACTTTCCTCCCACCTGCAGATGAAGGAGGACAGCTACGTTTTGTAAATGTAGTTTTTGTCAGTTTAGGTTCAGTTTTGTTGAAACATCAAACAAGAACCAAAGAGTTCAGTTATTGTTGTCAAATTAATGCAGAAAAAGAAAATCTGTGTGTAAGTTGAGGTCACCAAATCTTAGTCTGAACACTCTGGGCTTTTATTTTGAAATGCAGTGTATGATAATTCCCACTGTGGTTTTTGATCATCTCCTTGTTGTTTGTTGATATTTTAATGGTGTTGCCATATTCAGACGTTTGGGTGAAAATTCAGAGTATCACTCAGTTTTAGGAGCGTCCAGTCCAGCTCTGCACTGCAAAAACACACAATCCTGCCAAGTACTTTAGTTTCTCAGTACACTTAAAATAAGACACAAAAGAAACTTTTCAGCAAGATATAAAAGTTTGTTTTATGCCAATAATTCCTTAATATTAATAAAAAGTTTTAGTTCAACCGACTAACAAACTTTCATATCTGCTGAAAAGTTACTTGTAAGTTATTTTTGGTTTATTTCATGTGTATTAAGATATCTGCACCAGAAACTATATTAAAATGCTCAGTAAGGTGAATTGTTTTGCAGTGTGAAATCTCCTGCAGAAGGAACAAAATGTTCATTTTCATCCATCCTTCATCTGAATCCCAAACAAGATCCAGAAAACACAAAATCATTTGATCAAAACATGATTATGGGATTTGGAAAATGATTTTTCAGGGTGAATATTTCCCTTTCTCCTTTTGTCAGTGAGGACCTGGAGCGCTGCGCCGGCTGTGAGTTCTCCTCTCATGCCACTTGGAGCTCAGCTGCCTCGTGTTGCATTGTCTCCTTAACAATCGTACATTTGAACCATAATCTCCCGTCACAACACAGCAGATAAAAGATAATTATCTCTTTTAACTGAGGCACCCTGAGGCCTGTTGGACGGCCTCGCAGACTACATGCCTAAACCCTCATCCCACACACACACACACACACACACACACACACACACACACACACACACACACACACACACACTGCAGAAACACCCATTCTCTCTCATGCATTCATTTGCAAACAGGCTGTTGGCTGTAACTATGTAATAATCAACCCTTTCTAGTTTTTGTGATATGCATTTAAACTATGAGAGAACAATCCAACACCTGCAGGATCTCTGACTGGAAGATTTCCTCGTCTCCAGAGGTTGGACTTTAAAACTCCTGCAGCATGTTGAGGCGATTGAAGATTGAAATGTGGGCGTGTCTGGAGGAGCCAGACTAGAAACTGTTTCAATGAGAATCAGCTCAAACTTACATGTTTACTGTTGATCTCAGCTTTTCTTCTTTTGGTTTTTTGCTGACTTCATACACAGGAAGGGAATCTATATTTACTATATTTCTACCAATCAAATAATAATTTTCCTTTGGAAATCAACAGCTGAAAAATGAACAATATGATAACAACTCAAAGTGTTGGAAAAGCTTCCAGGATTAAACATGCAGTTAAAAGTTTTTCTCATTTTCTCGTGTTTTACAAAAATGATCCAACATTAGAATTCAAAGGATGAAATCTGACCTCATTATGTTGAAAATCATGAGCTTTTCTATTCCACCTGGTTGTTGTTCTGAAAACATGTGGAGGTTTGTGTTTTCTGGTTTTGTTGAGGCTGTTGGTGTAGTCAGTATGTTTCCTCCTGGGCTGATGTTTGGAAACAGAATCTGTCAGCACTTTGACGATCTGACTGCACTGCAAAAACACAACGTCTTACCAAGTAGTTTTTCTTACCCAAATATCTGACTGCACTTAAAAACAGACAAAGGGAACTTTTTAGCCATTCATAGCAGATTGTTTTAAGTCAGTAATTCCTGAAAATTGAAGAGAAAAATCCTATTTCCTCTGGTAGATTAATGAAAAATCTTGTTATAATAATCTTCCAGTAGAACTTTTTCATCAATATTCAATAATTATTGACTTAAAATATCTTCCTGAAAAGTTACCTGTAAAATATCTTTGTCTTATTTTAAGTGTAATAAGATATTTGCACTAGAAAATACACAGAGATACTTGGTAGGATTGAATGTTTTTGCAGTTTAAGTTTTAAAAGAAGCAGCAGATTCAGTTTTTCTTCAATATTCATGTATTCCCAGTCCATTTCCCAGTATTCCCAGTCCTTCCCGAGCTGCGCGGCGCGCCCCAGTCTAACGGACGGCCGTGCCTCTGGGCACAACTGAAAGCTTCACCTGGTTAAGCCTCTGGCAGCGCCTCATTTGCATGGGCCCGAGTCCAGAAACTGTCACTGGGGTTTACCCGGCCCGGTCTGAAGTGTTCCCCTTTCCTCTCAGGCAGCTAGCCGGCCGCCTAATCGCCTGAGCCGAGCAGCTAGTGACTAACTGGCATCAGAGAGGCAGAGCAGACAGGTGTATGAACTTGGCACCGTCTGCTGAGCTCTATTTGAGGAGTTTGTTTTGGAAAACGCCCAGTTTGTCTCTGGGCTAAGCCACGAGCTAACAGCCTTTTAATAAACTGCTTGAAGTTGGTATCACAGGACAGACGCAGCAGCTTTAACTGTGAGCGTTTCCTGTTAGCTTGCAGCTTCGGTTTGAGCTGACTTCAGCTAAACTCTGCAGTTCCAGTCGGCTCAATGTGCCGTGAGCATCCAGAACGAAGCTGAGGACCAAACGTTTGATTTCAGTTTCCAGATGAGACGTCAGATACTGACTCAGAAACTGAATCAGAAACTGAATCAGAAACTGGAATCAGAAACTGGATCAGAAACTGGAATCAGAAGATAAAAATACATTGTCAAAGTTTTAGTCATCTGTCCTGGAATCCTCCTCCTGGATATTCCTGTTCCTCATCATGGCTGCATGTGTGTCCATCTCTACTGCACCGTTAATTCATTTCACTGAATTTATCCAGTTAAATTTCACAATCAAAGTTGATAGTTTTCTGTCTCAGAGTCCAGCAGAACATTTTCGGTGTCCAGTCCTCCTGGAGAAGCTTGTAGCGACAGTGGAGAGGAAAACCTCCCAGCAGAACCAGGATCTTTTCCATTAGGAAGTAGAGACCCGTCTGATTCCTGTGGCACATTATTTCACTGGTAACTAATACTTTTTCATCAATATTAAGGAATATTTAGCGGAATAAAGCTCCTATTTGTTGCTGTGAAGTTTTAATTCCTAGTGCATTTAGATATTTAAAAACTATTTAAGATTTCAGTGAAACTAAAGAGTGTGAGCTGAATGTGATCGGCCTCCTGCAGGGTTTAGTGTTGGAGCTCTCTGTGGAGAAAGTTTTTATCCTGACTGTCAGGATGTTGGATGAGTTCAGGAGGGACTTTAAACCGAATACCAGCACAGGTGAGCGTTCTGGCGGCTCCGCCTCAGAAAGCCTGGATCCGGCTTCCAGCTAGAGTCCAGCGCTAACGGAGAACCTGCCAGCAGTTAGACACAGTTAGCTACCTGACTAACAAAGGGACTGCTGTGTCGGTCACTGTCCAGAGCCCCGGGCTGTTTACACATGCCATTGTCTCCCACGGGCCAATCAGACAAGCCTTATTAGATAAATAAGGCCTGTGGGCCAATCGTTGGCAGGACGGTGGATCTGGGTCGGTTATCTGCTGCAGAACCTCAGGAAGTGAGGCGAGCGCAGAACTCCTCCCTCAGACGGTTAACTGTGATTGGACAGCAGGGCTGAACTTACTCAGGGTGAAGAAGGATGTCTGGGTTTATTCTGCAGGTTTGGTTGGACACTTGGACCCAGCAGGAAAACATCCAGCAGAAAGAATTAACTAATAACAAACTATACAAAGTTTAGTCTTAAAGAAAACTTCACTGCAAACCTTTACTGAGTGTTCCTGTCTAGTTTCTACTGCGAAGATCTCAGTCAACTAGAAATAGGACAAAACTAACCAAGCACCTTCTGAGCAAGATATGGGAGCTTTTGAAGTCAATAACTTGAATATTAATATGAATTATTAGTTCCACTGGCTGATAAAATGGGAAAAATGTTTTGTGATAAGTGAAGAAAATCTTCCAGAGCAAAATCTTTTTATGAGACGTAATCAAACCTCGTTCTGGTTCCGCCTGAATGTGAACACCAAGCGGACCAGAGAACGCTCCTAAAACAGGAAGTGGACTACAGCACAGGGCATTCTGGGTAAATACAACCAAAGCTAACGTGCTAGCCTAGCGCTAGCAGCAGCAATGTCTCCTGGTCTTCAGCCAAAGACTAAAGAGAAATCCTCCAACACTAAAATCTGACGCCTCCATCTTGTTTCCATCTGGTGAAGAAGGAAGTTGCTCTCAGTGTCTTCAGAGGTTTTTGTGTGGTTTCCTTCAGTGGTTGTTGGTGCAGCGCCCCCACAGGCCAGGAGGGGAACAGGTTGGTTTGGGTCAGAACCACAGCAGGTGATGGAGTTCTGGTTCCAGTAGAACCGGGTCGATCGGACCATCAGGAGGGAAACAGCGTTAAAGTTTAATGAAGTGAAATCAGAGCATCTTTTCCTGGAACGCCGAGCTGACTCCTCCAGACTAGCGTCTTACAAATGGGATGTCTTGGTGTATCACCAGACTCCACCTCCCAGTCCGGTCCGGCGGCGGAGCGTCCGGCGGCGGAGCGTCCGGACCTGCTTGCGGTCGGCGGCTCCAGCAGCAGGTCATGGCTGCTCTGTGATCATGCAGCCGTGGAGCTCAGAGTTGAATGTTTAGCAGTCGGTATTTGCTCTATAACTTCGCCTGCGGCGCTCTGCTGTGACTGCCAGCATGAAGCCCACAGCATGTCAGAGAAAAATTAAAAATGTTAAATCATGTGGATAAAATCATTACATTAAGTCTGGTAAACGTGTTTCTATTCTGTCTGCTCTCCGTCCTGAAAATGAAAGCTTAGTAAGTTCTTCATTGACAGTTATTCTGGGACAAAATAATTTCTTGATTAATAAGTGAGCAGAGTGTTTGGCATCGCTCCGTGGATTCCTGCCTGCAGCGTCTCCGTCTGTCGCTCCCACTGTCAGCTCTGGCTCGACTTTCCAGTTCAAACAGCATCTGAGAGCAGCAGAAACCAAATAAAGGTGGGAAAAAACAAAGAATCTGCAGGATGATGGAGGAACCTCCTCAGGTTTTTAGGTTTCATTTGGGTTCAGATGGAGGAATCCGGCTCCACTCTTCTTTAAAACATTGCTTCTGCTCAGCTTTTCAGTGAGGTTGAGGTCTGGACTTTGACTAGACCGCTCCATCACCTTTGGTTTTGGACCAAGCTTCAGAAGGGTTTGACTTGGTAAAGCCCTCATCATCATCCCTCCTCCTCCCTGCTTTGAGCTGTTAGTTTTGGTCTCATCTGTCCTGAGAACGTTGCTCTCTAACCCAGCCATACTGGCTCAGTATGACCTTTAACCTCCTGGTAGAGTCTGAGATGAAGCGGTTCTGGTCCAGTTCTGTTGGCTCTGAGCGGTATTGGATAACTTATCTTCTTGTTTACTGGTTTCCTCTCTTCCTGCTCTGTGACCTTTAGTGCTTTATGTGACCTTTAGCATTTCTGCATCATTTGTGTCTAGTTAAAGTCTGAATGTGAGTTCAGTCTGATCCAGACCTCTAGTCACAGACTAGTTGCTGCTGAACTGGTGGGTTTGGGCCCAGAACCTGTGAATGGGCGTGGCTAATTCTTTAATAGAGACATTAACTTTTACTCTGTTGAGCATCTTTGAGCTGCAGAATAAGCAACGTGAAGACAGGTGAAGACAGATCGGCTCTGCGGCGGCGAGAGCGCGATCAGTCAGAGAGCTCTGCAGAGAGCAGGCTCGGCTCTGGGTTGCGTAAGACGAGGAGGTGAAAAGCGGGAATGTCTCGCTGTCAACACCCGTCCCAAACGAGACAGGATTTGTTTATCTGAGCGCCTGGCGATCTGCAGCGCGAACCAGGAAGCAGCAGGTGCCTCGCTCCAACGGCCGGCCCCGCGCCGCGCCGCGCCGAGCCGCAGACAGGATAAACAGGTTGGGAGTCAGAGGGAAACCGGGGGAATTAGCCCTGACTACTTCACTGTAAAATGTGAAAGTGTAAGCTATTTGTTGTTTCCCCCCCAGCTGGCGTTTATTAGTGTTGTCTTATTGCGGCTCTGCTGAACAGGCTGGCCGGCGGCGGCGCCTGGCAGCTCGCGCTGGGATAAAGCAGCCAGCCAGCGGAGAGGCTGGCATGGCGGACGCTCAGCCTCCATTATGCTCCCTTTGTGGCTCGGTCACTCTCTGCTGCTCTGGCTGCGTGTCCCTCAAACAGACGCTCCATGTCAGCAGAAATGAGCTTTTTCCTCCTCATTCATCCCGTCTCTTTCTTTTCTTCCTCTGCTATTCACTCGCCTGTTTCTCCAAACGCCGTTACAGGAAGTCCTGATCACACAGTCTTAGTGCATTAACACATCTGCAGCTTAACCTGGAGAGGCGGCCTGCTGCAGCCGAGCGCACACACAACTCTGGAAAACAAAGTTATTCCATAGAAAAGTTTGGCTCAACAGTGCAGCCATTGTCTTATGTAATGTGTGATGGTGCAGAATGCTGCAGCGTCTCCGGTTGCTGCAGTCGCTGCCAGATGGGGGAGGTGAGCTGACTCGGGTGACCAGTTTTACCTGGAGCTGACTCGGGCCGGTCCGGACCTGCAGGAGGGAGAAACCCTTCCTCCAAAGCTTCAGTTTTATCGCTGCATCTCCATCAGTGCTGCAGCCGTCGCTGGTTCCTGCTTCTCAGGGGCTTTCTGCTTCAGATTCCAAACACATGAAAATGTTCCTGTAATTGTTGGCTCAGGAGGCAGAAACAGAAAAAATCCCCACATACAGAAACCTGTTGGATAAATAAACGGCTCTGCTTTCCTTTGGTGGCACAGCGACAGGCTCTTTATCACCTTTATGTTTCACGCTTGGTAATTAATCAGCTGCAGGAGGTTAGTGGTTTGACGATATCACTCACTGGAAACCGTTTCTGAAACCAAAACTGTATGAAGCCCCTGCAGAGAGAAACAGACGCTGGAGGGAATCCGCCTCATCACCTTTGTCCTTTTATCACTTCTGGTTGAAAATGTTCCACAGTTTCTCTGAGCTGCTGCAGGAACCAGAGACAAAAACAGAAAACAAGGGATGGCAATGAAACAGGCCACAGTTAATTATAAACCTGCTCTAGTAATCTGAACATGTTTTTGTGTCTGTGGGCTTCAGTTGACTCCAATAGAACATATTTATGAAAATAAAAACTAATTGTTAGAGGTTCTAAGCTCTGATTTAGCCTTAATGAAGATTTAAACTATTCTTAAGACAGTGTGAGGTAATAATCTGAGTTTCCCTTTACAGTTTGAAGTTTTATAATAAAGTGTTTGAGTTGAACAGAGTGAACTTTGTTTCACCGTCCGCTGCTGTTAGCATGATGGCATGGTTGCTATGGAGACGTGTTCATGTGTTTTCTTTTGTCTTGCAGCCATTTCCTGACTTCAGGCGTCGGATCTTCATATTAAATCATGTTTTCTTGTCTTTCCTGTTAAGAGTAAAGATACTTTTAGCCTTTGTGTTGCATCAGATCAACACCCCAGTGATCATTGACTTCCTGTTAGCTTGGGCTGGGATTAGGATGTGTGCGACGTGATATTTGTTCCCCAGGGAACCTGAACTCAGATTAGAGTCGTCGTCCTGCTTCACTGAGAGTGTGGGTGAGTTTCAGATCTTCAGCGTGGCTCCTTGTCCTGCTGACGTTTCCTCCAGGAGTTCAGGCGGGTTCGTCCTGCGGCCGTTTGTTTAGCCGTCAGTGTGAAACTGAAGGTTGCAGCGTTGCGTTCAGCTGTCGCTCCTCTCCGGTGAACGACGGCTCCTGAAACCTTGATCAGTCCGGGATCCTGCTAACAGACGGTCACCTGGACAGGTGGAGGACGCTCCTCTAAACATTACAGTTGGTCTGAATCATGAATAGAATAATTTTATCTGAGGATTCACCCAGCAGCCACGTTGGGGCCTGCGCCGCCGCTTGAGAAGCCGGTGCGCTCCGGGCCCATAAGCGGCCGGTAATGGGCTCTCAGATCAGTGTCAGCGCATGTTTAGATTTAATTAGTGGCCAGAGAACAGGTCTCTGTGTGCAAGTGCATCCACTTAAAGGCCCTCATTGGATTTTCACCTCCACAATGGAAAGACTAAAGCGTCAATTCTGGTAATCCTATATCTGCACTTGGTGGCCTGTCCCTGGAGGGCAGTGCAGCGCTCCCTGTTTTCCATTCATTTGTCATAAGACATATTTGTTGCATTTAAATGTGCCTTAAGTGTGTGTGAGACTGAAAGCGTGTGTCTGCTCGCACAGGGCTTTGGATTGATTGAGCGCTGAATTGCTGGTCCCCTGGGTGTTTTTTGAGCGCCTTGTTGTTTCTGTTTTGTGGCTCCACAATGGGCCTGTGTGTGCTGAGGTGGGATTTGGATGTGTGTGTGTGTGTGTGTGTGTGTGTGTGTGTGTGTGTGTGTGTGGGAGGAGTGCAAGGCTAAGAATGCATGCATGTGTTTGCGTGAGCGGTGAAGGGGAGGAAGGAGAACGCAGCGTATTCTAGAGTTGCCAAGATCTTAAGCAACAACAAACTGGAACAAAAACACGTTTGCTTCTGGTGATTCCAGTTTTTAGACTCAGAAGCAGAAAGGATGTTCAGGGAGACGGAAAAGGTCAAAGTTCGTTTCCAATTCAGGATTTACTTACAGCTCTAAGGCATCAGGACTCAAATGGGAATTGAACCCAAAACATTTTTTTATTTAATGTTATTTATTGATTCAAAAAAGTCTGATTAATTATTAGCATTTTAATCAGAAACAATCAAAAATATGCAAAACATTGAATTCAAAATGCTGCTAAATTATTGATGAGCTGAAAAAGTAAAATCAGTTTTTTAGTTTTTAATGTTTGTCGTCCGTCAGATTGAAGCAAAGTGTTTCAGGAAGCCCTGAACATTCATAGAGCTTCTTTACAACCATGGACTGAGGACGCTGACGTTAGCGTTAGCAACATGTTTAGCATTAAGATGCTATTTTAGGCTCGAATAGCATCACTTGTAGGCTAACTCCTGTTAGCACAGCAATAGTTTCCAGCGTCCAATCAGATTGTTTTTTGAAGCAGAACTTCGCCCCGTTGGGCTGAGAGAAGCAGGTTTTAGTCCTTCACTGTTAGCAGATGTAGCTTGTGCGTCAGATTTACTGCTGTACCAGAAACACGTGGTTACAAAAGGTTCCAGCTGCAAAAAATACAGTTAGATCTAATCTGTGTTCACATGAAAATGAAGTGGTTAAAGTCTGTCTGTAATTTATCCAGCCAACCAGAGGGCAGGTCACAGCTTTCCACCCAAACCCCGCCCACTGTGGACACCCCAAGGAGGTCCCCACAGCAGTGTCTGACCTCATCCAGCCATTTCAACCTGCTGTCTTCTCATTGGTCCTGAGCTGCTTTGTTGTTAAAATCTGTGCAGAAATGTTTTCCTCCATCTTGTGCTGCTCCTCCTCCTCTGCTTGACCGGCCCGGTGTGACCAGTGGTTCTGATGAAAGCTGGGATTGTTGCAGGTCCTGTGCAGCACCTGGCCATCTGGACGCCCCAGAGCCGTAATGGACGCCCCTCCGGCCCCCAGGGGCCCCCTGGGGCCCCTCAGGGGTTCACTTTGGGATCTGATGAGTTTCGTTTTAAAGGCCATTCATGGGGAGAACGGAGTCGGACCGGAGGAGCTGTGAGCTGCAGTCGGGGGTCAGCGGGGGTTTCAGGGAGATCCACGACCCCCGACCTGCTACCTGCCTCCTGCTGCCATGGCGACGGGTGGCGAGAGCCGGGTTGGTGCCGCAGGTGTGAGTCTGATTCAGGTTACCTGAATCAGACCGGAGCGAACGTTATTAAATCTCAGAGCGACAGGAAGCAGGAAGTGACCTCTATTGTAGGAACACCTGGGATCCTCAGCACAGGTGTGTCTGACTGAAAGTCAAACTTTCTAACCATGAAGCTTCGATGAGCTGGACGCCTCACTGGATTTATAACACTGCCACTCATTCTTTTTTCTGGTTCTTTAAACTAATTTAATGCATTTTAAACAAAAACTTTTATACATTTTCCTGTAAATTTTTCTAAATTGCACTTGCAAAGATAAACTCTTCACCTCAGTTTGATCTTTTTCACATTTGAATCCATTTTTAATGGATGTTTAGTGAATCTTTTAACCAACTCCTCCTAATATTCAGCAGGTTTTGCTAAAGCTGACAGAGGCTCTTTAATCGTCTCACAGCTGATGTTCATCCTGGTAATTAACTCAGCTGTGCAGCATCCCAGTAATCCCAGTACTCCCAGTAATCCTCCTGACTACCGCATCATTTTGTTTCGTCATTTCTTTCTTGTTTCGGTGCCGGTCGCCATGTTTCCTCTCAGCATCAGGACAGTTTGTATAAAGTTTAGTCTAATGAAGTGAAGCTGTGCTGCCACTTGTTGTTGAGTGTTTGCAGCTGATTGTTATATAATCTCCCCTGGCTGCTGAGGTTCAGGATGAAGGCCGACCGTGACCAGGATGTTCTGTGTAAACTTGTCACAGAAACGGCTCAGAGCGAGTTCAGCCTACCTGGAAGCCGAGCCTCTCAGGTTCCACTCAGAGGTGAAATGAAGTGCATGTAGAGGATTTATGGGCTCTGCATTAACGTCTGCTCTGCAGTCGTTTCATGTGTTTATGTTCTGAGGTGAAAACAGTTAATTTTAACATATTTTCTCAGTTTTTAAGCTCCAGTTTGGCTTTGGGAGTTTGAACGAGACGCGCTCGCTCTGCATTCCTCAGGTGGAGAAACAGACGAGACAAGATTTGACATGAGCGCGAGGCGAGGCTCCTCCTGCAGCAGGAGCAGAGCCTGACATCTATTGATTTGATTTCTGTTGATCAGGCTGTTTCTGTTGGTTATGCTCTGGATCTTCTGGGGTTTATTTTGAACTGGATCTCTGAATCGTCCTGAAGTCTGCAGAGCGTTCAGATCCATCAGTCTCTAACCATGAAGCTTCCTCCACCATGCTGTCCCTTCATGTTGAAGGGACAGCATCGGCCTTTTCAGTGAATAAATACTTATTTCTGTCTTATTTCTGTTTTCCCAGAAGCTGAAGGAACGTCTGACTGAACTGTTCAGTCTGAAGTTCCTGAGCCGATCTGCAGGGAGAAAAAACATGTAAGTTCAAAACTTTTTGTACAGTTTTTACAGTAATGATTGTGTTTGTAAGAATTTAAATACAACTGAAAGGTTCAAACGTTAAAACTTTCTGGATGAAAACAAAGAACCTGAGTGATTTAAAAGTCGGTAATTCAAGGCTGGATTCTTTAGTTTGATTTTACCAATTTATGTTTTATTGGTCGGTTGGGTTTATTTCAGATGTACAGATAATACATTTAAATGTGTCTGCAGATCCACTGCATGAAAACAGCAAACAATTAACGTACCACAAACATATTTCTGTACATAAATTCAGAAGGTAAATGTTACATAAATGATAAATAGCCGTTAAATCAAACTAAGATCCTCAGATGAAAATGCAAAACTCCCACCAGCCCGGTTCAGTCCCATTTAACCCAACTGTCTAGTCAAAGTCCGGTTCAGTTGGTGAGGTCTGAATGCTAATTGACCTCTGGGTTCAGTTGTAGTGAACTCTAGTTCAGTGTGAATGTGAACGCCAAGCGGACCAGAGACCGCTCCAAAAGCAGGAAGTGGACTACAGCGCAGGGCATTCTGGGTAAATACAACCAAAGCTAACATGCTAGCCTAGCGCTAGCAGCAGAAATGTCTCCTGGTCTTCAGCCAAAGACTAAAGAGAAATCCTCCAACACTAAAATCTGACGCCTCCATCTTGTTTCCATCTGGTGAAGAAGGAAGTTGCTCTCAGTGTCTTCAGAGGTTTTTGTGTGGTTTCCTTCAGTGGTTGTTGGTGCAGCGCCCCCACAGGCCAGGAGGGGAACAGGTTGGTTTGGGTCAGAACCACAGCAGCTGGAGGTGGAGCAGATGTTCTGGTTCCAGTAGAACCGGGTCGACCGGACCACCAGCAAGGAATCATCCCTAAAACATTTTGTTTTAAAAGTTCAAAAAATACCTTAATATCCATTAATGTGCAGAGATTTACTTCCTCATGTCTGCGCTTGTTGGCTCAGCCAATCGGTGCCCCGGAAAATGGATGGTGCTCCTGGATTGGCTGCTTCGCCTCCAGTAGCGTTGAGTTCAGCTGGTGGAGCTTTTAAAGCTGCTTTCCTTCTGAATATTTTAGCTCTATGAGAATCGAACACTGATCCACTGCGTCTCCATCATCTCTTTAACCTGACTCTTCCAGCTGAAGGTGAAACCAACGTTACTGTCTCTGCCCGCCCCCAGCCCCGTCCTCCTGCCCCCACCAGTCTGTCTTCACATGTTGAACATCTGAAAAACTCCCAACGCCTCTTTCCTCTCATAGTTTCCTCCCACAGATTTCTGGACCTTTTTCTGGGCCAAGGTGACACTATCAGCAGCCGGGATCTTATCAGCTTGTAATGTGTAATGAGTAGTAATGTAACAGCAGTGTGTGTGTGTGTGTGTGTGTGTGGCCTGCTGATGCTGATGGGTGTGATAAACGTGCCGATGTGCCAATCATTTCCCAACGCGTCTGCAGCCTGTGGGTTGGGAGGGGGCCAACAGGAGAGTCCATGTTTGATAAATATGAGCGATTCCATCTGCAAACAAGGCCGGCGTTAGATTAGTGATTGTGTGGCGGCGGCTCTGGCTTTGGAGGACTGAGATTGGTGATTTCTCTGAAGAGAAGCAGAGATAGCGCTGAGAACGGAGCGCTGCAAAAAGGGCGCTGCAAAAGGGGCGCTGTGCCGCTTTCTAACTGGTATTAGTGAGAGGAAGATCTGCTGCTTCTGATAAACTCAGGATTCACACAGCGAGCAGTATGTGGGAGCGCCTGGAATGCTTCTCTACCTGCATGGACAGGTTGTGCAGCTCCTCTGCTTACCTTGCATCACCAGCAGCGCGGCGGCGGCGGCGGCTAGCCGTTCAGCGATTCAAACCTCGTTTCACACTAACCAGCGTCTCTCTGCTGCTTAAATGTGAGGCGTCGTTCCGTCCTCACATGATGTGGAAACTTAATGGAAAGTCAACCAAATATTTCCTTCATTATTCACGGCGACACGGAGAAGTTATTAAAATAAATGTCTTATTGCAGCAGCATCACGTCACTGACATGTTTTCATTTATTCACTTTGTTTCTGAAAAAGTTCAACAAAATCATCAAATCCAAAAAACACTTTTCATCACCAGTTCAATCACAGGATTTCCTGTGATTTCTGTTACTGGTTTCCTAATCTGAGGCTGTTTTATGTTGATTCGATGTTTTCATGATGTAAAACCATTTGAGTTTCTTTTGCTGAATAAACTCCACTGATCATCTCATCAGTCAAAATGGAAAACATTTTTTTACCTTTATGTCATAACATGGAAAACCCTCCAAAAAGATCTTAACATGTTTAATGTTTAAAAATTACATTTTGAAATATAACTTGGATAAAATAAAATCCGGTCCAGAGGAGCTGTCAAAGTAAGAAACAATTTTTTTGTTCATTCAAGTTAACATTTAACTGTTTAAGAAACTCCTACAGACAATTTCAAAATATTTTTATGACTTTAGCATCACGTCTTCATCTTGCGGGTTCATGAAACAGGAAGTTAAATTAGAACGAGCTTCAGGGATTGGTCAGAAAAGAACGATTCGTCAGATTTGTGGAAAAGTTGAGAAGTGAGTGAATTTGCATAAGTGGTTGTGATTGCAACATTGCAGCTTCCTGAGGGCCTGAAAGCTGCATGTCAACAATCTGAGCAAAAGGTTAAAACTGAGAAACCAGGCTGGTAGTTTGGATTTACCCACTCACATCGAGTTCAATAAAACCCTAAACTCAGAGGATTCAGTCTGAATAGGTTCAGTTTCCTGAGTTTAAGTTCAGCCTCTGACTTCAGAACAGGGTTTGAATCTCAGTGCAGATCTGGATGGGAGCAGGTGACACACAGCAGCCTGACAGGAGGGGATCTAGACTGAACGAGAGAAACTGAGAGGAAAACAAAACTCAGACGTCTCATCCTGAGAGTTGGTTGCCAGGTTGGTTGGCAGGTTATAAAGCTGGGTTGTGCTCCAGGCTCTGCCATGGCAACGTGGCAACACGGCAACATGGCAACATGGCAACATGGCGGCCTGCAGCAGAGTGAGGCGGACGGACGGGAGATCCTGGAGTGTTTCTGTTTCAGGGATCCTGTGTCATTTTACCCGATCGCCCATTGTGCTCTGACAGGAGAGAGAGGGAGGGGAGGTGGCCTGGTGCCAGGACACCAGCTGCCAGGCTCTTACCATCACACACACACACACACACACACACACACACACACACACTAGGAGCTTTAAACTTTACAACCAAAACACACATTTGACCCCAGAACTTCTCAGTAAAAGGTTTTTGCTGTTCATAAATTATCTATATTTATAAATTATATATATTTATAAATTATATATATTTATAAATTATATACATAAATTACATATATGTATCTGCAGTATTGCTTTATGCTTTCAACACTTTACATTTATTCACATGGCGGCCCATAATAAATAAAAATCTCAGTATTATTATATTATTTTTGTAATGTCAGGTCAGTTAAACATTTCCTCAGGAAACCAGCAGGTGGCGCTGAGTCTGCTACAATCCACCATTTCTAGGAAGCATGAGGCGACAGAGGAGAGGAAAAACCATTTTTAACAGTTAGAAACCTGCAGACAAAAACAATCCAAGAGGCAAATATTTCATTTCTAATCCTCGATGTTGGGAAAATGGTAAAAAATAAGTATTAAACTACACTAAAAATTCAATAAATCATTTTAAAGTTGAGATGAGAAAACAGAACTTTAGTTAAATTAAGCTAATCTAAGACTGAGCCGGTTATTCGGTACACACATGTTCTCTGTGAACCAAATTGAGATAATCTGAGTTTTAAAATGATCTGAATAATCCTGCAGGGCGGATCTATCAGAACTGATGTGATCAGGAACAATACTCAGGTAATCAATCAATCAATCAATCAATCAATCAATTATCCAATCAAAGCTGAGAATTGGATAAACCTTTTCCAACTCTGTTGTCCAAATCTGGTGTGTTTGTGCAAAGAGTAACTAAAGTTTCCTGCTGGCTGGTTTTCTGCTGCTGTAGCCACTGAACTTCAAAGTTCCACATGTTAACCTTCATGTTGTCATAAGTTGGTTAATTTAACTGCTGCTGCCGTTTCTCTGCCTGTTCCTCTGACTTCATGAAGCGTTTCCGTCCAGATCACAGCTGCTGGTTATTTACCTTCACTATAAACTGACCAGGGCTGCACAGTGGTGCAGTTGGTAGAGCTGTTGCCTTGCAGCAAGAAGGTCCTGGGTTCGATTCCCAGCCCGGGGTCTTTCTGCATGGAGTTTGCATGTTCTCCCTGTGCATGGTGGGTTCTCTCCGGGTTCTCCGGCTTCCTCCCACAGTCCAAAAACATGACTATCAGGTTAATTGGTCTCTCTAAATTCTCCCTAGGTGTGAGTCTCTGTGAGTCTCTGTGTGTCTCTGTGTTGCCCTGCGACAGACTGGTGACCTGTCCAGGGTGACCCCGTGACCCCGCCTCTCACCCGGAACGTTAGCTGGAGAGGAACCAGCAACCCTCCCGACCCCATTTAGGGAAGAAGGGTGTAAGAAAATGGATGGATAAACTGACCATGGTTGATGATTAATCAGTTAATTTCTAATCATTTTCTTCTCCATCCCACTTCTTGGTTTGATCTTTTTCACCAAGTCTAAATATCAGCATCCATTGTTTCGTTGCCACTGCATGTCGTCTCTCTGAGCAACTTTGTTAAAAGAAAGTTGCAGCAAAAATGTTGTATGCAAAATAGTTTTGGTTTTATTCACTTTATTTATGACTGGAGGAACAAACAGTCCTGCACAGCAGCAAATGCTTCACATCTTGTATTTTTCTTTTCTTTAATTGTTAAACAAATTTAAGTCCAGAAAATGACATTATAATTATTATACATGATTCATGTTAGTGTGCTGTCATAATTGCTCAGTTATTGAAAGTTTCATGTTTTTTTCAGAGGAGCTTATTTTCAATATTTCTGTTGCTCAGTGAGTCTTATTGATAGTAAGGAAACTATTGCTTCATTCACGCTGCTAAATCTTTAGAAACCTGCAGTTGCTGATGGTTATTTTTAGCTTGTGGTTAGCAAACGTAGCTTTCCAAATTACACCTTTCACTGAGTGTTGCATGATGTTTACTGAGATCTGCCAAAGGAAGTGGGTCGGTTTTTACCAACCATATGGAAACTAAATGTCTTGGTCTTAATAAAACCTTGGAAAATATTGAAATGGACGTAAAGAATCGTTCTGAAGATCTTGTGTTGATATTGATTTCATAAATATCAACCAGTTTTATGTGAAGGAGGCCAGTTTGAAAGGTCACAAGATAAAATGATGTTTTTAAATCTTTGATTTGAACATTTCTGTCCCATAATATCTGGTAGAAATCTCTCACCGGTTGTAATTTAATTGACTGACCTGACTTGTGACAGGCTGTGTGTGACTCTTGTGTGCCAGTAGTTTTATTAGGATTAATAAAGATATAATGATAGCTCTGCTGCTGGTGAACTGGGCAGCGCTCCAGAGCGAACTGTAAAAACTGACAAATGATTGTTGAGTTACAAGCAGTGATCTGTCTGTCGCCCTTCATTTTCTGCAGACTCCTCATGAAAGGACTTTGATCTGGCTGTCATTCTGTCTCTTAAGATTACTGTCTGCTGATGACGGCATATTCTTCACCAAACTGGATGGAGATTAGATTCTGCAGAGAAATAATAATGCGATACCTAAAATGAGTTTCTTTTTTAGGGCTCTCTCCCTGCTCTGTTTTCATCCAGCAGTCTCCTTTTAGCTCTGTGAGAGTGAAAGACTGCAGCTATAACAGGGTTTGTTTCACATGCTGTTGGGTGAGATGTGCTTGAACAGAAATGCAAACAATTGGATGAGAAGTGACAGGAGAAACAAGCTCAGGCTGGTGAGGCTCCTGCTCCCACTGAACAGACGGGCCATGTTGAAATGTTGCCACCTGCAACCAAAAGAAAACACCGGTGGAGAAGTGGAACCGCAGGTGTGAATTCATGCTTAAAAGTTAACATATTTAAAATAGTCTCGCTTCATGGCCAACGTTGCGGAAGTTCCTTTGACACAGTTGCTTCCAAATCTGTCGAAACACAAAGTCTGGTTATAAACGGCAAACTAAACGGACCAGTTTAATGTTTCAGAGCCAAACATTGATCAACATCTGCAGCAGCAACAGCTGCATAGAGCAGCTCTTTGTTCACATTGAGAAAATAATGTTCTGCAGAGATTCTGTTGGTTTGGTGACTGAAGTTCAGAGCAAATAAAAACCCAAAACTCAGACCGGAAAACTGAAGTGGAAACCCTCAACCAGGAGGGAAGAATCTGGCTGAATCTGGAAAGTTGAGTGGAAGGAAAACAAAGTTGCACAAGCAATAGATAAGTGGATTGGTGTGATTGACTTTTTGTCTAACTATTGTATTTGCTAATAAGGATTTAACGCTGAGACGTTTCAGGACTGAAGTTTAGGAAACTATTTGTCACAGCGACACTTCCTCCAAGTTTTGATCTGTTTTTTCAGGGTGTTTGGTTTTATTGATCTCTTAGTTGAACCATCTCTTTACTTTTTCATTTCAAGTTGCTGTGATGTTTCTTCTTCTTTCGTATTGAATCATTTTTCACCTCCTCCTGTTTGCAGTTCAGTTTTCAGACTTTTCTCTGGAACGTGATTCATAACTCTTGGAACATTTGCCAACTTGCTGATTTATTTTCATAGAGCATGTCTAAAATATTTTTAAAAACGGAGCTGGAGAATCTTAAATATGTTGCTACTTTTTCATCAGTTCAGTTGTTTACTAACAGAAAACCTTGTACATCATCAGGATGGTTCAGGTTTGGTTTCCCACTTCATGATGAAATATGAATTAAATTTGAACCCTCTGCAGATAGAAAATATCTGAGGGACAAACCTGGAGGTTTTCAGTGACTGAATGTTTGACTGTGTGAGTAATCCTGGAACAATCTGATGTATTTGTGTAAAATCTGTTTGTGCCGTTTTCTCTGAGAGGTTTCCTAAAGTTTTCTGGACATTTTTATCTGAATATGAGTGAAACTAAAAACCGTCCAGCAGGTGACTGGAAAACTTTAAATCCAAGTTTGAATAAAGGAATAAAAGCATCATTGATGCCGTATAATGTTCTGATGTGTTGCTCTGAAAGGTTCATTTAGTTTTCATTGAATTGTGGTGATTTATCTTCCACAAGGAGCAAACGGTGAGAACATGTCTCTACCTTCAGGGCTGAACCGGAGCTGCACCTGGAATCCAGACTGATGCTTTCATAATCAGCTGTAACATGTTAACTGTAATAAGTTGGAGACTGACAGCGGTTTTTATTGTCCCGATGCTGTGCGCCTCTCCTTTGGTGGTAAACTGCAGTGGTAATGAAGAAATCCACTGACTAATGCCTGAAAAGCGAGTGAATGGTTTCTGAGCGGGACAATAAACATGTGAAATGCTTTCACAATGAGGAACGTCTAAATCTTTGCTTGGGGCCAATGAGGAGGTGCAAGGAGCTTGGCAGACTCTTCTTCTGTCTCATCTTTCCCTCTTCTTCCTCCGTCTGCCTCTCCAAGCAGAATGAGCTGATAGATAAACGCAGACAGGAAACAACCTTCCTGCAAACGACAGGCGCTGGAAGGGTTTGCAACTTCTGCAGCACCCAGGAACTGATACTTTTATGTTTCCATGACTTTCTCTGCATAGTTGTAGCGTTTCCAGTCTGTCATTAAAGAGCAGCAGCAAATACTGAAACATTCTTACATCTACCATAAGATGATCCTGTTGCATTTAGTTCAGTATCTCCAGATGGAGCGAATGATTACCAAGTCTAGGAGTTAAACTAAAGAGCCAAAACATATTTGGTTCACTTTAATGCAACTCCAGTTGGTTAGCATTGAAAGTCTGGTCCATTTGGGGAAGTCTGGATGATTAGCCAAACTGAAAAATCAAACTCTGGCGCTCCAAACCTCGGTCTGGGTTCTCTTGAAGTGAACTCTGGTTTGGTTTGAATGCAAACGCCAAGCGGACTTGAGATCGCTCCAAAAGCAGGAAGTGGACTACAGAGAAGGGCATTCTCCGCTAGCGCTAGCCCTGCGCTGTAGCTTTAGCCTGCTAGCGTTAGCCTTTAGCCAAAAGACTAAAGAGAAATCCATCCAACCACTAAAATTTTACGCCTCCGTTTTAGTTTTCTTTTCCCAAATGTGATTTTGGTCCCAAATGGGACAGAGTCTCCCTTACCACCAGGTGTGGAAACAACAGAAATGAAATGATTTTATTCTGAAAATCAAGTCCATTCTTTGGAGTTCCTGATATTTAATGAAAGCAATGAAAACTCAACATCGTGGTTTTCTGTTTCAGGACGAGAGTCATTTAGCAGTTTTCTTCACTTCTAAGGTAAATGATGTTAAATCTGTTTAGTTTTTAAGATCTTAGCAGAAAACCTGTTATTTATGAGTAAGTTTTCAGATAAACTCAGTGTTGGCACCAAACTAAATGTGTCTTTGGACCAAAGTTCTCATTTACTTTAAGCTTTTATGAATGAAGAGTTTTCCTTAAAGCGACGACTATCCCTGATATTCCTCTTCATCTGGATTCCAAGCGATCAAATTAAAAGATGTCTATGAGCGGACACACTCTCATATCCAGAGATCCCGGCGTTCCGGCCCGATGCCAGGACGGTTAATTACAGGTGTGGATGTTTAAGTGATTGGTGTGCGTTTCTCCCTGAGTGCTGGTAAGTGAGAGATCAGCCTGACACTTAAGTGCTCTTGTTGCCTTTCACCCATGCTCTTTGAGGATCCTGTAGTGTCCTAATGCCTGGCGCTGAAGCTCGGTTCCAGCTAAATGCACTTCAGGCATTCCTGGTGCTAGCTATGCAAACAATCAGCTATTTAAAGAGGAACTGTGATGCAAAACTCACATTCTGTATGTTTTTGTGCATCCATTTGGGTTTCTATTGCTTCTAAAATCAGTGATTAAAAAAACACCCAGACAGTTTTGGCAGCAAGTTGATGTTTTTTGGTGTCTGGAAAACGAGCTGTTTCAAAAACTGTCACCTAGCAACCCAAGCTAAACCACAGCATGTTTGGTCAGCTGGTTTTGCCGCTGTGTGCATCGTACAATGGCTGCTGGAAAGGACAAGTGTTTAGTTGCTGACTCGCCATCCAGAAACCAGTTGCTGCATTCTTGTTGGCTGTGCAGGAGGCTCCACTTCTGCTTTTCTAAGATGTACGGCTGTATAGAAGCACGTCTGTTTGCTGTCTTTTTCACGTGCAAGTGTAAACATTGACTGAAATATTATCAAAGTTAGAAGTGCAGGCTGTAGGTTAACCTGTTAAATGAAACAAGATGGATTAAATTAATATCATCTGCTTCCTTTTCTTCCATTCTGAAAATAAAAACGCTGCTCCAGAATCAGTGATCCAGTGACCGGTAGCTCTTGTGCTTTTTGGCTTTTCTACTTCCTGCTGGAGGGATGAATGAATCCTCATCGGTTCGCTCCGAGTGGCCGGCGGTGTCGGCTTCCATAAACAATACCTGGCCTAAAGAATCGAGCATCAGGGTAACACAACACAGTCATACTAGTTTCCACCGGCAGACAATGTGGATCCTTCCTTTAGAGCCAGATATAATTTATTAAGGGGCGCTGGCTGCAGGAGGCCGCGGCGTTTGTGTGTGATGGAGAGAGAAAGGGCTCCTCTCAGGTGACTCAAGTGTTTGTTTATGCTGTTAATCTCTAAGCTAGACTTTAACCATTGTGGACGGAGTCTTTGTGTTCACTGCAGGGAAAACGGGCGACTTAATGTAAATGAATCAGGAGAAGTGTGTGTGTGTGTGTGTGTGTGTGTGTGGGGAGGGATCTACTTCAGCCATCTTAATCCAGACTCTTGGCTCATCACAGTCAGAGGTCAACAGCAGCACACAGATTTAATCTGGTTGTGTGTTTGACCAAAAAGTACAGAGTTTGTCCCTCATGTTGCAGAAATCTGCAGCTTTTTTTTCTTAAAGTTTCCTTCAATCCATTTTATTATCATTAATTTGTGAACTTGGTGCTTTACTGCACGCTCCTCAAACATCAACAGGAGAAGATGTTTAGTTTTAAAACCTAAAAACACAAATAAATTTTAGATATTTGACAAGTAATAGTAAAATTTACTTTCAGATTGTCTTTACTTTTAAAAAGTCATGCAATACTTGTAGCTTGAATTGAGTTTTATTTAACTGGAATGCTAATATTAGCATTTCAGGTAATTTAACCTTTAACCTTTTTTTTCTGAGTGGAGTATGTTAGTGTAGGTCAACATGTTGCTGCTAGCCTGAATGCTAACATTGCTCTAGCTATAGTGAGCTAATTTGAGCTAAAGCTTTAATATGAAAGCTAATTTAGTTAATGGAGTGATTTTCACCAAAGTGGGCGGAGCCAGAGGCGATGAGGGGCGTGGCCAAGAGTGCAGAGTTCACTGTGTCCACCTGAGCAACACTTCAGACCCTCCATCGACTTTTTTCTGTTTTATTGTAGAGTTTTAGGGCAACATGTGAAAACGCTACAATATAATTCTAAATATAATTTCACTTAATTTAATATATTTCTTCTAGAACAAGTATCAAATCTCTTCTTTTATGCAGGT
Organism: Gambusia affinis; assembly: GCF_019740435.1. Lineage (NCBI taxonomy): Eukaryota > Metazoa > Chordata > Actinopteri > Cyprinodontiformes > Poeciliidae > Gambusia > Gambusia affinis. The sequence goes on along the minus strand of NC_057890.1, from coordinate 19,154,221 downwards.
TTACAGGAAATGACCCACTAATATTCTTATTACATAATAAAATATCATTCAGTTGTTTATAGACAGAGTTAATAAAAACGATTCTCTGAAACTCTTTTTTCTACTCTGAACAGCAGAAGAGCAGACGCCTTGAATCTGGAATAAATGAAGATTATTGAGATTTTCATCCACAGTTAGTTTGAAGAAACTGATGATGTCGGAGGAAAAGCTGAGGCCTGTTGATCAGAGGCTTAATGAGGCCTTAATGTAGCAGCAGGTCAGTTAACCTGATAATTATTACGAGTTTTGTGTCAGTCTCCTGTTGTTAGAGAGAGAGAGAAAGTTGTTGGATATTTCAATGTATAAATAAAGACTCAGATAAATATTCATCTTGGTGAGGTGTCAGTGGAGCGCATGGACTCAGATCAAGCCTTTCGTCATACCAGATCGCTGCCAAGGTACATACATCACTTAATATTAAATTCCTGACACCCAGCTGTAAATCAAAGCATGAAAGGAGGCTTAATTTGTTGCTCTGCTAGACTCATCTTCATCTTTCCGTCCCGTCTTTCATTTGGCTGCTGTGCCAAATATTCCTGGCCTAATGAGTCGCTGCCAGCGCTGGAGTTTCCACAGATCAAACCCTCCGTTGGGTTTCCATCCTACCAGTTTAGTGGGCTGGTTGCGGGTGGGCTGCCTCTGACGGAGGGCGTTTCTGAGTAACTGCTGGGATGAATCGGGCTGAAGGAGCCGTCCTGGAGGCGTTTCTGAGCCTTAGCAAAGCTCCTCGCCTCGTTAAGGTTCCAGGTTTCCTGCCTCCTCACTTCAGCAAATATCCACAGGATCGTCTCATGTTTCCTAATAAATGCCTCATTTGTTCATGAGCTCTTGTTAGCAATGACATGCTGATGATTTTTACCATCAGCTTGGAAAAACAAATATTTAAGGATAATATTTTCCTATGATTGAGTTGAGAGGAATTTTTTATTCATCAGTTTCCTCATTTCCAAAGCCTGACTTCACATCCGTGTCGATGCTGATCGGATCATTTCTGCTTTGTTCATCTAAGAGCAGAAAAGTTGAACTATTTAAAGAAGAGAATATTGTTTATTTTTAACTTTTCAGTGGTGGGATTTATTGTAGCCATGCTCCTGTGAGCCGTTTGCTGGGACTGTGGGCTGTGTTTACCTTTCAGCGTGTTTACATTTTGATGCACTATGAAAAGTATTGTTGCATTACTTGAAGAAGTTCCTGTTTGAACGGTTACCATGGCTGCACACAAAACAATCAGCCCTGATAACTCAGCAAATGTTCCTGCTTGAGTTATGACCGGTACTGATGACGGACAGTTTAGCAACACTTTGCTTGCCGGATCCTTATCTGGCCATAAATTCTGGAAATCACTTGGTTTTTATTTTCTCATTTATTTTATTTTCATTTTATCCAAAAATGAAAGCTCTATCAGATTATTGTTGGTTCTTTGTGTTCTTTTCAGTTTGGTACACATCATTTATTTATCAGAAGGTAAATTCTGTGTTGTATCTCCCATCATCCAGTTTCTTCATGGTCAGTCGTTATGATGCCTTAAGCAGGAAGGATCTCCTGTAGCAGTCAGTCTAGCAGTGACTCAAGAGGCCTCTGACTGCAGGCTGTTGCTGTGTAACAGTTTCATAACTTCATGACATGCTCATAATTTACGTGCAGCAGAGAAAAGTCAGCTGTTAGCAGCTCTGCTAACCCTCCTCAGAAAGATGCTGGAGTAGGGGAACTGAACTGAACTGATTTGATCTGAACTGAACTGATTTGATCTGAACTGAACTTATCTGAACTGAACTGATTTGATCTGAACTGAACTGAACTGAACTGATCTGAACTGAACTGAACTGAACTGATCTGAACTGAACTGATCTGAACTGAACTGATTTGATCTGAACTGATCTGAACTGAACTGATCTAATCTGATCTGAGATGGTTTGAGTTCCTCATTCTTCAAGCCTCCTAATTAACTCCTCTGGGATTTGGGGTCAAAGTTCAGGTGTTATTTAAGCTTTATGCTAATCAGCTTCTCTAAAAGTGTAAAATATAAGGCATTCTCACCTTGTTGCCATGGTAATGCATCATGGCTGTCCTAAAGCAAACTAAAATAATTATTCAAACACCAAAAACTTTTGAACTAAAGTCTGTAAAACGTGAGCGCTAACGCTACGTAGCCGCTCCACCATGGGCTCTGCAGCTTATCACCAGATCCAGATTGTTTTAAACTCTAATTAGTCCTGGACAACAAAGATGTCCGCCTCCGGTCATCCAGCCTCATGACCTTCATCATCGTCATCATCACGTCTGACTCTCCTGGTTCTCCAGAGAACCGTTTGGGGGCCCCGGTTCCCAGCGCTTCAGGCTCTCTGGAGACCAATATGGGCGTGAACAGCAGGGGGTAATCAGGCTGAATGAGGGCTGGAGGCGGCTCAGCAGAACCAGTTAACATCCCACAGAGACCAGTGAGCTCCCAGTAAGAGTCCAGGCTGAACTCTGACAGAAACTTTCACATTGTCCAGATTTAAGTTCATTTAAAGCTGTAATACCGCTTTAAGTCCAAATCCTTCTGAAGTCAACCATGACCTCTGACCTTAATGCCCTGACTGTAAAATCTCAAAATCTTATCAACTATTTTAGTTTCTAGTGAAAACATGAATGAAGACAAAGTAAACTTTTCAGTAAAGGTTTGAGTGGCATGGTGGCGTCCTGCAGGTCATGTGACCCTTCAGATGCTGTTTGGATCATTTGGGCAGGAAAACTCTGGCATTTCTCCAGCGTGTGATGGATGAAAGCTTCGTGTCCCGGCTCCTTTGGAGTAAATAAATAGGTCACCTCCACAAGTCATTAGCCGGCTCAGTTTCTGTTCCATATTCATGGAGGGGAATGTGGAAGCCCCCACCGGGCCATGGAGCGTCTCCCTGTGGTCCTGGTTGTATCGGAGCGCTCAGCGCTCCCAGAGGACTGCTTCCTTTGTCGGAGCTCAGAGGAGTTAAATTGTATATAAAACAAATTAATTGCCCCTGTTAGATCACTCAAGCAGTCACCCAGGGGAGCATGTGCTTATCACCCGACTCTCTGCGCTCGGCGTTCCTGCGCCTGCCAGCCTCATTCCTCTGAGGAGTTGGGAGGTTCCTCCTCTCCATCTGCTGGCCCAACTCCTTCCTACCTCACCCTGCGCTCCATCTGTCCCCACCAGCCCGCCGCTGGCTGATAGGGACCCTCAGGGTGTTTATGGGGCCGTTAGGCGGCCATTACTTCCCCTCTTTCAGCCTGATTCTGGACTGTAGGGTCACTGTGGCTGCGACCTTTACAGCCGACGCCAACAGACGGTGCAGGTCTGCTCTTTACGGCCCCGACTGGATTAGACTGGTTTACAGTCTAATCCACTTTAATCCAACTCCAGTCCGTTTGCCTAGAAAGTCTGGTTCGGTTGGTGAGCGGTGAACGCTGATTGACCTCTGACCTCTGGTCCTCCAAACCTCAGTCTGGGTTTAATGGATATGTGATCCTCATGTAGACCATGACCATAACTTCTCCTTCCCTGACCTCTGACCTCCTGATTGGGTTGTGTTCCTGTATCCAGCGCTGCGTTATGGTGACTGTGAGGATCCCCTGGTCGGGTCCGAGGACGGTTCTGGTCGGGTCTGAGGACGGTTCTGGTCGGGTCTGAGGACGGTTCTGGTCGGGTCCGAGGACGGTTCTGGTCGGGTCTGAGGACGGTTCTGGTCGGGTCTGAGGACGGTTCTGGTCGGGTCCGAGGACGGTTCTGGTCGGGTCTGAGGACGGTTCTGGTCGGGTCTGAGGACGGTTCTGGTCGGGTCTGAGGACGGTTCTGGTCCGACCCGCCTGTGTTTCAGCGCAGTAAAGCCAGGTTGTGTTTTCTGCTGCTGGACCCCGGGGCCCTTCGGAGGCACCGGGGTCCTGCGGGGGGACCGGGGCCCTGCGGGGGGACCGGGGCCCTGCGGGGGGGACCGGGGCCCTAAACACACTGATGCTGTTGATTTGGCCCCTGTGGTTTCACTAGAGGAAAAAGCTTGGGATGGTTTCTGCTTCCAGCAGGGTGAACACAAAGATCCTACTGGTCCAACTGGGAAGCCCCTGCTTGGAAAATTTGAATAGCAAATAAATACAAAATAAATAATATTTTGTTTACACTCAGATGAAGTCAGTCCACGAGCTTTTAATAAAAAAGTGAATGAAATTATTGTAAAGTATGTGATTTTCCTATATTAAAATGAAAACGTCCTGTGGTGGATCTGAAGCAGGAAGTCAACCTGCCTGCATTCGTCCAATCAGAGGAGCCGTTTCTGACGCGACGCAGCGAACTTCCTGTCAGCATATTTCACTTCCACAACACAGCATATTTAATATAACTGTATTTACTGGAGATAAAGTTAATATTTACAAATAAAATGTAACGTCTCTGAGATAAAATGCAAATTTATTCGGTTAAAATGTCTTTCATGTTTATTTTTTATTTGTATTTTGCATTTTGTCTTTCAGAGATTATTGAAATAAACTTTATTTTCAGACATTTAAATAAATGCAAAGTTTCAAATATTTGGTTTTATTCAACGAAATTTAAATAATCAGGATTTCAACATAATGCTACATTAAAAACAAAAGCAGATTATAAGTTATGTATCTTTTCAGGAAGTTCCTGGCAAAATATCAGAGTTAAAATTCACTTAAATGCAACTTTTTAAAGTGCAAAACCTAAATCTCTATTTCTGTCTAGTTTCTTGTGTAAATATTTTACAGTTGAAATGAGATAAAACTAAATTAGTAACTTTTAATAAGTAACTTTTCAGTAACATATCAGAGCTTGCTATAGGTCATTAATTCCTTAATAAAATAAAAAAGTTCTGGTTCCACTTTAAAATGTCTTATAGGTTTAATAATCTTCCAGATGAAGTAACATTAGTTTGATTAAAGTAAAACAAGCTGATATAGTTCTGAAAAGTTACTGTAACTTAGTTTTGTCTTATTCCAAGTGTTTGAAGATATTTGCACAAGAAACGAGACAAAAATACTCAGTTTGTTTTTTCAGTGAATGTTGGAGCTTAAGGGAAACTTTTCTCAATCGATCAGCTCTGCAGGAAATCGTTCTCAAACTGTTTAAATCTGGTTTTAGATTCTCTTTCCCACTCAGTCTTGTTAAAAATAAAAGCTGTAATGTTTCTGGAAGATGACGCTGATTCAGTCAGGATTTCAGGAGAACCGGGCCAGGTTGTCCCAAACAGAGACACCTGAGGCTCAGAGGGCTCTGAGATGAAGTCAGGACCTGCGGCCCCCAGCATGACTAAACAAACGCCTCAGTCGGAGCCTTGGCCATGCAAATGAGAGTAAATACCATAAAGTTGTGTGCTAACCGGGCTTTGAATGGGCCAGCCTCAGGGGGCTAATGTACCCCTGTAATCAGCTGACCTCACTGCAGTGTGTGTGTGTGTGTGTGTGTGTGTGTGTGTGTGTGTGTGTGTGTGTGTGTGTGTGTGTGTGTGTGTGTGTGCGTGTGTGTGTGTGTGTGTGTGTGTGGGTGTTCGTTCCTGTTCCTGCTTGCCTAATAAGCTCATTTACCCCGGGGGCCGTCAGTGTGTTTATCAAAGGCATTCTTTTGTCTCGGTCATCCATCTCTAAACTCTTTGAATGAAACAATGTGGGCCCAGTCGGCCCAGTCGGCCCAGTCGGCTCACTTCACTGGTTCTTTACTTTATTTGTGGTTTTTTAACACAGATGCTGCAGAACGTAGAGAACCGGTCAGAATTAAACTCACAGATGCAACCAAACATTTATGAATGGAGTCATCAGAACAAAAAAAAACATTTTCTGCAAAAACTGAGATGCATTTTCAATAAAACCAGCTAAAAACTGTAAACTGTAAACTGATCCTCACTGCACAGCAAAAACACAAAATCTCACCCTCTGTGGTCTAGTTTTATTGTAAATGTCTTAGTACAGTTGAAATGAGACTAAACTAACTCAGAAGTAAGTTTTTTTCTCAGGATTTAGGATTTTAAGCTAATAACAGGTTAATATTGATTAACAAAGAGCTTGTTTCTCTGTTATTTCACCTCCAACATGAGAAAATATCTGAAGTGACAAAATCATCCAGTGAAAGTTGGCAGGCAGGAAAGAAGGAAACTTTTTAATCTGTTTGGGATTTTCATCTCGGTCTGACATAAAAACACTTAAAACACAAACATGAAAACACGAATAACTAAAATCAATTATTTAGCTGAAATGATCTCCTTTATCTTGTTGGATTGTAAGTGAGGGTTATTTGGAGGTCAGGAGGATATTTGCTCTAGAAACTGGACATAAATGATATTTAGTGTTTTGAAGTGTAATCTTCTCTCTCGTTGGGTTTTCAGCTTTAAGCCTTGAATCAGTTTCTGGGCAGCAGAAGACAAACAAACAGAAACAATGTGAGGAACAGTAGCAGGTCCCAGGATTAGACTGGAGGTCAAAGGTCAGCGTCTTCCTTTTGTTGTTTTAAGGCTGCGCACGTGGAGCAGCGAGTGTGTGCGTCTTTATGACCGGACCGGCTCGTTTCGTTGAGAGACTGGGGTGAAAGGTCACAGCGTGCATACAGAAAGGAGCACGCTGCCTTAAATATTCCACCTTAAATGCTGAGGAATGCTGGGTATTTACTGCTTTGGTGGCTGAAGGAAAAACTGCTGCGCCTGAAACTCACTAACCAGTCTGTTGACTTAACTTCACGTGATTAATGATTACTGGAGTTTCGTGGCTTTGAAGTTAAATGAAGGAAATCTGGCCGATTGGTTTGGAGCTGCTGCAGCTGGAGCTGCTGCAGCTGGAGCTGCTGCAGCTTCTGCTGCTGGAGCTGCTGCAGCTGGAGCTGCTGCAGCTGGAGCTGCTGCTGCTGGAGCTGCTGCTGCTGGAGCTGCTGGAGCTGCTGGAGCTGCTGGAGCTGCTGGAGCTGGAGCAGCTGCAGCTCAGATCCAACCTTAAACATTTTGAGTTCATTTCTCCACTTGCTTTTAAACTCTTATTTTTTAAGCTTTTGCTGTAAAGTTGTTTGACTAGTAGAGTTGAAATCAGATCCAGTTTTGGTTTTATTTTTTTAATTCTGTACTTTCTTCATGTTTGAGTCGGATCCGTTTCCAATCCTGGTATATTTAAACTGCCGACACACAATCACAGTGTTTGAATAAATTTAGCCAGCCAATCGATGATGAGCTTTTCTTCATCGTCTCAAAAGAGAAAGTTTATTTAATTTTTAATAGCTAGAAGGAAACAGTTTAGTGTGTTTTAACAGAGCATGACTCTCTGGTTTCTCCTGAGGAATCACTGCTCAGGTTTAATGGAAGTGCTGTAAACTGTTGCCTTGTGGGTAAATCAGAGCACATTAAATCCATGTTCCTTTAGACCTAATTATTTATTTCTAGATGGTGAGAAACAAGTTATCAGCCTGGTGTCTCGTCCTGATGAACGATCCGTCAGACGGAGCAGCAGCTCAAACAGCTTCAGGCGTCTGAAGAGGAGCAGCTGAGGCCAAAACTGACACAGAGGATGAAGAGCATCTTTATGACAGTCTGGATGCTAAACTATCATTTAGCTACATTTAGCAGCCTGAGATGTTTAAGAGTCTGAATACTTTAAATCTTGGCTGAAACAGTTTGTGTTTGAGGGTTGGTGGACATCATAAGTCAGATGAGAGCAAAGCTCTTGTTGGGTTTAGGAGAAAACACATTCAGACATTTTCCAGGATAAATGAGTTTTGGGTCCTCAGATGAACAAAGTGTCTTCCTGACTGAATCCGACCTGCTGGAGTTTAGTTGAGTATCTTCTTCTGTCAGCCTGATTCTGTCTGAGTGGAAAATGAGCGGTTGCTCCCCAACATTTACCAGCCTGCTAACACGCAAATATTACAAACAATTGATGAGCAGGTGTGACTGTGGGAATCCCCCCCCACTCAGTGCAACTGTTTTCTCGGATGCGAAGGCGTAGTTGGCACAGGAAGCAGTAATACCTGTTTTATTTTGTTTCTTTAACACTTAGCTCTGTTGTTACCTTATGGTTTCGTTGAGCAACATTTCAGCAAAGTTTCACATTATGAGCAATCTGTCTGGACGTCTTCACACCTCTGCTTCATTTTTTCTGTCCAGTATTTTGGTCTGAAGTTGGAAAACAGTCGGGAACTCTCTTCCAAAGTCTTTTTCACTAACTCTGGTCTCAGAATACAACATGGCTGCCTCAAGCATAACATGTGGATCATTGCAACAATAATCTGCTGATTTACATCCATCAGTGTGTGATTCTCTGGTATCTTTGTTGTCGGAACATTTCAGGATCCCAGTTTGTTTCACAATGAGAAATAACAGCATGATCAGTTTTCTTCTAAAGAGTTTTGGTTATGTTGGTTTCCATTTTGGGAAAATCTTTCCATCCACGTCAGCAGAACCATGTAAGGTTGACAACACATCAAGATGGAAAGGTCAAATACCTCGCATGGCCAAAAACGCCTTGTAGCATCTTAGCAGCAGCACTGAAGCACATTGGAGACAAAGTCCTCAGAGAACAAGGCAGATGGGGAACAAGGATCAAATCTAGAAGATCCAACGATTTATCAGAAGGAACCAGTGGGGTTAAGAGTTCTTTAAATCATTTAAAAATCTTCAGCTACAGTAGAGAAAATAATCTACAAGTGGACAGATGACATAAAAACAAACATGTCCAGGTCTGGCAGGTCAAGAAGTTCAGCCAGAACTTGGCTGAAGGAGAAAAAGTCTCCAAAATCCAATCAGGAACAAACTGAGCAGGTTTAATGTTGATGGACAGACTCACAGGGAGACACAGGGTCAGGGTGGACGCAACTTTTCCTTAAACTGGGAAGCATTTTTGTCATCATGAGATTTTTTAGTAAAACAAGTTTGATTTTTGTTGACAGGGATTTATTTGACTCACTGTCTACATATTTCCAGTTTCTCTGTGTCTCAAAGAAAGTCCAGTTTCGTCCTGACCCCAGCGTCTCCTAATTGCACTGGCCTGGATAATTACTCTGAGAAGCCAGATCAAATGCAGACCCCTCCGTTCCCATGCGCCAAGCGGCGGCCACGTCCCTGCGGAGCTCCTCGCTGCCTCCCATCTTCATCCACAGAACAAACCCGTCGCCTTGGAGCTTCCAGCTTCCTTCCTCTCCCCCATCTCTCTGTAATGAGCGTGATTATCAATCCAAACAATAGTTAGAATAATTGCAGCATTAAAGGGTGGTCATCTCCCAGGAACTTCCTGTCCGGGGATGACTGACATGCTGGCAGCTTCCTGCTTCCTCTCTGAATGAGTGGGAGTGCAGGAAAGGGCGGGGCTTTCCATGACTAATCACTCTGGCTGCCAGGACTTAATGGGCTAACGAGGCTCAGTAATGTACCATGACATGATGACATTATGTCATTTTATAATTACAGAGTGTGAAGCAGACAGCAGAGTTAGACCTTATCAGTTGTTTTTGCTCTCAGTAACTTAGTTTTTCCTTCTAATTTTACTGAAAAGCCAGTTTTATGTTTCAGCTCCAAAGTGCATCATCTTTATCTTGTTTCCTCAGCATCAACAGGATACTGTAAATACTGATTTCAGTTTTATAGATGCTTACAGAAAGCCTGCTGCCTATTTTAGTCATTTCTACATTTCTTAGAAGTAACTGTTGACATAGTTTAGCAATGAAAAGACAACCGTCTAGTTTGCCCCCTTCCTGCTCCTCCTGCAGCAACCTGCATACCCGCAGGTTGGCTAATGCTAGCCTAGCTCACCATTGGCTATTAATACCCTGAGAACCAAAACACAGGAGCCCCTCGCCGTCATGCATGCAAAGGTTTTCTCACACTTTTTGACTTGTTTACAGTCCAAACAAGACTGAGCAAGAGGGGCTGAGAAACTCCACGTCAGCAGCTTGCCCTCATTGCTGAGCTCCATGCAGCCATGATGCATCCCGGCCAGGCGGCCGTTGTTAGAACGTCGGACATGATGCAAGGTTTTCAGAGAGCCTCCTTCAGCCGTAACGTGAAGTCTTCCTCATAGTTAGACAGAAGTATGAACGTCAGCAGCGAGCTGATGCTCCGTCCTCCTGTTCTGATGTCATGATGAGGACAAGGAGACATTAATCAAACTGTCAGCACAGCACTTAGAAGAGAATCAAGGAAGTGGTTGGAGTGTTTTGCTTTAAAAAGAATGAAGAACTATGAGTAGGAGACGAGGAAAAGAAAATATTTGCATGCAGGAAGGAAGGACTGAGAATCTGCTGTGGTGAGATGGATGCAGGTTGCAGTCGGGCAGATTGGGAAGATTTCAGGCTAAATATTGAGTCTTCTACGTATAAACGGGACAGTTCAGGTTGTAAGTCGTAGAGATGAGTACACATATTTATACCAAAAACATCTGCTGCAACCCCGTTGGTTCAGTTCCAATCCGTTAGAATTTCATGTTTAACATTTGTTAAAGTAAACCTTTGTTTGTACCAAAAGCATTTGATGTGACAATGTGTTGCTGGAGAGAGTTAACTATTTATGAAAGCTTAGCATACTTTTCATTTCTTTGTGAACTAAATGAACTGTTCCTATTCATAGATGTGTTGAAGGGTTGATATCCAGTCTGAGTGGTTGGAGCTTCATCCTTACTTCAAAACATGAAGTTTGCACAAAGAAGCCATTTGTTGTTAGCCACATCTCAAGAATTGGGGGATGAGTCAAAGTATTGAGGATCAAATGGAAATAAAGGCTTTTGCTCAAACTGAAACTCTGATCTATTCTTCTGTGGTCGTAAACTTTGAGTTTTCTACTGATCAGACCACAGGACGTGTCTCCAGAAATACAGCTTCTCTTGAGCGATATAAAAGTTGACATTTATATTTAAATTATAGACAAATGAGCCGATTTGCTGATTTTCCTCTAGCAGATTTCTTGGTCTAACATGAGCACCGACACCGTGTGCAGCAGCCTTCGCTCTGCTTCAGGGATGGTTTTGGCTCCGGGGTGGATGGTACAGAGTATCGCATCACATCTGATTACTGACTAATTGTGTTCTCGGTCGGGGTTTCCTCATACGATCTGGATGGAGATAAGGCCGTGGTGATACGGCTTCGTCCTACTGTAACTCTAGTCACCCATTTACCCCACCACAGGGTTTCATCCAGTCACTGCGTGACCCTCCTCCAGGGTTCCTTACCTGCCACCTTTGCTCCCTCTCCACGCTTCATCAGACAGCCTTTCAACACAACGTGCCACTCATGTGTCATCGCAGTTCTGAAGCAAAACTCCTGTGCAAACACGACGCAAACCGTGCAGCGGATTCGTGTAAGTTGTCACAAGCAGCATGGTGTGTTAAAGTAGATTATCTTATTGAGTTCCCATGTTTTTTCCAGGATCTGCAGCTGTTTGCACTTTGCTTAATGAAATAGACAGGTACACAGTGGCACATGCCAAAATACACAGTGCAGCTGGCCGTGGAGTCACAGGAGCCATTTTTCACCACCTAATCCTTTAATTATTTGGTTGCAATAGTTGTACAAGAATGCTTGACTGCAAACACAATAGTGGACCTACTGTGCTGTTCCATCCAAGCAAAGGGGAAAGTCAAACAAAGGTCATCCTCCGACTTCTCCGTCCGTTCCTTCAGGAGATCCGTCTGTTGTCTTTGGGATTAATGGGAGTTATGGGATTGTCAGTTCGGTTTGCAGATCAAACAGGTTTTTATTTTCTAATTTCCAGAAAATAAGGACAAACAGAAGTTTCTCTGTCTGTATTCCTGCTACTCAGAAACTGAAAATCACAGAAATTATCCTTCATCTCTAATTTTACATGTTTTTCAGTTAAATATCACACAAACTTTAAAACCACGTCTTTCTAGAACTTTCTTCTGATTGGACAATATGCCTCCACCAGCGCCACAGCGCCTCATACAGGCCTGGCGGAGAAACTACATCGTGTCGACTGCTTTGTGTTTTCATGTTTAAAACATTTTGAGAAATTATTCCATGTAGAAATATGAGAAATGATTTAAAAGTGGACAACATCAGATGCTTCAGGGTGGATTTGGGCCGTGATGCTGAGGTTGGGTTGGTGGGTTTGTTTAGTGATGACAGATCAGCAGAACTAGATGGGAACTTCCACTGGTTACAAACACAATCTGTTTAAACAGATTTAACAGTTTTTATTCAGAGTTGGTCATTTATTTACATAAAAACTTTATTTAAATGCAACTTGTGGACAATCAGATCTGAGGGCCCGTTTTCTGTTGATGGCTGGAAAATCAGAAATAGTTTTAAAAACTAAACCGCCAAAGGAAAAAACATTTAAAAACTTTCACAGTTACTTTGGATTTGTAAGTGGATGGATGGATGAACAGATGGATGGATGAACTTTGTCATTAGTCTCATTAGTAATTTTTCCTCCATGCTGAATTTCCTTGCAGATTGTAGTGAAATCGTTTCCTTGAGGTCTGATGAACCGTGGGACCATCCAGCGGGTCGGCCGTCGGGTCGGCCGTCGGGTCGGCCGTCGGGGCGGCCGTCGGGGCGGCCGTTGGGGCGGCCTCACTCCCCACACATTCGTCCTTCAGACCAAGGAAACGTTATTCTGTTCCAACGGTTTGAAACCGTCGCCTGGTCTGAGCTTTCAGACTCTGAACAGAAAATGTTGTGGAAATAACGAACCCGGCGTTGGTGAAATGATCTCTAAACGTGAAGAGCGTTCCTGCTGACTCGCCGAGACGTTTCTGTTCGATTCGGACATTTCCAAAGGAGCAGCGCATCTTCCACAGTGAGAAAGCGAAGTGTGCAGAGTGTCATGAACCCAGAGACCTCCCAGCCTGTCAGCAGCTACAAACTTGAGCAAAAATGTGTGAAATGGAATATTTTCCGTGAGCTGTGCCAGATCAGTTTGCGTGGGCTGCTGGCAAAGTGGAGCAGAGCAAGTGAGAATACAGGACCGCCGTGTGTCTGCGCGCTCGCAGCTCTCTGTGTGAATGGCTGGGCGGTGGGAGCTGCTGAATATGCGTAGGTGACGATTTCAACCTCTAAACCGAAGCTATTTTTAGAGCCACATCACTTTAACCTGAAAACTAACTAGGTTTGTAAAGAAGAAAGGAGCAGCAACGCCCCGCCCAGCGGTGCAGTCTACACGCTTTTAGAAAACAAACAAACAAACCACAACAACATTACTTCCTATTTATAGATACGAGGCAGGAAAGACATGAATGCCTTATTAAAGGGGATGTGGTTTAGTGTCTGACAGAAAGAAACAGTAATAACAGCTAAACTCTGTGAAGGTTGATGCTCGCCGTGGTTCCTGTGATGCAACATGACGGCTCTGCCCTCACTGGAGTTGATGATGTCACCGTTTCCCAACATTCCCTCTGTTTTCACTGCGTAACCTTCACCCACTCCCAGCCTTCATGTCTTCATGCTCTGTACAGTAGCAGAGCCGGCGAGCCACTTCAAGGAGTGTGAAGAAACAGAGCTACCCCCTTCAACCCGACGCCCCCGAGAGAAGAAGTGATGTCTGTCTGTTCGCTCATTCCTTCACAGGAAGCTGCGGTCGAAGCCTTGTCAGCGCTGGTACTCTCACAGCTTCACTGAGTTTTTCTGAAATCGGCGCAGAAAACTCAGAACTCACATCCACACCGAGGTGGTTGGTGTTTTTCTGATTAATGGATTAAAGTCAACACTTTAATTCTGCTTCCTCTCTGCTTTGACTCTCCTTAGGACAAATTAGCAAAACAATAAATAGCTGGGAGTTTCTCAACTGTAAATGTGCAACAAAGTAAAAACGTATTGGCCCACTTTACAGATTTCTGCTGCAGTTTTCTCCCTTTTTGGCCCAAATAATAATTTTAGACCAATAAACAAATGTTAATATCAAAGATAACTAGATATATAGGTCATTTGTTGGGGAGAAACGTCCAGTGTTGCTATAAATGCCTGAAATCCAGAGTTTGTGTTTTAATTTTCAAACTGCACATCATTAAATGTTTGCTGTGTTTCCATAAAGCAGTTTGCTCTTGTGTAACAGGTTTTGAAAACCATATTTTAGAAAACCGGCGCCCTTTGTGACGCACAGAGAAAAGACAGATGAAAGTTTGTGGATTTTGGGGTGAGAAAGGTTAATCGACCAAAAGCAGTTTCTCCTGTCAAAGTTCAAATATCAGGATGTAATCAGTCAAGATAGCAAGACTTTTATCACTTGATACTAATTATTACTGCACGTATTTCTGCAGATGCAAAGACTTTTTGCTGTCAGTATCTGAAACTTTATTCAATACAGCAGCAACCTTTAAAAATAAAGCTTGATTCTGTTCAGTGATATAAATGTGATCTCTGTGGAAAACTCACTGAACCTGCAGATAAAAAATACTATAAATGATTCATTTGATAAAGACAAAAGCAAAGAATAATAATGTCTTAACTTTAAGATGTTAGAGTTTATTTTTCCCTGAAACTCTGACATGTTGTTTTGTTTTTTAACCTGTTGTTGTTTGTTGATGCGTCTGCAGTAACTGGTGGCTCTTTTTATGTCTGCATGCAGTTAAACCAAATTCCAGGTCACAACCTGCAAAACGCCGAGCGACTTTTACCCCAACTTGTGTCTGAGCTCCATTTTTTCATGTTTCATGTTCCCTTCCAGTCAATGGACGGATAAATTCTCTGGTTTGGATCAGAAACATCTGAAGTGAAGCTGGAAAGTGGAGGAATCCCAACAAAAGTGTGTGTTGGTAGCAATTTGCACGGGTCCTGCTGTGGACAAAAAGGGAAGTTATTAGCGATGGTTCGGTCGGCGTGGCGAAGCCGAATCTCATGCAGATTGGCTGCTGAGGAAGACGAGGAGAGATGGCGATGAAGAGGAAGAGAGGGAGGCAGATGAGGTGAAATTAAACTAATATCACTCTCTCCCTGTACCGGCTGATATTTCATTTACCAGCGCCCCCCCTGTCAGCGGCGGGCCGGGCGCTCCCCTGCAGGTGATAACAGATTAAACCTATTCCATTTCATGCCTCAGGCTCCCAAATACAATCCATGTGGGGCTCCTCCAGGCCCTGCGGCCCCCCGCCCCGGGGAAAGCTGGCAGCGGCCGCCCCAGTCCACTGGGCTAAGCCGCCGAGATGGAGGCCTGTAAGATTACAGGCCATCTGAGGAAATGACTGTGTGTGTGTCCAGGAATGTGTGTGTGGTGTGTATAATGGGGTTATGTCAGCTTAGATGCTCCAGTGCTGTATTTAACACCGTGCTGCCTTCTCCTTTTCACTTATTGAAGTTTCCAAAGTATCTCAGAACTATAATTGCAACTGAGTACACATGCTGATTGGGGAGTCCTGTGGATTTATTCTCTGGAGCGGTGGCATTCGGCGTCGTGTTGATGTCTCACTCCTCGCCGTGGGCCGGGATGCGGGCGAAATGCGGCCGCTGCATTCCTGCAGTCAGACCGTGAGCGGAGTCAGAGGGAAATGAGAGAAACTCAACCCACAGCGCTTCCTCCAACGTGAGCTTCCTGAGCTCCGGAAATGGAACGGCCCCCCGGTGTTTACAGGCGGACCCTGAGTGACCGGAGCTCTCCGCTTCCCCGCGGCCCCCCGACCCCGCAGGGCCCCCCCCTCGCCTGGACTCACATCAAAGTGCTGCAGCGTTAAGAGAAAACACATTACAACTTAAAACCAAGCGCTTGTTTGGTGCTGCTTCTGCTTTTTTTGTGCAAATCCTTGACGACTCTGCAGGCAGTTTCTATCTGCGCCTCCATCTATCTTGGTCAAGTTGTGGATGTAATTTGTCATGAATCGTTGATGGTGACAGCAGATAACAGGCTAAACGCCTCAGCCACTGCCAAGCCTTCACTCACATTAATTAGAGGTTGCACAGCAGAGTCTAGATGTTTAAATCCTGCACAATCTGACAGGAATGCAGCGTAAATGAGCCCAGCAGTCAGAAGGGACGCGCTTCCCCTCAGGACCCGTTCTGTACTTCTAACTCTGCATTTGGTTCACAGTTATAACCGTCAGTCAGTTGATTTGGCTTTCTGGAAGGTTCTCTGAGTGCATATCTTTGAAAACTTAAATATGTCTTGGTGAGTAACTAAAACCAAACAGGTGAACAAGTTGAAATGTCCCCATATAAAAAACCCTCTAATGGAGCCATTTTATAGCACAACTTATACTTTATTATATTTATCAGATATGACCTAGAAGAAATTTGACCTCATAATTTAACAGCTTGAAATTGGGCCTCTGTCTCTTTAAGAAACTCCAACTCTTTCTGAGGCTCCGCCTCCAGGAAGTCGTCCCAATATGGCTCCTCTGTTAACCCTTTAATGTTTTCACCATCATTTCACTGAGCAGCAGCACCAATAATGAGCTCAGTTCCTGTTTGCTGATTGCTGTTGGCTAGTCTGAAGGAGCTGAGTGGGGAGGAGCTTTGCCTCAAAGGCGGAGCTGGGTCCTCCCAGGCGTTTTGCGCAGCAGAATGGTTGCCATGGAGATTAAAGAATTTCTCAAACGTGAATGAAAGCAACACTGCAGGAATGTTTCTGATGAGGGAAAAACATTAAAACATGATGGAAAGGTGAGAAAAGTTTCTGTTTTTACATGATGCCGCCCCTTTAAGAAGCCAATATGTCATCAATTGCACCAAAATCCTCCTGCTGGAGTTAAATAATGATCTACATGATCTACATCCTGCAACGCGTGTCCATCTGCTGCGTTCAGCCATCATTCCCGCTGAGCCTTGTTGTCATGGCGACTACTTCCTGTTGGCAGGAAGTACTTCCTCTCTGCTGTTTGTCTGATGGTAAAAGGCAACGCTCTGACACAAATGGGACTTTTTATATATTTATGTCTATTTTTGTTGAGAAAATGAAATTCTGACCGTTTCTAACGACCAGACAGAGTTTTGAAGAGAAGCAGCAAAAGCAAAGGAGGAGGATTAGCAGAGCTGATGGAGTTACTGAGGAATGTCGTCTCTGTCGTCTGGATGTTGCACCGTCAGCGTGTCGTGATGGTCATCTTCAGTCAGAGGGATCTGTGGATTGGTTGCAGGACAGACTGCTACTGGAGGACCATCCAGAGCAACTTTTATTGTCCCTTTGCAATAAAACATTTTTTTATTTTATCAAGAGAAGATTGTAACTATTCCTCCTTCAGAGGAAAGTAATTCTAGTAGAAATGAGTTAATTATGTTTGGAGAACTCTAATTTTACAGAGAAGTTGTGTTATGTATCTGCAATAAGACGAGTTCAGACTGTTTAACGCTGCAAAACTTTACATTTCACTTATTACAATATTCTGCATGTTTGTGTATTTCTCTGAGGAACTTTAAAAAAGACAAACATTTGCTCTAAAAATATTCAGTTTGAAGATGAATTTCTGTTAAACTTTCATCCAAAGTATCAGATTGAACCTGAAGCAACTTTACAAAACAAGCTTCATAAAAAAGCTTCAGTCTCTTCTGTTTGCAGCCATGACCAAATGTTTGCATTTTTACAACTTTAAGCTTTCCTAAATCGGTTTAGGAGCTTCTGTTGGAGTATCTTTGTGTTTCTAAGTTTGGAGGATGTGTTTGGAAAATGTCTGAAACTCTTAAGGTGATGATGAAAGTGCTGAGGAAACCGCAGCCGCTCCTCAGATCTGGAGCCGTTCTGTTGCTGAACAGCGGCGGCCGGAGGAAACCCACTTTAAAAAGCACTGACCCCCTCAGAGCCACATTATAGAACGAAGGCACATTTACTACTTACTCCACTTTGAGGAATCAACATCCAAAAAGAGAGAAATATGAAAATGTAGGTTTATTACCCAAGCCTGGATCATCTCCGATTATACCTTATTTTCTTATTTTTCGACTGGAATATTACACAGAATATCCTTTTTATCTGAAAGGGAGTAGTTCAGGATGGAGTGTGTTTGCATCGTCCCATAAGGAAGTGTAGGATGCTGCGTGTGTGTGTGAGTGAAGTTAAAAACCAATTAGGAGAGAGAATGAGTGCGCTCTTCGCAGCTTAGTGAAACTCTTCAGACAGAAGCAAACGGTCCCGTTTTGGAGGCGGCTCATTGATGTGGGATTGTGATGTGAAACGGCAGAACCGATGCATAACAGAGCGCCGAGGGAAACGGAGAAACGGCCCCAGATTGAGAGAGAAATCAAGAAATAGCGATGTGTGTATTTATACTGTATCTCCGCTCTGCACATTGGAGTGTGTTTGTGAGAGTGATTTCTCTCATGTATCGCTCGCACTAAGAAGAGCTGGCTGATGATAAACAGGATTAGCGGATTATTAGAGGGGGATGAGGTGTGTGTAGCATGAGCCTGTGATGGAGCTGTGTGTGTGTGTGTGTGTGTGTGTGTGAAGCTGCACTTTGGGCGTGTCTTGGGAACTGGAGGAAAAACATCCAACTTCAAATTGATGCAGTCAACAAAAAAAATTCCCCAAAATAACCAGCTGGAGCTCGACCCGTTCCTGCTGCAGGAGTCATCCAAGCATATGGATGGAAAGTTGAGTGGAAGAAAAACTGTGCCATGGAAAAGGGATACAATGACTTTGATGATTTTCAAAATGTATAGTTTGAATCAGTCAAAGAGACAATAGATGGATCCAGAAGATGGACTACATCTGTTACATGAGGAGAACCAGAACCGGACAGATAAAAGTCCAGTCTGCTTTTCATTAGAGATCAAGATCAGAGTCTGGAGGAAGAGAGGAGAGCAGCAGGATCCACCAAGCTGAAGTCCAGAGTGACGCTTCCACAGTCAGTGAACTGTTAGAAATGTTCACAAAATGTTACTAATGTAAAAACACAGTTTCACAGTCGCTGTTTCCATTTGGCGATTAAAATCCCACATTAATCAGTTTATTCATGTGGTGAGTCCTTAAATACATGCAGTGCCGTCATCCTCCTACCACTTCCTGTCTTTGTCTTTGTAGTTTCTGCCAGTAGTAACATCAGGATATTGATCAGATGACGACTGTGATGGAATATTAAAACCTCTTCATCCTGCTGGAAATTTCAACTGGAACGCAGCATTAATAATCACTATAATAATCTATTAAAATGATTTCAGTTATTAAGAAATCAACCTTTTCTATGATCAACTAGGTTATTGTGATAAATTGTGATAAAATAAAACCATAATGTGACTAACGTCTGTTGAAATCTGCGTCTCAGATGAAGTAAAGGACGTCCATATTTGGTAGTTCCCTCAGCCTGTTCCTCTGCTTGATGTCTTCTGATTGGCTGATCAGTCCCTCTGGACGACTCCTCTCCCTTCAGCTTCAACAGCTGAGACAAACGTTGCCATCAAATTTTAATTTAATTGATTTGATTGGCACAGTGCATATTAATCAACATAACTCATGGCAGTGCAAATATGCAGGAATTAGCACAATGGCTAAATTTCACAGTGCATAACACTTTGACCAATTAAAATAAGCAAAAGGTAACAAAAGAAAACATTTACATTAGAAAGAAGTGATTCTGACCAGATCCCAACGGACTGAAGTTAAATCAAGATAAATGTCCTCTCCTGACCGAAGCTCGGTGATGTTTTAGTTTCTTGTGCGTTTTAAGCTAACGGTACTGCAGGATGAAACTCTGAGCTCTCACTGTGTCACCAACCTGGCAGTTCGAAGGAATCCTTTAAACGGCCATGAAAGAGAAAATGAAGCCATTAGACGACCTGAGCTCTGCCGTCGGTCCCTGCAGATGTATCAGAGACATTAGCATAGATGTAGCAGAAAGGGAGAGAAGAAAGAGGCAGATCTGCTCATTACCTGATAATGGAGTGTGATGAAAGGCGAGCAGCGAAGTGACAGACGGACGTGTGTTTAAAAGCGAAGGCCAGAGGGAGCAGAGAGCCGATTACAGGAGGCCTGGATCTCAGCTGCATCGGTTCCCTCTGAAGGTTCTGGTTCTGTTCTCTGGATCCGACCCAGACCCGGTTCTGAACCAATCAGTTCTGGCGATAGAGGAGAAGCAGTAACTGTCTTTTTCATAAAACATGCAGCAGTAAATACAAATGAAATAGAAGCTTCTACTGTTTGAATGTTAGTTTTTATTCATTTAAAAATTGAGTCCAGAAATGATCATAATTTTATTGATAAATATGAAACCATGTTCACATTCAGGCACTTGTTTATTATTTTTAATGATTGATGATACATGTTTTCTTATCTTTCCCATTTTGAAGAGTTGCTAAGACGTTTTTAAAACATTTGTTCCATCTGTCCAATCACAGGACGGCTGCTGCTGATGGAGAGCCGTGATTGGACAGGAGGCGGGCTAAACTAATATATTCACTAAACATACTAAAATAATATTTTCAAAGTTTAGAAACATTAATTAATTCATAAATCGTAAGTTTTAATGTTTGAATTGTTCCATATTTAAACTGGTGTCAAATTAAAGATTTAATTTCCACATTATGATTATTTTAAGGCTTTTTTGTGATACTGTAGAATCTACATATTTAATATGAATGTTAATTAATACGTTTCAGATTATTTTTAATTATCAGAAGTATTGGTAATACCCTTTATTAGGACTCAAATTGGTGTTTCCATTTTCCTATTTATTCATTAATTTATTGATAACAGTAGTGTTAATATTATTAGTATTTTTATTTATTTGCAGTAGGAATAGTTATTTGTGTTATAATTGTTAAGTAGTAGTATAATTTATTTTCTACAATTACCATTATTAGTACTAGAAGTATTTTTATATTTTTCTGTTATTTATGTGTTTATCTCCAGATTGGCAGCAGAACTTTTTCACTGATCATCAGAAAAATTTAAACAATTTATTTCTTAATCGGGCCTCAAATCTGAATTTTACGGTTTGGTGAGAACATAAATAATTCCTATTCTGCTTTGTAATGTGGACCAACACTAATGAAGACATGTAGTGTGGTCATAATGTGTGAGTTAAATATGTGTGACGCGTTTGGTGCTGCAGTGGAACTTTGTAACGTTTGGGATTAAATGAAACCAATCAGAATCGGAGGCCTGTTTGTTTGAGAAGCTGAAGTGTGAACAGAAACACATTTTTATAGCCCGGTGTGGGAAACCAGACTTTCAGTTGGTGGTCTTTCCTGTCTGCAGAGCACAGGTGTGTGTGGTGTGTGTGTGTGTGTGTGTGGTGTGTGTGTGGTGTGTGTGTGTGTGTGTGTGTGTGTGTGTGCTGTGTGTGTGTGTGTGTGTGTGTGTGTGTGTGTGTGTGTGTGTGTGTGTGTGTGTGTGTGTGTGTGTGTGTGTGTGTGTGTGTGTGTGTGTGTGTGTGTGTGTGTGTGTGTGTGTGTGTGGTGTGTGTGTGTGTGTGTGTGTGTGTGTGTGTGTGTGTGTGTGCTGTG
Organism: Gambusia affinis; assembly: GCF_019740435.1. Lineage (NCBI taxonomy): Eukaryota > Metazoa > Chordata > Actinopteri > Cyprinodontiformes > Poeciliidae > Gambusia > Gambusia affinis. Next base: position 19,132,872 of record NC_057890.1, on the reverse strand, counting down.
TGTGCTGTGTGTGTGTGTGTGGTGTGTGTGTTCTCCCTCTCTGTTTTAAGGTAACGCTTAATTAAACCACAAACTGACAAACTGCGTCTTTCTTTGTGTTTTGTTGTTTTGTCAGAAATATCTCCAGCTTGGTATTTATTTTTTAGGGGAGATGGAAATGAGTGAAGTTCCAGCGCTGAGCTGCGTCTCGGTGACACACAGCGCGGCTCCGCGCCGCACCGCGCCGCGCCGCACCGGGCCCCCGCCCTGCGGGCGGCCCCTCTCCCCTCCAGCGCAGCATCCTGTTCTCTAACACCTCAGAGCTGCTGCGAGTTATTTTGTGCTGCTCGGGCTCGGCCGCACAAAGGGAGAACTGGGGAACTTATTTGTGTTGCAGCCTGCTCTCTCCTCTACAAAGGGGGAATTAGGAAGTTATTTGTGTAGCTCATGTTCACTTTTTAAGAGAGCAAGCCATCAGTGGAGCTGTTTATCTGAGTCTGTACAAAGCCAGGATTAGGGCCCTGTCTTTGAGGCCTGCTCTGTAATCCCTTTATGGATGTCACCTGTCATCTCCCTCTAATCACCCTCCAACTTTCTCCTCCACCTCTGCCTTCCTGCCGCTATCGGCTCATCGCCGCCGCCTTTCGCTCCGGTCCCCGGGACCAGGATGAAGCCGGGAGGCGAGGAGGAGACTCAACACGTGACTCGCAGTATTTCAGTCTAGTTTCTACTGCAAGGATCTTGCAGCACTGTAAATGAGACAAGACCAGCTGAAGGCCATACAGGAGCTGGTGTTGATTATAAATGACCAGTCATACGTCCTGTCTGATTAGTTCACCTACAACCAGATCAATGTTACTGAATGATGGAGGACAACCAGCTCCTACATCTTCATCAGACGTTTCATGTCAGATAGTTTTGTGAGATATTCACAGTAGAAATTAGGCATAAATACTCTGAGATATTTGGTGGTTTTACAGTTTAGAGGCTTGAAAACTCCTGACAGAATCAGTTTAGTTTTTCTCTCCATCTTTTAGTTTCTGTCGACTCCATCATCCTTCCATCCATCCATCATCATCCATCCATCCATCCATCCATCATCATCATCATCATCATCATCCATCCATCATCCATCCATCCATCCATCCATCCATCATTCATCCATCATCCATCCATCCATTCATCCATCATCCATCCTTCCATCCATCCTTCCATCCATCATCCATCCATCATTCATCATCCATCCATCCATCATCCATCCATCCATCATTCATCATCCATCCATCCATCATCCATCCATCCTTCCATCCATCATCCGTCCATCATCCATCTGTCCGTCCATCATCCATCATCCGTCCGTCCATCCGTCCGTCCATCCGTCCGTCCATCCATCCATCATCCATCCATCATCCATCCATCCATCATTCATCATCCATCCATCCATCATCCATCCATCCTTCCATCCATCATCCGTCCATCATCCATCTGTCCGTCCATCAATCCATCCATCCATCATCCATCCATCTGTCCTTTATTCATCCATCCATCATCCGTCCGTCCATCCATCCATCATTTGTCCATCCATCATCCATCCATCCATCCATCCATCCTTCCATCCATCATCCGTCCATCAATCCATCCATCCATCATCCATCCATCTGTCCTTCATCCATCCATCAATCCATCCATCCATCATCCATCCATCTGTCCTTCATCCATCCATCCATCCATCATCCGTCCATCATCCATCTGTCCTTTATTCATCCATCCATCATCCATCCATCATCCATCCATCCATCCATCATTTGTCCATCCATCCATCCATCCATCCGTCCGTCCGTCTCCACTCGTCTCCTCTCAGCTTGTATGTTTAATCTGATGTGTTTATCCTCCATGTAATTCAAGCCGCAGCTGGCCATTAGTCAATTATGAAATTTAATCGTAACAATTATGAGAATCCATAGCGATTAACGCAGCATTTCCTCCTTCATCCCCCTCATAACTTCCTTATCTCTGCTCCTCCTTTTACCCCAAACTCTCCTCCTTTCTGTCCAGGAAACTTTTTCATCACTTTCTAAAATAAACACCCGTCTTTTAATCCGGCCAAATTAAAAGTGAGTGAAAGTGCTTTGTGGGGAGCAGCAGGGGACAGAGTGGGGTGGCGTGGAGCGGCGTGGGGCAGAATGGAGCATCGTGGGGCAGAGTGGGGCAGAATGGAGCATCTTGGGGCGGCGTGGGGCGGCGTATCTCATTAGGCCTTGTCTGGCCTCCATCACATTAAGCTCTCTGCCTTTCTTTGTGTTTCTGGGCAGCAGCGCCGGCCGGGACACACACTCAGGAATCTGATAGGGATAAACCAATTTGCCGTCCACACAAACATCCCAGCAGGCGGACGCCCCCGCCCCCGCCCCGCCCCGGCCCGCCCCCGCCCCGGCTCCCACCGCTCATTTAAGATGGCGGTCGGAGAGGCCAGCAATTAAGTTTTAATTAGGTGGGGTAATTATTGCCGGGCAGGAAGTATCAGACGCCAGGCTGATTGTTCTCTGGCCCGCGGAGGAGGAGATGTGCTCTAATGGGAGGAGAGGGGGCGACCCCACCCGCCCCCACCGCCCCCCCACACTGACACCATCTGTGACCTCCAGTCGCCGCTGCAGGGGAAACTTAGCACACATTAATAACTCGCATGATGGATATTTTACATAAAAATCCACCTGCTACAGACTCTCTAACCGAGGATTTGAATAGGCCACATCCTCTTGTGTTGCTGCTCTGACCAACAACTGGAGGGAAACTTTGGACTTTTATCATTTTATCTGATTATTGAATTCAGACAACACAAAACTTATCAAATATTTTTGTTTAGTTTCCATTGAAAGCATAATTTTACACTGTAGTGAGACAAAATAACTAACCAGAGTTTATTTTCAGTGATTCTTCCTGTTACAGATTATCTGACTTTATAACAAGGCAAATTCTACACTGAATTAATCTGTTAGTTTTGATCAATATTTAGGAATTATTTAGTTAAAATAATCTCCTATATCTTGTTAAAAGGTACGATAGTTATTGTTGTTTCATTTCAAGTGTAATTCCATATTTGCATTAGAAACTAGACAAAACAATTTGATAAGATTGAATGTTTTTGCAGTGATCATCCGTTTTGCATCCCAGAATGCTTTGCATGATCATTTAGAGAGAAACTATGAGAAACTCATCGACATTTCTCTGTTAAGACTGAAAATCTTATTAGCATCAATGAATTAATATTTTTAGAGAATAAAAACAAAAGTTAAACATGTTGATGTTGTTTTATGATCTATTTTCCGATGGAAAAACTGAATTAAATCATAAAAAGCTTCAAATTTGTGACATTTCTGATGGTTGAACGGAACTGCAAAGAAAATGAAATAATCATTGACCACATTAGTAAGCATCATCCTCTGGGAGGGGGGAGGCTCCGCCCCCATGTCTTATCAGCAGACACCACCGACCTCCACACACACACACACACACACACCCCATCAGTGATGTCACAAAGCTCATCTGGTCGCGCCTCCAAACCCAATTAAAACCCAGAGACGTGTTGCTGCCAACATCAGGAATCTAATCACATTCCTGGAAGAGGCGCGTAATTCCTGCTTTCTGCCGGGTCCAGATAGAGCCGAAGCGGGTCGGCCGCAGGAGTCGGAACCGTGCCGGAGGTCCGGAAAGGTCGGCTCGGGTCCATCCATTCTGAGGTGCAGAAGCAGCAGATCCACCATCACAAAATAAAGAGCTAAAGATGCAAATTAATCCACCAGAAACATGAAATCTGGCTGAAGTTGAAAAGTTATTTCTTGTGATTGATTGGTTATTGATTGGTATTGATTAGTTTTGCAGTGGCTCATGTTGGCAGGATGTTTGGTTCTGATTGGTTCTTTTCTAGACTTTCCTTCAGTTCTTGAGGCGTTTAATGTTTGATCTGCAGATTGAATGATTTGTACTTTTTATTTTTATGTTCAGACAGTAGGTTGGTGCGTAACCGTGGCAACAGTTTATGAATCAAAAATGACAGAGAAGCAGCAGATTAGCATAAAAGAGCTGAAGTGAAATGTTTGTTTTTCTGAAATGTTTTTGTGGCCGTTTAGTGAAAACAGTCAGTCTGTTTCTGAGAATCTTCACAGGAACCAACTCGTGTTTTTGTTGCTTTCTGAGGAAAATGACGTCACGTTTAATAAACCTGCTCTTCCTGGCAGAGCCACACAACACGCAGCTAAACTGGATGGACTTGCTCTGACCGCGGTCAGTGTCCGTCTGCGACGTCTGAAGGTCTCAGACCAAACTGACGTCCTGGCATCGATGTTGAATCCAGGAACAGAGATTGTTCTCTAGTCTTTGGTGGTTTTCTCTTTCCTGAAACTGTTTTTAAACCAGTTAGCATCAGTCCTGCTCATTTAAACCGTTTCTAACTCTGTAAATGTTTCTGTGTACTTTGGTCTGAATCAGCCTTCAGTCTGTGAAACAGCAGAAACAGCTTGTTTTCCACCATTTGATGAACTAAATAAATGTTTTCAGTCTGAATATCTGGATCTGTTCTGCTGTGAGAGGAAGCTGTCAGGTTGGTTTTGGTCTGAAGAGCTCGGTGAGGCGGGTTCTCAGCGGTAAAGGTGGTCAGTTCATGACCTGGTCAGGAATGCGCTCACCCTCTGGTGGAGAGCCACTGGGAGTTTGCTCCAGAGGGAAACTCGACACCTCCAGTAGAAAGCCTGTCAATCAGCCCTGCTGCCGGCCTGAGGACCAGCGCAGACCAAACCCAGAAACATCGGCCTTCCTGTGTGCAGAACCTTCTGGTGTCTGGGTGTGTTTGTGGGAGGGGGTGGTGAGGATTTGCTCCGTCTTGCTGAGATGGGAGCAAACACAGTTGACAGCTTCCTTCCTCGCAGTAAACACTGCAGCGCCACTTAGACATGGGTCAGGGCCCAGAACACCCCGCTGCCTCCCGTCTGCTGCACTGGATCCCAGCGCTCTGTTTCAACTGGTAACGCTTTCCAGCCCTTTGTCAGGCAGCCAGACGTGCGACCTGATGGGCTGCATTACCTCCATCTCTGCACAGGCCCAGCGTTGGCTTCGCTCTCCTCTCCACAACATCAGATCGTCTGTCAGGCGGCGGAGCTGCTTCAGAGCAGATAACAGAGAAAACAACCAGATTTTACAGCAAACAGTCTGAAAACTTTATATTTGACACCATTTAGGGAGCAAACCTTCATATTCGATAGTTTGATGCACTTTAACTCATGGAAGTCCTAGAAACAGGATTCAAAATAACTTTTTGATTTACTGGAAGTTAAAGTTGCTGCAGGAGTTCAGAGATTTAAAGGTGAAGTCCGCCTGACGCGCTGGCCCTTTAAGGAGGAAGACAATGGCTGACCTTCATCTCTCCTCCAGGAGACTCGTTTACAGAAAATGTTAAATAAAACATAAAATACTCATCTTTTTATAATAAACAGCCAGATGAACCCAAATGGACTTTTATCAAATGTTTTAAACTTGGCCAAAAACAGCAAACATTTAGAAAGAAAGTGACTGAAATATTGTTTTTATCCTGAGAATAAATGAGAGAAGATAAATAGAAATGATGGACATTCTGTTCTGCTCTGTTTCCACTGAACGTTTATTGAATATTAACATTTATTTAGTGTTTGAACTGTTAAAAGTTCTGAACATTTTAGAGGTTTTAGTCAAGTCTTCCTGGTTGATCCTGATATTTAGTGATCTATAGAATCATTGTGAATAGATTTAGATTGATTTATTCTGAACTCATTATGATGTTTTAGTCATTAATCCAAACCTCTGCTGCATGTTGGTGTCTGAATCTTTTCTGACTGAACTCTCAGACCTGTTTTATGAACTGATGGTTTTGACCTGGTTGACCTCTGAACCCTTGGAGCTGATCAACCGTTTCTCTGTGAGCCCATTCAGGAAATTAATTGCTCGGCTTTCATCCTCACTTTTAGAACAATGCTGGTTTATTTATGCTGAATATTATGCCTGGCATGTCAATTAATTATCAGTAAATTTGTTGGTTAGATTTGTCTTGTATGTTTGTGTAATTGTGTGTGTATAAGTGTGTATAATTGAGTGATGTCGCCTTCGCTGGGGATTGGACCGCCGGTTCTAGATGCAGTTTTCTCGTCGTAATTGAAGTTGGTCTTTTGAAGTAATTAAGATAAGAGTGTGGAGACAAAATAATTGGTATCATGCGACAGTAATTAAGCCGTGCTGTTTTCTTCCTCCCACACTGATTCTACAGCAGAGCCTTTCTTCATAAACAATGCGGCGTTTTGTTTTCATGGCTCTGGCCTTTGGATCCCCGACTGACCGACGGCCGATTTCTCTTCAACAGAAACACTTTATTTCATCCCAGTCCTGACTCGTTTATCCCAAATCTTTATTCTCTTATTTCCAAACCCAGTTTTTTATTTGTTCATTTCAGATCCTCAGCATTTTGATTTTTTTGAATTCTTTGATTCCAAACTTTCCCTCCAGATCCAGTCAGGATTTAACTAAAGTCCCCAGAAAGCATCTTTAGCTGGTAAACTGTGTAGATAGATTATTCAGGGTTTTATGGTTCAGGGTTTTCTGGCTCCGCCCACTTTGAGGCGGGGCCAAGCTTTCGCCTTCGAGTCAGTTCTTGAATTTTACTCCCCAAGTAAAGTACAGTAGTTATTAGAGTCCTCAACCAGTGATCCTGGTGTGTGTGTGTGTGTGTGTGTGTGTGTGTGTGTGTGTGTGTGTGTGTGTGTGTGTGTGTGCGTGTGTGTGTGTGTGTGTCCAGCTTCCTGTTGCAGGTTAAGAGCAGCTGCCATTAGATTAAAGTGTGTTTTCTGAGCCGAGGGCTTTACAGGGAAAACGTTTGCTGCCTGTGGAGAATTTAACACCCACATACACACACACACACACCCGCACACACACACACATGCACACACACACACACACACACACACACACACATGCACACACACACACCCACACACACACATTGTTTTAGTCGCCCTTCTGCTCATTGCTGCTTCAGCTCATCAGTTTCTGGAGAGAATAATCTTAGAAGATGTTTATTTATTTATATTCAGTAAATGTTTTTTACACACACTTATAATCACACTGGACAACACACACATACACACACACACATTCTGTCTGCAGGATTAAAGACACAGAAACGGGTAAAAGCAACAGCTGAAATAGTGGACCTGTGTGTGTGTGTGTGTGTGTGTGTTGTGAGAATTTGTACACACTCTTGATTTTAGTTTTGGCACAACGACAGCCAGCTTAATCCTGCCCCCCCACCCCCTCCCTCACTGAGCTTGGCCACAACTAAAACAGGTAATATACACCGACTCCTGCTGAACACACACACACACACACACACACACTGCACTGGGTGTGTGTGTGTGTGTGTGTGTGTGTGTGTGTGTTGTATGAGTGTTCACAGCTATTTTGGTTTAGGATTCTTTGGCTAAAACTGAGGGAAGATCTGACTCTGGTGCAGGTGCCACCAACAGTCTTGGGTGTTGTCCAAGTCTCATCTCCTGATGTGTGTGTGGTTGTGTGTGTGTGTGTGTGTGTGTGTGTGGGTGTGTGTGTGGTTGTGTGTGTGTGTGTGTGTGTGTGTGACATGACCTAGCTGTGGTTAAAAACAGGAGTTGTAAGTAGAGTTAATAAAGGCTTCTGGAGCAGCATCTTCCTCTGGTGGTTTGACCCCCTCCCCTTTTGTGCTTCCTTATTTTCTGTGTGTGTGTGTGTGTGTGTGTGCGTGTGTGTGTGTGTGTGTGGTTGTGTGTGTGCAGAAACTAGACATGCATGTGCACCTGATCACCGGTTTGGAGCCACAGAGTTTCTCTTTCTCAGTGTCTGATTTTGTTTGCATATCTGAAGCCATTTGTGCTGAAATATTATTTCATAAAAAACAGAAAATATTCTGAAACATTAAACAAGTTTATTAAGTAATTTATGTTTAGAGGAATAAAATCATTTATTTTTGTTAAGTAATCTAGTTTTAGATTTACTTTCACATGTGGAGCATTGCAGCAAAACTTTAGTAGATTTAATAATTTGAAATGTTGTCGTGTTGAAGGAGGAAGAGAGCAGAGGATGTTGGACCTGATCTGAATAGTGTGGCAGATAATTAGCTTCTATTTTTAAACATTTATCTTGTTAAACTGAATGAAAACTTCAAAAATCACAAATTGTTCTTTTAATCTGTTATTTGATGTCACACTTTGAGTTATTTTTACTTTTGGACTTTGACTTTCTGCTTTTTATTTTCAGTCTATTGGCAGCAAAACAGCCCACAGCATGATGCTGCCACCGCTATGCTAAGTGGAGAGAAGCAGGGTTAGAGGCCTTTGCTGATGTCCATGTTTTACTTTTAAATGTTACATAATTTTAGATGGTTATCTTTGTTTTGCTCAAGCTGCAGTACAAAGTAGAAATCCAAACTTGATTGAGCTCAAGAGGAAGAACAAATGACTGTGTGACCTTTGACCTGGCATGACTTTAACTCCCAGCCTCCTGATGCATCAGCGACCTTCTTCCTTTTTTCTTCATGATGATTAATTTAGCAGATGTCTGAAATGAACGCCGGATTCTGAGAACAAAGAGAAGAAATAAACGTTTGGATTCGTCCAAAACTAAAGGAATAAAATCATTTATTTTTGTTTTTAAATATCATTTCACTCCCATGTTGTCCAAACGTTCCTCCCTGGAAGGAAGAATATTTCTGTTTGTTGGCGTAAATGAAGCCGGGTTTCTGCTGGACCTGAGCGGCTGCAGCTCCCCTCCCTCTGGGTTTGGTTCTGTTTGGATATTTAGCTCTGGGTTGAAAGAAGGTCCGATGGAGGAAAACCCGGTAAATCTGCGCTTCCTGGCCCTGAGAGTGCAGCTCCAGCAGAAGATCCTCCTTCCCTTTGTTGCTCAGACTTGGATGGTTTGAATCGGGCAGACAGCCAAGCTGCAATCCGTGCACCTCCTGACTTCATCTGAAATTAGAAATGAGAAGTCGGCTCTCTGGGGAGGATGAGCTACTTTCACACAGCGCCGCATGCATGCAGGAGAGCATGAAGTGACAATGTCAAAATATCAACACCTCTTTTTTTTGAACTTCTGGGTCCCAGCGTGCAGGGAATGAAGAAGTACCAGCACTAGTTAATTCCCCTCTCTGAAAGGTGTGACATGTTTAAATGTAATGACTTGGCTTGCTGAACTGAAACCAAACACTGCTTTAAACCACAGAGGTGTCGTGGATGGGAGCCGAGAAAGAAAGGGCGCACGGAGGCAAAGGTTTCTTATCCAAATTAATACAGAGCCTCGCTTTTCATCAAAGCCTTTATTGAGTAATATAGACTCACAATGGCTCTTTCAACATTCTCTTGGCAAAAGGCTGCAGCAGATTCATGTCCTCTTTTTTCTCCACACCAAACATTTTCCTTATTCGGCTCTCCTATCTGGGAGCGGGTTCCTGCTATTCATCTATTCCCCTCGCATCTCGCCTTTCTGGAGCCATCTTTTCACCGACAGCCTCCCTCTCCTCAACCTCCTCCGGTCACCGGGGAGCTCATTCTTAGTCGCACAAAAAACGTCCGTCACGGATTGCCTTCCTCCCGTCTGCCTGTGAATTAGCTGTGTGATTACACTGAGCTAGTGGGGTAAAGCCCGCGCCCGGATTAGGGGCTGCTGGTGCCGGGGCCAGGCGGGCCGCGGACGGACGGACCGACAGACGGATGAACGCTCCGACGGGCTAACTGGCCACAGAGGAGGGCAGAGTCAGGATCTGCATGGCATGCAGTTGTCACTTTGGCACATCGCACTGATACTGCTGCAGGGAAAGGCCAGCCAGATGGAGCCGGAGCCAGGAAGCCACACAGAGGACAGTGTCCGGGCTTTGGAGGGTTATTTTTAGTCCTGATGGCTGTGGGGGGGGCGGGGGGGGGACATTAAGTTAAGTGGAACTGGATTCTTCTGTGCAGTCGGACGATTCGTCTTTGTGTTCAAATGTCAAGGAATCAGAAATAGCTTCATGGAAATCAACAAATTCTGGAAGTTTATTGATTTATTAGCCACTGGCCTCCAGTCCTGCTGTGACGTCGTGTTCATGGCTGTCAGGAGATCCAAGCCTCCATCAGCGGCTCCGGGACGGAGCGGCGATCCATCAAGACGTCGGATACGTTGGTGCTGCTTCACATTCTGCTGTGAAATGTGGAGACCACAACCTGAAGTTCAGAATCACATCATCTGCAAAAAGCAGAACGTTTCCCCCGTATTAAAAATGAAACATCTCTGTTGCTAATTGCCAAACTGTTCCAACAGCGACGCCCTTGCACAATAAGATTAATAGCTGGATTTGCTTCAGAGTTACGTCACTCCATTGTTTATGAAGTAACTGCAGACAGGGCAGCCTTTCTTCAGCTCCGACTGTGAGAACGGCACCAACAGGCTCTGTCTTCACTTGCACAGAATCGTTTCTAAAGTGTGTGAAGCCATAAATTAAGATGACAAATGAAGTGGCGTGCCGTGTGTGTGAGCCAACACAAGCACGGTGCCGACATCCATGAAACGTGGAAGAAAACAAACCTGGCTGTGGGTGCTGCTGTAAAAGCCCAAACTGACCCGTGGGAGCGTCTGTGATGCAGCGAGCGCAGGATGAAATGAAACAGAGGAGGGATGGATGGAGGGAGGAACGGTTACAAAGCAACAGCCACAAAATCATCCCTTTAACATCAAGGGCAACGGCGATTATTAAGCTTTCCTCTGCTGCGTAGAAGTACAATAAAGATAGCGAATTATGACTGAGATGTATTTCTCCCGCTGAGGACGGGTATCGCCCAGCCGTCCGTTTGAAAGCTTCCTTCATTACCTTATGCAGTTTGATTTTTGTGAAATCTAAGCAGAATTTTAATGGTATGCCACACTGCTCAATAATTCCTGTGATAAGAGCCGGAGAGAATGGAAGTGCAATGGCCTGTGTAAATCTGTGACTGAAGACAGAGTGGTTATCGCCGCCCAGCCTCCATCCTTCCCTCCGCTCTGCTCTCATCCTTCACTTCCTCCCAGTTCCTGCTCTCTTTGTCTACATTTAGGACGCTCACCTCTTCCTCCTTTGGCGTCTCGTAGCAACACGCTCCCAAACGTCCATCGATCGTCTCTGCCTTTGGTGATGCACATATGAATCCATTTTTATCTGGTCTGAAGCGTTTCCGCCTCTTGTTGTCCTTTTTAATAAAAGCAGATAAAGCCGGGCTTCATTAAAAAGGTCAGCGTTTGTTTATGTTGGTGGAGGAGCCGGAGGTTTGCAGAAAGACCTTGGATGTATATCAGCGTCCATCAGGAGGGGACCTTTCATTACACTCCTATACTAATAACGTTAAAACACACACACACAGGGACCAGATAAGGCTCGCCTTTAAAAGCGGATGCATTATTTAACACAGCAGCTAATGGCCCAGATTGTCCTGTAACAATTGAATAACATCGGCTGATAACGCTGAGCCTTTGCTCTGCACCTTTTAAAGGATGGCCCTGTGAAAGTGCAGATAGCGCCGCTGCACCAAAGAAGAATGAGAGCGACTTGCTCCATCATAAAATAAGATCGCTGCCAGGTCCGGACCTGAGAAGGAGAGAAACTGGGAGAGTAAACGGGGAGCGGGGCAGAAATCAATAACATGGTGGTCAGTATTAATCTGGCATCAATAAAGCCTGGATCTTTTACTTTTCATGGTAATGGCTCCAGTGATCTCCTAAAGTGCCTCTCAAGTGCTTAAAGGGTCCTGATAGCATCTTATCAGGCAGAACCGACGGACCGGCCAGGAGACCGGGAGGGAGCCGAGGGAGGCACCGGCTGGGTCCGAGTGAAGGTCACCGACGACTGGGTCCTGGTCCGGTTCGACCTGGACCGTGGTTCCGTCTGTAGAACCTCGTCGTCTTCATCAGATCCGGGGATTTATTGGGTTCTGATCCGACGTCCTGGATCCCTGCTGCGTTTCTGACCATCGGTAGGATGGGTCAGCTGATGCTCCGCTCTCCTTCAGGCCGTCGGTGTGAAGGATGGAGGTTCATGAACCAGAACCCGACTCAGGATTTTCTACAAAGTCTGAAAACATTCAGAAAAAAAAAAAATCATTTTCTGACTTCAGTTTGAACTTATTCATTATCCGTCTAGTTTTAGACGCCTCAAGTAAAAAGTTAGTTACACTAACTGAAGTACTAATCATGGACTTTAGCTGTGCTAAAGCTAATGCTAAAACTTCCCTGTTAGCATGCTAACGGATTAGCTGCAGCCGTGATTTATTTATTGTCAGTTTATTAGTCCTTCAGCACTTGGATACGTTTTAATTTTTATCACAACCAAAACTAAATGTTTGGAGCAAATTAATCTGAGAATTTTAATTCAGCATTTAACACCCAAACATAAATAATAGAAAATCAATGAATTTATTAGAAAATTAGTGATTGGATGATAATAAAATAATGATAATCAGTTTCAATCACACTGAATTAGATTGAACAGATAAATAAACCAAACCCAGATGATTGATCCTGTTATTAAATCAAATATTTTTCTCATATTCTCAATATTATAACCTACATTTTTAGAAAACCTCAGTTTTCAGTTCACCTTATAATCATCAATATATTTGATCGAATCAGAGCGAATAGATTTCATCTCAAATCTTTGCTGTAATCGGCCTTTAATAGACCGTTTTTAGCCGTCTTCCTGTAGTCCGTCTGCAGACAGGTTTGTGGACGATGGGTCCAGACTGAACCTGTCAAACATTTGGTTGATAAAACGTCCGTTTTATCAGAACATGGAGTACCCAGAGAGAAGCGGCTCAGAGCAGGGAGATTTTTAAATCCTCCTCAGGAGATGCAGTAATTTATTTTATTTTAATGGAAAAATAAGAATCAGTGAGGCTGAGCACAGCGACTCATTTTTCCAGTTTTATCCATAAAAGTCTAAAAATCCCAATAATAAAACAAAACATTGATAATAATACCTGCTGTAAGAAAATCTGAAATAATAGTTTTTAGTATTAAACCCAACAACATTCCTCCAGGATTTATCCAAAACGTCTCCAAAAGGCTGAATATTCATGTAAAATGCTGCAGACCTTTACGTCCGTAAAACTGTTTGAGATTATCCAATATCTGTTCCAATAGAGCTGATTATCCCATTAAGCTGAACTGCGGCTATAAATAGTGTTTTAATGCTGATGTAGATTGGAGGGGTGGAGTGTTTCTAGCAATGTTTTTCTTCTGGTGGTCCTGTCTCCGCTCTGAATATTCTACACTAATACCATTCTCCAAATGTCAGAATGGGAGAGCATAAAAAGCTTTCTGATTTTTATTTTTCACCTCCAGAGGAAAGAAGTCCAGGAGAGGCTTTCTTTTCTTCCTCTCTCCTCTGTCTGCCGCGCTGCCTCTCTCTATCCCCGCTTCACTCCTTCCCGTTTTATTCATATTCAACAGTCAATCATTTCTCTGAAAAAAAAGAGAGAGAGAGAGAGAGGGAAAGCAGGGAGAAATCCGGAGATTGCAGATGGAAGTGTTATTTTTTTCTTCATGTTCTTATCCTTCTGCATTTGAACCGGCGATGTGGAAAAGCGCTGGAAGCACCGCTTTACATAGCAGCCTCCCTCTCATCAAAAGCCGCCAATCGGCCCTAAATCAGCATGCAAAATGCCACTCAACCCTGTAGCCTTTATTAAAGTTTGCAGGGACTCAATTTGAGATAGCGATCGTTCCTATTAAAAAGCCAAATGTAAGATAGTTTTTTTATATAAATCTCAGGGTGGAATGGAATTGTTAATCAGCATAGGCTGATGTGATTTCTCTGTCACAAATCCTGCCCAGGGCTCAGCGGCACACCAGCTTTACCGTAACTTCGGGCTTAGCAGTCGCCACGGAAACCAGGGGAGGAGGGCGGGCTCGGCTGTGTGTGTGAGGGTGACGGGGTTCGGCTTAGCCCGGCGCCCCCGCCCCTCCCCGCCCGCCTTGATGAGAGCGGCGCCGATAACGAGGGCCGCTCTGTTTCTCCGCGTTGCAGGAGAAAAACTTTCACCTCCTCACATCAACCAGCCCAGGAAGTTTGTTTCCCTTCTGCACTGTGAAATTGAGTGGCCCCCTAGTGTGACCCCAGAGCTGCGGTTTTAAAGTGGTTGGCCCCCACTGGCCCCCGCCCCCCAGCTTTAGCCACACAGACCCAGCAGGAACCCAGAGGATCCTACTGGACACAGCCAGCGCCTGCTGCAGCCTCTGGGGTCACGCCGCGCGGCATGAGGCGCAGGACTCAGAATAATTAATGTTCTCTCTTTTTATGCTAATGAACAGCTGAAAAGTGCGGCATGCACCTCTGTTCTGCTTCCCAGAGTCTTGTTGGTCATTCTTCTTTGTGAATCATCTCAGTAAACATCAGTTTTCTGTCTGCAGTTGGATGTAGGTCTGTACTTTGACTAGGACATTCTGACAAGTGATGGGAATTTTTTATCATCATGTGTAGCATCAGATTTTAGCTTAAGTTGGCAAATATGGATGTTTTATACGCACTTAAACGCTTCTGAGTTCAGTGTTTAATTTTATGCATTCAGACATTTTTATGCTTTTGTGTAAAATTTGATCAAACTTTAAATTTTGGTCCGAACAAATCTACCAAACAGAATCAGAATCAAGACTCATTATTATACAGAATATTCAAACGGATTTGTTTAAATGTGTTGCTGATTTTCATTTTTTAGTTTTTCTGCTCCAGTCTGATCCTCACACGTGATTGGCCACAAGGCTGCCAATCAGAACAGAGTTCTGCTGTGAGCTGGGCGGAGCCACTGAGAGGGAGAGCTGAACAGAAAAACACTGTTTTATTTTTATAGTGCCCAATTGCAACAAAAAATCATTTCTACTTCATCTCACATTCAGGTTGATCCATCAAACGTGAATAATTATTTAAAATAGTTTAAACCCGGCCAGTCGTTGACTTGCAGCATCAACCCTCCTGGACGTAACGGCAGCTGCTTGCGTTGTCGTTCACTTCACAGCAATCCCTCGTATCGATCAAGCATGGAGAGACAGTGGAGAGGAAAACCCTCCAGCAGCTGGGTCAGTTTGGAAGTTGGACCTCTGTTTGTTTTCTGCAGTCTGAACCTTTTCTTTGGTGAAGTGGATTATTGGACATGATGACCGACGGTCGTCCGGTTGGTATCTGAAGGCAAATGTTTGATTTTGACTTAATGAGGGGAATTAACTCCTAAAAACGTTGAAGAGGATTCTCCTTCCTGAACTCAAGCCCTCCTCCATGCGGTGGCCTCCAGATCCACTCCTGGACGTCACACATCCACATCTGTGGTGCATTTGCCGTCTCTGTAAGTGGACGTGATTTTACCGGAGGAGGGATGGAAACGTGACACCAGAGAACAGCCGATAACGGCGGCAGCTCGTCAGAGAAGTCCGGTTCTCATGGAAACCTCATGGTCTGCATGAGGTCGGTCCGGAGCAGACCAGACCGCCGCCGTCGGACCTTCATCAGAGTGTCGGGTCAACAGTGAGCTGAAGAGCTGACAGTGTTTGTAATGATGCACATTCCCTGCCTTTGTCTCCGTCTGCGGTTGGATTAGCAGCTCCAACCTGGCAGAGAGTCAGGAGCCGTCCTCGCTCTGATGATGTCACAAAGCTCTTAGCTGATGGTTATCTGCCGGTTTGGCTGAGGCCGCCGGCTTGTGGTGTTGTTAGCAGGCTTGTGGTGCACGCGCTGGTGATTGCATTCACTGTGCTGCCATGGGGCGCATTATCCAGAGGGCTGATGGGAGAGATTGGGGAGACGAAACCAGGGCCATCTCCTGTGGAGCCCAACCATTTGGCAAAGCTAAACTCTCTGGGTTTTTTCAGAGCCTGGAAAACAGGAAACAAATCCTGCTGGAGCTTCTTCAATCATCACACGATTTGTCTTTTGGTCGTCCTCAGCTGTGTCTTTGTCTCAGGTTTATTCTTTAAAACGCTGATTAAGTTAAAGTACAAGTCATTCCTGCTGTGCTTTATTTTATGAGTGTGTGTTCATCTTTCTTTATTGAATGACCAACACTAAACCACATAATTACATGCAGGTTCAGGTCCGTCATGTAGCAGTAAAGTAAAAAGTTTTCCATCTACGATAAAGAATACACCGATTTTTAAACATTTTTATCCCATGTTTAGATTTCAAAGTCAACTTCCACATTCTTCAGCTGAGGTATAGAAATACATTTTTTCAGTCAAAGCAACACTTTGTCTCTGGATGTTTCCCGGTTCTACTAGAACCAGAACATCTGCTCCACCTCCAGCTGCTGTGGTTCTGAGTCAAACCAACCTGTTCCCCTCCTGGCCTGTGGGGGCGCTGCACCAACAACCACTGAAGGAAACCACACAAAAACCTCTGAAGACACTGAGAGCAACTTCCTTCTTCACCAGATGGAAACAAGATGGAGGCGTCAGATTTTAGTGTTGGAGGATTTCTCTTTAGTCTTTGGCTGAAGACCAGGAGACATTTCTGCTGCTAGCGCTAGGCTAGCATGTTAGCTTTGGCTGGATTTACCCAGAATGCCCTGCGCTGCAGAACACTTCCTGCTTGTGGAGCGGTTTCTGGTCCACTTGGTGTTCACATTCAAACCGAACCCAGACTGAGGTTTGGAGGACCAAAGGTCAGAGGTCGGTTAGCGTTCATCACCAACCAAACCGGACTTTGACTAGGCAAACAGACCGGAGTCAGATTAAAACAGACCAAACATGGCTGGTGTGAATGCATCCCATGATGCTGCTTTGTGATTGGCTGATTTTCTATTCCTGCTAACGAGCAATTAACCCTGAAGTACCTGATGTGGCGAGAGAAGAAGCCACAACAGTTAAAATGTCTAAAATCCATCAAAGTGCGACGAGTTCCTGGTTTAAAGCAGCAGAGATGATGGAAGGCGGCCGCCACTCGCCGGGATCAGCAGACGATCTTTTGTCGTCCGTCTGAGGAGAAACGCCGTCGTACTGCTGGAAATGGCAAACAGACAAACATGCTTTGCTTTTGGGAGTGTTGGCGGGTTTCTGCCCTCGCTCTCCTCCGTATGATATGTTTACCAAATACCTGTTTAGAATGCGGCGGTGGCAGCGCCGCGCCGCGCGCTCCCTTCAAGTCCCCGAGGATGCTCAGCAGTAAATGGCGGTATTATTTGTCAGCTCTGGCAGTGTCTTGAGGCTGCTTCAGAGAGATACAAGGAGGCAACTGATAAGGAGAGCATCAGAAGGGCAGTTAATTGCCTCCAGTCTCCGGGAGCTGGGGAATATTTAAAATCTATGGGATTAAAGACAGATTAAAAACTGCAGAAGCAGTGGGCCCAATGGCGCTTAAAGATTGCAATCAGCAAGGGTAATGGCGGAGAAGAAGGAGGGGAGAAGAAAGAGAGAGAGGCGGAGTGAATGAAAAAGTGAACGAATGCTGCGGCAGAAGGAGGTGAAAAAAAATGACAGATAGGAAATTCAGATCCGCTCCTAATGCCCAGGGTTCCATCTTGTAAGCACGATTCATCTACGTGTAAATCGTTTTTTTCCTGCGTCTTTTCTTCTCCCCCCTCCTCCGCTGCTCATCCCAGGCCTGCTTTGCTAGCGTAGCCGCCGCCGCCTCTCTGCCGCTTTGCTAGGCGGCCCTTATCGGCCCATCTGTGAATTAAAAGTGCTGCTCCCTGTGAGGATTAAGGGGCTGATTGAAGACGGCACGAAAACTAACTAATAAGTCTAAAATGTCAGGAGGGCACTCTATGGAAACTGTGTACTTTTCTAATAAAGCTGACGAACAGAGTCAGCCGCTGAGTAAGGAGGGAGCAGAAAGTCAGAACTCATGTGGTTCTGGTCTCACAGCGTCAAACTGACAACCATCAGGAGAAAACAGCCAATGGCAGCAAGTTCTGCCCTAATCTGGAGCCCCCCCACCCCCACCCCCACCCTGCAGGATTACGAGCAGCTCCACGGTTAGCGATAGCTGCAGTGCTACCATTAGCGATATTAATGACATCAGGAGCTTATCGGGGATCTGAAGGCATCACAAATTACAGAAGAAAGAAAAACACGGGCCACATGCGCTGATATGTCTCTGTTTGGGTTAAAGAGGACAAGATGTGCCCAATCCTGGATTGTTTCCCCACCTTATCAGAAGCCCACTCACTTAATCCTGTTAATTACTACATGAGATACTTAAGGTATCGTCTCCACAATCAGCCCTTCGCTTTGCATATCAGCAAAAAATCTGTGGCGTTTTTTTCCTTCATAATCCATTTTTATTCGTCTTCCTCCTCTCTCCCACACTTCCTCTCCTCTCTGTCTGCAGTCTTTCATTGAAAGATTAGCCTTATAAATTATGCATTGGTGGGTAGTGGGGGTAATCCGAGGCAGAGATAGAATCGGCCAAGTGTTGAAGGGGCATCGGAGGCAGCGCCACCATCATAAATATGAAACAGATGTTGGGTGACATTTTAAAAAAGTGAATCCAATCCGCTCCTCTGCTGCGTCTGGTGTTTTCATACGCAGAGAGGAACCTGACATCCCCCTCTCCCTCAGTCTGCCTTACTCACCATTTCTCTCCACTCTTCCCTCTTTTTTCTCCGTAATCCTGTGGAACCAGTGATGCATAGATTATATTCTCCCTTTATGCAGCATGTGTCCTATTGGAGCCAAGAAAAGCCTCCAAATGCCACTTCCATCTGAAATGGCATCTAATCTGCCCTGATTAAAGTCTATTTTAAATTCTTTGGGACGGAGAAATTAAATGATGCTTTAAGGAAGTGTTGGCATGCAGACTGTGAGGTTATGTAAATGTGAGATGCTTCAGATATGGATAGATGTTCTGATTGCACATTCAGAGAAGAACAAAGCTGTGCTGATGTTTGTTGGTGCCGTAAAGCGTCGCGCGGCGCTGTGATTGTTCTGCGGCTGGCAGCGGCCCTGCGGACTCTGCGCCGGTGTCTTTTCATGGCAGAGACGGCGTCTCATCGTCCCGCTCATCCCGCTTTGTCTCTTCTCCTCTCCACTCCTCACAGCGGCTTCGGCTCTATTCTGCCGCTCCGCACGCAGGATCCTGTTGTTGTGCTGCATTGTGGGTTTTGTTTGGTGCTAGAAAACAAGATAATGGCGGTTGGAACAGCTCTCAAGCCTTTTGTTTGCGTCTTTCTCATCTTGCATTTGTCTTTCTTGCTTAGGCTGGAAAAAAGAATAAAAACCAAAGGATTCAAAGGTTTTTATCAGGCTGGAGATCAAGGTTTTGCCCACAATTATGTGCATTTTGTAATCATTAAATTGACTTTTAACTGATTGTCTCCAGCTTTGCATTCACCAAATCTTCCTGTTGAAATCTTTAATGATTTATTTCAACTGGTTTCCATCTGGGGTGGTTTATAAACCAGTTTAATGTCGTCATGGACGGAGAACTGGCCACAAGAAACAACCTGGAACTCCAGGTGAGGCTTTGAAAACCCAACATCATGGTGGTGGCAGAGTCATGCTGCGGGATTTTGAGAATTTATTTATTTTTTATCTACACGTTGTGTTTTTGTCAGGAAGTGAAATATTGTTTCTGTTTCTGTACATTTTGTTTTCTTTGACTTAAAAATGACAGAAACCAATAAAATAATTCACAACATTTCAAAAACAGAACAGGCTGCAGAAATAAGCTCCTTATTATGGATCCCCGACCATCATACCTCCCTCACCGTGTCCGTACAGCACAAACAAACACGCTGCTCCACTCAGCTGAACGTACAAAAGATTCAGGAACATTTTCCACTTTTTATCTGATAAACAAAAAGTTTTGTTCCTTTAGTTGTTGAAGATGAGTGAAACTGTGAAGTAGGATTTCATCTTCTGTTGTTTTTTGTTGACATAAAACAATCCTTCATGTTGGAACTTTGACTTATTTCAGGCATTCTGCTGCTTCGGTAGAAACTGAACAGAAACGTTTGTTCAGATGTTGAGTTTTCTCCGTGGAAAGAGGAAACGCGATTCTTCCCAGCAGAGAGGGAAAGTGGAGCTGAACGTTTTCAGAGAGGAGGTGATGAAGAGTATGATAGAGGAAGAGGATGATGGCAGCAGGGAGGGGGGGCTCCCGGCCCGTCAGTCAAACTGGGATGAGGAGGCCTTATCTCCTTCACACACGTGACCCCTAACCTCTCCCCCTCCACCCAGGCTGCCATCCATCCTCTCCGTCCGCTTCACCTCCAGCTTTCTGTCGCTGCTGAAATATTTCACTTCAAGAGGAAACGGGAAATTTGAAAATCTTTGTAGTGAAAATCGATGATTTGGAGCCGTTTTCCTTTTCAAGGCTGCAGTGAGCCGAGGAGAGCTGCTGCTCTGCTGCAGGGAAACGATAGTAAATGGAAAATGGAGGCATGTGGCAGCGGGCTGGATGGGCGATTTATTGATCAGAGATCGGAGAGCGTTGGTGGGCCGGATTCATTTTAATGTTCCAGGAAAATCAGATTTTATCAGCGAAGATCAAAATCTAAAATACAGAACATTTAGCATCACAGAGCAAAACCATTTATGATCTAATTAAACCATCAGTGAACATGAAGGCGGGCCGAACCAGAACTTTGTCCGAATATTTCAGCTCAGAACCAGCTGAAGGGAAACGTTGCTGGTTCCGGTCCAAACCCTGTCAGGAGCAATCAGCCGGCCCAAAACGCTGCGTTCAGGTTCATCTGGTTCACCGGGTTTCAAATCCAAAAACAATTCAGCACAGATTTAAAAAGGAAACTTAAACTGTGAGATTTTATTTTTATTTTTCTCTTCGCTGCACAGAAAACGAACCAGAATGTGAACTTTGTGTAACATTTGATCCCAGGATGTGAATCATTTAAATAACAACATTATGTTTTAGTTCATTCAGTCCAAGATTGATTTTACTGGATATAAACTCTAACTGGATTTTATTTTGGGGTATCAGGAAATTCATGCCGCACATTTTAGATATTTATCTTTAAAACAAGCATAAAAACATAAATAATAATTATTTATGGTTTGGACTGTTTTGTGCTGCTCTGTTATAAAATGCCAGTAAAACCCTTGGAGGTTAAACGTGGAGGAAGTGTCTCGGCCAGCTGAACCGGGACAGAACCGGCTGACCGGGACAGAACCGGCTGACCGGGACAGAACCGGCTGAGCCGGGACAGAACCGGCTGACCGGGACAGAACCGGCTGAACCGGGACAGAACCGGCTGACCGGGACAGAACCGGCTGACCGGGATAGAACCGACTGACTGGGACAGAACCGGCTGACCGGGACAGAACCGGCTGACTGGGACAGAACCGGCTGACCGGGACAGAACCGGCTGACCGGGACAGAACCGGCTGACCGTCTCCCTGTGAGGGTGAGGAAGTCCGTTTTCATTTCCTCCGTTGCATTTTAACTGTCCTCATATTTAAATCTGATGTTTGTTCCTGCAGTCAGAAAGTTCTCCTCCAGCTTCACTGCGTCAGACCTGCTAATTATTTCTGCGTCTGCCAAAGAGAAGAAGTAACAACTCGGTTTAATTTAGCTTCTGTCAGTCAAGTGGGTTGGAAGTTTTCTGCATTAAACAGCCTCCGGCGTCGGCCGTATCTCTGGCGAAGTCGTTACTGACACGCATGAGGCGCATTATCACCTGCACAGGTGAGGCGTGTCGCTCTGCTGGCTGTCCTGTCAGCAGTCGCTGCTTCCCAGCACACCGAGAGCCTGGAGGCAGAAAACCTCCTCTTACTGCTTCACACGCTGTTTTCAACACTTTAAGAACTTTACTGTCTTCCTGTCTCTAATTTTACTGCAGGACAATAAACCCTGGTTTTGTCCTGAGATCTGTTCATACATACATGGACGGATAAATTTCACTTTAAAAGTGTTTAAAATATTTGAGAAACGTGAAATCTCACCTTTGAAATCTTCTGTCCGTCAGTTTTGAAATCGGGGAACGTTCCACCAACTTGCAACATTTTATTTTATTTTATTTTATTTTTCTAAGCTGCAGTTTTTAACCTTTATTTAAATAATTTTTTCTCCTGTTAGTTGAAGCTGTCGGCACGTTGTAACAGTTTGAAATGAGACATAAAATGTATCTCCTGAATTCTCCCAGTGCCAACCAGAACCAACCAATCAGAGCCAGGGGGCGGGGCTTAGCGCTGTCAATCATTCCCCTTTGCTCTCTGCTATGCTGCAGCTATCATAGCCTGCTGTCAGCGTAGCTACCAACAGTAGCTGAGTGGCAGCTAGCTGATGGAGCTTCATTGGTTACCATGTTAAATGGTTATTGTTTGTAGTTTCTCTGGGCCGGTTCTGGGGCGGTCCAGTGGGTCGTTGCCCGCCCGGGCGGCGTGTTTCCGCAGCGCTCCGTGGTTCCTGTGGATCCGGAGCGAACGGCGGGCCTCGGTGGGAGTTTTCCTCGCTCCGTTCTTTCCCTCCCAGTGAAACAAACAGTTGAAGGCTTTTGTGCCGCCTGTCTGTGTTTTACCATTTCAAAACGTTGTCTTCTTACGGGTGATCTAAACTATAATCACCTTGACATCCGTCAAGCTTCGGCATGAAACAATGCCGCCCGGCTGCTCAGAACTGAACATCAATAAGCTTAGAGGCACGCTGCCTTTCCCCACAATTTACACTTTAATGCAAATAGCCGGCTTTGTACTCTCCATATGAAAGGTGTTATTAAATCTTATTTTGCATTATTCTGGGTTTGGGGGGGATAAATCTATCAAAGGGTTCAGAATTCAATAACTTCAGTTTTTTCACGTTGTTTTTATTTATTCAAAATTTTAATTAAGTTTTGATTCCGAATGCGTTGGGGGGTAAATTGACGGGTAGTGGGGGGGGCGGATGAGGAGGAGTCCTTGTGAAGTTGAGCATCTCCTCCTGCTCACCGACAGCAGCGGCACGTTTCCAGGGAAACACTGCAGGTTAGCAGCTCTGACATGCATGAAGCTGCAGAGTCCCAGCAAGCCTCAGGTCAGGCGGTTCCGCCCAGCTCCCTGGTCCGACTGGTCCGACTGGTCCGATGGGACTGACCCGGATCGAACCTCTGCAGGTCGGTCCAAACGTCGGCGCCGGAAAAGATTTATAAACCTGGAAGACGTTCCCTCTGATGATGCTAGAATTCACCTTGTGTTTGGAGGAAGTTTGCAAACACAATCCCAGCTGAAGCATGGCGGTGGCAGCATCATGCTGTGGGCTTGTTTTGGTGCTGCAGGTTGAAAAGCAGATTTCATTTTGAAGATATTTTGAAGGATCATCAAAACATGAAGAATAAGTTGTTTCTCAGTAGGCGGAGCCAGAACTGCAGCAAACTGTTCAGAACCCAAAACCAGGCGGCTCAGTTGGAGCTTTAGCGTTTCGCTGAAGGTTTACTTCCTGTTCAAGTTCTCCCATAAATCTCCACTCCCCAAGTCGGGTTACGGATTCAAACTGTACAAATGAACCGGACCCTCCAAACGGGTCGGAGTTCGATTGAACAAAAAGGCCAAAGCTTATTTCCTTCTTTGTGTTTTAATGAGACCAGGGTGGTAAGGGCCTTGACCCGGCTCCCAAACGGTACCGAGGGGTCCAGTCTGAGGCGAGGGCTTAGTCAGGGACTAAAACGTGACTGACGTCGGCTCGGCCCGGAGCCCAGGGTCCGGTTGTACCCAGGTGTCGGATGTTGGCTGTGGTTTCTGGAAACAGCCTTTCAATTAAAGCATCCATCAAGGATTACTCTCACAAAAACACCTTCTGCCTGCTAAGAGTGCTGCCTTCACTTACAAAGGGTTTACAAATCCCACCTCGCTGCCTGGGGCGACGGCACCAGCACACACACACACACACACACACACACACACACACACACGCACACACACACACACACACACACACACACACACACACACACACGATGACGGCCGGCTCCTTCGCCGTTCCCGTCCTCCGTCTCCGTCCTGCTCTGGTTGTGGCGTGTAAAGCGATCAGCGGCTATTTTAAGGTGGCAGCGGGATGATGAGGAGGAATGCGGCGCTGCTTGTGTCAGGATGTCGGACATGCCAGGAAACCCACACCGCTTCCAGACAATACTTCCAGCCGAACCCCCACCTGACAGGCCGCTCTCAGTGGTAACCCGACCTGGACGGTGTGTCTGTGTGTGTGTGATTTCTAACCTCTCAGCCCTGATACCAATTTAAACAGACCCCGTTCAGCTCAGGTGACGAGGAGGAGGAGGAGTGAGGAAGTAGGAGGCGAGGAAGAGAGCTGGGAGGGGGCCGTGCTGAGTTTGCAGTAACCACAAAGCCCCCCCGTCCTCCCCTGCTCCTCTTCCTCCCCTCTTCCTGTACACTGTATCATATTCATTTGCAGATAAGTGTGCTCACAGGCTACTGTTGGGCCTGGAGATATACTCGCCGACTCGGCTTTGAGCGCAGACGACCGTCAATCTGTTCTCCCTGAAAACCTTCCTCTCAGATCAGCTCGTGTTTACATAGCATTACCATATATTAAGCTGCGCATTTTCATGCATAGCGTCCCTGTCGCAGTTCTGACAGCAGAAGAGAGGCGGAAAGCAAACTGGAGGCCCAAAGGGAAGGGAGCAGCCCCATTCCTCGCCATTGATATTCATTACAGTAGATCTAGCGCGGCTGAATCTGCCTCCTGCCCCTTGGGGACACAAACACTTTATGTCCTTATCAGTGTTGGGAACAAGGATTTTCTCCTCAGCTAACAACAACAGTAGCTGCAGTTTCTGGTTTTCCTGGCTTCTTTAGGCCTCGGCGGCTGGCGTTGTGTTTAATCTCTGCGAACACAGCCCACCTCTCCGCTAGATAAGGAGACCGGGTTCCACGGACGGTGTCCACACACACACACACACACACACACACGCACACCCACACACACACACACACACCCACACCCACACCCACACCCACACACACCCACACCCACACCCACACACACACACACACGCACACACACACACACACACACACACACCGGTTCCCCCAGCCTCAGTCACTACCAGTGTGAGCCAACATTATCTCCACGCAGAAGCTGCAGCTTGGTTTGACCATGTTGATCCATGAAGTCCTGGTCCAAACAGGATCGGTTCCCTTCAACAGACCAGACAGTCTTGTGGTTCTTCATGACGTCTCAAATCACTGGAACAGTTCAACCCCACAGCATGACTCTGCCGTCGTCAAGTTTCACTGCGGTGTTAGTTCTCCTTCAGGTCCAATCTGACTAGAGCTTCATTTTAATCACATTTGTGGCAAAATGAAATCAGAACTTCTTCTGCGTTTCTTTGGACAATGGAGATTTTCCAGAAACACAGATGTTGGAGTCGATGAGTACCAGTTGATCCAGTCCGTCTGCCCTGACAGTCCGGTTCGTTTGGTGAGCTGTGAATCGAACTCTGGTCCTCCAAACCGTGTGTCGTTTCCTTCAGTGGTTGTTGGTGCAGCGCCCCCACAGGCCAGGAGGGGAACAGGTTGGTTTGACTCAGAACCACAGCAGCTGCAGGTGGAGCAGCTGGTGGAGTTCTGGTTCCGGTAGAACCGGGTCGACCGGCCCATCAGGAGGGAAAACGTCCTTTAGGAAGCTCTGAGTCCAGAAACAGTTCAGAACCTGCATTCAGAAGGTTCAGAACCGGTTCTGGTTACTGATCAGGTGACTGGAAGGCACTGAGGGACATCAGCATGCAATTCACAGATAAAAACTAATTTATAAAAAAATACAAATCAATGAATGAAAGTTTTAATATCCGTCAGTCAGCTGATCTACTCTCACCTCTTTGTAAATATCGTTAGCTTGTGAAATACCAAGCTAACACCGCCATCTTTAAATAAACGATGGCAAACAAGGCGACGTTTTTGGCAGAGACACGCAGCTACAGCTTGACAGTTTGTCAAATTTGTTAATGCTGCTCTTCTTAGCACCAGCAGCACATCCTGAATTGACTAATAGTGCGTGAAGCTCACATGGCAGGTGGCTGTTCACCTGCTCTTGACACCCACGGAGGAGCGTGCCTGGCTGTGGTTATCTGTACGTGTGGTTTATCAGTTAAGCCCCAAACAGGGAAAGTTCATCCTCTGTATAGATCATATCAGAGAGTGTTGACAGCAAGCGAGTCTTAGGTAAGCTGCTCTGTGAGCGCCGTGACTTGGCTCTGTGTTGTTCTAGACAGATTTCACAATTAATCACCTTGAGGCTGGAGATTCCTCGCGGGCTGGTTGCCGCTGGTCGCCGCTGGTTGCCGCTGGTTGCCGCTGGTCGCCTGGTCGATGCTGGTCGCCGCTGGTCGCCGCTGGTCGCCGCTGGTCGCCGCTGGTCGCCGCTGGTCGCCGCTGGTCGACGCCGGGCGCCGCTGGTTGCCGCTGGTTGCCGCTGGTCGCCGCTGGTCGACGCTGGGCGCCGCTGGTCGACGCTGGTCGAC
The DNA here is from genome assembly GCF_019740435.1 of Gambusia affinis. NCBI lineage: Eukaryota > Metazoa > Chordata > Actinopteri > Cyprinodontiformes > Poeciliidae > Gambusia > Gambusia affinis. The sequence goes on along the minus strand of NC_057890.1, from coordinate 19,106,449 downwards.
GCTGGTCGCCGCTGGTCGATGCTCCCGCTGCAGAGATGCTAACTTTAAACAGAAGTTTTTCTCTGCCATGTCTCAGAGGCAGAATATTCAATAAGTGATTGAACATGGATAAATGACTTAAACTTCCACTTCACTGCAAAAACACAAAGTCTTAACATCTTTTAAATGTTTTTGTCTAATTTTTAGTGCAAATGTTTTAGTACACTTGAATTAAAACTAATTTATTAGTAACTTTTACAGGAGCCTATTTTACTTCTGCTAGCAGATTATTTCACTTATAATATGGAAAAATGTTTTGTTAATGTTTTGTTTTTCATAAATATTAAGGAATTATTGACTTAAAACAAGCTCCTATGTTTTGCTTAATAGTTAAATGTAAGTTAATTTGTTTTATTTTAAGTGAACTAAAGTATTTGCTCTAAAGCCCAGAGAAGAAATGCTTGGTAAGAGTTTGTGTTTTTGCAGTGTAGTTGTGTTTTGGGATGTGATGCGTTCACTGACTCAGATCTTCATGGGTTCATTATTAATATTTATGACTCATGTCTCACACTGATGATGGAAAGTCTAATAAAATGCGACCTGAACGTTCAGACTGCAGAAAACTGTCGGGTGACTCTGATCGGGTCACTTTGGGTGAAAACATCAGAATTGGGTCGTTCAGACTGCTGAGGAAAAGTGGGATAAAGGTTAAAAAATGGATTTGAGTCTTAAACTAGAGTTTCAGTCAGATCTAAAACCTGTAGATCTACAGGCCCAAAGCATGTTGTCTTAAGATTTTACTCTTTTGTGAAACCTTTCCTATTTTTACCTTTTGTTGTAACTGCAGGTGAGTCCGGTTCAAACTAGGGGTTGAACGACTACATATTTTTTAAGGTCGACTACATCATGATAATAGTCGAGTCGATGTCGACTAGTCGCGGTGACGTCATAGTGACGTAAGCGCTGCTTTTACTAAGTCTATTATGGAGAATTAAAAGAGCAATAAACAGATCATTCTTCGTGAGCAGTGGGGAAAAGTTTGTTGCACAAAGTCGGGTCTGACTTTTTTTTTCTAAACACCGGCTGATGCTGATGATCTCTGGATAGTTACTATAGGAGTCAAATTATCACACTGACTACATGGTGCTTTTGGAACATCACAAGCCAAACTTGTTATGAACGGATCCCGTTTGGTTACAGCTGAATTCAACGAAACCACCTGCTTCTCCTCCGCCCGATGCGCGGCAGGAAGCTCTGCTGACTCAGCAGATTGAACCATTTAAGATATTTTCTAGTCAACGTCAACATGATAAAAGTCGAGTCGATGTCGAGTTGACTAGTCGTTGTGATGTCATAGCAACGCAAGACGCAAACTTTGGAGTAACGTACAGGCTTTATTACCCGTTTTCACGGGAAAATACGGCATTTACACAGAACAGCAACAAGTGAAACAACAAAACATCGGGATAGTTTATGATAAATAATAAGTTGCTGGGAAACCAACATTCAAAAGGAAACGCACATCTTTTAGATGGCATTACCACAGATCTTTATTTAATCAGCAACATAACATCATAATGTATTAGTTAGATCGTCGTGACAACGACATTCGCGAGCCGCTAAGTGACATCCTTAGCGGGAAGGGGGTGAGTTTTAGACGGCTCGTGTTTTGTAGTTGACTGCAGCTGCAACTCCATCTCCTTTTAAAAACACTGTAAAACCACAAATATGCATCCATCTACATATCATTTAAACTAATGTATTAACTTATTTTTCTTGTGTCTTGTGACGTTTACTGTGCTGTCAGATCAGCACAAGCTGTCACCACCAGCAATCACATGACTGCGACTAGTCGACATGAAATGTAAAAACTCACGAGATGTCCTAGAGTCGACTAGTCGACTAGTCGACTAATTGGTTCAACCCCTAGTTCAAACCTCCTGGGCTGATTGGTTGGAGCAGAGCGGAGCGTGGCCGCAAGCGTCACAGCCAGCTTCCTCCAGACTGCCATCAGGAGTTTACCTTTTCTTTATGTTTGGGTTTGAACAGAATCTGCTTCTCAGTGAACTGATGTTTGTAGGAGTTAAATGTGTTTCTGGAGGGTTTCTGAACATTGATTGGCGTTCCGGGTTTACCTGTGTACCTTCAGGCTCCTCCTGGAAACCAGACAGAGGACTGTTGTCCTAACAGGAGGATGTCCACCGTTTTGTTTGAAGGGAGGACACAAGCCTTATTATCTTCCTGACAGCCACAAATTACTGCTGGCTCGCCGTCCCTCGCATGAATGGACAGACACAAGACGCTCTCTCTTCCTCGCTGCGTCTCTGAGCTGCTTGCGTCTCCTGTCAGGGTGAGCCAGCAGCCTCTGGTTCCGAGCCCTGGATGTCAGTAATGGCAGTGCTAGCTTTAGCTTTAGCCTTAATTCAGGTGCATTAGTGGCAGGATGAATGTGCAACCTTTCAGTTTGTTGTGTTGGAGGGAAACTCGACACCGTGGTGGGCGGGCCTAATTGGCCCTAATGCCGGCCTTGTTCTGCACCTCTTTCATGGCTGTAATTAGGCTAATGGAGGGCGCCAGAACCAGACTGGGAGCCACGCCGGGGGTCAGCGGCCAGCGGCCCGGAGGACGCCCCGCCGCCTGGTTGGACCCGAACAAGGAGGCCTTTGGAGGCCCGGAAGAACCACCGGTAGTTTGGTTTGGGTTCTGCAGCGGGTGGAAACATCAGGGAATAAAAATCAGAAATCAGAGTGGAAGAAACGTTTGGCTTGCTGGAACTAAAAGTTGCTTTGCTGCAAAGATCTCCATGTTTTCATCCAAGGAAACGAGATTCAAACTGAGAAAAGTTTCAGTTTCAAGATTCACGGCGCCGTGTTTCTGAAATACGTCACATTTTGATGCTGCACAGCTTCCTGGAGGTTTCATCGTTATCCACAGGACTTCTGGGAGCGTTGGGATGTTTTAGGTAAATGTCAGACGGTTCTGTTCGGTTCTGTTTGGTTCTGTTCGGTTCGGTTCTGTTCGGTTCTGTTTGGTTCTGCAGGTGAGGAACATTTAGTGCAGAAGCAGAACCTCCTCCTGAGTTTCTGATCCGGTCGTATCAACAACCTGTAGCTGCCGTCGTTCGGCTCTCTGGCGCCACCTGGACTTTATTTCTGTCATGGAATCACCTCCATCTTCTTCTTCATGTGATGTCAAGTTTCAATTAGCTCATCTCTCCCACCTCTAATTTGTTATCACCTGTATTGGCTCACCTGTTGGTCACCATGGAGACGAAGTCCTCAGTGTTGAGAGCAGAACATGCAGGTTAAATCGTTCAGGGAGACATTTTGGACTTTTACTCTGAAGGTCTTCAACCTTAACGCAGCTGTTGGGTAGATCTGCAGCTTTCGTGCTTCATGTTACTGAGAACATCTTGTTTTAATGTTAGCGTTAGCTTCTGCTAATTGTTAAAGTGTGTTTAGCGGGTTAGCGTTAGCTGATATTAGAGCAAACATTTATTCTCTATTACAGCCTTGGCGGCCATCTTGAATTTTTCAGCGGCTGTTTGGTAGATGCTACAGAGTTTAAAGTTAAGATTAAAGTATCAAAGATTGAGTGTCAACAGGTCAGGTTATCGATCCAACTTTAATAATTATGATGTTTCAGTTTTAGAAAGCGAAACAGTTCTGGATGTTTTTTTAACTGCTTCTAATTTCAGAAAACATCTTCCAATCAGAGCAGCTAATCTTTGATTTATGCAAATAAAAATGTGTTTTTATATCTGCTGAAAGGAAAACTACATTATCCAGATATTAGATGTCATAAATCCTGATAACATAAAGGAGGAACCGTCTCCATGGAGAAGCCGTGAGAGCGAGCGAAGGAGGAAGAAGGAGCGACATAATGCTTCCTGTGTCTTCTGGCAGTTTAGCTTTTGTTTGAAATGAAAATTCAGAGTGTTTGAGGGATTACAGTGGATTGGCAGGCCTGTGGGAGCCAAGCAGTTATCTGTACACCAGTAATATGGAGTATGGTAATCATCGCAGTGTGTGTGCATGCAGAGGAGTGTGTGTGTTTGTTCTTTTGCAAACCGATGAGTGGCAATTCAACTAAACACACACCGAAGCTTCTTCTCTGTTTTGTTTTGTTTGACCACCTTCTCTCTTCTTTTCCGCTTCCGAATCTGGGAATGAAATCCTCCAGAAAAAACAAATAAATCCTGAATGTGTCCTCTGATTGGGTCGCTGCCTTTGAGTTTTTATCCTTCATCCAAACTTTCACCGTGTCGCTGCTTTGTCATCCCTTCATCTTCCTCAGCGGCGCAGAAAAACCGCCGCCGCGCTCCGTTGATCTCAAGAGGCGCTGTTTAAGTTTTGATTAATGTTGGTGTTTTAACTTGTAGCTGTGTGTGTGTGTGTGTGTGTGTGTGTGTGTGTGTGTGTGTGTGTGTGTGAGAGACTCCTCTCTCACCTCGGCCTCCAGCGGTTCAGCAGGAGGTGATGTTGTGGTTGAGGTGTACCTGTAGGGCCGACCTGAGCATGAACACAAACAGCAGCTTAACCGACATTCATAAGCACCTTTCAGCCAATTTACTTTAAATCCGTGTTTCACTCAACAACAAAACTCCAACTGTAGGGAGCGACCCGTTGGGACGGGACGGGACGGGACGGGACGGGGCCAGCCGACCCGGCGGGACGTCCTCTGCTGCTCATCATTTCTCTTTGTTTTTGTTTGAACTTTTCATTTACTTAAAGTGTTGGGTTTTGAATGCAGAGGTTGGAAGCAAAGTGCTCAGTTTGAACAGTTTCCTGGTTTTCTTCTCATGGTTCTGATAGTTTGCTGACCAGCTGACCCAAACATCTGGTCTTAAACCTGTTGAATCTCTTTGTTGAGTTGGTTTTCGAGTCTTTTACAGATCTGCAGTGAAACGTTCAGATAACAAAAAGTTAAACAATGTTTGATGTTTTTAAACTCCTGGAATCAGGAAGGACATTTTGTGATGCGTCTAAAAGCATCAGAGACTTGAAGTGGAACAACCTGTCCAGGTTTTAGTCAGTGCTGCAGGAACTCGTCCTGAACACAAAACCTTTTCAAATCAAGAACTGGAGATGAAGAAGTAAAATGTAAAAACCTTGTGAAGCTGCGGGCCACATGTTGACCCCAACATGGTTTCTGCAGCTCAAACATTGAATTATTTCTGTTTTTGGTTAGTTAATAACTAAAATAAGGTTCATCAAACGGTAAGATGTCTAAAATCTGAAACCATCTTCAAAACAATCATCCAGAATCCATCAGCAATGCGGATTCAGAACTGAACATGTTTTTGTTTCAGGCTCTGAAATCAGTTTTCAGTTTTCCTCTCTAGTCTTTAAACTGTGTTGATCTTCATCTCTTCGTTTCTCTCTCTGCCTCGTAACACGTCTCACTTTTCTAACTTCTTCCTTCTTCGTCTTTTAACACATCTGAAGACCTCTTCCTTTTTGGTGGGAAACATTTCTAGAAATTAAACCATCTCTTCCGTTTTTTTTTTGCCATTCCTCTTTTTTCTTCACGCCGTTGATTCTTCAGCGCCTGCAGACGTTCACACATGGTCCCTCCAGCAGACATGAACTTCTCTGTGTTTGTGTCCAAACACGCTGCAGATTTTCTCCTGGTTTAGTCGGCCGCTTCAGCTGTGGAAACAACAAACTGCAGCTTCCTCCTGCTCTGTTGCTGCATAAATATGTAAAAATGTATTAATGCGACACTGCAGAGAAATCAAGACGAACGCTGCATGGGGCTGCGTGCAAAACTTCTGCTGGGGAAGGAAGTTTGATGTTCAGGGGGTGTGGTCTAGTGGGGAGAATACGAGCAGTCAGTATCTAATCTGGAGATGGAGGTATTTTTTCCATTTCATGACTTTTTGCACATTTCAGATTTTAAAATCAGACGATCCAAACGTTCCTCCGTCACGTCTGACCCGTTTGTTTCTGCTGGAGTTTTATTCTCTGAGTTGTAACAAGGACACATCATTATGTTTTCTAGAGAATAAAGCGTGAAATGTTTCTCTGCATCATAAACGCCGGCATCCTGCCTGCTGGCACTGTTAGTCAACCAAAACCACGGGGTCAGAGGTCAGGCGGTAAACGCTGTAAATGATTAAAGGAAACTGACCTGAGTCCTGAGCCAGCTCACACACGCACACACACACACACACACACACACACACACACACACACACACACACACGCACACACACACACACACGCACACACACGCACACACACACACACACACACACATTAATTATTTGATCATGTGTGTGTGCTGGCTGGGATTAAATCCTGTGAGCAGCACAGAGCAGCAGCTGCGTTAAAACGGCAGTTTAGTGTAATTTGCTTGTTTCTCTGGGAGGAAGTGTCTGATTACATGGACCAAGCGACACTGACTGCTACAGAGATCTGGGACTGTAAACCCCGAGAGCAGAGGTCTGCTGCTAGCCTGCAGGAGTCTGATGTGTCCAGAATCGTCTTCATCACTGAAGAGACCTTCCTCTGGTCAAAGTTTCATCACGTCTGTCCTGATGGTGAAGCAGCGTGACCACTTCCTGTCTGATCATCAGCCGCGTTTCAGTGAACAGAGGCGATCAAAGCGTGCAGGGCGGGACCGACTGGGACCGGCTGGGACCGGCTGGAACCACCATGGCCCTGTCTCTGATTGGCTGAGGAGAAACCCTGTGATGAAAGTTTTTTTAGGAAACACAGAGTCCAACGAGGTTTTTGCTCTCCAGGTTTGTTCTGACAGATTGTGAGTTTTTTAAAGTCCGTCCTCTCTGGCGGCCATGACACATTGCCTCCCCCCCTCACCCACCCCATCGGTGCTGAAGTGGCAGATGAATGAACCGGACCCGGCGTGAAAGAGCGACGGAGACGAAGGTCACCTACCTGCCGCTGCCTTTGTCCCGACTCCAGAAGGAAACAAAAAAGCGACGGCAGCAGAGAAAGGAAGAAGAGGAGCGCCGCTCTTCATCTCCTCTCCGTTTCTGCTCCGTCTGGCCTGCTTTTGTTCTCCGGTCGGGAGTTATATATCATGTAGGCGATGCATGAAGTTCACCTTGTCAGAGAAACCTAACACAACCCTGCTGCTGCCGCTCGGTGTGTGTGTGTGTGTGTGTGTGTGTGCGTGTGTGTGTGTGTGTGTGTGTGTGGATTAAGGAATGCATAATACCTCTCAGGTGTGAGGCAAGCCTGTCATCACCCCCATGGCTCAGATTGAAGGCGACCCTTTTGATTCTTCATTTTCCTCTCCTCTGTGTGTCTGACCTCCTCCACATGCATGTAATCTGCGTTGATAGAAACCTCTGCTGGGATCTTCACGCTCGCCTCCTGATGAACAGCGCCGTCCGCCAGGCGTTGGCCCACAGTTAGCCAGCCGCCGCCGCCAGCCTCTCATCTTCATTCAGCGCCGGCCCGAATTCCTCGCCACACTCCATTCTCACTTGTCCTTGCATTTTGTCCGGGCGCTCTTTGAAAAAAATCGTCTTTCTAATCTGAAAGTCTTCTGCTGCTAGATTTGAATGACACAGAGATGAAAGGGTCGGATTTAAAATCTGTCAAACCCTCACAGGAGTAAATTTGAACTCCATTGTGTACCTGATATGATGCCTGTTAATGTGCAGCACAAAGAGAGGAGAGGACTTTGTGCTGCTCTGACTGCTTCACTTCCTGCATGTTTAAACAACCGGCAGCGTTTTATTTCTTCAGGTTCAGAGGAGAACAGAGCAGAGGAACCTTCTGCAACGTCTGAGGCCGGGAACCTGTTCCAGCAGGACGATGATGTCATAACGCAGCTGACTGACGCTGGCTGGTTGACCTCTGACCCCTGGAAACTATAGTAACATCTTTAAAATGGCACAAAAAACATTTCTTCTGTACAAATATTGTTTAATTTGAATAGATTTGGATTCAACTGGTTTTGGATTCGAGTGAAACTGAGCTGAAGTTCTGATGAACGCTACCAGAACAGAGGACAGAGTCATCAGGTGAACACATGATTCTTTAAAATGTTTGGGAACCGTTTGGGGTTCCAGACCGACCCAAACAGACAGAAGAACATTTGGACCAGGAAATCTGAGGAAATCTTCCTGTTTCCTTTCAGAAAGTCTGTCCTACAAAAATCTACAAATAGTGAAATTCTGCAATGTGTTAGCTTTGCAGAGGCTAGTGACTAGCATGGCTAGGCTGCTGAAACACTGGATTACTTCCTCTGCTAGCATTAGCATGGATAGGCTAGCATTAGCATTGGAGATGCTAGCATTAGCATTAGAGATGCTAGCATTAGCATACCTAGCCGGTCACATGTGACTCCTACTTTCTTCTTTAGAGGATATTTTATGGGGAAAGCTGTTTGGCCTACAGTATCTACATCTGTGTTTTTGACACATGCAGGTGTAAACATGATGAAGATCACAGTGATATTCCTCTGTCTGAGTGTCGCTTTGTGGTTGTAAACCGTTTAGTAGAATGGACGAGCTAGTAGAAAGAGCTAGCAGAAAGCGCTACCTGCTATTAGCCACAGTGGCTCAATTATAACTCAGGATAATCAGATATTCTGAAATTTATTCTAAAATGATCGATTTGAGTTTACAAGAGAATTAATATTATTATAAAGGCAGAAAAGGGCCAAATATGGACCCCTGAGGGACACCAGCTCGTTCTGTGAGATGATATTTATTTATATTTGTGGGATAAAACGGGTCATAATTACAGTTGGGTTGTGTGACTGAATGCTGGTTTTGTCTGTAAAAAGCAGCAGAGCGTTTGGATCCGTCCTCCTCTGCATTCAGTTGGACGCTGCTGCCGCCACAAACCCCAAGTTCTGCACAAACACGTCGACAACAACACCAGCACTTCTGCTTCAGAAACCGACAGCCAGCGAGGCACGCCGCCTTTCACATGGAAATATGTTTGTGTGTCGCCGGCTGCACAGGGGGGGGCGGGGGTCCAGCAGTGATTACCTCTTAAATACATATAGATGCAGCTCTTTGAATGGCTGAGCACTGAGCAGGAGATTGGGTTAAATTAGATGTTAATCAGCTCCGTTCTCCTGTTGGTGAAGCGATAAGGCCTTCAGGACCTCCCCTCACACACACACACACACACACACACACCTCACTCTGCTTTTTTATGCTAATGTTGGGCTGTGTGGAGCCGCTCTCTCGCTGTCCCTCAGAGACGCCGATCGTTCGCTCACTGCATTTAATAACAAAGAGGAAGAGGAGATAAGTTGTGAAGCTCAGACTGAAAGCAGCCCAGAAACACATTTGGGTTTTTCAGCGGGGTTGAAATAGGCCGAGTTAAAGCCGAACAGGGAGGAGGAAGAAAATCAGCTCCTTCCTTTTCAAAGGCGGCGCTGAAAAGTCGTGTATAAAATCCTCCAAGTTGTGAAAGACTCCTGGACAGAGATTATTGTGCTGCAGGATCCTGTTGCCTCATTCAAGGCACAATCAGCAGCTTTTCCAGCAGATGACATATTTATGTATTAGGACAAATAAGCATAATCTAGTGATATTGTGAGGCGCTGAGCTGAATATAAAGTCATTATCTTAGTCAGTAAATGTGGGCGTGGCCAGTGAAATTACCTCTGGGATGTTCATCCGGAGGCCCAGCAGCCGAGACTCCTGCTTCACGTTTACAACCGGATCACAATAAAGTCAATCAAACTTTGTGTTTCTGTTGAAACCGAAAAAGTTTTCGCTTGAGGAAAAAGAAAAGGCAGCTTGGAGGTCCCAGCGACAGCAGACTCTCACACGTGCAGCGGGAAAATAGCTTGAAAGGCTGCTGCTGGTCTTTTGAGGTGACTGTTGCGACATGCAGCAGCGCGGCGCGCTAACCTCAGAGCAGCGCAGGTGCAGGGCAGAGATCAACGAACCCGGCGCCCCCTCACCTCACCGCGCCGTTCTGCAGCCACACAGCTGCTCTCTCCACTTCAACACGCCCAGCTGACCCACGTTGTCTCACAGCCTGCAGCTTCCAGGGGTTCAACTTACAATTTATAATTTTACTCCAAATGTCACATGAAAACTTTAAAAAGCAGAAAAAAGATCATTTCAAACCAGGAGATTCAGGACTTTTGGATATGAAGCAACATTCATTTTCATCTAAATAACTAAAGAAAAAGAAATATTTACCCACAACATCTTAAAGTTAGATATTTTTCTGAATTTACAAAAAACTTTCAGCTTATTAATAAAACCTGAGGTGATAAAAAAATGCAAGATTTGACAAAACTAAATGTTTTGCTGGTGGATGAATCAGAGAATGCTGTTTTTATAAAACATCTGTATGAAATCAGCCTGGTATTAAAGTTAATCTGTATAATCTAGAATAATAATCTGCAACATAAAGTCCACTTTAAGTTAAATGTTGCTACTTAGACTTGTAATAAATGTCATCAATAACCTTCAGATTTCTGATAATCAATGTTGTATGCTGCTGGGTTTGATTTAAGTAAAATAAATTTGATCATTTTTGACATGAAATGTTGAGTTAATGCTAATAAAATAACTTTACATTTATGCAACTTGTTAAAAATCATTTTCAGTTGAACATGTTTGATTTAGCTGAAATTTTGATGAAGTTTCTCTGGTTTTAATCTTGTTAAATGAGAGATGACCTCTGAACTCTCCCAGATCTGCAGAAACATTAAAAATAATCTAATTTGGAGATGAGCGTCAGAGAAATTTCAGTTATGAATTGAGAGGAAACTTGAAATGGAGCGATTGTGGAAACAGTTGTGTTGTGGAAACTGAATAAGCTCCGCCCACCAGACCGGCTACGGTCGCCCTTAGCAACAGAGAAATGCAGCAAACCTGACAGTTGATGCTTTTGCTCCGTGGTTTTACAAATTAACATCTTAATAAGAAGAAGGTGAGTTGAAATGATATTTAATATTTTTCCAGCTACATTTACAATAACTTCTATTGAATATTAATTTGAGTTCAGTAGTGATTGAAGGATCCCCAGTAGCAGTCAGTGTCGCATCCAGAACCAGAGGGAGTTCTGGTCCAAACATGCCAGGATTCAAACAGAACAACACGTGAGAGCGGCTCCAACATGGCGGCTTTAGCATGTGATGCTAACGCTACGCTGACGGTTTATACTGGAAGTTAATGTTTGTTTCTGGACTCATCCATCGCCTCACATGGAGCTGGAGCAGCTCTCAGCGGTGTGTGTTTGTGTGTGTTTGTGTGCGTGTGTGTTTGGGTGTGCGTGTGTGCGTGTGTGTGTGCGTGTGCGTGTGTGTGCGTGTGTGTTTCTCCCCTCCACCCGCTTCTCTTTGGCTTTGACTTCAAGCACTGCAGTTTGACTGTTTCAGGTCAGAGGAAAGGAGATAAGACGAAGTGATTTTTCTTACCTTGGCCCCCCCTCACCCCCCCTGCCCCCCCATCCCCCGCTCATCCCCCCTCCCCCCTCCAGACAGACGGAGTGACAGGCCTCCTGTGTAAGCCTTTATTTACTTTTAGCGTAATACTACAGGTGATCAAAACAACATGGCCGTCTCCCACGATTAGCCCGCTAAATGCTAGATGTGTTATGACAAGCTCACTCCCACTCCCACCCGAGACGCTCGCACACAGATCCACACACACTTATCCTCCATCTGAGCCGAGGCCGAGGCGTTATCTGGGAGCAGACGCGCATCTGAATGCGATATGAAACCTTTCAGGAAGTCGCATCAAATTCGAGCTCAATTTTTATCTTGTTCTCACTCAGAAATCGCAACTTGTTTTCATGACTCACTTAAGCTTCTTATGATCCATTTCATCAGCTAAACGCATGAAAACAAGATCTTATTTTTCTAGTCAAAGTATTATTTTCCCCTTTAAATCGCTTCGCAGGACGTAGATGTCAGTTTCATGTCTTGTTGAGGAAAAATAAAAGAATAAATGAGTCAAATTAAAAGAAAAAAACGGATCCAATAAAGCAGGACACTTTTGAAGCTCTTATGACAAGATATTGAATTTTAATTTGAGTTTGCGGAGGCGTGGAGCAGAAAGGCAGTGTGGTGAGTCTTTGATACCCGCCGAACAGAGTCCTTCCCCAGCTGCGTCGGCTAATTTGTTCCCTCGGTCGTATCTCGCCCGCTCTCAGCCTCCGTTTAGCATTATTAATCAAATTACACCCACTAAACTTTTCTTGTGCTATTGAAATTGTCTTTCTTTCATTGTTTTTTCTTTTTTCCTTCTCCCCCTCTTCAGCGCGGGTTTCCCGGCTCAGGCTGTAAAAGCAGAGACTTGTCATTCAGAAACGGTGGCATCAGGTTAATGATTTAATTTTTTCAATTAAGATAAAGAAACACTTTCCCTCCTGACCTGCAGGGCAGCGCCAACATCAAAGCTGCGCCGCTCCTAATTGTTTTTCAGCTCAAGAACAAAATTTTCAGAGTTTTTAGTGTTTTGCTGGAGAGTGGAGTCCATCGTTGTTAGCATTAGCATTAGGGTTAGCATTAGCATTAGCTCAGATAAAGCCAGGCGTATTAAAGGATTGACTCAGATAGGAAGTCAGAGTGAGGAATCTCCTTTTCTCTCTGACTCACATTTCTATGAATTTAACTTTTATTTTGCTTTTCCAGATGAAAACTTTTGAAAATGTTCATTTGTTCAGATTTCAAGCTTCTGATTAGTGCGGATGGAAAGTTTCTTTATTTAAATCGACACTGGTTGACACATTCAGCATAAACATCTAAAACTAAATGATATTCACTCATCACATAACAAATTAAAAATAAAACTACAAAAATAAACATGAATTACATTAAAATGAAAAACATCCCAGTAACAACATGAAGGTGTTTTCCTTGTAATAATTACTTAAATTAATTCCTCTAATATAACTATATTTTACTTTAGCTTTCCCATGTGAACATAACTCCATAGAAATAATTAGTATAAATATTTCTAAGTATAAATCTGTCTTTGTTTCATAATCCTCTACATTAGAACTGAAAAACTATTTATGATCAGAACCTCTGGCTGTTTTCACCTCAGGATTGTTTTGAGGAATGTTGATGTAAAAAGTGCAGAAATGTTTTTTACAAACTACATTTTCTGCAGCATTCAGACTGCATAAATCTTTCCATGCAGATATTTCATGTTTTTGCTGCAGCAGCAGAGCGGAGCGCTGCAGCCTTTGTTTAGGCCGACTGCAGCAGCAGCAGCAGCAGCTCTCTGTAGCTTAGCATCGCCCCCTGCTGAAACCCGACTCCTCCTCTCCCTCCGTTCCTCTGGTTTCTCTCTCATCGCTGATCTTCAGCTGCTGCTCAAACGTGATTCACAGAAACAGAAACATTCAGATGTGACACAAATCTTTTTTTATCAGAAGCAGCAAAAGCAGAACTGAAGATGTGCAGCAGGAGCATCTCAGTGAATCAGGAAAATGATTCAAATGTATTTATTTCACTTCAAAAACTATAAAATATTTTTTTTGTATGATAATTACATGAACTAATATTTACTTTATTTAATGATTCTGTGAGTCGGGAAAGTACATCAGTTCAATAATCTGCTGAATTGATTAATTCAAGATAGTTCTGTATTCAAGCTTAGCTATGGAAAGTTGAGTGGAAGGAAAAACTAAGGTGGAGAAATATTAACAGGAAACAAGAATTGATGAGAGGATTGTGAAGGAAAGTCTGCAGAATGAGGCAGCCAGAGAGCCAGAGGGTGGAGCGGATCAGAACCAGCGGTACTGGAGGTCCAAAGTGACCTCCTCAGTCTCTGATGTTCTGCTGGTTCTGGTCCACTGGGTCAGATACTTTAGAGCTCTTCCTGTGACTTTGGGGAGTCTCTGGTTTCTGTTTCCAGCAGGACTGGCCTGCAGGACGTTCCACCTGCTTCAGTCACCATGGAAACGGGCCGGATCAGAACCGCATAGAGTACGAACCAACAATGCTGCTGAGCTGAAGGTTTCCTGATGCAGAGAAACCAATGAGCAAAAGGTTCTGGAGGTTCTGCAGTCGGTCCTGGCGGCGCCGATGTTTGTGACGTAGATAAACATCACATCGATGACATCATCAGATAAACATCACATCGATGACATCACCAGATAAACATCACATCGATGACATCATCAGATAAACAAAATCCTCCTGATTGACCTCAATCTCTGAGGTTCTTAGAATATCTTTGACGAATCCGTGACATTCAACTTCACGTGTGTGTGTGTGTGTGTGTGTGTGTGTGGGTGTGTTCGTGTGTGTGTGTGTGTGTGTGTGTGTGTGTGTGTCTGGGCTGCTCCCAGCGGCTGCTGCTGGTTAAATCCTCAAAGTGGCCGGGCCGCTCCCTGCCAAAGCTGCTCGCCTCAGTCCAGAAGTAATCCACAGCAAATTCCTTCAGCCTCAGTATCACAGGCCGGCGCTGCAGAGCCACGAGCTGCCAGGGGAGCACACACACACACACACACACACACACACACCGTCCACTTCCTGATTCGCAGCGTGACAGTGAGCAGTGTGTGTGGATGCTAGCTAGTAGCGGTGTGTGCGTGGGTTTTCTGGAGTCGGCGCTGCAGCCAGCTGACATCCAGCCTGGCGTTCCTCCCAGCCAGAGGAGGCTCTCCGGCCGGCTGCTCTTACATCCGCGTGCTCGTCCCCCGGTGAGGAAACATTTGTTTCTCTACCAACGGACACAGGAGGAGGAGGAAGAGGAGGAGGAGGAAGGCGGAGAAGGCAGCCGCTCCCCCGTTTTCTGATTTCATGTTTCTTTGTTTGGATTTCCATCCTGGCAGCCAGAGGTCAGATCTGCTGCCGCTCAGTTTAAACCAAGCAGGTAGTCGACTTGATGATGAGCATCGTCCTGTCGCCGCCTGAGCCCACAGCATCATACTGCCACGCCCATGTCCCTACAGAGACATCAGAACCAAACATTAAACTGAAATTACAATTACAAAATAATAAAATCAGGAAAAATGTAACATTTATTAAACTTTAACAAAAACTGCAGGTGTGTCTGAGTTTGTTTTAACTGAAACAAATTTCTGCTTGGAAAAGTCAAATTATTAGAAAAGAAAATCTTGATTAAAAAGTAAAAGTTTTTGGTAAAAAGGCAACTGAGTGAAAACATCAATTATTTCAAATTTACAAATTACATCATCAGATGGACCAAAATGTAAAGTTCATTTTATTTTGAACACCAAAATGAAAATAATTTACATAAATTACATAATAAGAAAGTAAAGTAAAAGAAACATTTTCCCAAATCAATTTCTTATGAAACTGTAATAAAAATTTTAATTTTACATGTTTATTTTTAATTCATATTAGGTAAAGGACCCACAAGTTTTCCTCAAGTAAAAGTACAAAGTGCAGTATTATAAAAATAAATGTAAACTCAGATAAAAGTGAGTATTTCCTGTCAGGGTTCCCTGATTTCTACCTGTTCACCTGTTTTCTTCTGGCTTTAGTTGAAACGTCTCTCTTCCAATCCAGCTGGTCATAAAACTTTTATTTGGTTTATTTCATATCGTTCTACAATCAAGATGCAAACCAAACTTGTCATTCTGTCGTAACTTTTAATGAGGAGAGAATCAGCCGTCGATCGTAGCGACTAGCATCTTCCCTCGCTAACCCAGCGGCTCTCATTTCTTCTTCGGACCTGAAACTCGCTGCCCTGCTGGAAACCTTCCTGTTCATCAGAACAGTTTGTGTCTCTGTCGTCTCAGCTGCTAAAGCTAGAAGCTCTGCTAATGCTAAGTAACCAACCGGGGCTTGGTGGTTGAGAGCTAGTCAGGTCTTCATAAAGCAGATTAGTTTTTCATTTATTTTGGTCAGATGGGGTAAAAGGTGGAAGGTTCAAGCGGTGTGAATATTTCTGCTGAACCTGTGAAGCTTCCAGGTTTACAGTTACAGGAACGCAGCCTGACTGTATTTAATCCAATGGCTGCTGGACTTGAACCAAAGCGCCACATTTGCTGAAGTTCTGACTCTTAAGAACCAAAACGAGTCTCCATGCAGAACCGTGAGGTTCTCCAGTGAAGGACGGGTTCTGGTCAGATCAGGATGAAAACGCCTGGTGATCTGGTTCTGTTGGTGTTTCTGGGGAGAAACCTTCATCTCTGCCATTTTGTTTCAGCTGATGTCTGAGGATTTAAAATGAAGCCTGCCGGCCCCTGAGTGACTTCAGAATAAAAGTCCCTCTTTTGTCATGTGAAGCACCTCTTGAGCTCTCTGGTCAGCAGCAGAAATTTCAAAGCCTTCAGCAGACGCGGCCCTCTCTCCCAGACAGTGGTCATTTGTCTTGCGATGCCTGATTTCTTGAGTATCCAATGGCAGCAGAGCGCAGGTTTCCTCCTGCTCCCCACCAGTGAAAGCACTTTGGCGCTGCAGCAAAGGAGGAGTAGAAGGTAATAAAGCGAACGGTGACATTTAACGAGCTGTCTGTGTTTTCGTCCTCTCCGTCTCGGGTTTAAGCCGTTTGCTGAGAAAACTTTGAAGTTCCAAACAAGCAAACCTGGACATTATTGAATCCCGTTCAGAATGGCCTGGATTGAGAAAGCCTTAAAGAGACGCTCAGGCTTTTGTGCCTTTTAATGTTCACAGCATCCCTCTGCCTTTCATGTGCGTCCTATCTGGAATTAATTACTTTTTCAAAGTCGGTGTGTTGGTTTTGGCGTGTGCAGGAGAACATGTGTGTACATTTGATTTTTTCTCGTTTGTTTACCGTTTATGGTGCATGGAAATGTCTCCTTTTCTCTTTGTCCTGTAACCAGATCACACTCGGTGCTTTGGCAAATTTCCTGCTCTGGTATTTGATGTAAATCACCAAATTCTGCAGACTTCCTATTTAAATTGTCAGCTCACATAAGCAGCCAGAATGAGCGTAGCACCTCTGGACAGTCCCTGAGGGAGGCACAGTTAGCAATCAAAAGTTGACAGAGGCTAAAAAGAGAGCAAGTTGAACCCAAACAGAGTGTGGTGAGAAGCAGAAAAGCCCTGGGTCGCTCCCTCAGACGGCCCATTTTCACCGGTTTTGTATAAAATGTCAGCTAATGCAGTGTGGAGTGGCGCCAGCAGTGTGTACGGCTGAACGCTGGTACTGCTGGTAATGTGTTTATATAACATCCCTCACATTCCACGCTAAGAGCCTTCCTCGCTCCGCGGCCCGTCCAACACACACACACACACACACACACACACACACACACACCGATTCTCAAATATCCACACTGGTGTTAGAGGGTACACCAACATGGAGCATCGCTCTGCTGCAGACACAAAGTTTATCCATCATCATCATCATCATCATCAGGGAGGAGGAAGGCTGCAGATTTACTGCAGAGATGAAACAAAAAAATCTCTTTCACTTTTCTAGAAAATCTCTTTTGTTCATTTCTCCAAATGAGTTGAGTTTATTTGCATCTCACGTTTCAGCAATAAAGAAAAGTCTGAGTGTTTAGTCCGACCTGTGAAGACAAACGGCTGGATGGGTCCCAACCACTTTCTCCCATATGGGTCTTTTCTCAGCTGGGGGTAAAAGATGATTCACATGTAGAAGAAGCAGAAACTTCCTGGTAGAAGGCCCACTTTGGATCCAACTTTGTGTGGCTCTGGAGGCTCAGGTCAGAGGTCAGAGGTTAGCCTGATCTCTGGTTCACAACTGGAAGAACTGAAGCTGTGCGTTGACTCTAGATCTATAAAACTAGATCTATAACTCTAGATCTTTCATCTTTAATCACTTCAGTTTCTGTTCAGAAAGTTTTGGCCCGTCCACAGATTTCTCTGATCTCAGCATCTGTTCAGTGATTGGATGGGGTCAAAGGTCACCTGGTGACATCTTAATGTGGAGCTGTGTGTCATCTGTGTAGTTATGGTAGCTGATCTTATTTCCTGTTATAACCTGAGCCAATGGGAGCTTATAGATATTAAATCAGAGGGGTCCTAGGATTGAACCTTGGGGAGCCCCACACATGACCTCTGACCTCTTGATGAGAAGGTTCCTATTGAAACACAGAAGTCCCAGTTCTCTATGTCAGAACCAGTCCTGTGGTTGTTGTTCAGAAGCTGTTGAAAGGTCAGAGGTCGGCCTGTGATTCTGCAGCAGATTGATGTTTCATTTTAAAGCCTGAGAGAAAAACAGTTCATTATTCTGTAACCGTTAGTGAGGAGGTGTAAGAGTGGAAATACCTCTGGAGTCCTCTACAGGGGAACTCAGACTGATGGATTAGTGAACGTCCTGTTTGGGTTTAAAGATCCACATTTCAGCCGTTCAGGCTGATGGAGCCCATTGGATCAGGAGATCCCAGATGATCATCACACAGTGGAGGCCATTTTGGCTCCCTGCCTTTCTTACTGAGGCATCATGACCTCTGACCTTACCAATGAGAACCAAGGACAATGACTGGCGCTCCTGGATTGAGCCAATAGCAGCTCGACTTATTTCAGCTTCCCAAGCTGCTTTTCTCTCTGAACATTTTGGATATTCTCTAAGAGGTCCTGGCAGATCTCCATGGAAACGTCCATGAATCCAGAATGAACAGGCAGGGATCCACTGGCCTACTTCAAGCTGTCAAACAGGTTCTGTATAAGTGATTTTCTGCAGTGTGTTAACCCAGACTCAACTACTGTATTTTCTGATCAATAATCATGACAAAGACGTGAGCTGCTCAGGGAAATTTATTCCAGCGGTATTTCAGATGAAACATTTAGTACCAGGAGTCCATGATCCTCCTCATGCTCATGAACCTCATGCCTCCGTAGCCCATCTCCCTGAAGCTGCGGTACTCCCCGGGCCTCATGTACATCATCCTGCCTCTGTAGTGGGGGTGCTCGTACATCAGCCAGTGGCCGTCCATCACGTGGCAGGACATGCAGTCGGACATGTGGTAGCGGTCCATGAAGGAGTCGCAGTCGTCCATGCACTCATGCATGTGGCCTCCGAAGTTCTCTCTCTCGTAGATCCTCATCCTGTAGGATCCCCGGTACTGAAAGACCAAGCAAACTCAGGTTGGGTTTGGACGGGTCAGGGACAAACGCTGTGCGGAGAGGAAGCAACGTACCATGGAGATCATGCGGCAGGAGCGGATGCAGTTGTTCCAGCCCATCATGCTCATGTAGTCGCCGTACTCGCCCCGACGGAAGAAGTACTGGTTCCCCATGTAGTTGGGCCGGTCGTAGACCATGAAGCAGCCGCTCTCCACCCTGCAGGAGTGGCACCGGCTCATGTAGGAGTGCATGTCGGCGCAGTCGCCCATGCACTCATAGGACCGGCCCATGAAGTTCCTGTCCTCGTAGAAGACGATCTGGAAAACAGAGAAACGCTTTACAACCAAGCAGCAGGAAACGGTGAAATGAAAGCAGAGGTTCTGGGTCTACCTTGCCCCTCATGTTCATGTCGGTGTTGCTCATGTTGGCTGCAGACGAGTGCTTGCTCTGGCTCTGGCTCTGGTTGTGCATTCCTACCTGGTTTAACCCTTTCCTTTTATACCTGAGCAGATGTAAAGAACCACTGACCCCCTCTGCAGAACGCCACACTCAGCAAGCTTTTTTTGTCTTTTAGTGTTTAGAAAAGCCGTTCTGTCATTTTGACAACGTGTGAATGGATGAAGCCATGTGACTGGGAAAAGTTGTCAGTTCAGGACTCGGATGGAGAATGTTCCCTCAGTCGCTCCCGACCCGAGACTTTTCTGATGACTTTGGGATAATTTCATGACAAAAAGCATTTTGAAATCACTCATTACTTAAATCTGGTGTACTAATAAATGTAACTTCACGTTTTTTATTAGTCTTGTTTATGTTTCGCAGTAACTTTGATTCTTTTCTTTCCTCCTGCTTAAATAAAATATCATAAATAAAAAGATATTTATGTCTTACTGTAAATAAAACTGGCACCACAAGGAATATCTTTTAGAAAAAATACAAATTGTTCTGTTTTATTTGTATTTTAATAACAATATGTTGGTCAGTAATCAGAATAATAATTTCAGCATAACATCCGTCTAAACTTCATACAATCACTGGTTTCTGCTTCAGAATCAACTTTGAAAAGGAAAAGAAAATGTTTTAATATAAATTCAGTTCCAAACCATAAATAATGTCTGACATTTCTTAACAACACAAACCCTTGTTGTCTTTGACAAAAAGGAAAAACAGGCACCGCAGCCGGATGTTTACTTGCATATTAATGTTTTATCATCAGACTCCATAACAATCAGAAATGATTAATCGAGTTGTATTGCCAGATCTTGGAGTGTAAAAGTTGCAGCGTTTTGGGCTTTTTGATCAGAAACAATGAAGGAAATGAGTGGGGAGGGAAACAGGAAGTAGTTTATTGTGATGTAACAGTGGAGGAATGTAGTTTCCTTTTACCTGGGATTGTTCCGCCCTCGGCGCCGGACGGATCATAACGTCACTGTGGGAATGCCAGGGGTTACAATATTCAATATAAGATTCATTTCTGATTGGGATCAATAAAGTACTTTTGAAATGAATCAATAATCCAATAATCAAAGGTTGGGGAATCAATGAGGTCATGATCAGGTCCAAACTCATTCTGTTGCTTAACTGACGTTTCACACAATATAGATGTTAAAAACCCTGAAACAAACATTTTAACAACAACTCTTTATTTATTATCAAATGAAATCTTCTTTGTCATAAAACACACCTGCTGAAAGTTGTTTTTAACTTATAATAACTGGAAGCCAAATTATTGAAGATCTTGATAACAAAATGTGACGTCTGTTCCTGGTTCCTCGGTTGGTGACTGCATGACGTTTTTATTGCTTTATTTTTGTTTCTATCATGCAGAGCACTTTGAACGGCCTTCATGCTGAAACGCGCTGCACAAATAAACTGATAAAACAATTCATTTAAACTTTAAAATCCAGCAATGTGCATCTTGCTTGATGGAAAGGAAACCCTTCATTGGCCTTCGGTCCGTACGGACGGACAGACGGACAAGCAGAGCTCCGGCTCTCCTTCTCCATAATGACGATTGGCTGGCTGGCTAAAAGCAACTCTTCCATGTTGCGTGTTGCAGGTGGTTGGTTGCCAGGCCAGCACAGAAACGGCAACATTTGCCAGTTGCTGCAACCTTAGCGGTTGCCAGTGAAGCGGGGTAATGGTCCAGCTGCTGATGGGATGCAGGACGTCTTCAGGGCGGCTCCCAGGCGCGGCGGCCATGTCAGCAGCGCCGATGAAGCCCGGCTGTCTGCGGCGCTGCCAGGCGCCGGCTCTCCTTCACCGTCCGGCCAACTTCTCACGCCGAAGTCTCAGCAGCATCCCCAGATTTCCACGTCCATCTGTTGCAGCGGATGGGAGAGATTCCTCATTTTTCCTTCCTCTGCAGGAAAACCAGAGGCAGGTGTCACCAAACGGTTCAATTCAATCCGCTTATTTATTCCTAAACAACCACAAGCGTCACCTTCCCAGGATTAATCCATCGGAAATGAACTTTAACTGAAAAATGTTTATTTATTTCATTGCAAATAAATATTTTTCAATAACCTGTCATGAGTTTGTTCGTCTAAGCCGCTGTGGTGATAATAAAGTTGAGTGGTTGGACGTCAGAGAGCGTATTGGATGCTGCTGGTGGCTGAATCAAAAGGCATTGAGTTCCTTCAGCCTTTGTCTGCGTTGACACCCTAATCCGCCGCAGCAGCCGTGCAGGTGTTGTGCAGCATTCAGGCCTTTGAGGCGGCTTTCAGCGCACGCCGCAGCACCTCTGTATTCACCCTGATGTCTCTACAAGGAAACAGTGGATCAGTGTTTCATGGGCTCCACGTCAGCTGTCACGCAGCCGCTGTGAGGAGCACATTTACAGCACAAAGATCCCCTTAGACTGTCTTTGTGTCAGCATTGTGCCGCAGCCTCTTTCTTCTCCTCCATAATGACGACTGATTAAATCCCTTCTCGCTGTTTCCGAATGCTAGGTGTCAGTCGAGCGGGCCAGGTAAGCCTGAGAGGATGAGGGATGACGGGAAGGTGGAGCCAGGAAGGAAGTTTTATCGTTGGGCTGAGGTGTCGGCGGCAGAGTGAAGGGATAATAAAATGGATCTGTTTATTCTATTATTCAGAGTATATCTTATTGTGGCGGTGACATGCTCAGAATGCGTGTCAGCCTCTGGTTTGACTTTTTGTGTTTTGGATTTCTGCAGGAGCTTACCAGACCCATGTGTTTACCTTTCCCCAGAAAGCAGCACGTTGAATACCTGTGTGTCGCCGATGAGGGTTATTAAATTTGACGAGTTAAAAAATGTCTTAACGGTTTATCTCACCTTTGTGTCGTCCCTTTTGGTATCTACCTAGAAGCAGGCGCTCTCCTTTCGACGCCAATGGCAGCGGCGAAGATAAACAGGCCACGTTTGCCTCTTTTATGACTCTGTGCCGTAGTGGCTGATAATAGCCAGAGAGGAATCCTGAGCCACAACAACAGGGAAGCATGTTCTGATGGCTGTTGGGATGTCGGCATTTCCTCCTTTCTTCTGTCAGATGACGGATGTTTGCAGGTTTTGATCTGACACTTGGTGGAATCAAAGGAACATGCAAAGGAAAGTAAACAGCTTTTACATATCAGTTTCCAAGGAAACACACCCATGATTTAATTCTTCTGTTCATCTCAAAGAAATGGAGGAATCTAAAAAAGTTCACGTTTCGGGGAGATTCACCAACCTGCAGTTTATCAACAGTTTACACCAGGAAATGGAAACGAGACGAGAACGTTGCATGTTCTCGTCTTCAATCAGATTGTAAAAGGTGCTGACATGCCAAGGACGTGATTGAGCCTTTTTACTCAGCAGGGATGCATGTAAATGTTGCAGCATAATGGCGCCGGGTTATTTTAGTGCCATTATGGAATAATATGTTAGATTGGCCTAGTCAAAGTCCTCAAGTAAATCAGAGAATCTGTTGGTAATCTTTGTGAAGAATCTAGCACAGGTGTGTGAACTCCTTTTCCAGGTGCTGCATGTGGACAAATTCACCTTGAACTGTTTGTTTCAGATTAATGATTCTGAAAATAGTTTTGCAGTAAAAAAGTTGGAGTCAACAGGATGACTGTGACTTAGCATGCAAAGTTTTTGTTATTCAGAGCTAAACCCAAGGACATTTCGTCTGTAAGTCAAAGTTAGCCTGAGAGAGAGAGAGAGAGAGAGAGAGAGAGATCTGTGCTGTGTCAGCAGTGTGCTTAAACCAACTCCAAAGATTAATCACAGGAAAACACATACAGCACACACACACACACACACACACGCACACACACCAACAGGCGTGCACACACTCAGCCGGATACCCACAGTTGTATATCTCGCATTCCCAGCAGTTCAAAGTGTGGTTGGTTTGAAACAGATTAAAAACTGTCTATGAAGTGATGCATTGCAATTGTCATAGCAAGGGTGGGAGAGATCTTTTTTGCATAAAAATCCCCTCTTTCTTCCCACCGCTATCAGCAAAGAGATGGAGAACTCACTAATCCTGCTGTGGTCGCATTTGCATCGGTGGCAAATAAACAAAAGCGCACCATTTTTCATCTCCAGCTTCTATATTAAAAGGAGATGATGGGAGGGGAGGGGAGCAGAGGGAGGAATGAGAATGAGGGGAGAAGGGCACCCAGGCAGACCCTTTGGTGTCACAGATATGCCTGCTGATGTTTGGGTTGGTAAATGGAAACTCCTGCAGCCTGTTTGCACCATCGAGGTTGACGAGGATCTCGGCAAGCCACATCACAGAAAACCCAAATGTCTCTGTGAAAAGTTCTCACTCTGCATCAACATGGCATCTGTAATGAAGAACGTCTCACTGGAAACAGAGAAGGCAACCAGTACAGACTGGGATTGTACCTGACAGCTCTCGCTTTCGTGAGATTGATGATGAAGACAGAAACTGAGGGTGGACCACAACCTTGTGGCTGGGACGCCCCCCGAAGGGTCTGAAGATGAATCTAAAAGCATGATTATCACAACGTTATGATGCCTGTTACCAATCTGTAACATGCAGTTTCCTGCTTTGTGTTTTTGTGGCCTTTGTTTGAGTTAAACGTTCATATTAAGTTATTTTCTCACCTTTTAATACTGAGAGACTCTGGCCTCTGAAACCCAACTGTTTGGTTTATTTAGTCAGATTTAAGCGCAGTATTTCATAAGACGGTGGGAATATGTGGTGAGGTCCTTCAGTGATCCTGTCATAAAGTTGCATTCACACCAGTTCTGTTTAATCCGGTTCAATCCAAACCAAGTCCGGTTTGTTTGGGGCGCTGTGAATGTGCAATCAGTCCTCAGTCAGTGGAAGTGAACTCTGGCTCACTTTGAATTCACATGTGAATGTCAAGCAGACTGGAGACCGCTCCAAAAGCAGGAAGTGGGCTGCAGCGCAAGGCATTCTGGGTAAATAGAACCTAAACAAACGTGAGCAAATTTAACGCTAGAAGCAAACAACACAAAGTCCTACAGCTGCTAAAGTCTGACGCCACTCCATTTGGGTTTCCATTTGGTGAAGAAAGAAGTTTGGTTCTTTTGTCTGCTGTGATGTTTATACATTAAGAACATTATAAGGTTTTGTAGGCAGCCGGTTTCTGCACATGGTATCACTGGAATGTCGAGGCAGGACATGAAGAAAAAAGTTAGTTTTCAGTTCTGAAAATATTAACATTTTTCTACCTGATATTCTCTGCAAATATTTCTGTGTGATGTTAAAAGTTTAGCCATTGCCAAATTTCAATCAGAAGGAAAATGTGAGCATCAGTTTTCACAGATTTATTTCAGGATGAAATGATTGGGAGACTCTTCCTCCCATCGCTCTGCAGGGAGAACAAACTCCAACACTCAGGGCCTGCAGTCGGTTCCCTCCACTTCATTCTGCAGCTGGAAGAGATTCAGAGGAGCATCCTTCTTATCTGTGTGTGTATGCTTGTGTACAGTGAAAGGCTAATCTAATCACCACACACTCACTGCTTCCTCCAGGTGTATTACTGTACCAGGAGTGTAATGCAGAGAGAGGGAGGAGGAGCGAGATAAGTAATATTGATCTGATGTGGTGATTGTCACTCTGTTGCCTGCCTTGAATAGCTAATCTCTTTACACACGGGTCAGGGAGAAGAAAGGCAGCAGGGCTGCAGGTTTAGCCGCAGCTAATCGACAGATTGTTCTCGGTGTGGGGCGATCAAACAGCGGCTGATAACGCTGGATGTGAAATTGTGTCTCCTAGCTGCTGATGTTGAGTTTGGTCACAAACTTCTGGGCTTTTCCACGCAACTGATGTCGATTGTATCGACTTAGACATTTGCAAAGACTCGGAGTGTGTAAATCTTTAGCGTTGTGCAGAAGTCTCAGACTGAATCCAGGCGTACATGTTTTCATTTTGGTTCACTATTATTAATCTGTCACATCATTGTGGAAGAACTGCAGCTTGCTATTCAATCCGATATCTGTTTCTGCAAGGCTCTCTCCAGGTCCCACCACAACACTTCAGTCTGGGTAAGGTCTGGTCTTTGACTAGGCCTCTTTCAGCAGAATAATTTGCAGTGGCACAAAGTAGAAATGGTTCAGGAATGGTTTCAAGAGTCACAACAATTCACTTTACTGCTGGTGTTAGGTCTATATTACTGATGTGAAGGTCCACTAAAAATATAACTTATAAAAGGACCTAGTGGCTGATGTTTATTATATTTATGTTAATATTAGTGATGAAAATAACACTTAAACCATGATCTTTAATCTATTAGTGGCTGTAACCCATTAGGAAAATGTTCTCTGCTTTATTTTGACTCTTGTTCCGTTGAATGATTTTATATCATTTCTCTTGGTTCCAATGTATCTCAATAACAATAATTTAGATTTTTTTATTTTAAAAATTAAATAATCGTGACTTCTAAATATGTCAATCAAAGCTGCGTTAAGAAATGCAGACTCCTGATTGGTCAGACGGAATAAGCCCCTCCCCCAACGACAAACACTGATAGCTGAGCGGATGTGCTGCTGCTGAAGCGTTACAGATATTAGAGCTGTAAAATATTTTTATTTTGGGGATGTAAAGTTAGTCTAGATTACTGAAGAGCTTCATCCGGAGTAGGAGACACGACGTATTCAGTTCTTGACGGTTTGGTGAGTTGACAGTTGGGTTCCGTTAAGCTAACGGCTAACTAGCACAATTAAAGATGCTAACGGCTCAAGCTAGCTGTAAAACTCAACAGTTCCTTTTATACTGTCCTTGAAAATAATTTATTGGTACCTTTGTCCCGTGCTGTTCTGTTATTTTATGTTTTTTTAAAGACCTTTTTCATTAATTGTGTTGAAATGCAGCAGAAACCGTGAACTGGTTCTACTGGACAAACGGACCGTTCAGACCAGCTGAGGTCATCAGGGCAGCACTAACCAGGAACATGTGGAAATATATTCTTAGCAGACATAAAACCATTAAATTATGTTGATGGGAAACATAACTGTTGGGGAAACGTGCCTTCCCGACACCAGAATGACGGAGTAAATCTAACAGAAGTTCCTCTCATTGATTTCTTTTGGAGTTTAGAAACATTTTTCATTATCAGAACAATTTGAAGTGTGGCTGTGACTTCCTATTGTTTTATTTGTTGCCCTCAAAGTGAGAGACAAAATTGAGTTGGGTATTTGGTTTTAATGTATATTTTTAAGTTATTTTATGGCCATAAACATAATTACTCTGTTTAATTCAGGCCAGATTTGAAGAGTCCTGGAAACTGACTGGAACAGACGATCCAACCTGGAGGACATCAGCTGGTCCTTCAGAGGAGGATCATCCAATCATCTCAACGAGTCCAGCGGCGTGGTAGGTCTGTTAAAACCCAGGTCCTATAAACCGACTCACAGTAGCACTAAATCATCAACATAACTCTGAACTGTTGGACTGAACCAATAAACGAGCAACACGTAGATATTAAAGGATCAAAACTGAAATTTAACAGTTTAAAGTGAGAGAATCAAACTAAGATTCAGGTGGTACTTTTTGTTTTAATTGACTTTTTGAAGGTTTTAAAAGTCACGTTTGTTACTCTGTCAACTCTTCTTAACTCATCATAACGCTGACAGTAATCACTGAAAACACTTGTTGCTGCTGGAAGTAATAAAATAAGTAAAGCAGTAATGAAAATAAACAATGTGAATGCTAGCATTATTCAAAGGTGCATTTAAACCTCAAATTAATCCAACTATGATCAATGTCAGTAAATATGAATCCTTTCTAATCATTATGAGAGTAATTCTGGTTAAAATCTGTTTACTTTTGTTCTTGTATTTTATCCTCCATGTTTAATTGTGTTTTTTCTGAGTTTTCTTTATTTCATGTCCGTCTTCACAGTCATTATATTTTCTGCTCAGATTGTTTGTGTTGGATGAACCAATAAGTCGTTTTTTTTCCTGTTTTTTATAAATAATTCTGATTCCTGGATGTTCTCCATGTTTACATGTGAGCAGAGCTGCTGGGTTATGAAAGTGTTGAGTTTTTATGTGACTTTTCCATGACTTCACCTCCAGAACTCTGATTTGATCATTTTCAACCACCTGGTCGCTCGCTGACCATCATTAAACCTTTTTGTGTCGTTTTGTGAAGATCCTGTTTCAGTATTTCCACATAATATTTTTTTCTCATGATGTCATCTGTTCTGTGAGGCTCACCAACCCTCCCACAGCCTCACATGATGGAGCCACCGCCGTGCCTCACAGTGAGGGCGTCGTTCTGTCTTTATGGGCCAAAGCTTTTCAGTCTCATTAAACCACAGGAGATTCCAACAGAAATGAATTTCATCCTGCATGTTCTTCTTTTGGCTGTGGAGGAATGGCTCCTTCTTCTTCTGGCCTTTCAGTCCATGTTGGTTCAGTCCTGATCAACATGGAGGTGGAAATCTCTGAATTTGAAGAATGTTCTTATTTAGCAAACAGGAAAAACTTAAAACATGAAATAAGTCAGTTGTAGCATGTTTTTTTCTATCAGTGCCTGTATGAGGGCTTTCTGTATCAAACGCTCCTCTGGTTGGAGCTCCACTGTAGGCGAGCCGCCCCCCCGGCCCCCGCCTGCCTTTCCCCTGACCTTGCAGCTTTATGATTGCAGTAATACGCTGCAGATGAAGAGGGGAGCAAATCCACCGAAGATAATAGACAAATCATCTCCAAGAGGTGCTGAAATAAAAATCCCCCGACAAACAGGCAGCCTGTGTGCTGTTGGACATCCCTTTAAGGGAACTCCAGTGTTGATAAG
Source organism: Gambusia affinis (assembly GCF_019740435.1). Taxonomy (NCBI): domain Eukaryota; kingdom Metazoa; phylum Chordata; class Actinopteri; order Cyprinodontiformes; family Poeciliidae; genus Gambusia; species Gambusia affinis. The sequence continues at coordinate 19,078,297 of NC_057890.1, read as the reverse complement.
TAATTATCCCGGCCCAAAGGCATGATGGGATTCTCAGGCAGAGGAAACATCTGTGTGATATGTTTGCAGCATTGAGCAAATCTTTAAAGAACGGATTGCAGACGGAGAATCTGTGGATCAGTAATTAAATTAGTCATTGTATGTGCATGATTTTTAGAAATATGATAGCGCTTCCATGTATGTGTTTAATGTCACTGGCATTTATTCGAGTGGACCCTTAAAACCACTTAGCTGAGCTGGAATCAGAGGATTTTCTGCTGGCCTCTCCCCCTCGCTGCTCGTCAGGAACAATCCACTTAAGAAAGTCGACGCAGGAGGAGGAGGATGTTTAGACTGAAGATAGCACCACTATCTAATACCTGTTTAAATGATGCTGTTAAAAATAGTTTAATTAGTTTAAAATTAAAATGAGATGCACCATTAATAGTCCAGAGATCACAATTATAACTGGTCATCAGCAGGTCAAATCCTGATGGTTTTGGTTTCCTTCTTTACCACTTATTGACTGAATTTACCCTGATTAGAGCTCTCACTAGTTTGGTCAATATTTCTATAAGTGAATATATTGAGATGCTTTGTTTCAGAAATGAGCAAATTAAAACCTCTGTTGGACTTTAGGTCACATTTCTCTCATCGTTTTGCTGCTTGTGTGACTTATTGTTTGGTCTGACGTGTTTATTTTTCTCTTCCTGATACATTTTTTGACTGTGACTCATAGTTCATAAAGTATGGTGTGTTTATAATCTGATTAAAAACAGAAAACAACCAGAACCAGCAGCTCAACCCCGGAAAGTCCAAACTGCAAACCTCTGAAAAGATTTTCACACAGAAGACGTGTTCAGGCTGAATTAAAAATGCTGCATTCCAGGAAGAATGAGAAGTGGCCTTTGACTAGGCCGTTGTGGTGCTGACTGTTGTAGTTTAGCTGTTTGGGATCGTTGTTCTGTTGCTGGCCCAGTTTTTCCGTTTCAGATGGTTTTTTTTTATGTGCTTTGTTTCATGAACGCAGCAGTTGAACCTGCATGTCTTCGTCTCCTGCACGGTGACATTCCCCGCTGCTGTGAGGAGTCAGGTGATGGTTGCTGTGGGGGTGGGGGTGGGGTCACCTGCGTAAGGCTGCAGGAATGTGAGGCATGACCGGCAGTGCTCCACTCCCAGGCTGCCACGCGTGTCCAAGCTGCTGATGCACACCGATTCTTTTCTTTGATTACTGGTAGTTTTCACTTTTCATGTTTCTGTTGGAAACGTGGCGCCTGATTGGCTACACCTGTAGATAATGATCTACCTGAGCAAAAGTTAACATTATTGATCAAAGATAACAGAAACTAAATGTTGTTTTCTAACCAGATTGTCAGATTATCTAGTGGTTTGCATTTTTGTAAGTTTGCCAATCCACACCTGAACTGATTGTTGCTTCTTGGTGTAAATTGTAACATTAGCAGATTGTTGGGTAAGTGGAAGCAATTATGGGCTTAAGCTGTGAACAGGATTTATAGAAGCAGCGTTCAGGTGGAAACTGTCAGCTGTCAGTGGCTACTAGGCTGTTAGCATTAATCTGATTGGTTCATGGGTCTTAAAGGCAACAGGGTTTGAACTTGAGATGCATTTTGCAGAAGAGCGACAGCATTCACACCGGAGCAGAGCGCGAACGCCGCCGCCGCCGCGTGGCGAACGCCGCCGCCGCTCAAATATAAGCTTTCTAAAACCCAGAGCAGCTTTCCCTCTGTAACGTCTGGAGGTTCCTCCTGCAGCTGAACCCGGTCAGCTGGGTCCAGGAAACTGTTTGGACCAAGAGCCTCTAATGTAACAGAAATGCTGCATCTCTGCATGTAGAACAGCAACATTGAAAATCATTACTCAGATTAAACAGACATGCTTCAGTGATTCACGCTGGTCCCGTCTCTAAGTAGATACTTTGTTCCAAAACACACAAAAATCTTTTGTTTCCAACTCGGTGAGCAGCTAAAGGGTTAAACGCCGAACTGGATTCACAACAACAGTAAAGCACTAAAAATACTCGTGTTCATAGCAGTTGGAGGATGAATGTTTATTTTCTGAAAATGAAGTGAAGTAGTAGTTTAGATGATCTGGGAACAGAAATGATTCAGTTTTAGCAGTTTGACACAAACACATCAGTATGTTGCTTGGATCGATGCTCCCAGCTAATTCTGGCTTGTTTTACTGTTTCTAAGATGTAAAAGTAAGATGGGAACAGCAGGGCGTCTGCAGCAGAGTCTTATGTTTTATCATGTTGTCAGAGGAAGGATTGTAACTGGATGAACTGGTCTGGATTCATGTGTTCACTTCCTGTCCTCTCCGCTACTCACAAAGTGAAAGAATTCAAGGAGCTTGTTGTTCTTTGTGCTGCCAGGTTATTAATATACATGTCAACACTTTGGCAGAGATGGGAACTTTCACAGTTTAACACCAGTAACTGAAGAACAAACTGAGAATCTGAGACAAGACCTGAGCACTGATGTTCATAAACGTTATCCAAGCTGAGAAAAACAGAAAACCTTCCGTCTGTCTGGAGACAAACCTCTAAAAGTCCAAATACTGGAGATGAAGATCTGACTGATTAGTCAAGTCAAACTGCTGGACAATTTTACTATTCAGTCTGCAGATTTAGTTTAAATTGTGAGGCTGACAAAAACATGTTTGTGTGTAAAATTCTGTAACTTAAACAGGATAGCTTAGCTACCTGGGTTTTTCTTAACAAACCAGTTATTCATCGTACAAACGGCGGCTGCAAAATGCAGTTTACTCATAAATCAGAGCGACAACGCATCTTAAAATCTGTTTTTGAATCGATCAGAATTCCCTGAATTGTGATTTTTCTACACTTCTAACAAATGCAGTCCACACTTTTCAGATATTCCATTAGATAAATTTTTAAATCATAGACTTTTCCTTCTGCTTCACAATTATTTGCAGCTTTCCCATGAAATACATTAAAGTTTGTGGTTGGAACATTACAGATTATTAAAAGTTTAAGGTTTATGAATATTTGCTGATGTAAAATCCTCAGACTGGGATTGAAGCAGCATGAGTCTGACCTGACAGAGCCGCAGGTCAGAGGAAGAGGAGGAGGAGGAAGGAGCGTCAGGGCTCAGAGCAAGAAGTGGAAGACGGTGTCAGGACGGAGCGGCTAGAGAAAATAAACAGATGGAGCTTTGAGGATATTCTATCTGAAGCTTAGTCCTGTTGAGTATAAATATGGTGGCTGGTAAGCCATGTAAATAGGCCTGTGTTTACCTGTCTGCACAGCCCAAATTAATCACCCATGCCGCCACGAGCCGCGAGGAGCGCAGAGCAGGAGGGGTGAGGAGTGTAAACAGCACTAAAAGCTACTGGTTGGCACCGTCTTGTTTTGGTTAGGATACAGAGTGACTGATTAGTTCTCTCTGCTGCCATGAAGGGTGGCAGCAGTGATGGAGCACCGCAGGGACAGGCTGGAGACCTTTCAGTTTCACACATTTACTGGGACTCTGCATTAACTTCAGCTGGATGCAACACTTTGGATATTTTAGTGCTTTTTCATTTTTTAATCTGATGCTGCAGATAAAACTGGAGCTTTTCTCAGTCCGGTTTGCTTCATGGCGTTCAGAACATCAGATGAGCCTGATGACTTTACTCTGTAGTCTCAGACAAACCTGGACCATAATTACCTCACATGCAGCAATAAAATAATTCACTAAATGAGCCATTTAGTGAATTTTCAGGCTGTTTCTAAAGATAAGTCACATAAATGATCAGAATATTTGATCTGTTAATAATGGCCCAGATTTCAGCTCCAGCTGCTTGATATTCAGACACAATCATCACTAATTACACATTTATTCTTAGAAATTCACCAAGTAATGCATAAAAACAAAAAGCATTGGGAACTGTTGCAGATAACCAAAACAACAAAAGTACCAGGATGGAATAAATAAGAAGAACATCTGTAACAGATACATGCAGCGTCGCAGCAAAACGGTGGATTTTAAAATATGTGCTTGGGTTACATCTTTGACCGTTACTTCCTGTTTTAGGGAGAAGTGCATAAAACTGAATCCTTACAGCATGTTTGTGCTTTCCTTTCTCCTCCTCTGCTGTGATTTCTGCAGCAACATTAACTGCAAACATTAATATAATACTGGAATTGCAAAATATATATTAATAAAATATTGAAATGTTTATTTTTATCCGTATGTGAGAGTCTAAGGAACGGACTGGATGTGTTTAATGCTTCAGAAAACACGAACGGCTCTGCAGTTTGTGATCATTGGCCGCTGCTGGACGACAGAGCGATGCGACCTGCGCCTCCTGGCCGGGCTCAGAGGCAGCCAGAGGAACGGCCTCCGGATTTCCTGATTCTCCTTTGTGATTTGATCCTGATGCCGATGCTTTGAGTTGTCAGAATCCAGCCGGGATCAGAAGGGTTTTCAGGCGCAGCAGACGAGAGCAGAGCTGCGTCTGGATTAGCGGTCTGCAGGATCGGCTGAAACCCAGGCTGATTAAAATGCCGTTGCTCATACCTGCAACGATTAAAGACGTTTTTTAACCTTTTCTTCTAGAAAGAGGGGAATGGTTTAATTTAATGTATGCTTGGTGTCTAATCATAAGCTCTGGGTTTAAGCGACTATGCAAAGTGATTTCTCTGGTTTTCCTGGCCCCCACAGAGCCGTGTTGTTTAGGAAGTTTCACTTCCTCTGAACTTTATGATGCGTTAAGAAAAACCTTGATGCAGAGGTTTCCATCCGCTCACCGTGGTCTCAATTGATTTACTGCTTCTGTTGATTATTCTGAACAGGTTCCTTCCATCCTCTAACAACCAAACACACAGATTCAGTGATTTTCTTGATATTATTTTATTTGAGCCATTAGTCCTAGCAGCAGGGGATGTAATAAAAGGTCTGAACTGGTTTAATGAATCAATTTACTGTTTGACTTTTTGATTTTGTGTCTTTTTCTATATCAGAATAAGGAATAAACTTCTCTAGTAAGATGATTAAAACACGTTTTCTTGATTTTGTTTTTGTTATCCATGCATTTCATGAAGCCAAAAACATAAATTCAGTTTAAATTTTACTGTTTTATAATCATAATCCATGTTGGAATAAATATGATCCATTACAAGGCAAGAAGATCTTAAGATGCATGTTTAATAATGAGCAACCACAAACAGACTGCCACCATCATGAAGCCTTGCATGGTTAGCATCCAGACTTTAGCACGGTATTCGGTGTAAGAGGAATAAATAACTTGGTCTAGATTCAGGAAAAGGTGACAGACGCATCAGGAGGGCGACGGTATGGGTCGGTCTGTATGCTAGCTATCTCAGACTTGAGTAAACATTTCCGTCTATAAGCCCTGGCCAGGTGAGCTACGTCCACCAACAAGTTAGCCTGACTTGAACCAGTAGACGTCTTGGCTCTGCTGGCAGAAACAGCTTGGAAAAACAGTCTCAACCCTTCATCCCTCACTGACGACGTCCATCCTTACGCCTCAACCTGATTGGCTGACGTAGTTGTAAAGGGTGGATGGATTCAAGCTAAACTCCACGTAGCTGCAGACTGTCTGGAAGAAACCTCAGCTTCTCCACCCGAGGCCTCATGAAAACCAAACCCCAAGAAATTTCTGCCTCGCTCCAAACTTTTTGGATTCTCTTACTTTCAGAGAAGAATAGGTCGTTACAACATGCAGACGAGTTAATGCCTTATGGTTTCCCTGACATGTTTGTCTTGGAACTAATTCCTCTCTGCACCGCGACGGAGCCAGACGGCTCTGTCACCTCTTTTCTCCTCCTCGGCCGGCTCTTCACTCTTCACAGGGAGAGGCCGAAGGGTTTTCCTCGCCTTCTGTAGTGTGAAATACAAACTGTCATTAACCAGGAGAGGGCAGGCGGAGGGGCTTACAGGGGGAGCCATCAATACAGATGACGAGTGGAGGGGGGGCAGAAAGCCTCTCCCTTCATTGTGTCTCAATAACTTTGAAAAGGAAATTAATCCATTGGGCTCCTAATTGCATGCCACGTCCCTCGATGTGTCTTCACCCCCATCTCTGCACAATGTGGAGGAAGCAACGTCTCAACAGATTCCCGTTTCAAACGCTGTAATGAGTTTTTAAAGAACATAATGGTCCATATTATATTTTACATTTCAGCAGCGCGAGGTGAGGAGGATAAAGAGGAATCTGTGCAGTCAGTGGGGTTTGTCTGTTCAGAGTTGGTAGCAGGAATCAGAGTGTGCATGCCAACCCCAACGCCAACGTGTGAGCTGGGGGTTGACAGTGTGCAAGGATTAAGGTCTAATTTCTCCTGTTCTTTCATTGAGACTCTGCAATGTAAGAAAAAAAGCTAGATTGGGACTTTTAATTACACAGCAGTAATTATGGGGCCAGATCTGGCATTTGAAAGGAGAGAATAAAAGTTCATTTTGGCCCGGTTAATTATCAAAGCTGGTCGTGATGCGAGCGTGCACCGCCGACCCCCGCTGATGCCGAAAGCCAAGCAGAACCTCGGATCAGAGATAGCGAGTAATTAAGGCAAAAAGGTTACGTTATTTAGCAGAAGAAGCGCCCCGCTGATAGGAGGGAACGCGGATCCTGTCTGTCATTTTTCTAATTCAAACACTTCTCTCTTCTGTTTTTATCAGCTCCTGCAAATTACAACATTTCCACAATCATCAGCCTTATTTGGGAGCAGTTGGAGAACAGTAGCTGGGCCCGGTAATTGGGTTGATTTATTTTCCTGAGCCGGTCCGGTCCGGCTCTCCTCCCTCCCTCCTCATTCGTCCGGTCAAATCTGCACTTGCTGACATGCAGCACAGTAGCTGTACGCGTCTAATTTTTACATTACATTGCATTAGCTTCACCAGGTTTAAGGGGGGGGAAACCAATACAGGAATCATTTTATGGCGTAAAGCAGCAGCAGCGATTTGGGCTCAGGAGTCAATCTGGCGCCCGGCGATGATGGTGCTGGAGTTAGCGGGCTTGGCAGGCCTGATTAGACCGACTTAGGCCGGGGAGTCATATATGTGCTATTTCGCTGATAGGCTGCGAATCTGGATTTCCTGCTCCACTGCGCTCATGGAGCTAAACCCATCCAACCGAGGAGGCTAGGCAAAGTGGGGAAGGTGATTTCCTCCATCTCCTGCCTACACACACACACACACACACACACACACACACCTCAGAGTCAGACACATGAACATCATCTCTGCAGCACCTCATGAAATCTATTTGGAAAACGCCGGTGTATGCACTTGACAAAGAGCGAAATGCATTCTCTGGTCCTGCAGGGAAATGGATCAACTTCAGAGCTTCATCAGACACAAACTGGTCCAAACCGCGTTTTCAGGAAGGGTCAGAGTTGGTGTCCCAGTGTGAGCTCCGTCCGTTTGTCCTTTCCGTCTTCTTTCAGTCCGCGGCGGTCATCCGAGCCGGCCCACCTGCATCCAGGACGCTGCAGCGGCCCTTCGGACCATTTAGCAGGGACACAATTACGCAATTGTGCGAGCAGACAAATGGCGTGTAGGACAGTTGGGGACGGTGGAGGTGGAGTAACGCAATCTGTCTCTGCGGTCCTGCTCTTTCTGCCTCCCCTCCTCTCTGTCTTCACCTGGCCTCCCCACGGCCCTCGCCCCCAGCGCCCCCCGCTCCCACCCTGTCAGCCCAGGCTTGTCCATCTCAGCCCGGGGAACAGTGGGGAAGCTGTGTGTGTCGGCTCTTCCCAACAATTACCTTCAATTACGGCTCACTGCAGTGTGGCCTACAGTGAAAGGCTTAGCCATTAGGAGCCCCCCCTCCCTGCTCAGTTCTGGAGTGTGGCCAGACTCCATGTGAAAACGACCCCAAACGCCCCCCTGCTCACTCTACACACCCCACGGCTCACTTTACCTGACTGCCTCACTCCTTTCCTTCCCGGGTTTCTCTCCTTTCTTTGCCTTCATCCCTCCTCCACCTAGTCTTCCTCCCCCCACCGCCTGTCTTCTTCACAGTTGTCTTTTCTTAGACGTCGCCTCCGCTGGGACCGGATCCTATTGTGGCGGTTCAGGGGGGAGAGTTCAGGGCCAACACAGACAGTAAGGATCCTGAGAGGAGAAGCTCTCTTGTGGTTTGGAATTTGCTGCAGCTGATAGATTATCGCCGTGTTTAAAGCTCCACTAGATTGATTGTTTTTGCACATTTAGGTTGATTTCCTTTTAAAATATTATAAATGGCTGATAGTTGACCTGGATTACATTTGTCTTTTTGATCCTGAAGTGGATTGCTACCATTTTAAGAGAACTACACTCCTCTAAACCCATTTTCCCAATGTTTGTAATAAAGGCTTAATGTGCAGCGTGAGAAGAGGAGCCTGGCTGTGGTCGGCAGCAGTTCATGCTCAGATTTATCACCTGGGTCTGAACTAGTTGCCAGTAGGAGGTTTGGTCCGCAGGGCCACATGTATGAGGAGGCGGGCCCCGCTGACTGAAAAGATGCTGAAACCAACCAGGTATTTAGCAGAAACCAAAGCTGAGCGCTACAGAAACACCATCAGAGAGGTTATTACGATCATATTAACTCTTGTGAACATTGGAGCTTGATTTGTTGATGGGATGATATACACTGATATGAAAGTTAACCCCTCCAGGATGTCTAATTAGTCAATCTATTGTTTCTCGTCTTTGTTTTAAATTTATTAGAAAAAATAGGAATAATTGAGAATATTTTACTAAATATTCTCAAATTAAATATTCTGGTGAGAAATCAGAAAAAACAATCATCCATCAAATTTAAAAAATGTTTAATTTGGTTATAAAAAATGCTAACAATAAATTTCTCATCCATCCTGTGGTTGGTTTAACATCTTGTTGGTGTCATGATGAGGGGCTTGTATTTCATATCCACTTCCTTTATTATTCAATTACCAGTAATAAACCAGTCCTCACCTGCTTATGACTCACTTGTTAATTTAATGGAGATAAATAATCATAAAAGTCTTGATCATTAATAAGAACCTGTTTGAAGAGGCCGGCTGCCATATTTATTTATTTACATTAAAACATATTTTTTTTATTTTTGGACTCTTTTTGTTAAACAGGTTTGAAAAACTCTGTCAAACATTTAGAGTTTAATTTTTTTCCATGATAGTTTAACTTGTTTTATCCTTCAACTGTTCTGATAGTTCTGTGGTTTCTGCTCTTCTTCCACTGATATTTGCAGCAGTTTAGGTACATTGCTGCCCCCTAAAGGCCAGTACTGGAATTGTAACACCTTTTTCCTTTTCAAACTATGTAAAGCTCCAGTTACGATTTTGTTTTTGCACATTTGGGTTTTGCCTTTCTCCGCCTGCTCACAAAGGGCCACTGTGGTCCGACCTTTTTCTTTTCTTGTTTTTTGGCACATGATGGTACCGAGTCCATCTGGCCGCGGTATCCAGCCATCTCCGTCTTATCTGATCACCTCAGAGCGCGGGCGCGAACACACAGCCGTTGTCTCTGGGTGTTGTGTTTCTATTGGACAGATAATTAGCATAGCGTTTGTCCCAGAGCTGCCATGCAACACATTGAGCTTAGTGGGAAAAAGACGCGTCTTATTTAGTGTGTGCTACAGATGCGGTAAACAATGCGCCGTGTGTGTAAGCCCAGTCTTAACCCAGCGCAGCTCTGGGCCTGTGGACAAGCCGGTCCAGCTCAGGACGGGTTCAGCTGTCTGGGATCACTCTTCTCTGTTACAAAGAGGGGCTGACCACGGCCCGAAAAGCTTCCCAAACACCATCCCAGCTATGCTCCCGTCCTCCCTGCCCGCATGCTCAGGAAACCCCTCCAGGGCTCCCCTGGCCGCATCCAAACCTGGGCATCGCTGCCGCCGTTTGTGCATCAGCTTTCAAGGCCAGCCAAGAGCCTCTCCTCCTCTTCTTCGCTCGCTGTGAGCCGAGAGCCTCGCTGCCACCTGGCACCGCGACTCGGCTCGCTGCTCCCACCGCACACACACACACACACACGCCGGTTCTCTGTGTGTGTGTGTGTGTTCAGGGTGTACCTTTTGGCTGCGTGGTACGATGTATGCCTGCACTTTTGTTTGAGCATTGTTGCAGCGTGTTTGTTGGACGTGTCTGTTTGCTTAATGCCTCCTTCCTCTCAGGCACCGGTGGCGCTTTCACAAACGCGTCGGTGAGTTTTGGCTCGGCGGCGCCGGACAACACGGTCACTTTTCAGCACAGGCTTACCTCTCAGCCGCTGACGGCCAAGCAGACGCTCCCTCCTCCCCGTCACTAACACATGCATGGAGGCACGCTCCCTCTAAACCCTGCAGCATCCTAATCCAAGCCTGAGAAAGACGGTGAAGGAATACTCTGAGTGGTCCAAAGACGGAGCAGATTCCAATTTCTTCTTGAGTGGATACCTTTATGATGATGAGCAAGTTGGCACCTGATGTATACATTTTTTTTACCGTTTAATTTTCATTTCATAAGCATCCCAGCGTAGCAGCTGCAGCAGCAGCCTGCCAGGCCTGTCAGCGGCTGATTGACGGCTGTTTTCCCCTAATAAAGTCAGATGAAGATGGGCCACACACAGGCATTGGGGTCTGCTGATGCCAGCACAACTTTCACCTGACTGTTGATCTGCAGCCAGAAGGAAGAAAGCAGTTACAGTGTCTAGACTTACTCCATAAATCAGGTCTGCCTGTTAATAACACAGGAATTCATCATAATGCTGTGTGACAACATTTCAGGAATTATTCCAGATCGTCCCTGCTGGGAGGTGAAGCTGCTGCAGAGGAAAATGATGCGTCTTTGTGTTCAGATCTGTTCTGTTTACCAATCTGAACAGCACAGGTTCTGTTTGGAAGGGCTTCTCCTGTTCCTGTTGATCTGAGTGGAACCTCCTCTTCTCTGGTAATAATAAATAAACTCTGCGTGAGCCAGAAAAGGCAGAAAGTTGTGGTGAAACATTTGAAGTGGCTGTTTGTTTTGCTACAGGGTGTCATGAGTGCGTCAGCTTCTTGGTACGGCTCCAGGGCTTTGTTTGACGCTGTGATTTTTGTGGTTTGTGATAAGCAGCAAGTTGGGAAAGTTGAGATGAGAATCTCCCCTGTTCTTATTGGTGCTGTTGTTTCAGCCGTGTCAGATAGTGTAAACACTCGGCAACAACTGTGATACAACTCAGGGGTTATCAGATCTGTAATTGTCTGTGTCTTTTTAGAGAAAAGCGCTCGACTGAGTCTTTGGGTAATATCTACAGACGTAATCCAGCGTCTTCTTGATGCGCTTAAACTCTGCTTCAGACTGGGACTCCCGCACAAGTGTGTAGAAGAAATAAACAAAATGCACAGAGCAACACACTCCGTAGAAGCAGTTTATTCCAGGATGCGTGTGCGCCTGTGTTGAGGCGAAAGCGATGCGTGTTCCACATGCATCAAGCTCTCCTGATAAGATTTGAGCTGTTTTTCTAATTAGAAGTTGCTGGAATTGTGATCATTATTTTCCCCTCAATTAAATGATACAGCCTCCTGCAAAAGGAGCTTCTAATCAGTTTGTAATTAATGCCCGGGAATTTTTCTCACTGCCCGCGGTTTCCATTTCCCATTAAAACAAATACACTCTCTTGCTAAAGGTATTAAAGTTCCAATTGGGATTCTATCTAAACCTAACAGCACATTTACTGGTTGGCCAGTAAAACCACTGATAATATTCAGCTGGAAAAGCACAACATTTACAAACAGGAACGTTTCAGGCCCACTTCCTGAAACTAATAAAAAATAACCTGATTTAATAACTAACAAAATCTCCAATACCAACAGCTTTTTGGAGACAAGTGATTAACTCCAGAGAATAAACATGATGGGCTGATCAATGAACTGGTTTGCAGTCAAATCCAGTAAAAAGGTTTCCAGTTTATTGCAGCCAAGATGTTGGCAGAAAGTCTGTACATATAAAACTAATCTTTATCTGAGGAGTACACTTACTGTGAACCCAAAGCAGAAAGACATTTTCTATTTAATGAATGATTAGTTTGTTTAGTTAATTGTATCTATTCCCACCGAAGCGGCCGACGTTTGAGCCAACTCCACCTTTACCAGGCGCCGCATTTTATGCAAAACATCAAAATAGATGCAGGAAATGGAAGTAATTTGACTTCACTTTGCTCTCAGTTAAGTTATTGTTTTTGTTTGAATTGGTTACAATATGATGTCTGCTCAGAGGCGTAGAGAAGAAACTCGCTAGCTGCAGCTCGTTACATCGGATGAACATCGAAATGAATCTGAAGTGAGAGTTGAATCAGATATTCCTTTAGAAAATCAATGAAACAAGTATCACTCATTTTTAACGATGTTAGTTGAAGTGTGACTGGCTAGCCAATCCAGGAGCACTAATCATTTTCCTTGCTGCTGATTGGCTGTCCCCTAAAAATCAAAAATAGGGAAGACTGTAGCTGTTAGCTTCTACTGTTCCCACTGTGTGTGTGAATGCATATTAAAATATATTTGGTGTCAAAGTAAGAAGTGTTTTCAGACAGTCTAAAGTACTTGAAGGCGGTTTTGGTCCGCATCACCACCGTGCTGTACAGGAACCGGCTGCTGTTGTTACAGGACACGTTTTATGCAGTTGGGCCTTCAGCATTTCTCAAGGCAACAGTGAAAAAGACTGTCTTTAATATCACTGGATAGAATTGACTCAACTGAAAACAACTCTCAGCTTGTGAAGCAAGACTTTCTCCTCTCTTCATAAAGAGCAACTTAATTAACACTGAACTGATTCAGACTCCCAAATGGAAAACCTCTAACCACAACATTCTCAAATCAACATCCATAAAACCTGATTTTATGCACTTCCCTCAGTGTTTTAAGAGTACATGTAAAAAGATTATTACTGGAGCATTTTCAGGTTTTATATAAGTTTAATTAGAGGTTTGCATCTTTTCTGTAAAGTCAGAAAAGCCCTCGGGTTGCCGGGGTGGAAGCAGTTTGCCAAAACGAGTTTTTACCTCAACATAAAAACTTGGATTTGAGTTCTGAGACGGAGCCGCAGTTGTTCTGAGATAATAAACGAACGTCTGAGCTGCACAGGCTTCCACATGCTCCCTGTCTGCCGAGCAGTCAGTCAGGCAGGCTGTGGATAAGGATCTGGATGAGCTCAGGTGATTACACTCTTTAGGCCAACGCTAATTGCAGGGTCTTTGCTCTAAGTACTGTAAAAGTATTAATTAAAGCAGACCATTAATCAAGGCCTTTGGCAGCCAAACGGAGAGCAAGACGGTGACGAAGAGGAGGAGGGATAGAGAAGATTTTCTCTTCTGCTTCCTCTGTGGGCGTGAGATCAGAAACCTTCAGAAGAAGGGAAGTTTAGCTGAGAGGGTCAAAAGGTTGTTTGGGTGATAATGGTTGCAAACATTAGGTGATGCAGGGGTTGCATATCACACATCCTGCACCGAGCAGAAAAATTTAAAACCGTGTTAAAAAACTGAACCATTCCAGGCAAAAATCACAAGCTTTGGTTCAGATCAATAACATGACTGACTCTCGTATATTGACTTATATTTGAACAAAATAATAGGAAGGGACTTAAAGATCAGTTTACACAGAGTTGGGAGGAAAGTTCTAGTTTCATTCAGCTCCTTTTATATCCAAATTTGCCAACATCATAAAAAAGGGCTGAAATGATCTTCACTCTTTAGAAAACCAACTAATAAAATTTACTCTTCACTTTGTTGCTTCTCTACAAGAGGTTCACAAATTGGTCCAGATTTCCTGAAGTTTGGGAGATCTGATACTTTGATAAACTGGAAATGTCACCAAATCTTTTTTACTGGATTTGATTGCATACCAATACATTGATGGAGCTGATCTCACCTCTGCAAATGTCTGAAAATTTCCTCTGCTCTGCGGTTACCAATAATCACCCTGCTGTTGCAAACTTACTAACTCTTTCACTATGTTTAGCAACGTTTCAGACAAAAGAATCTGCATTGGCAGGTCAGGCTCTTTAAAGATCTACGGTCAGAAAACTACGGTCGGTGCAGCCCTCTCCTTTATTGTTATTGTCATTCATGTTGTCATCTGGTTTCCTCCAGATCTGGACCTCTGAGTCTCTGATGAATGAAATGAATCAAACAAATAACTGGAAACAAATCAGTGTCTCTTGATTTAGGAAAAGTTTGCTAGAGGTTCTTCTCTATTGTTGACATTTGGGCCATTTGTAACTCAAACCACAACAACCTGAACTTTGTTCAGTTTCTGGTGGGAATTTGGTGGGTGGAAAAGTTGAGTCCAACGTTGTGGGAGAGCTGACCTGAAAACAGAAACACTTCAGTTTCCTGCAGATCTATCAGAGAGCCTTTTGGTCCTGAGGGATCACAATAATAAAACAATAAATGCTTCAATTAAAAAGGCGAGGATAATAATCCAGGTTGGGTACAGATGGTAACCAGGATGAAAGATGATCAGTGTTGATTCGAATCAGAAGGTGATCATCTGTTTACTCAAGGGAAGAAATTCAGCTGCAGAAGCTGTAGGAGTTTAATAGTCAACTTGAGAAACTGATGTTTCCAGTCCTGACTTTCTCCTTTCTTCTTCTTCTCTTCCTACCAGCAGCCCAACATTTAAATAACACCTTACTGAACGTCTTTAAGTCTGAAAAACCGGAAAGTCAATGAGGAAAAATAAATTTGACTTTATTTCTAATTTATTATCTAAAGACCACAATCTGGATTTCTGACAAATGAAGAGTTTATAATAATTCATATGTTGCTGACTTTACAACAAACCTCTGTTTTGTACCAAGGTATTATTTTAGTTTGTTGTTTGTTGTGGAAGCCACAGAAAAATTCAATTTAAAAACTCAATTTCACTGCACTTTCCTGCTTTAGGATAAAATATACCTGCTGACATATTTACATTCACCTACTATCCTCATTTAGTCCAAATTAATAACTCCTGCTCAAACATTTTAAATTGGACCTGTGGTTCTGCTCTGGCTGCCAAACTGTTGTCATTTTTTAATGTCACATCAATAAAAATGTTTTAATGTTGCAAAACTCTAAAAGTATTAAATTATCTCCTAAAAATGACCAAAGTAAACCTAACTTAAAACCATGTTTGCATACCATATTTAATACTTAAATATTAATATTTAAGTATTTCAGCATCAAATATGTAACTAAACGAAGATACATGTAAACAGAAGAGATTACAAAGAAATGAGAGCATTTATCCCAAGTTTCTGGACTAAGTTGCAAAGTTTCTGTTTATTTTTAGAGGTAATAATAGTAATAAACTGTGTTGACTCTTATTTTCCACTTAATTTCTTAGGTTTCATGTTATGCTCTAATACCTTTCCATGAATAAATGGTTTAATCTGCAGGAGTGGAGCAGAGGTAGAACCTCTAACTTAACCAAACACAGTCATGTTTGGACACAGAAAACGTTCCTGTCGGTTCTTCAGTCTCCGCCTCGACTCAAAAGCTGAAATTATACACTGCTTCTTATTAAAATGTGCGATTATTACCTTGAGCCTTAATTTATACATATGCATGTATTTAAGCTCTAAATATGCAGACGGACGGCGCTGAGAAACTGGAGAAGGAAATCCTATTATAGCCTACCTGTGAGATGTAGAGTGGTAAGCCCCCTGACTCCCTGCAGAACGGGTCCACAGAGACAAAAGGCATCAGCGCTAAATGACTGAGGTGATTTTAATCATATGCTCCCAAAGAAAGAGAGATTTAAGAAAAAATAACATCTGAAAACCAATTCAGCGAACAAAGGCCTGAGTGTTCCCTTGTGACGGGATCGAAGAGCAGAAGAAGTCGAGTGAAAGAATGAAAGGCAGAAAAATGGGATTTTATCGCGGTTTTGAGTCGTTGAACTAAAGGTTGGGGTTCAGAGACGAGACGAGGAGGGAGGGAGGGAAATTAAAAGCCCCCTTTTAGTCGGCCGGGATATTTAATTTCTATCTCTTCCACAAATCCAGTGTTCATCATTTTCCTGTCTGTTCCCACTCTCTCCTCTTTCCCAGATCCGTCATTTACAAAATGGCTGCTGAGTTGGAGGATGATGCTCAATTTGTAGAGCGTCTAAGACGTGAAAGAGGCAGTGAGGGGCGCTGCTCAGGTTTCCCTAATGGCTGCGCTGGGATCAGCCCCTGCTCTGATTGACCCGTTAAATGATTTTCTGGGCTCAGGGCCCAGCAGGACTCGCTGACAGCCCAACAACACGAGGAGAGACGAAGTTCTGTCCAGACAGAACGGCTAATGAAAGGGGAAATGGACCCGTACTGGTTGATGTGCTTCCCCGGTTGGACAGGAAGATGCTTGATGTGTCCGCAGTGAGACACATTGGTGTTTTAGGGTTCATTCCCACCAGCCTGGTCCAGTCCACTTCAATCCAGGTCCAGTCCACTTCAATCCAGGTCCAGTCCACTTCAATCCAGGTCCAGTCCACTTCAATCCAGGTCCAGTCCACTTCAATCCAGGTCTAGTCCACTTCAATCCAGGTCCAGTCCACTTCAATCCAGGTCCAGTCCACTTCAAGCCAGGTCCAGTCCACTTCAAGCCAGGTCCAGTCCACTTCAATCCAGGTCCAGTCCACTTCAAGCCAGGTCCAGTCCACTTCAAGCCTGGTCCAGTCCACTTCAAGCCAGGTCCAGTCCACTTCAATCCAGGTCCTGTCCACTTCAATCCAGGTCCTGTCCACTTCAATCCAGGTCCAGTCCACTTCAATCCAGGTCCAGTCCACTTCAAGCCAGGTCCAGTCCACTTCAATCCAGGTCCAGTCCACTTCAAGCCAGGTCCAGTCCACTTCAATCCAGGTCCAGTCCACTTCAATCCAGGTCCAGTCCACTTCAATCCAGGTCCAGTCCACTTCAAGCCAGGTCCAGTCCACTTCAATCCAGGTCCAGTCCACTTCAAGCCAGGTCCAGTCCACTTCAATCCAGGTCCAGTCCACTTCAAGCCAGGTCCAGTCCACTTCAATCCAGGTCCAGTCCACTTCAAGCCAGGTCCAGTCCACTTCAAGCCAGGTCCAGTCCACTTCAATCCAGGTCCTGTCCACTTCAATCCAGGTCCAGTCCACTTCAAGCCAGGTCCAGTCCACTTCAATCCAGGTCCAGTCCACTTCAATCCAGGTCCAGTCCACTTCAAGCCAGGTCCTGTCCACTTCAAGCCAGGTCCAGTCCAATTCAATCCAGGTCCAGTCCAATTCAATCCAGGTCCAGTCCACTTCAATCCAGGTCCAGTCCACTTCAAGCCAGGTCCTGTCCACTTCAATCCAGGTCCAGTCCACTTCAAGCCAGGTCCTGTCCACTTCAAGCCAGGTCCAGTCCATTTCTCTGGAAAGTCCGGTTCGTTTATTGAGGTGTGAATGCTTAGCAGACTCTGGTCCGTCTGCAAACCTTTGGGTTCAGTTTGAATGTGAATGCCAAGTGGACCAGAGACCACTCCAAAAGCAGGAAATGGACTACAGCGCAGGGCACTCTGGGTAAATGCAACCAAAGCTAACATGTTAGCCTAGCGCTAGCAGCAGAAATGTCTCCTGGTCTTCAGCCAAAGACTAAAGAGAAATCCTCCAACACTAAAATCTGACGCCTCCATCTTGTTTCCATCTGGTGAAGAAGGAAGTTGCTCTCAGTGTCTTCAGAGGTTTTTGTGTGGTTTCCTTCAGTGGTTGTTGGTGCAGCGCCCCCACAGGCCAGGAGGGGAACAGGTTGGTTTGACTCAGAGCAGAGAGGAAAAGAACCTGCTCTACTGAACAATCAGGTGGGAAAACACCCACAGTCACTAAATGAATGTAACAGCTTTCTGTGGACGGTGGGATTTTATACTGAAGTCGTTTATCTGAACCAGCCATTTTAGGTCCACTGTAGAGAGAAGTAGTAGTGTCATCTATCAAAATGACTGCTGCTGTTTTATTTTGTACTGAAGGTTTTCTGTTTTATAAGTCAGTTTGTGAAGGCATCTGTTCACATGGAGCCTGATAAAATACAGTTAGAGACAAAACTGGAAACTTTGTCCTTCCACTCAACCTTCCATTAATTACCTTTAATAAGTCACTCAGGATAAGTCTGAAGTCTTCCCCATTATTTTCTTTCTCCTAGGAGTTTTTACGAAAATAAATATTTTTTCTGTATTAAAATGTATTCAGATTTACTTCTACCTGTTTAGGTAAATCTGGCTCACAGGAGGTTTATTGTAAAGCCGTGAAACAGGGTCAAAGCTCAGACGATTACTTTGAGCATGGCTGTAAAAGAGGAGTACCTAATAAGTTCACAACTCACACGTTCAGAGCTGATTGTATTTGTCCAAAAAGCCATGTATGGAGGGAGGTTGGAACTACATAACCATTCATTATGGCTTTTACAACCGTCTTTTCCAGTAGCCCAGTTTCAGACGCACTAAAATTCAACCCCCGAAACCAAAATCCCATTAATCTTGTTTAAAGCACTATTTAGAGCAAATGTAGGTTGGCTTTCAGCCCATGTGCAAGGCGTCTATGGAGCCTGATTGAGCGGGAGCTGAGAGGAGGAGCAGCGGACGCTCCGTTACGGAGCTGCAGACTGATGAAGGTGCATTAACTTTTTTCATTAGTCTTTATTCATGCTCTTTTACAAGGTCAGTGCAAAATGAAGTTGAAATGTGCACCTCCTCCAGCGATCAGCCGTCTCAGTTCAGAAACATTTCTTTTAAGCAGGAAATTGTGGGTGTGGAGATGAGAAACAGAAAAGGCCCTCGCAGACCTGCAGGTTTTTTTTTCTTCTTTTGCTTCTGCTTAAATTCATACAATTCATGATGTTGATAATGTGAAGAGTGCTCACTTAATTAAACTTGTGCAGGCAGTGCAAAGTTTAAAAAGGAAAAAATATGCACTCATGTAATGCCGTGAAAGTGGGCAAATTATCAAATACAAATTAATTAGTGTTTTGAATCCAAGTTGGGAGCAATGAATTGCATTGGAAAATTAAAAAGATACGGCTGGCTCCTCACTCTGGCTGTGTCAGTATGGAATTTATTACCAAAAAGTTCAAAAACAAAAAAGACGCTACATACACAGCTACGCTCTAATTTCACGATTTTAATAATAGTTATCCCTTTAGGACAATACTACAGAGTTCTAATTAAAATAAATATGGAAGTGGAGACGAATGAAATGCTGAAACAGATAGGCATCATGTTTGGAGTACAAAGCTGGGTGGCGCCGCAGGGAACGCACGGCTTCGGTCGTTTCACTCCGACCACGTTTAAAGGGCCGGTACCAGCTCTTCCTATCAGTATCAAAACCATGAGGCAAAGAAAAATGATCTGCATTTGGTTGGTTGTGAGCAGATAGTTAATTATAAAAGCAAATTTTGGTAACAATAGTCCTTGATATAGTATGAATAATTATTAATGTATATCAATATAAATCATATTAATCTGGCTGTACAGTGTTGGATGGATCATTATTTGTGCACCAATTTTTCCTGAAGTTTCTTTTAACCGGGTTGAAAAAGGTCATAAGTTGTTTGAGTCACAGGTCTCATCAGGTTAATTACAAGCTTTGTTTTTGCAGATCCTGTTAATGTTGATTATCCAAACAAAAGGTTACCAGATCATCCTCTGTAACCTGAGAGGTTCTGGGTTGGATGCATTTACAGACCTGTTTTTCCTTTTTGTTTATCTTAATATGTATATATGTTGTTGTACAGTTTGTGTTAATTTCTGCTCTGAAGGTGAGGTTCTTTAAGACAAAGGCATTTCTTTCAGTCTGTATAGTCTGGTATTGTTGACAATTACTTTAATAATGGATTCATCTTAATTAATCCGATTAATGGTTTCATCCTCAGTTTGGTCAAACGTTTTGTTGGGAAGATTTTGCTGCTGCATGTCTCTGAACTTCAGGGTAAAATGCTGGTCAGAACAGGAGCATAAAAACGTTTTGGTTCAAGCTGAAGACTTCATTTTGTCCTTTCATAACTCACTAAACAAAACATATTCTTATCACTCTTGGGACCTTCGTCAGCCTTCCACTCACTTTTATTTTGTGTTTTTTGTTTTCCGATGAAGTAAGTTGAGATTATTAGGCAGGTAAATGTCATCCTGACCACAGCAGGGCATTTGAGGTCAGCGTGAACAATCACTGTAAATCACCAACCAGAGAGAAGCGGAGGGTATTTCCACCAGTGAAACCCGACTCTGTTCAGTCTGCACCAAGACAAACGGCTGAATGCGATACGAGCTTCATCTTTGATGTTTTACACAGAAAAATGACTGATAAAGCAGATTCACATCTTTATACTCTGTTGTCTCTATCTCGTATTTTTAGCGAGAGCTCTCAGGCCGGAGAACCTGGGTGGTGGAGCAGCTGATGGAGGAGGATATTTAAATTGCTCAAAAACACAAAATGGATAAAAAATCAGCCATGCAGGAGAACTAAAGAGCTCAGAGTCTCATCAGGCTACATGATATACATCAGAATAACAAGTCAAATAAAACAAAATGTATAAGAAGCAATCGAAACCGCATGGCGTTTGAAACTGACATCATTTTTAAAGGTTTTCTAGAGGGATGCATGTCACTGGAGGCTGGTTAATACTTCATACTTTAGCATCCTTTGACTAATTGCTGTTCTGCACAATAAGTAAAAGTTGTAACAAAACATCAGAATACTGAAAAATGTTCTGAAAAACTTTTGGCAATCAGTGGCTAAATTCACATATTATACATCAAGAGAGATAAAATAAAATCATATTAAATGTAGTCAAGATTGTTTTATAAAAAGATGAAGACAGAATTTGAAAAATTATCTGTATTTTTGAAAAAAATTAGTTTTATGGTGAAATGATTGACATGTAGCATCCTAAACATTGTAGGAATATATCAGGTGTAAATATTTAAATGTATATGAACAGATAATAAAATAGTAAAGTCTTCATTATGATGTTTCCCAACTACTCCTGAGAATTGATCAGATTTTTCTGCCATCAGTGGATAATTTCACTGGAGGGTCGATCATTTGGAGACGACTTGACCTTGAGATGGGAGGAACTCTCATTTACTGCTTTTGTTTACTGGAGGCAGAAACAGATGGAGGGAGACGAAGGTCTGCAGGATGCAGGTCAGGAAAGATTCACCGTTTTACAATTTCCAAGTTTGTCTTTACTCAACGCTCCCTCCATGATGCCCCCCCCTCCGTCCTCTGGGGCGGCTGGGCGTGCGCCGGCACCCAGCTGAAACGCATATAATTCCAGCTCCGAGATGAACGCCGCCGATACGGCAGGAAGGGGGAATACGGCAAGATAATTAGGGGTGATACTCGTGATTGTGAGCGCGGCGGTGTGAAAAGGTGGGCCGTGAGATAAAACGCTCATCAGCGAGGCGGCGAAGAGAGTGCTGGATAAACAAACGCGCTGCAGAGGGGGAACAAGAGTGGGAGAAAGGCAAGGTTAGAGGCAGCCGGATTAAGGTTACGCTTTGCATAGCGACGGATCGGGAAGAATGTGTGGCGATGCCGACTGCAGCGGGGTCAACGCGCTGGCGCTATCGGCACACAATCTGCAGCCATGACACTCTGCAGCGCGCCGGAGCCTGGATTTACATTCCTTCTCCACGCTGATAGGATCGCTCTGTTCCTCACGTTGAAAGTGATGAAGCAGCCACAAAATGATTTTAATTTTCACGTTGAGCAAAAAGTGAAAGTTGGGCGCAGCGGGAGGGAGGTGAGGAGAGTCCAGGTTCTCTGCTGCAGCTCGATTTCCTCTGTTGTTCAGCAGGGAGGCCGTTGAGGCTGCGCCGCCGCAGCAGCAGCGCTGCTCATGGCAAAAGGCTGCAGCAGATAAGGGCATGTCAGAGCCGTGGCCTTGTTTGATACGTGAGCCGCCGCCCCGTGTCCACTCGCTCAGGTGTACATGCATGTGGCCACAGCAGCAGGAACAGCGATTTTTATCATCCTCCGCTTTCTGTCCTTCATTCTCTCCCTCTCTGTCGCAGTCGTACTCTTTTCCTCCTTCGTGCAGAGACGGGCGATAAGAGACACAGATAGCACTTTATGGCATGAGTGATAAGGAGACACCACTCATGCGTCCCATCAGGGGAAAAAACAGCCAAACCCAAATGAAGGCGGCCTTATCGCAGACATCTGACACTTAATGCAAGTCCATTTTGAAGTAATATGCGCTTCTAATGGATTTGAGATTTCTGGGGCTTTTGAGTTTATTGATTCATTTCACACACTTTGTCCTCTGAAGGATATTGCAGGCCAGCTCCAAATGTGTGCAGATGGTGCAGATAGCGGCGTTATGAAGAGCTTGCTTGTTTTCTGCTGCGGCGAACCTCAAAAATCCTCAAAGATCAGACGCTGCGAGTTAGTTTGGTGAATTTGTACAAGATGTTTGTGTGACCACTTGTGAATTATCTGATTCGTGTTTCCTGTTGCACAATTTTCTCTCAACATCTAAATCTTTCCATTTACAAGAAAGACGAAACAAAAATCCCCAAAATATGAAGCTGCCTCCGACTTTAATGTTGATTTTTGATTTCCTGTCCAACGCTGCACTTTCTCTTCCTGCTGCAACGGCTCCATTTTTCAGCTGAAAACAATATTCCTCTGTGAACACATTTCTGCAGATAATAGTAATCATAAAAAACAAATGAATTCATCAAGCTGTCTCTAAATAAATGCCACTGTCACCAGGTTTTGAGGAGCGTGGCAGCAGCGCGATGCCAAGTTGATTAAAAGCCGGCCAGCTCTCTGCCATCCCTCCCTGCAGATGCATTCATTCATCTTGGTGACGAGGGAATATGAGTGAGATCCCAATCGTTGCTCAAGGTGCTTTATTGAGCTGTTTTGCGTGTTTTTAGGGAGAGGCTGCTCGACTGCTGGTTTTCAGGAAGAAGCGATGGTTCTGCCGCCGCGACACATCAGAGATGTAACGGTTATTAATCATCAGGCTGCTCCGGGTTCGGCTTTATATTCAGTGACCTGACAAAGATGGCGGCAGCTTTCAGACCAGGAGACGTTTGTTTCTAATCTCCAGAAGGGTCCACACTCCTTCAGCTGCGAAGGAAAACTGATCTGTTTTGTTTTGAGAAAATATCTGAATACTGAGAGAAAAACTTGGCTAATCAGTAACTAAGTGTAAATGCATATAAATCCAACATTTTCCAATTTTTCTGCTTTATATTCAGTCCTCCTGAATCAGAACTTTGTAGAACTAAAGTTTAGTGGCAGTTGTTGCCAGTTGGATTTAGATCTTGACTTTGACTAGGCCACTCTGATTAATGCTCTCCTTGGTTTAGGCCAGTGGTCTCCCAAATTTATTCACTGGAGACAAAACGGTCAAATTGAAAGTAAATGAAGAAAAAAACATGTTTATATTTTTTCTCCTGGAAAATGTTTTCCTTTTTACCTGGACAACTATAAACAGAACCATATATTTGAATAAAATAAAAGATGCAGGTCATTGTAGATCTAAAATATGGAATAATATTTGAGATGCTCGTTGTTTGATGAAGAAGAGTTTAGTGAATCTGTGACACCGTGAGACGATGGTGAATTGGATCCTTTTAGACTGGAAACTTCAAGACTTTTTTTTTACTTTTAAAACTCCAACGTTGAGCTGGAAAACAAAATTTATGCCAAAATCATTTGAGGTTTGAAAATGTCCCCCAGACCACATTTTGGACCACCTTGTTTAGACTGATGGCTGATCAATCTGTTTGATTGATCTGCATCAAACAGATTTTGGTTGAAAGGGACAGAATGTGTTGAAGAGATGTGAATATTTTAGTTTTAAAGAGCAGAAACAGGTGGAAGTTGTTCCTCTGCGGTGACGCCTTGTCGGCGTGGAACCAGCATCCATGCGCTGCTCATCTACCTGAGCATTGATGTTGTTTGTTGCACAGCAGCTGGTTTCAAAGCAGCGCCTGCTGCCTGGTGACGGGAAACTCAGAGACAGATGTGAGGAGACAAACCTCTCCAGACGTTATCTGCCTGCGATCCAAACCCCGGACAGTTGGATAAACAAGTTCCTTTCTCCAAATTGTGTTTGGAGAGGGAACGGTGCCCGCCGTGCAGCCGAGGGTCCGGGCTCGCTCGGCTCGGGGAGTCCACTTTGTGCAGAGCGGCGGGCGGATATGAAGAGCAGATGTGGTTTCTCCAGACGGAGAGCTGGAGCGCAGAGCTGCTCCTCGCTTCCACACGCTTTCTAACCATTCCTCTTTTTTCTGCCTTTCTTTTGGAGATTTGAACTGAGAGCTTATAGGGAGCAGGGCCAGCTTTCTGCAGCCAGCAGGGACTCTGAGAGGGCTCTTAGAGCCCCTAGTGGCCAGCTGCAGAATAACACCACAGAGAAATAAACCCGTCCAGTTTGGAGCAATGAGAAAGTTTCCAGCTTGCTTTCTTCACTTGTTCTTAACTTTGAAAATTCACAGAACTGAAGCAGTTAAGAATCTCTCCCACTTTTATAATTAGCAGACACCATCTTTTCTCTGTGCTTAATTAGAAAAGGTTTTCTGTCCATTTGCCAGCTTTTGTTTCTCAGGACTGTCACCAATCCCCTCAGAGACACCAGAGCTCCAGCTCCTTCCCTTCCTCCCACTTCTCATTTCAACTTTCCCCCTCTTTTTTCTTTTTTCTTTCTTTTTTTAGAAATAATGCTGATTTTTATCTCTGTCATAATTGCGGTATAATTATGGGAGGTAATTCTCCCATGGTGCGTGGCCAGGTCCGCTGCCGTAGCGTGAGCAGAATCTGCTCGGAGGTTAAACTCCTGATTTGAAATTGAGAGGCAGAGCGATGCGCGGATCAGAGAACAAGGGCAGTTGGATAACGGGCTGAATTAGCGGGTTCGACCTTCAAGTTCTTGTTTCCTAATTTCTGTGGAACATAAAGAGTTCTCCTGAGGAAACGCTGTGTTTGTCCAACAGCTAATGCAACAACTGGGATTTAAATCCTGCAGCTCAGGTTGATTTGATCGTCTTTGGAGCGTTAAAACATCGATGAACCTCAACTCACGGCACCAGATCATATTTTTATGTTTTGTGAATTTTCTTGAGTGTTTTGAGTCTGAGAGTCCATAAACATCGAAGCCTAAAGCTGTTTGTCTCGTTGCATAATGTAAAGAAATTAGTTGGTGTAACACCAGGGCCGGATTTACAAGTACCTGGGCCCTGGGCTGTAGCCAGATTTGGCCCCCAATCCACTAAATAAAAATACTTTTACTAATCCACTTTACAGGACATTAATAGATAGACCTTTATGTCAGCAGGTATGAGCTGAGGCTCCATGTTTTATCTAAAAGATTTATTCTAACTTCATTTTAAATACCTGAGTTTTGTTTATATAAAATATCCATATGACTTACTTTATACGGGCCTGTTAGTTTTTATTTAGTTTGATATTTAAAAGCTAAATATCAAACAATAAACACAAACAGAGTTTGACGCTCCTCTTTATGGAAAACTGTTTCTTATTTATTCTTGGCATTGTTTTCGCCATACAAAGTGAACGCCAGTAAATACCATAATGGATTACCATATGCTTCATAACCATGTCTAAACTAGCCAACTAGTGATCACAGCTGGGTCACTAATGCAGTCGTAAACCGCCGGTTTACCATCGGCCCTCTGGGTAACTGAATAAACTAAAACTTTGTGAGAGCAGCTTTTGGGAATTTGTAAGTCCAGCTCGATTCCGGTGTGTTAAATGATTATTTCTAAATATATTTTTAATTGTGCCACAATTTGAATCCATATTAGGAACCAGATTTCAGAGGTTGTATTGAACGTTTGAGTTTCCGTGTTGGTCTAACATCCAGTTGGCAGAAAACCCTCCATATTTCTGAATGTTTAACGTTTGGACCTGCAAAAAGTTTTACTGCCAGGAAAATATTGAAGTTTTTGTCTTTTTTTGTAATTTTTCATGAATAACTTCATCAGACGTGAAGCGACTTGATGGTCGTGTTGGTCGTAACGTTTCTTCATTACAATGTAAGATGTAAGCAGAAATGAACTCTGTAAGTGCATCACTTTTTGTAATAAATCTTGTTGATGATTATTGATTATTATTGATAATTATTGAGGTTTATTGAGGTTTATTGATGATTATTGAGGTTTATTGATGATTATTGAGGTTTATTGAGGTTTATTAAGGTTTATTGAGGTTTATTGAGGTTTATTGATGATTATTGAGGTTTATTGAGGTTTATTGATGATTATTGAGGTTTATTGATGTTTATGCCTATCTTTACTAACCTGTAAGTGTTGAGGGTGCTGCATTATAAAATCTGCTGGTTATAAAAGTCAAACCTGTTCATTCTGGTTCTGGTAAACAGTTTGAGATGAATTAAAACTGTTCTGTTTGAGTTGTTTGGGTTAGTAGCCCTTAGTGGAGCTGCTCCTTAAATCTTCATTGTAATCGATAAATGAAGACGTGAGTTGATGAACTGTGGAGGGTGAATGGGTGAAATGTTGGTTTTGAAGGCAGGTGACTTTGGGAGCGTTCTGCTGACACCTGCTCCGCGTTCAGAGGCTCGGCTGAAGCTGCGGTCGTTCGGGTCGAGTAAGTGTGACAGGCTGGAGGAAAGGTTGCCCGTTGCTGTCATGGTGGCCAGGCATTGTTTGCACAGAGCCGGGTGGGGGGGGCGAAGGGATGACCACGCAGCAGCATGGAGGGGCACAGACGAGACGGAGGGCGAAACCACAGCCAGCTGTACCGCGACCTTCTGCAGGGGCGCCGAAACCATCCAGAGAGGTCGGAAAACTAGTGCAACCGACTCCTGGCTGTGTGGGTTTCTGGGCCTGTTTTTCTTTTTTGATTTGTTTTTAACACCGTGACTGTGAAAGAACCTGCTGTCAATGAATCTGCCCCTTCAGAAACTTTCTCCGTATTGGTGACTGCGCAGTTCTTAGAGAGGCTTTTGATGGCGTCCCTGAAACGGAACATTAATCATTCAGAGAGACCACGGTGCCAAACAGAAGGAGCACCTTCTGCGAATCTTACAGCACCGTCCTCTCGCTATGACTGTCGGCCCCAGTGTGTGCTGCTGGGGCCGACGCTGCGCAGGTGTGTGTGAAGGAGGAAGCAAAGGTGAGTTTTCTCCCTCTTGTGTTTTCTGTTTGTTCTGAGAAGTTTTCTGTGATCCCACAGCGACTACGTGTGATGAATTATTCTGCTTAGCTTGCCACAAAAAGCGCTCCCCTCCCCCTCAACCGCACGCTGCGCCTCTTTGATCGCGTGCCCACTCTGGGTGATCCGGCGCATTAGCAACAAGTTAGGAGAAAAATGACACTGTGAAAGTCATCAAAGTTTGCACCTCATTATTTTCCTCATTTTCTTTCAGTCCCTCCACAATCACCTGTAATTTAACATTTTGGCTGCTGAACTGTGTTGGAGTTGGTGTAAAAATCAGATTTGGAGGCCAGAGGTGATCATTTATTTGGATTTTGTGAACGCTGAGGAGTTTACTGTAACCTACTTTGGAATGAGCCTCCCTCCAACTGTTTCTGCTCCGGATTTCTCCTTCAGAATGACACGAGCTCAGCGCCTGCAGAGCTGGAGAGCTATCTTTCTACGTTGTGTAATTAGAAATGCAAAGGTAAGCCTGGGGTTGTTAATAATTCAATCTGAGAGAGAGAAGCAACACAAAGCTTTTGTTTCAGGAAGCATCTCTCAAGAAAACTTTAAATTAGAAAAATTAAAGCAATAAATATGCCCCTTGTTGTTTGTGTGCATGTTTAAGAAATCCCAGCCTGAAGCCGCGGTTAAATCTGCAGAGGTCGACGGCAGGCTGCAGTTTCTCTGCAAACTTGTAATAGTTGATCCTCGGTGTTGTGTGTTCAGTTAGCTCCGTGTTTCCTTCTCGCTGAGCGGCGTTTCGGAGGCCAGGTGTTGTCTGGAGAGAAAACACACGAGGGCAGGAAATCCCTGGTGACCTAGTTTTACCAGAGAGAAAGTGATGAAGAACACAGAGGAAGTCATCATCATTCATGTTGTGCTTAAAGTATCCTTCAGTGTCACAAAACAAAACCAGTTTCAATAAAAACTCTCCTGACTTTAAATATTTCAGGTGCATTAAAATCACAGAAAAAATAATTTAATGATAATAATTAATATAAACTTCAGATAAAGTTGAACAATAAGCTGCAGGAAACATCACCGTAAAACAAGACGATGAAATTATGATCCCTGACTTTAATTTGTCCTTAAAATGACAGAAGAGAGAATCTGAGAACATCGTTACACAGGTTTGGTCAGAGACACAAAGATCCAATTCAAACGTTCACTGGAGTTTTGTTGCCTTGTGAAATTAAACAGAGTTTATGTAACCATTGATTGTTTATAAAAATAATTATGAGAGTTGCAAAATTACTTTTTAAGGCTAGAAAACTGTGAAAATAAAACTGTGAAACTTCCAAGTACAAATTAAACCTGGATTGATGAATGTCAGTCAACATTTAATCCAATTTATTCACAGCCTGGGAGTCTGAATTTCAAAGACAAAATGTATAAAACTATAAATATGGACCATCCAGGCCTTCAGGAAGGAGAATGTAGCAACTGTTTAATCTCAAACATTTAACATTTAACGATGTAGAAAATGAAAACTAGAGGATAATAGAAACATCTGCTGAGTAACCAGGTCTGATGGTTCCCAGCAGGTTCACCATGAAAAAAGGCTCTGAAAAACCTAAAATGTCTTCATGGACCTTCAGCAGGTTCTTGTTACTCTCTATATTAAAGTTCATCTTATTAACTGAACTATAAAATATAAATTAATATCAGTGATTGAAAGCACGGAGGTGGAAGTGTCGTGGTTTGCAGCCGAACCACCATGAAGGTTACAGAAAATTTAATTAGTGAAACTGGGAGTTTGTGAAAGAAATGAATAAATGAAAATAACGCTGAAGCAGAACGGCAACATGACTCAAAACCAACCAGGAAATCCAGCAAGAACTGGAAAACCGTGGGCCTAGTCAAAGCCCAGATCGTGGTCTCATTAGGTTGCTGTGCATAATTTGAATTTTGCTGAAAATGCAATAAACCTCTGAAACATTTCAGCGCTGATGGTGAGGAGAGATAAAGTCATTTCTGCAGCTATTAGGAGTTAGTCTGAAATACTTTGTATTCTCAGTAAAATCTGGTTAATTTGTAACAATTAGCTGTAATTTAAAGAATTTGTCAAACTAAATAACGGGCCATGTGAACACAAACGCCTCAGAAATTATGAATCCATTTTAAATTTAAAATGTGTCTCTGATCTCTTTATAATTAAGGCTTCACATCCTAGTAAAACATCTGAACAATTATAACCAGAGCCAGTAGAAAATATCATCTGCACGTTACTTTCTCCTGGTCAAAGTTAAAGAAAAGCCCTGATTTAATTTAATATCTGTTGCTTCATGAAGCCACGCGGTCGCAGAAATAAACTGAAAGCGATTTCACACCTTCAGAAAGTTGCTGTTTTCACTGCGCAGCTTTTCTGTTCAAATGGAACAACGGGGCTAAATTTCTCTGTCAGGTTAAAACATTTAACTTTTATATTCTTAAATAGAAAAAGGTTTTACCTTAAAAATAATCAGTGTAAACTCATCCTAAACAAAGTTACAAAGCAAAAAGTGAAAAAGTTTTTCCGTTTTAATGTTTATTTTTGGTTCCTTCAGATCTGATCACGCGGGATGGTCGCTCTTTTCTGTTGTTTTTTCTTTCTCTTTTTGCTCCTCTGAGCTGCCGGTAAAAATGGTGTCATCTGAAAAATAAACTACGTCAAAGCCCACACATGCTAGAAAAAGGGGGTAGATTTTGCACGTCCTCGGAGGAATCCAAACAAAACAAACATTGCTGATGAAGCACGTAGGGCAGCATACGCAGCACAACTGATAAGGGAGATTAAAACGTCTTTGAAGGTTTCATTTATAATGCTGCTGATGCAGAGGCGTTTTAGGTCACAGGGCGCCAGCATTCAGGCCAGTAGTAAAACACAAGAGTCTTTTAGGCCAGGGCAGACATTTCTCTGTCAAATGGGTTTATTTTGCAAGCTTCTGCAGCAGCTCTTCATCTCTTTGTTCATCACTTTGGCTTTCTATCACTTGTTGCTAGCAGAAGCATTTCCTCTTTGGGTTTATTACCGCTTCACACCTTTTTTTATATCATTTTTGCTCACCAAAGCCACACCGACAATCTTTTGATACAAATTTGATAAAAGACGGAAGCGACAGTACGGTTACACCTTGAGCTCTGACATGAGTGTTTTCTAATAATTTTAGTTAAGTGTGGTCATTATAACACACACCTCCTCTACCCTGGAGGGCGTCTGGGAGGATTAGCTGGGCACATATCTGATGGCCGGGTCCGGTGTGAGGACAGAACCAGAGCAACTAGAGAAACTCACTGGATGCTTTAACATTCACTTAACCAGGAGAAAAATGGAGCCTGCCTCTTGACACGGCTCTGGTTTCACATCAGCTGTGTGGAAATCGTTTATTCACTATTATCAAAATGTGGTTGCACTGGTTGGATCTTCATCTGCACGTTTAGCGATTTCTCAGGCTCCCCTTGTTTCTTTCTGTTCTTTTTTCTCTGCCATCTTCTGACAGACTGCGGTTTGCTACAGCTCAGCCCTGAGCGCTCGCTCTGCTCGCTGTTATTAGGACTGTTGCTGCACAGCTCATCAGGACGGCTCATTCACATTCAAAATACTGATCCCAGAGGAAAAATAAATGAGTTTCTCTAAAAGAGTACAGAAAAGTGAAGCAAAAATAGAGATAAAACATGGAAATTAAATTTCTGAGAAAAACAAGGTGGGGAAAAAAAATCTGCGTTTGTTTTGGTGAGTTTAAGTTTTCTCGTGCCAACTGTTTGCACAAGTGGTAGCAGATACAGTATGGTAAGTGGGTTTTTGCTTCTTACAACTATTGGTTATTGAGAGTGAGAATGTGTGAGAAGACTCGGTAAGTGGAAGATGATCAGCAGATAAGAGATGGGCCTGATGAGGGGCTCGATCGTGAGATAGCAGTTTGCGGTCTAATGCGACTTCACTCCGGGCCAGTCTGAATTTCTGCGCAACACAACAGGAAAAACACTTTTTTGTTCTCTCTCTCTTGTCTTTAAATGTCACCGCTTCAATAAATAAATAAATACATTTAAGGTGAAGATCCAGATTTGTGCAGCTGCAGGCTGACTTCCTCTTCAGTCGAGGCGCTGCGCATGCAGGACTGCGTTCCTCTGCCAGATAATTAAGGGTGAAAAATCCTTGTCATTGCAGGAGGAGGGGGCTCTTTAGGTACCAATTCACCCTGATGAATAAAACCCTAATTAATCCACTTAATCTGCTGCATGAGATTATTCCTATTTCCACAACCATGCACTGTACACTGCATGTCCTGAATAATAAAGAGGTCCAGGAAATCTCTCCATATGTAGAAATATAAAGGAGGAAATTTCTCCCCCAAACTTGTGTGATAAGGTTTTGATCTCTGTTATTTTCTGCTCTAGTGTCATAAAATGGCTGCAGAAAAGGGCAGAAGATCAGCAGTGATGGTGGAGGAGTTGGAGGACGTTGCTGCGGCGTCGTGCTGCCCTCCAACGTAAGCCTGCAGCCATTTTTCACTGCAGCTGTAAACATGACGAGCTGCTCTGATTTAAGAGCAGAAACGGCTTTTCTAAGGTAGACAGAAAAAATGTTTCACCAAAGACTCACTAATTCTGTTACACTGGGATAAATTTCTTTAAAAATGTGCAGAAAACCCCAAACCCAGCATACATTCCAGGTATGAAATAGTGAGTAATTGTGGTGATTTTTTGAGCGGTGGAGGATTCATAGAAACCCAGCGTGCTGCTGCTGCCGCCGCGTCGGCCGCCTCCTCACTGCTTAGTCAGAGCAGAGACCTGCTGCGCGTCTGCAGCAAACCCAGGCAGCTGCTGCCGCTGTGAATGTGTGCAGTTGTTTTAGGTTACAGCCGGCCGCCGCGCTGGCCTGGGCCTCCGGACCGCCCGCCCCTGTCATCGGGCGCCATTATGGGGCTCCTTCCAGTCTGTCCCTGCAACACGCAGAGCGACGCAGCAGTGTTGAATTCAGTCTGTTTACGGGGAGCGGAGCAGTGCTGCAGCAGCGCTGCAGCTCCACTCACTGAGCATTAAATCTGAATTTCACGTCCAGCGAGCGGCTCACGACTCGTCACCCAGTCGCATCAGACCGGCCGTGTTTATTGATAGTTTTATACCAGTGAATTATTAAAATGTTGGCGGAGGCGATATGAGTCCGACCGAGTTTAATCACTCATTATAATCCAGGCAGGATGAAATATTCACAGAGCGAGCGGCCTGGTAAAGACCTTATCACCCTGAATCCGGGAAATCGATATTCACACTGCATCTGATAAGCAAATATCTATGAAAAAGGATGGCTGTTTGAAATGCTGCACACAACCTTCAGAAAGAAGAACATTTTAATTAAATACAAAATATATCAAGATGGAGTCAATAAAAGATGGTAGAACAGGATAAAAGTATATTTCCCGATTAGTTGGCCAGATAATGGGAGCCATTAAGAAAGTCCATTTTAAACACCAATATGAAAACGCAGCTGCTGCGTGTTTTTACCAAGTGTAGATGTTCATGCCTGCAGAGCAACGGATCTTATCAGTGCAGTGTAAACATATTTTGTGTTTTTCCTTTGCTGCGGTGCTGATAAAGAGATGGGCGACGGTCCAGCAGAAAGAGGCTCTCAGGTTACCGTCACTGTCACCAACACTTCTGCTGCAAACTCCACAACTTCTTTCTATTTCTGAGCGTTTTGTTGCACAGAAATCTGTTTAAAATGTTCCTCGTTTCTGCAGCTTTATCAAGTTTCATCTCCTGGAGAAAATATGCAGCTTTTCAACAGAGTCTGACTAGAGATAAGCAACGTGTTTGAATACAAGGTGAGCTGTGTCTGCGGGAGCCCGTTTAAAAAACCAAGACTTTCTGTTGGAGGCTCATGAAAAAATATGAAAGCTCAAAATAAGCTAAAATATTAATAATTAATGCAAGTTCACTTTCATTTTCTGACTCTGAACCAAAGTAATTAACTCATAATTAAAATGATTTAAATCACTGCAACTGTCTTTAGATATAAACTAATATTTACTAAAACATTTTTTCTAATCAAACTGGTTTTTTTTCTGCATCTTCCACAATTAAACATCACAGAGAAGAAAATCACACCCTTGTTCATTTATGTAAAAATCTTAAAGTAGAATTAAAATGTTGTCTTTTGAAAACTTCATTAAATTTTCTACAATAGTTTTTCATCAAAATGAGAATTTGGGCTTTTTTTAAAGCTGCACTCAGGATAAAAATGTTTTTAAAACTGGAGAGTTTTGGTCTGTTTGAAACTAAAACAATTAATAGTATAAATGTGTTGGTGGCAGCTTTAGTTTTTTCCTTTTTTAACAGTGGAGTTCATGCTTATAAATATATAATTACATCATCTGCATAAAACCTGATATCTACAAAAAAAATCTCAAAGAAATTAAAAATGTTTGTAAATAAAAAAAACCTTCATTTATTAGAGGAGTTAAATAAACACGACATGCTGAAGGGTAAACCGAGCCTCTGTGTTTTTCTGTTGGTGGAGCCGCAGACATTAAAGCAGCAGAAGAAGAACAAAGTGAAATATTTCATGAGTTAATTGCTGTGATGTCGCACCTGTTTGAAGCGACTTCTCTGAAACCGTTTGCTCTGCAGGTGGTTTCTGACGCTGCAGAGCTGCACAAGCTCCAACCCTCAGACAGCCGGGCGGCGTCAGAGCCACTGGGCTCACACCAGCATGGCCGCCTGCGGCCAGTCCTCCCAGTAGCTACGCTAATGCACACACGGTGACCTTATATGGGAAAGTGAAGGATGTGAACACTTGGAGATAAACCCTCTCTGTCGGTTCATCTAATCTCTCCAATCAGATGTTTTTACTCTTTATTTTTCTCAGCTGTTAATGAGACAGAGTGTGACTGAACGGATAGCATCCGCTCACAGTGAAACAGCCCAAGTGCGTAAGCTGACAGGATGAAGCGACGCTGCGGCTGCTCTGGTCACTGCCAGGTGATCGTTTGATCGGGCCGCATCAGGAACTGACTGCTTTCCTTCTGACTACTGGTGTGAATCATCAAACAGGATTTAAGTCATTAATAAGGAGGAAATGTGGGAGTTTCCCACATTTCCTCGTCTGAGTAAGCCGTCAGTGACGCAGCAGCTCGCATATCGCAGCATCGCAGCTCTGACAGCAGGAGTGTTGAGCGCTGGCGTGCGTTCGTGTGTGGATGCAGCAGCGTGTATCTTATCACCGCCACAGATTAAGCTTCTGCCTGTGATAAGGTCCAGAGAGAGACTGGAGGACGGCCGGGTTTGAGGCCCAGATGGCCGATTACAGGGCCGGCCTCGGCTCTAACCCCCAACCCCAGTGGTGCGATAACTAACCCCCAACAGCGGGGGGCACCATTATCGCCGCACTCCCTGGCCCTCGCATAAGCACCGCCGCTTTGAAGCGCTGCAGGAGCGCCGAGTGCAACAACAAGCAGAATCAGAGTGAAACATTTCTACCAGGAACCCAACATGACTGTGTCAGTGGCGGCCATGTTTGTTAGCTACCAGAAAAAATGGCTGCTCACCAAAAACCTGGGTTTGGTATGCAGACGAACAAATAATAATAATCTGTGTATGTTGGCAATTACAATAATGCAACAAAGTGTTGGAGCCAGAATAATGGTTTAGTTTCTGAAGTTGTAAGTCTTAAAACTTTGAGAAGTTGTTCAATGCTAAGAAAATCTGATGGTCAGAATAAAGTCGTGGCTTTGTGAGGTTTCCTGCAGGAAGCAGCAGCTGTAGCCTTAGAAATGATCAGTTTTACAAACAGGAACAGATCAAATGATCATCAGCAGAACTTTGAATCAGTTGGATAAAAACTGATCTTCATTTTCTTCATAGCTGTGAGTTTCTTCTGCTTGTGTCGTCTTACCATCACCTCCTGTAACCTTTTAGTCTTTTAGTCTCTCTTTTAGTCCTCAACTGCTCATCCACATTCTGCACATTGGATGCATTTTTAGATCATCATAATCAGCTGCACATTCCTTTGGACCAGACTATCGATAACTACACCGTATCTATGTTTGTCCTTCCCATATTTAATGTTTTTATAAGTTATATAACCTTATCTTTATCTCAATCATCTTGCTTTGATTTTCTGTCACTTTGCTCACTGTTGCACAGAAACCTTAAACATTGTGGAAGAAGATATTATTCTTGTTATTCTGCTGTTTTTATGACTTTATTCTTGTAATTTAAAATTAAAAAATATTCTGTCTAACACTAATATTGTTGCGTTGTATTAATTAAAAAAATCTTGAGCAGTTTCTCTACTGGTAGATGATGGAGTTGAAAAGTTTTATTCAGTTGGTAAATTAGCTGGTCTTACATTTTATTTTTATATAATAAATTAATTGATGTCAAATAAAAATGCCTATTTCCACTTTATCATTTTAAATGTGTGAAAGATAACCTGGGCTTTTAATGTTGGACATGCAACCTTGCAAATGAGACTGATGTAACTAGTTAGTTGACTTGAATTTGAAATATTTTAGAGCTCCACATCGTCTGCATGTGTTTGTTGTTTTTATGGAGGAATATTCCTCTACTTATAGTTGTTCATTCATTAGTGCCACCTAGTGCTCACTGCCCCCTGAAACCATCGATCCAATAATCCTCAGCACATTAAAATCCTGTTTCTCCTCAGGTTGCAGGACTTGCTCCTCCCTGACCCGGCGGTACCGACACACCGGGCTCGTTGTGATCGCAGCGGATCTTAATTGGCTGCAGCGTTATCGGCCCGGCTTGATAAGCTGCTTTGTCTTGTCCGTCGTTAGCGAGTCTTTCCGATCGGAGGGAGGGTTATTGGAGAATCCCAGATATCTGGACATGACCGAGTCTGGAAGAACGTTTCCAGACGGATAACCATCTGGTGAGACCCGACCGACACCAAGAACCGCTGGGTTAAGGTGTTGAGACGTGGAAGCCACAGACAAATAAAAAACAAGCTAACGTGTCATCTGTTAGTGATGTATGCAAGTGGCAGCTGAGATAAGCGCGAATAACAACCACCACATCCTCGTCTGTGTATGAATGTGCCTATATGTGAAAGTGTATCAGTCACAGTTTCAAGGTATGCTGCGTGATGGAGCAGCACATTCCTGCAGCTGTGATTCACATCATGCATCCAGCTAGACTTTCTTAGAAGAGCGAGATGTTCGGCGGCCTGGGCAGCTCACATGAAGTGGAGGAGGTGGTTGCATGCATGAGCTCTGTGAACAGCAGACCACTGATCAGAAGATCTTCACTTTCATCCTGATAAACTTCAACTCATCGTAGCTATGCACCAGAAACGCTTCAGCTTTCTGTGAAAGGGCATGAAGACCGACTGACTGGCCTCCTCGTTTAAAAACATCATGAAACTAACATTTTTTAATCTGATCAATTTTAGTTTTTGTCATTTCCTCTCAAAATGTTCTGATCTAAGGATTTAACCCAAACCAGCTCTGTTTTAATTATCTTCTAACTGCAGTTTAACCAGTTGAAGTGAAGGAAATTGGTTTGTTCTGGTTTTGTGTTGAAGTGAAACTGGTTTTCTCTCAGCCTCCATTGTTGCGTTTCCTCCTGCTGAACCCGGTTAGCATGTCTGGACCTACTTCTCTCTCTCTGACGGATTCACCTCCGAGTTTTACTGGATGATAAACTGCCCCAGGAATTATTGTGATAAACAATAATGTTGTTTGAGATCATTTTAAAGTAAAATATTAATAATAGCATAGTTCTCACAGACCATTAACATTTAACACTGGAACTGGGAGATATTTTACATACCAAAAACTAACTAACAAATAAAAAACTAAAACCAGGAAGGAAATGGATTATAATGTCACTGTAGGCAAAATAGTTCTTTAAAAATAATAATAATCAGAATGGAAATTATTTTAATTTAATTCCTTTAATGATTGATTATTGCAACAAGTTTACCTGCTGTAAATATTGATTTTTAAAAATATGAAAATGTTTCTTCTGCCTGAATTATTATTTCTTTTGTCATTCCATTTATTTGTAACTGGATATTTTTATGATAATAAAACAGTTTCTGAGCCGTTTTACCAATTAGTTATTAATTTTGTCCTTCTTCAGTAAAGATATTTTGAATTCAGTGGAAACCCAACAGTACGCACATTTCCAGCCAATCCAGGAGTTTCCATCCTGGTTCATCTGGCTGCTGATTGGCTGAAGCCCACAGGCCAGAGAGAAGCTGCTTTCTGTGCTGATGCTGCAGTTTTTATTATTGCATTAAAGCTTATTATGCTGTTTGTTGTTTGAACGATTGAAAAGCGTTTTTATTGGAGGTCTGAAGTATTTGTTGATTTGTAATAAGCAGCTGCTGACCTCCATTGTAACTGTAGTGTTAATAGTCATGGCTGCTCTACGCCTCTTCTATAAACAGTTGTGTGAATTAATTTACCTGCATATCTGGATTTTGGTTGCTGAGACGTTGAACTTTGGTTAAAAAGAAGATAAATGATGTGGAACAAATATCAAGCCCGAGACCCAAAGAGACCATTTGTGGCTGAGCTGCGTTTCCTCCAGATTACATCAAACTGAGATTATATTTTAACCTTTTAACATTTACAGCTATTCTGAGAATCTTCTGCTCTGCACGGCTGATTCTTCCTGCACTTTAGGAAAGTGTTTCTAGTTTCAGCAGCTTCTCAGAAAAATAATGTTTTCTTTTTCTCTTTTCTGATATTTTAGTGTTGTATTAACTTTAGCATATTGTCTTACATGCATATTAAGTGTCATGAAAATCCAGCAAGAATTTGACAAATTTTGGATTTATTAAATTCTCCTACAATAATCCTCTGTTAGGAAATTCTTGCAATATAATTTGTGATAAATATTTCACAATATTTATGCAAATAAACTACTAAAATGGCATTATGATATTTATTATTATACCTATTTTTTTATTTAGTATTTGTGATGCACAAACTGCAGCAAAAAGAGTTTAATTGGTCCAGTTTAGTTTTTAAATGTTTGGTCCAGAATAAAGTTCAGTTTATTTCTGTAGCATATTTTAGTTAAAAATACTTTACATCATAAAAACCAAAAAGGTTTAACTAGTGGCAAAATAAGGAGCAACAGTTATAGTGTAGAATAAAACTAATTATGTTCCAGTTGTTGTAAACCAAAATATAAAATGTTTGTTTTTTAGTGTTGATTTAAGGAGCTCAGTGTTTCAGCTGATTTTCAGTTTTCTGGACTTTTGTTCCAGTGAAGGATTGTAGAGCTGCGTAA
Organism: Gambusia affinis; assembly: GCF_019740435.1. Classification (NCBI taxonomy): domain Eukaryota; kingdom Metazoa; phylum Chordata; class Actinopteri; order Cyprinodontiformes; family Poeciliidae; genus Gambusia; species Gambusia affinis. Next base: position 19,040,002 of record NC_057890.1, on the reverse strand, counting down.
CTTGGAACCGGGTGACGTGGTGGAAACTGAAGAGTTGTTGTTGATGGTCACGATGATCCGCCTCCACGGCTCCTTTAGCGCTCACCGCTTCTCACTCTGCTGCTCATTTAATAAAGTTTAGGAAAGGATGGAATGAGTGTGTCCACCTGTGGCGGTTCAGGATGTGCTAATCTCCTGATTTAGCTGCTAACCCCGTCTGCAGAGGTTCAGCACAACCCTCATAGGGAGGCCTTAGTCCTTGACGCGGCTGTCGCAGGTTTGATTCCCGGCCTGGCGACCTTTGCTGCATGTCTTCCTCTAATCTCATTACCCTCTTTCCTATCAATTCACTATCAAATAAAGGAAAGGCCACTAGAGCCAATAAAACCTTTAATAAAACAAAAAATGGGCGGCGTAGAACTGGGTGGGGTCTCTATCTTCCTGGTTTTAGTCAGAACTCCAGCAGCAGCGTTCATTGGTTTGTTAGTCAGACCTGTGAATGTATGTAGGAGAAATAAATGGCAATAAAGTCAAATTTCAATATTTTGTTAACGTCTGGCAGCATCTTTTATCTGATATTTAATACATTTTTTTAAATTTATGCTATTGTGTCATTAAATTTATTTTAGCCATATTTCCAATTTTAGTTTGAAAGTACTTTTTAAGTGTGACTGAAAGTTATTGCTAGAATGAGATCGAGCTGTTTTCTGTGCAGCGCAGCACCTGGAAATCAGAACCATCTTTGGGTGAAAAGTGTATTTTTCATCAGAACATCAGACTTTTTGAAATGAGAAATCACTGAGTCATTCCTGCTAGAGTACATGGAAGAGGCGCGGGGTCGGGCGTCCTGCAGAGCAGCAGCCGGGCGCCGGGAGGCTCCGCTGTGAGGGAACGTGTCGGTAAGACGTGAGCAAACTGCCGTGCCAGTCATTTGGATCAAACTTGTTGTCTTCCTGTGAAAGGCCTGGTAGTTTCCTCACTATTCATGTGGTTGAAACAGGAAACAAAACGGTGGGGAGCGCAGCGCCGCGCAGCGCCGCACAGCGCCGCTTAACAGCGACTTCATCAGGACGCCTTTGAGCCGGCGGCCCAAACGTGACGGCAGTGAGGGGAACGAGACCAAAATGTTCAAATTAACCCAGTTTTCACACAAATCACCTCAAATGACTAAATGCTGCTGCTTTGAGTGAATCACCTGGTTCATGTTAGACCAGGTAAATAATCACCTGTCAAAGACTCATTCTAGATTTTACTTCAAAGTGACTCAGACTGCAGATTTATTTCTATTATTCCAGTCATTTTGTCTTTCTTTTTAAATCATTTCAACAATCTTTCATGTTCCAAACACAAAAGTTTCAAATTTATTTGGTTTTCTTAACCAGCACCAAATAATGGACGTTATTGGGAAAATGATCCAGTTTTTACAAGAAAACTCATGAAAAGTAGAAGAGTTGGGTTGTAACTAGTTAAATTTACTTAGGTAACTTTTTGAAAAGATGTATTTTTACTACACTGTACTTTTTACCTGAGTAATTTTATTACTTAGTATCTCTACTTTTATTTGAGTAAAACTTCTGGATTTTCAACCCACAGAATGAAAAAAAAATAAAAAAATTCTCCAGACAGATTTAGCATTTTCTGTTAGTTTCATGAATTTTTCATTTAAAGAAACAGATTTATAAACATTTTATTTTGCCTCATTTTGTTATTTTTTCTTACTTTTATGAATTATTGTCAAAATTTCTGCTGGATTTTGTCTTTTGGTCCATCTGATGATGGACCTTTGTACATATTTGATCAGTTACTCAGAACTTTCACTGACTTTTTACCAAATACTTTTTTACTCTTCAGTTTTTTCTTGGACGGTTATTTTTTACTTGAGTAAAATCATGACGAATAGTTTAACTTTTACCTCAGTAAATTTAAATGAGCGGCTCTCTAATCATTTGGGCTGAATTGGACTAAAACGGACTGAACGGGAAAAATCACCACATTTTAAGGTTATTTTTGAAATCTAAATCTTTATTGACAATATTGAAGTCTGATTGCGTAAATCTTAATCTGTATCCAGATGTCCGTCATGAACCCATCAGATTATTAATCCAGTCTGTGGGAATCGGGTGACGCAGGAGCAGCACAGCTGTTGGAGTAAACCTCTCCCTCCTCGCCACTGCCATGGTGATTATGTCACCACTTAGTGAACTAACTGACACTGATGGGTTTGAAATGCACTCCGCGTCCCAGCGGGCCCCGGCCCCCCCCGGCCCCCCGGCCTCCTGCCAGGCCCCTCTGCGCTCGGTGTCTGGTTACCGCAGAGTGACGGCAAGGCCAAGTTCAACAGCAGCAGCATCTGAAGGGACTGCTGCCCGATCTGAAAGCTTTTGGGTGATGGGGGTATGAAGACTTTTATTCTCTGGAGTGGGAACCGTAAAACCTGCGGCTCCAGGTTTAAACATCTCCTGCTTCTTGTTCGTCTTGTTTTATTTTCTGAGAGTTTGCCAGAAACATCATGAAGGATTTTATTCATCCTGAATATTTCCTGCTCCAACCGTTCGTTACAGCACTTCTAGATGGAAAAGAGCGTTTCTCCATTTTCCATATCTGCAGTGAATAACAACGGATTCTGTTCATTTTATCTTGAGTGAATGAATTTTTTCCGTCTCGTGTCGTTGAGTTTTATTCCTGATCTCATCCTGTTTCAGTCCAGTGACAATAAAGACTTTCTGTTCAACTCTAGTTTGAATGTGAACACCAAGCGGACCAGAGACCGCTCCAAAGGCAGGAAGTGGACTACAGCGCAGGGCATTCTGGGTAAATGCAACCAAAGCTAACATGCTAGCCTAGCGCTAGCAGGAGAAATGGCTCCTGGTCTTTAGCCAAAGACTAGAGGAAGTTGCTCTCAGCGTCTTCAGAGGTTTTTGTGTCGTTTCCTTCAGTGGTTGTTGGTGCAGCGCCCCCACAGGCCGGGAGGGGAACATCGTGGCGCTGAGGGAAGTTGTTGTTTGGTAGATCGGTCTGTTCCTGAAGCCGACTTGCACCTTTTTCTTCATACAATCCATATTTTATGAGGAATCTTTTTAACGGGAGATTAAAATCAGGAACATGTAGCTTAAACTCAGAAATGGAGTAACAAGCAGCCTAAAGAAAATAAAAAACTGTTTGAAGATGGATGATCAAAGCTTCTAGTCTGATAATAGAAATAGTTAATAAATAATTAGTCTTTGAGAAACACCCACTCTGTTCTCATCTTTAAAATACTCTCAGCATCATGAATATTGAAAAACCTTTTGGAAAATGTATTTAATGTTTTTATATTATGTTTTTTAATATTTATTTTATATAAATATTATGTTGTATTTAATTGTGTTTTTAGTTTCCCATATAATTATTATTTTGTTATCAGAAGTGTTATTTGTTAGAGGGTTATTCATATATATTAACAAACATCTTGTTAATTACATTTATGTTAATGATTATAGTTATTCGATTTCATAATTATTATTGGTTTACATTGAGTCATCGTGGAGTTGAGAAGTTTTTGTTATAGACATAATTCACACCGATAGTGACAAATGGAAAGTGACCTTTAGGTGTAGTGTGATTAATTTCTCATTAAAATCTCTATTTGCCTCCATGAGGTCAGACGCTGATGCTGGGTGAAGCAGCGTGGGCGATAGCTCCTCTCTTCTCCTCCATTTGGGCCTGTTTGGGTTTGATTCATTTACTTTTGCTTTCTTCATTTTGTTATCAGGGTAAAGTGATAAAGAGTTTGTAGTCAGTTTCTTAAACTCATGTAACTTTTCCTACCAATTTTTTTCTTTCCACTTAACTTTCCCCAATATTCTTGGAAGAGCTTTAGTGTTTACTGCTGGTGTCTTCCCCTCCTGTTGGAGAGTTAGTGCTGTTCCCCAGATTGAGTTGATCAAATCATTTCTGTTTGAAATAGTTCTAGTTTATTTGAGGTAGAATAATTTCTTCAGGTTGATTTTTTTGAGTGAAATTACAGAAAGTTTTGAGCAGCTCTGAAGGGAGTTTTCACATTGATCTGATGACTAAAGTGATTAAAATGTGACTTCGGGCCCCAAACAGAATCCACACGTTCATTTTTTCTCCTTTTGAGAAAAATCTGCATATTTCAGTCGATACTGAGAATCATATTCTGGCTGGAGATGTTGTCTGTGGTGCAGCGGTGGCTTTCAGAGGCGGTTCAGAGTTGAGAGCAGCTGCTCTCCTCTGCATGCTCTGCAGAAACGACGCTGGTGATCATGTCTGAGAACCGTCCATCTCCCGCTCAGCTGGTTCCTCTTTAAAAGCAGAAAAACTCTCAGCATGTGAAATTGATCATAAAGTCTTTCCAGGAGTCTGTGTTTTGGTTTTAGTCACCTGGACAACCCACCTGTACATCTTCTGCTCCTGTGATTCAGAAACATCTCAGTAAATTATCTAAGGAAATCATTGATCTGCTGAAGCTAAATGTGGTTTATTATTTAAAAAGAGACTATAGAGATGATTAATCTAACACACTACAACCAAAACTAACATGTCTGTCCTGCATTTGAACTATTAGTGAAGATATGAAGCTGATAAATTACAGGAAATCAATGATTGCATCAGCCACCGTAGTTCTGCTGTGAGGGAGTGAAAAGTTTCCCAGAGGTGTCTCATTATGCAGCCTATTTATAGTAGTCGTGTTAACCAAGTTGGTTTCACTCATTAACTGATTGCTTCTGATCCATCCTGTGACAAAACGACATGAAAGCAGCTTCAGCGTCTGCAGAGGTGAATGGAACGGTTTCATGTTGATGGGAGTTTTCATGAAGCGTTGGGACCGGCGGCGCGGCGCGTCCGGCCTGGCCTGCCGCGTCCCGCCTGGCGCGTCCCGCCTGGCGCGTCCCGCCTGCCGCGTCCCGCCTGGCGCGTCCCGCCTGCCGCGTCCCGCCTGCCGCGTCCCGCCTGCCGCGTCCCGCCTGCCGCGTCCCGCCTGGCGCGTCGCAGCAGAGAGACCTGTGTGTTTAGTCTATTAGCAGAGACAGCCGGCGCGCTTTGGGGAGCTGACCCCGGGGCTGCAAGACGGCTTCAGTTACACCAACCCAGCACCCCACCTCCAACCTTGAACCCCTGACCTCCCATTGGCTGACCTGCCGTTAGCGCCGTGTGTGTGTGTGTGTGTGTGTTGTTTCTCAGCCGCTTAAAGGAGCTAAATTGAAGAGTTGCTGTTGGTGCTGTTGATGGTCACGATGATACGCCTCCACGGCTCCTTTAGCGCTCACCGCTTCTCACTCTGCTGCTGATTTAATAAAGTTTAGGAAATGATGGAATAAGTGTGTCCACCTGTGGCGGTTCAGGATGTGCTAATCTCCTGATTTAGCTGCTAACCCCGTCTGCAGGTTCACACTGTGGCTGACCTCTCTTCACACACGCTGGGATGAACTCCAGAGTTCAGGACGCTGCGTCGGGCGCTGTGAGCGCGGCGTTGTGGAAACAAACGGCTGCCTTCAGTTGCATCATCCATCAGGGAATCTCTGCTGGAGCTGGAAGGGATTCTGTGAATTATTCCCAAATAAGAAACGATGTTGAGCTGTCAGAGTGCAGGTTGTGATGTCACCCCAGTACTTCCCTGAACTGCCCCAGGTGGGGCATTAATGACAAACTGCTACCTGCAGTAGACCTGGAAACCTTCAGCTGGACTCGGCACCAGATGATAAAATGAACCATCATGAGACGTTATTAGAACTAGTGGAAAATATAAATATGTAACTGGTTAGCCGTCAACAGACAGAAGCTGCTGTTGGGTTTTTGCTGCTGATTGATTCCACTGTTCCTGACCTGCCAGTCAATCCTCTCAGCTCCAGTTTGACCAGTTTGCATATCCTGAACAATGTCAGTAAAACCTGTTAAAAAATGTCTAAATAATTTTACATCACAATCTTCAAATAAAAGAATTTGCCACATTTATTCTGTTAGACTTGCAGAAAATTTAGTTTTAAAGTTTTGATCCAGAAGCTTGAGAAGTTAATATAACTGAGGTAAAAGTGATAAATACGGAAATAAATAAAACTTTATGAAGTAAAAGTTTTATAAACCAAATTAAAAATGAACATAAATTAGTTTCAAAGGAAATCTTCCTTTTGTAAGATTAGCCTCTGACAGGTATGGATTTTATTTTTACCAAATTGTTTCAGATAACAAAGGTAACCTGAATAGAAGCAAAAAGTTTTCAAATGTAATTTATTAAAGGAGAAGTTACCAAACCAACCAGAATAATAATAAAACGACTCCATCCTTTATCTAACCTGCTAATAAATATAAATAAAACTCATTTTTAGATCATTTGAACTTCTCCAAATGTAAAAAAGTCATCTGACCCAGTGGAGCTTCATTCCTTTGACACATTTGGTGAAAGTTCTTAAAAAGTAAAAGTGTTGAGTGCTGTGTGAATATTAGCCTTCTGCTTGACGCCACATTAGCCGTTTTATCCCCGGCGGTTAAAGCCGCTGCAGTCAGAAGTGACGCAGTTTGATGGGAAGAAGCAGAAAAGCAAACAAAGAGGAATGACAACAAAGTGTGAGGAAGGAGTCTGACGCTCAGCTTCTCCTGCCTTCTGCTGTGACTGAGAGGAGAGACCAATTAGCCGTTAATGTGAGCGCTGACGGGCGGATTACTCCCCGGCCCTTTAAAAAACAGACATTAATAACAATAACGCAGTAATAACTGGGCTCTTAAAGGGACAGCTGCGGCCCGGCTGGGATTTTCATCTGCAGCAGTGTAACGCTCAGCCGCGTTGGCGGCGCTGCCTTATGTCCTTCACAGCTGGCTTCACATGTTTGAGCTGCCAAGAAGGCTTTTGTTCACTTCCTGGGCCCTTTGTGTGACCCGGGACGCGGGACTCTGGCCCATTGTTCAGCCAGGCAGGACCTTCCCGTCCTCCAGCAGCCGCTACCTGGAAGCTGCCAGGTGAAGGCGGCCGACATCGCGCTGTCATGGAAACCCCGTCCTGATGCCGCATCCTGCTGGACGCTATTGTCTCCAGGTTTACAGTTACCGGTCAGAATCAGGGGTCAGAGGTCAGGCGGTGCACCTCTAACAATCCTGCAGGTGCTCCATTGAGCCGCTTCTTTCTTAATTAGGAAGACGGACCAACAAACAGCGCAGGCATTCACATGGGCCCGCGGTCGTGACCGATCACTGGACCCCGTGTAGTTGGAGGATTCTCTTACCGCGCCGCCAATGGAGGCGAGGAATCTGAGCGCTGCGCTCGTCCTGGGAACAAAGGGCCGGCGGCCCCGGGGCCCGGGATAAGGAAGCTCCGGGTTTGGCCCCTGGACCTGCAGGTCCTCCTGAAGCAGCCAGGTGTTCCAACAGGAGCCACTTTGTGGAGCAACAGAGAGCTTTATTCCTCCCTCTTTACAGAAACGTTCAGCCGCCGGCTGGGTTTAGCATGTAGCATTCATCATGTTGGTACCCAGAAAACACGGAGCTGGTTCTGGTTCTGGTTCTGGTTCTGGTCCCGGTCCTGGTTCTGCTCCCTGTCCACTCAGAGCCTCCAGCTGCTGCTGAAATCAGGGCAAAGTTTCATGAAATGTTTTAGAAGCAAACCTCAGCCCAGTCTGATCAACACCTGGATGGTTTGGACCAGAGGTCAAAGGTCAGTCCTCCATCTCATCTTCAGCCATCTTCATTTGATGGGCTTTTTGTCTTTTTTGCTTTTGCTGAATTTATCTAAAACATTAAGATAAATGCAGATATAAAACAAAAACATTAGAGGAAGTTAAATCATGTTTTATTAGAAACTTGCTGCCAAAATCCTGAGACGTTTTTGTTGGTGTGAGACGAGAAGGAAGAAGTGAAAGATGTAAATATGATGTCAGGCTTTATGAACAGATGAATAAAATCTGTTCATCTCCAGTCCAAACCTCGTACCTTGGATTCTCATCTGGTTCTTATTAAATATCAAACCAGTTGGAGATATTAAGTTTGTTCTCATTTTTATTGGAAGTTAAACCAGAAGAGTCCATTTGGAGTGAGAAACTGTTTACTGTTTTATTCCTATGAAATTAATTTTCATCCAATTCTTTAGTTCCAACGTCACAGAAAGTATGAAGGGCCCAAAGAGGAATCCACAGACATTATTTAATCCTAATTCATTACGTTATTTAATCCTGAAATAATGAGGTACATTAGTTATAATTATCAAAAAAAACTTGAAATTAAAACCGTTAATATTCATGTGGCTGTTCAGTTTACTGGACTAAAGAGAAAAAAAATGTTATTGCAAACTAATTCATACAGTAAAATCTACAGATTAATATCAATAATAACAGATTTCAGAATAATTACAACACCGATAAATTCTTCCTGATCTTAACGTGATATAACAGTAAGTAAAATAAAACGGATAATATTGGCAGCAATAACAATAATCTGCCAATAATCAGATCCTACCTGCAGACGGTGGGACATCAGAGGAAAGCAGGTCCGGTTCTCTGGCCGGTCCGGGTCTTTCTGCGGTTCTGGCTCTGCTATCAGGACTGATCCTAACGAACTAATCGCTCCCAGATCAGCTGAGCTCCACTGACCCCACCGTGACCCCACCGTGACCGGGCTCAGGGACAAACCCAACCTGTCGGCCGCCGCCATGTTTGTTTGGGATTATAAATCAAAATTGACTCCATTTCACTTCATTGTCTGCAAAGTGAAGAACTGAGGATTTGATGGGAAAGTGAGCAGCTGCAGGTCAGAGGGGAGAATCGTAAGCAGCAGGAAATGCTTGTTGGTGTTTAACCTGCAGGAATCTGACAGCCGCCTGTCGGTCGTGTCTTTCTTCTGGTTTCACCTCGCAGCTTTTCTCTCTCTGTCACTTCTTGGCACTCGCACCACCTGCTCAGGACCTGCTGGATTTCTCTCCTGCAAAAGAGCTTTTCAGCGCGGCGCGGCTCACATCTGCCAGACGGTTTCCTTTCTGTTCCCGGCTCAGTCCTCCTCTCTTCCTCCTACACCTGCTCCCTCTCTCTGATCTCTGCATCTTTGTCTGGGACGTCTTTGAATCTTCTCCTTCCATACGCTGCTGGATTTATCTGCCTCTTGCACTCTTTTCTTTCATTTTAAATGTATCAGTTTAACTGTAAATGTGCACCTTTTTATTTTCTAAGCCACTATCCATTTACTAAAGATGCATTAGATGCTAAAACCCAAAGAGGAAGGTATTTTAGGAAAGCTGTGTTGCATGTTTTGGGGGAGAATGGTGGTGTTTTTTTCATATGCTCTCTGATTGGATGACTGTCATGTTTGAAGAGTGTATTGTGCCATCAATGCAAAACCCCAAAGAAACAGTTTTATTCTAAAATAAAACCATAAAATAAAACGGTTTTCTTCATTAAATTAAAAATGAAACGCATGATTTGATCTTCAGATGAAAGCTGGATGATTTACTGCAGTATTTCAGATTTTACCTGCATAACCAGCTTTCCTGGTGAGAAGTCAAACATTGAGAGTTTCTCCAACCTTTTAAACTGTTCATAGCCACATTACGCTAATTTTAAAGGTTTAGAAATGAATTCATGCAAAATGAACCTCATTCACCAGAATGGCACAAAATATTTAACCACTGCATTATAAATAATTTCATTTAGAAGATAAAATTAAAAACATAATCCAGGCCCTTCAAATTAAAATCAACCAGAAAGTCCAGCGCTGCGCTCAGGTCCTGTTCACACTCGTTGCTAAGAGACAAGAATCCAATTTAAAATGCACATTTGTCTCCCTGTCAGACGATGCAGAAGCTCATAGTGAACATCATAACCTCAGATTATTGGAGAATTTGTCTAGTTAATCCAGAAACACCTGGATTTCCTTTGTCCTGATTGGCTGAATCTGAAGCTCGGAGAGAACAGACTGTTAGCTTCTTGTGCTAACGCTAAGATGAAAACCCTTCCTTCTGCGTTCTCACACTGATGGTTTATGTTTCTGGAGACTCAAACTGCTGGTGGAGGTGCAGAAACATTGATATCATAACATTTAGCAGATTGTGAGGAATCTCCCTGTAATCTTGCTTTCATTGCGTCTCATGTGACATAAATACATTAGTGATGTTTTCAGGTCTCTGTAGCAGCGCTCCAACACACTGTGGGACTGTTGGTGTAAATAATTACACCAACAGTATTAATTAGTTTAGACAACCTGGATCTGCAGGAAACATCAGAAACTGCAAAGTTTCCATGTTTATAAAAATGTTTGTTATTTTGAATTCTGGTAAAAGTTTAGCAGCGCGGCTAATAACTAGAGCCATGTTGTGGCCCTGCTGTTTGCTCTGGAGGTAGATTGCTGCATCTTATTTGTATTTGTCCGGTGTGTTTCCAGATTAAGATCTCTGTTTAGCTGACATCAGTAATTAACAGTGAACAGACACGGAGCAGTCAGCTGATTTTGGCTGCAGCCGCCGCGTCCGCGCGCTGCCAAGTCAAACACAACACAGGCGACTTTCATTTGGGACCCAACAGCTGAGGCCCCGCCTCCCTCCGCCGCCGCTTACTGTCCTGCAGAGACGGGTCAGGCTGAGGTTAGTCAAATACGGCCAGCTGAGCCTCTCCATACTGTCTATGCACTATGAAAACATGGAGGGACGACAGCGCCGCTCTGGCTCCTGTTGTTTCTATACCTGGAAAGTTTTTCTTTTAAAGCTTTATTCACCCAGATAAAAGTTCTCCAATAAGTCCCAATCTGCCAGCTCTAAATACAGAAGCATCACAGAATTAAAATGGCAGAGCCAGTTTTCTTCTTTCTGCAGTATACACACACTGAAACGTCCAGAGCTGTTTGTTTATCTTTTGGGAAGTTTGCCTAAAATCAGCCGGGCCAAATTTCACGGAGGTTGGTAGAAATCCTGGACGCAGAAACTCCTTCAGTTTCTGACACAGATCCTTTTGTTTAATTGTGGAATAATTCACTGGCTTAGTGAAGGCCTTCAGTTCAAATCCATGCTGACTTTATGAACATGGCTGCTGGGCTTAAAGAAAGCCTTTAGGGGTCGTGACCTCCGTATGCTTATGGTGGAAAATACATTTAAGAATTACACAAAAAAACAACCAAACCTACAAAACAAAGTCAGAGATAATCTGCAAACCAAATATTGAATTGGGCTGGAAAAAATGTAAAAAGAAAAAATAAAGTAGAAAATGGTGCCAATATTTAGTAGTTTGATGCAGATTTTTAAAGTTTTCTGTCAGTTAATAATAATCATGTTGGCTGCAGAAAAAGATGATTTTTCAGTGGATCCCAGCAGTGGAAATGTTCACTCCAACAAAATTAAAACAGGAAGGTTTGAACTAAATTTAAGTTTTTATCTTTATTAAATGAGCCTCATTTTCCTGCTGCTCAGTTTCACACAGAGAAGGAAAGCAGATTTTGGCTTTTATTCTGAAAGGTCAGATGGTGTTTCATGGTGGCTTAACGATCTGTTAGTGTTACTGCTGAGAACGTTTCAGCTGGTTACCACTAAACCAACAGTCTGTCCTTAAAGTGTCACTAAAACTCTATACTGCAGTATTTATTGTTAGAATATCTTTTATGAATCAAATATTTAAACTGTAAGCTGGTGATTTACTAACTAGTTCCTGTTTGGTTGAAACCAGCATTAATCCGTCTATCAGCGCTTTACTGAAGGAAACCTGCTGATATTTTATTATAACTATTATTCCTCAGAGAGTTTCTGTGTTTAAAGGCTTCGGTGGTAAAATGTGGACGCTCTCCCTCTGCAGACAGACGGCCGCGCTCTGCGCTGCTCCCACTTCCGATCGCTCTAATGTTTTTCAGTCATAATAAATCTGGCCCTGACTTTCTAAAGCAAACAATGCTGTGGGGACCGAGTCCTCCAATAACACTTTGTCAGGTCCAATCAGGCCTGAAATATGACTCAACTGTCTGCGCCTCCCTGCACTCTGAGAACTGCCTCCTGCCTGCTTCCTCTCTCTCCCTCCGCCGTCCTCTGCTGCTCTTTCTCTGGGCCGAACTCCGGTTCTTCCCGACCCAATCGACACCTTGTTCCCCGGATAATCATCAGCATCTATTATTTTGCCAACACCGTGTTTGTAATACAACGTTGGATTTATTCTACAATCTTAAGTCTGAACTGTTCATCAAAACTTTTAAATTCACAAACTCAAAGTTTGAATTTATTTCTGTTGGTTAAAGTCTTTTATTTTCTAGAGGTTTGAAAAATCAAATCTTCTCTGAAATGTTCTGACAGCAACAAAAAATGTTAAGATTTTATATGAAGTTTTTGTTTGTGAGTGAGATTTATTCAAATCCAAACAGTTTCTCATAAAGACGCATTAATTTCACCTCAAGGTTTTTCTCAACACGTCACAACTTATTAAACTACAGGAGTGTCTCCAGAGAACATCCACACAAAAACATGCCAGAAAAAGTTTTTATTTTAGGTATTTTTGTCACATCTTTTCATTTTAGAGATTTATGTAGTTACATACATTTAAATTGGACAAATTCAGGTCTATAAATTTATAGCTTCATGCTAGTTACAGATAAAATGTTTGGCTGCAAATATAAAAAATTAGACTGATATTTTTAAAAGGGATCAAACTTTTGCATAAAAATGTTTAAAATGTTCAAGAGCAGCAGCTGATTTAATTTGGGTGTGATTTTTACAGCAGATTTAAACAAGCTACAAGAAGATGAAAACCTAATAAAGAAAATAAATTATAGTTAGCCTTATTACTGCCATTCACACAGAATAATACGTGGATCTGCGGTTTGCGTCGCCCTATCAGCTTGTGCAGAATCCTAATCCTACGCAGTGAATGGATGTGGTAGATTAAACATTTAGATTTTCTGCCTCCTGATGCCCATAACTGATAGAAATGTTAGATCTGAGCTGACCTTTAACCTGCTGTTGATGAGATCACTCGGCGGTGAAGTTGTGGGGAGTTTTCTCCAGCGCCGCTCTGCTCTCGCTCTCTGGTCATCGATTGCAATCAGGCTCACCTTGGATGTAGAAAACGACCTCATAACTGCATTTCCCAGGGAGATAGTTTCCCAAATTGGATCTGTGGGACCAAGATGAAACCATTAAAACCAGTTCAAGGCCAAAAGCTCAGCAGGTAAAGTGTCTCCATGCCTGATTTGCATCATTCTACTATCCTTCACCCTGATCTGCAGCGGAGCTCCCCCATTGGCTCTGAGCGCGAATAAAAACCTGCCCAGTTAAACCGGGTTTCCTTGAACTCCTCTACCTTTGTAGCTCCGGCTGAATGAGTTGACCCCATGTATTTATTTGTTAAGTTTCTTTTTAGCGCGCTAGCCCAAGGCCGTGCTAATCAAAGCCGCTGATTCCAAACCGCACCAAGACTGTGGTGGACGGGAATCGCCGCTGATGGCTTCCCTCACACTGAGCATGTTCCCTTCACGCATGATTAGCACCGTTGAGTAGCAGGGACAGACCACCTCAAAGAGAAACCTGCCCCGACTTCAAAGTGTCCACACACACACACACACACACATTTAAAACTTAATTCAACTTGGCTTCAGCTCCCCTGGTCAATACGAGGAAGGCCTGCCTGCTTTAGGGTTACTTTAATGTTTTATTGGTGAATGATTGACTTCTTCACTTTTCCTTTTGTTATCAAATCATTTGCTCTGCAAGAAAAGTACAATTTAATTTATAGGTTTCTTTTCTTTTCCTTGTACTGGTAGATTATTAGAGGTCAACATTATTTAAATGTTGATTTCTGTTGAGTTAATCTAAAAATGGCCGTTACTAAAGGGTTTGGCTGTTTACAGAAGGCTTTATTATTCAGGCATATAAATGGAAAGTTGAGTGGAAGGAAAACTTATTTTCTATGTTTAATCCGACTGACTGTAACCAACCGACTGCAGTTACATTCAGAAATACTGCAAATGTTCCTGCAGAGATTTTATAAATGTTGCAGATGCAGCAATAAATCCAGATACGATCTTCATTCAGACGGTCTTTCTTCTCTGGAGATCCGCTCACCTCAGCATTGTGAATGCTCAAAGTGGGCGACTTAACAGGAGGTTGGACCTGTTTTCTGTTGAACAAAGCTAGTAACTCAGTCACCACCTTGATTCAGCAGGAGACCAGGACAAAAAGCAACTTACTTCATCTTTATGTCTTAAACATTGAATAATCAGAGCTAAATGAAGCTTAAGTAAAAATTACTTCAAGTTTTGTTATGATTGAGGAAATTACCCAGTTAGGTTTTTACTAGTGTATAATTTGGAGTTTATTGGATTGTTTATTTCTCTGCAGATATGGTCAAAAAGATTTGGTTCAGGTTATGCTAACTCCCACCTGCAGGTGGCAGTATTTCCAACTCCTACTCGTAGTTTCTTCAGCTTCACTGGAGACCAATACAGCGTGCAACAGAAAGTCACATTTACCATCATACATAAGCTCAAATATTGCAACATTTCTCCTCAAAATCATTGATTTTGATTGCAGAAATCTCCAAATCAATCATGATTCTTAATGAAATCACCAGGAACCAGAACCAACAAGCCGCTTTACCTCCAGTTTTCTATGGTCGCTGGACGTGTTTTGTTTCTCTTCCACCGGGCAGAGAGGAAGAAAAGAGGTTAACTGACGTTTCCTAGAAAGCTTTCCTAATGCGGCGTGTTGCAGGGAGCGCATGTTCGGCATGGATGTGGAATTTGGCCCGAGGCACAACGACTGTCAGACCTCTCTCACTTAAAAGCCCCGAACAGAAGCACAAAGGGAGGAGAAGGGGAGAGGAGAACAGCGAGGTGTTGCTGCTCTACCTGGCAGATGAAAGGCGTCACAAAGCGCCATTCATGACACTATTTGAATAAATAAACAGCCTGAGCCACTGCTGGCCGTTTGCTGCATGTTTTGCTGCCTTGCTGCTGTTATGAACCTTCTGACAACAAAACTTCAGTGACTCTCAGTTTTCCGTTAAGCATATAGGATTACGCTCAGCTTGCATGTTATCCTTCCCTAAATAATTCACAGCAGACCAGTGTGATGTTCATCCTGAAGGCTTGTGTCTGAATCGGGCTATAGAAGCGTCCTCTGTGTTTCTAAAACTTCACTTTTTAAACTCTAAACATCGTAGAAATGTATTTCTGTTGCATTTCCAGTGATTTTAATCATCGGAGCTCCCAGCAGAGCCGTCCTGCTCCTCCTCCACCTGGGTTAATCTGGACATACAGAAGCAGCCAATCAGAGCGCAGCGCTGCACTTCCTGGATTACGACACCATACCCAGCTCTGCCGGCGAGCGCTCTGCTTATATAACCTCTGACCTCTCTAATGCATTAATTAAGGGGGAAGTATGTGTGGGTCCATTTAGAGTGATGGAGGGTGTTGGTAATTGCCCAGTGACCCAAATATTCTTTTTCACCATCAACACCAGTAAGACCCTGACACTGGTTTCAAACTGGAGCCATAATGTGTCTGACTTTCATTGAACAAGCATTCACCCTAAAAGTCTAGTAGTAATGCTCTACATCTACATTAGCTGTCATATGAACACTGACATTCATCAGCGCAGTTACTTCTTAACACCAACATAAATATTGATGACACAAGTTGAACTCATGGACTCACTTGGTTCATGTTGACATCACAGCTTCATGCAGTTGCTGCAGATTTATTGGTAGAACCTCCCAACGCTGCTCTGTGGATCTCTGATCGGGTCAGTCTGGGGAACTGAGTCATGTTCATGGAACCGGTCTGAGGAGATGCAACCTTTCATTGTGCTGTTGGAAGGAGCTGTTAGCAACAACACAGAGGTAGGCTACTGAGTCTAAATGATGGTACCAAGTGGTCCAAAGTGTGATGGATTCCTGACCCGACCAGCTGAATGTGCAGCTCAATTTGAGACTCAGATGACCAGGAAACGTTTCTTCTTCTGCTACAGCTCATGGAAATGAGCTAATGACGCTGCGCAAACTGGTCCACATCTCAGGACTGTAGCGCAAACTGAAGTAAAACTTACAGAGAAAATGTTTTAAAAACTGTCAGTGGTTGGACCAGATCCCAGCCTTAAGGTCTGACGCTGCAGGAAACATCTGGTTCGGTTCCAGTTCCAGTCTGGTTCGGTTCCAGCGTGTCATGGCGGGCTACAACCAGGAAGTGAATGAATGCGTTCAGTTTGCGTTGTCCTTGTTTCCAAATATTGAGTGGTTAGCTTGGTAACGTTGAGCTAACCGTTAGCGGTGTGGTCGAATCAGTTCCAGTCGTTTCAAACTTCAGAGTTCACAGCAGCCAGCTGTTGTTCCTGAACAGCTCAGAGTCCAAAACCTCAGGATGAAGCAGTGAGTAGGACTGACTGGTTTTATTAGAAAACTTTTTAAATCAAATCCAAACCTTTACTGAATCGTGGAGAAAAACACTTCATGTTAAATCCCTCAGCCAAAACAATCTCAGCAGGAAACTTGGGCTATTTTAGTTTAAGTGGAGTTCATAAATGTGTTTTTAAAAATCAGCCCCAG
This sequence comes from Gambusia affinis, assembly GCF_019740435.1. Lineage (NCBI taxonomy): Eukaryota > Metazoa > Chordata > Actinopteri > Cyprinodontiformes > Poeciliidae > Gambusia > Gambusia affinis. The sequence goes on along the minus strand of NC_057890.1, from coordinate 19,023,539 downwards.
AGACAATGAGTCTAACACCCAACATGGGGCCTGGTGCCACCTGGATGAGGTTCTGGTTCTACTGGATCAGTTCTCTGAGTAATTCTGGTGGGAATCGTGATTCTGCAGAAAGTTTCCTACAGAATAAGGAAATTATTAAAATCCCAATGAATTTCTGTTTTTATTCTCAGTAAAGAAGAAGAATTTCTCTCTGCTTTCAGTCCAGAGTTATCAGGATTCAGCATCAAAAGCTGGAAAGTGTGAGTTCACATTTTCCATCTCATCTCCATTCTGAATCCAGCCATGCTGGTTGTTTTTGTTAGCCGGCCGCCGGCGCACGCCGCCGCCTGCGTCTGGATGTTTATGAGTTATGCTGACGGCAGGAAATATGTGTCAATATTGATTATCATTACTGAGTCCCACAGAGCCTGTCGATCAATTAGACGCTTCAGACGGAGCAATAACAAAACTCCAGGAAGAGGAACTCAACCTTTTTAATTAATGACGGCTTTGTTTTGCTCTGCTAACACCCACAATGCAACACTGGAGAGACGGCATCAAAGCAGGACGTCTAGGAGATGTTTTTCTGGCTAACTGGTGTTTTTAACTGGAGAAATGTAAAGTCACACACTCGCCCCGTCACTCTATCCTGTTTGGAGAGCCGGCAGAGTGGTTCTCTGGAGGATCGCCCCCCAGGGACAGAAAATGCATTAAGAAATTAATGTTCACCCTGGGATCTGCCCAAAAGCCCAGACTTAACCTGTGGCTCTGCGTGGAAAGCCCAGATGACTCAGGAGGTTGACTGCTGGGGTCAGTAATTGATAGGCAGTCGTTTCGACCCCCCCGCCCCCCCGCTTGGCGCCTTCTGTTGGCCGAAGACAACAGGCCTTAAAAAGCCATCTAAAGCAAACACTCTGGATGGAAAACGCTTTCCTCGACTCCAGATTCATCCAGAAAGCTTCCGGCACCGTTCCCAATCCGTTTGTTACAAACCAAAGAGTTTCTGCCTGGAAACCGCACAAACATGAAACAGGAAGCAGTTCTGCTGATGCAATCTTCAGATCTGTAAAGAACAACATGCTAATGCTAATAATAATAACGACAATAATAAATGTAGCCGGCTGTCATTTGTAGCTGTAATGGTTCAGAAAAAGGATGGGGACTGATCGTTGGCTGTTCTGTGGGAATTTTCTGGGTCACTGATTGTTGTTAATGGTGATTTTTAGAGAAAATAACTGAAGAGGAATGAAGGAGTGACTGGAGAAGTGCAGGTTTAAGTTTCCCTTTAGCAGCGTTTTAGCTCAGGAGTTCAACACATTTCAGCAGTTTTTCTGATTCAAACGTCACCATGGGAACGGTAAACTTTAAAATGACCAAATTATTTTCCCACATTGATTCTCTCCACATGTGCGCAGATAAAATCTGATGTACTGAAACATGTTTTCTCTGGACGTTCCTGTTCACACCGCAGGAAGGTCAACACCGGCCCAGCTCTGCACTTTTTCCTTCTGATCCAGAACCAAGTGTGGTTGGTATCCAACAGTCATGTTTGCACAAACACCAGTTTACACAGTTTACATTCCCACTAAAGCCTCAGCTGCTTCCCAGGCTGGACGCTCCGTCTTTCTGCTGCAGGTTGGTTCTCAGATCCTTCAGATGGACTTCATGGACGGGTCCAGATGTTCTGCAAACCTTAACCAGGTTTCAACAAACTGATGGTTCTTTTACCGCCACTATCAGACGTTTTACGACATTATTATTATTATTATTATTATTATTATTATTATTATTATTATTATTATTATTATTATTATTATTCTTATTCTCATGGGAACATCCAGACGTTTAGAAACTTGACCAGAAACTGTTTCTATCAATGTTTTTTCTGTGCATTTTGAAGCATCTGAATAAAAAAGTTTGATGAAAACAGCTACATTTAAAACATTACTGAATTCTACGCCGGCTTTTCCAAACAGAGACGATGTGCTGAGAGGGGAGCTTCCTGTCTGCTCCATGCTGCTGATTCCAGCCACGCTCAGATCAACATCTGCTCAACTTTTTACGTTTCCCGGTTGATTCGCTCCAAACTAGCAGGAAAACTCACCTGGTCCCCTTTTCTTATCTGAAACATTTTAAAAGTTCGCTCAACATTTGCATGACTATTGGATGGAAACACATCTACTGTTATCAGCATACAGACGAGTCCAGGAATGATTTTGATGATGTGAAACCAAAACAAGTCAACTTGTTTAGAGGCCATTGATTAAAATGAAGTTAGTTTGAATTGGATGCTTCTTTTCTTCATGTTTTGTTTCACTTTATTAGACATGAATAACTTCATTCATGGACTGTAAACTCAAACACAGCGGATCTGTTTTTGGGCTCTGAGCCGGTTGATGATGCAGCCTCTTCCCTGCCTCTGTGTCTCCAGCGGTCCGACCACGACAGACTTTAGGTGTGTTTGGTCTTTGTCTTGATTTCAGTGTTTGTGCAGAAACATCTGGTGTGATTTCTGCTCCATCAGTAATATATGTACTGATGTTTTTAGTTCTTCTTTACAGCAGTGACTTCATGAGCCGCCATGTTTACATTGAATAATTCAAATAAGACAAAAATTGGACCATAAAGCATAAACAGACTCAAACTGGGGCAAAAAGATCAAACACTAACTTCTCAGTTTAAAGCTGAAAGCATTGAAAACAACCCGAGCAGGTTCCCCAAGTCCAACAAGAAATAAATTGAAAGTTGGTGTTTCTCAGCACATATTGTGTTTCCAGCCTAAAGTCAATGTTTGAAATGGTAAGTGTAGTGCAGCTAAGCCTCTGGTGTCTCGATTGTAACCTATGTTTCTTCATGCACACACTCCGCTGCTCCTCAAAGAAAGCTGAAACTCTGAGCTGCTCGTCCAGACGTTGGCTTTTACAAACGGACTGCTTGGAGATTTCTGACTTCCTATTGACTTCAGTCCCAGCTGATTAAAAACAGCGGCAGCAATAACACACCGGCTTACACAAATATTAGAAGAAAACTCTCCTGAAGAAGGCAAACTGTTAAATTGAATGAGAGGAGAAAAGTCGAAGCGTTGCTGCGTGACTGCGGTGGCCGTGAGTTCCTCTCTATGCGGTCTGTTCATATTCTAATCAGTACGTTTCCTGCTTGCATTGATCAGGGCTGATAACCACCACTTGGTGTCTCCTCAGCAGATGCAAGAGCGCGATAGGACCAAACACTGAAACCAAGTGAGAAACTACAAGGCCAAACAGGATGGAAAATATCAGAAAGCTGCTTCCCACGTGTCAGATTGAGATTTTGTTTAGGAATCCAAAGACTGCTCGTTAAAAACGACTCATTAAAGGAAGCAGTGTTTTAGTTCTGGGGAAATTCATGACTTTCTGCCTGAAAAGTAACCAAAATAAACAATTTTCTTGTAAAAATATCAGTAATATTTTACCACTCAGGTTTCAGCTGCTGCACATTTAGTCAGCAGTCGACACATTCAGCAGCTGAAACTGCCTTAATTTAACCTGAAAACGAATAAATTAAATGTTGCAACACGTTAATGAGCAACTGTGATGCAAAAAGGAAACAAAATGAGAGTTTTTTCCTTATCAGCATCAACTCACCACATGTGGGGCTCCATGTGAGTTCAGCCTGCAGATGGGAAGCCGTACCATGTAATGTTCCTCACCTCTTCCTGTTTCCTATCAATTTCAATCAGTCAGACTAACATGCATCCCACGCCGTCACTCCGCACTGATCAGATACACGCTGCAGCTTTTCTTTTGATTTCACTGGTTTAAATTTGATAAACTGTTTAAAACCAGCAGGTTTACCAGAACCGGTTTTATGTATCCGTTTACAAGCTGAATGAAGTTAAACGTAAAAATTAATTAATGTTTTTGTTTGTTTTGCCAAACTTTCTCCCTTCCTGTGTTCTTCTCTCCCTGCCGGGTCCAACCTTCCATATTCGATTTCTTTTCAACCTCAGTCACCTATTTCCTATCTCGCTAATACATTTTCCACATCTGTAAAGTTTATTTTAGTAACTTTATTGGTTTCCCCCGGTGAGTCAGGTAGAGGAAGAGAAGTCATTACAGCTTAGTCCTCCAGCTCGGCTGCCTCCATCTACACCGCCAGGAGAAAAGTACAGAATGTCGACAGCTATCTCTCAAATTTCATCAGGACGCTGTCTTCTCTGGAGACTCCATTTGTGTAGTAAACATCTTAAAAAGGTTCCTTTGGCTCCCCTCTCCCTTTCTTCTCCCTCATATTTATTTATTTCCCTCTTTCTGTCTTTTTATTTATTTCTTTTTTATTTTTTCTCCGGATTCGGCTCGTCTTATTTTTTAAACTGCTTGACTCCTAAAATACAGATATCACAGCTGGGCCCCATGAGTTTTTGAAAAATGAGCATATTACTTCCTACATCTCCCTTTTCCCTTATTTTTGTCACAATAAATATTTCCATTTATATGCAAATTTTTATCTACTGACCAAGAATGGATAAAAACTGGTCTTGTTTTCATTGTGGCGCGGCGAGCAAGCGGCTGTGAAGGCGGGAAGTGTGGGAAGCTGGGAGAGCAGCTCCTCATTTAAAGAGTAAATAATCTCCCATTGCATTCTATTATTTATACCCCTGGCTTGAAAGGGACTGTATTAACTTATAAGTTATAAGTAGTTAGAAGTTACTTACTTTAAACTGGAGGGAGCAGCGAGCCGACGCTCTGCTTAGCTGACTTCACCCCAAATTGCTGACATAATTACATGAATGTAATTTTTTATGACTCACAGAAAATCTCTGCATTTTCACTGAAGCAGATAATTAGACTTGGAATAAAGCAGGGGCGGAATAATTAATACATCAAAACTAGATGAACTTTTTCTAATTATTTTTATTTAATCTCCATTCTAATTATTGTTCTAGTCGGCTGAGCGAGATTGCCTTTCTCATTCAGGGGTGTGAAATGCACCCGTAGCGCTCAATCCTCACCCAGTGAAATATCAACTAAGCGTGGAGACGGGAAATCACAGGCTGCTCGCCGCTCTCCTTCCCCTCTCTGATTGAACTGTAATTTAAATTTCTCCATTGCCAACAAACAATTTACGTACACCTGCCAGACTCTTATTTATTTATTTCCCCTGACTTCCTCCCCCTGCTCTCACCTCCATCCCACTCCAAATGTATGGCAATCAATATTTCTCCTGCTTTAAATGAGTTTGTTAATTAGCCTAATGTGGTTTGGATAGAGGTTGTGTTTTTCCTCCCTATCGTAACGTTCAGGAGGAGCGTTTGCTTAAAATAACCGGAGGAAACAAAGTGTGTGCATCTGTGGAAAGACTTGCTGACCACAGAGTAAATTTTCCCACTTATCTCTGGTGTCACTCTACCAAGAACCTGCCGCTGAAAGGGAATGGTGCATCTGATAAGAGCGCAGTTTAATGCTGATGTAAACATAATTAACACTCCTGACACAAACGGTGCCGATGTGGGCACACTCTGCTGGGTAGATGCACAAACACAAGAGCTGATTAGGAAAAGGAAGATTTTTTTTATACCTTAAAGTGACGGTTTGGTTTTTAAGCAGCGGAATAAACTGAATATTTTACCAGTTGGGCGTCAATAAGCATTTTCTTTACATAATAACAGCAGATTTTACTGGTAAACATTTAAACTGCTGCAGAAAAACATCCGGATCACATTTCAGAAAAATATAAAAAGACCAGAAAATATTGTTTTACACAAATGCACTGTAAAAAGTTAAAAACTTTCACCAAAGTGGCAATTTCCACTCTAAATGGAGTTTTATATGATCTTTTTTAACATTTTGTAATGTAAAATATAAGACATTTTTGTTACAATTTTTTAAATTAAAATCCTGTATTTTACATTTTATTATATAAATTCATAAAATGTATAAGAAATATATGTAAGAATTTAAATTTATTTTCTTTGTTTTTCCAGAAATTTTCACGCATCTCTGTAAAACATTTGTAATTTTTTAAAAATTAGAATATGTAAGAATTGATTTAGTTTTATCCGTCTATATCAAATATACGTTTGAAGTTTATTCTTTATTTTATTTTTGCACATGTAAATAAATTCTGACTGTTTGGTGGTTTTGGCTCCTGCTCAGATTCTCTCCTCCAGCGGACCAGAAGTCAGCAGAACTTCCTTTAGAACGCCTCACTGGACTGGTTCTGCTGCTTTGTGTTTGCTCACACATCTGATCGCATAAACAGACACACACGTAACGGAAACGCAGATTAGGAACTAATGCAACTCGGCTATAAAAATAATAATAATAATAATATTATTATAGAGGAATAAGAGGAAAAAACATTCATCGCAAGCATGAAATTAAAATAATTCCTGCTCTCCCTCCACATCCACAGCTTCCCATTACAGACTGTGTGTTCACTAGATTAAAATTGCCGCTTGATTAATACACAAAACAAGATCAGATTTAATTAACATCAGATTTAATTGAGGCTCCCACAATTCTTTGCAGCTCAGATCGACGATTGCGAGGCTCCGTAATTAAACCAATGTAAATCTACCAGTGCTTTTCAGAGAGAAGAAAACACATCTCCTCATTTAAAACAAAAATATTATTATTATTCCTTTCTACAGATTACAATTTTAACAGAGAAATTATTTGGGAATAATTTAATTAAACAGATAATAATGTTTGCATAAAGAGCTGAAATTCCTCCCTATTTTGACCCGGTTTGAATAGATTTCATGACTGTGTTTAATTTGCCTGATTCTCCTCATCTATTTGTGAACATCCAGACGAGCTGTAATCTAGATTAAGAGCCATCAGGAAGAGAGAGCTCATATCCTGTTTAATGAAATCAGGCTGAAAGCCTCTTAAAACGCGCTGCGCTTGCAGCAGCACTTTAAAACGCTTCCAGTCGGGTCTCGCTCCGTCCCTCGCTGATCTCAGGCCCAGTTTCTTATTTCTTGTTTGTTGGAGTTGATATTCTGGCTGCGTCTGGACGCCGTATCATGATCAGACCAGATAGCAACGTTATCACTGTGTTGTATTATTTCTATGGGCCAATATTTTCACTACTATCAATCCAATCTGGAGTATCTGCTAGGTGTGTGTGTGTGTGTGTTTGCCCCTGTTCTGCTTGGTGGGACTCTGTGTTCAAGGCTGCATGGATGGAAGCCAAGGCCCAGGCCTCCTCTAAGGATGCAGTGCCACCATGTGTCCGATGTGGGAACTGCATGCTGGTTCAGGCTCAGAAACAGGAAAATGAGAAGACAAACATTTATCGTCTTTAAGAGAAGAAAAGGTTGAAGGATTCAGGTTGGATGGAAAACTGATTCCTGAGCTCTTAGGAACATTAAATCCTTCAAAATAAATAAGCTTAAGGTAAAATATCGTCATGGGAACCGCACTAGTTTCAACAGAGTATTAGAGACGTTAGAAAAACATCTAATTATGAGAATAAAGTCGTAAAATTGTGAGAATAAACTTGTGAATAAAGAAGAATTTATTTACTTTTGTTTTTTCTTAGTGTGGCCCCAACACTCGGTCCTACTAGTCAATCAAGTTAATCTTGCAAAATTATTCTAACTAGAAACTTTAATGGATTTTAAACTTAAACTGCTCTCTTGGTGGTGGTGGCATCATGCTCTGGGAAGCTGGTCAGAATTGATGTGTAGATGGATGCGGCTAATTCCTGGAAGAAACCCTGTTGGAGGTTTCTGGAGCTCTGAGTCTGGGGTCAAAGTTCACCTTCCAGCAGGACAGCCAGCCTGAACATTCATTCATGGCAATGGGTTAGAATGGCCTAGTCAAAGTCCAGAGGTAAATACAACTGAGAGTCTGCAGTTTTGTTTTACAGAGAAGAATGAAGAAAACCTTCACTCCGGTGGTAAACTGAAGGGCCGGGGGCCAAATCCGGGCCGCCATACGTATTTATGTATTAACACGATAGTTGTGTCCTTAAATATGAAATTATTCAAATCAAAGCCGATTTTATCAGTAAAGCACTAAATCTAATCCATGTTTAAAGATTCAGCTCCAGATCCATATTTTAGCTGTTTGTTTTATCAGTAGTTTGTTTCTTTATGCTGTGGGACGTTTTGATATTTTTTGAGCAGTTTGATTTACCTGGTGAAATAAAAATAACAAATAAACTTTTTTACGTTCTGCTGCTGCCGGCCCTTTAGGGACATTTGAATTAAAATGAGTTTCTGAAAACCCCTAAAAGTCCTGGAGCCAAAAATAGTTTACAAGGTTCTGACTCAGGGAGACTGAATGCAAGCGCAAGCCACACTTTTCAGATTTTATCTTTTAAAAGCGTTAACATTTCTGCGTGGTTTCCCTTTAACTTCTGGGCTCTCTGTCACATGAAATGCTGAACAGCGGCTGATCGTGAAAAGTTCAGACGGTGTGACTACTTTCTGCTGGCGCCAGAGGGATGAAGGCGTCGCGCTCCAGGTGAGCTCACCTGTGCGGGCGCTCTGTGTGGCTCGTCTATGAATCAGCTTTTTTGTTCCCGTTTTCTCTCTGCGCTGGTGTCGTCAGGGCGGCTCAGACACCCGGAGCGGGCCGGGGGGGCGGCCGGCCACACCTCTACCTGAACCCTCGCCTGGACTTGACCCAGCTGTTTACAGCCACGGTTCGTCTCCATGGCGACAAAGCCTCGCATGCTGGCTGTGGAATGAAAACAAGTCAGCGGCGCAGGCGGCGAGGAGTCGAGAATGTAACGTAAAACACAACTCCTGGTCCGGCTGAGCGGGCGACCCGGCCGGTCAGAACCAGAACCACAAACGCATTCCTCCAGGAATCAGTCTGGTTGGTGTCGACTCTTCACGCCATGTTCCTGCATTAGACCAACAGAACAGTTAACTGTTTTCTTTCCTTCCTCTCAGTATGGATGGAGGCGTCATTAGATTCTCAGGACCTTTGCACATCAAGCAGAGTCTATAAAACCAATATCTACGCCACAACGTGTAGAAAAATATCACACACACAGGATCGGCTTAGTTTTTATCCGCCACTAAGCATCGTTGAAGCATGCCAGACCTCTAGGGGGCAGTGTAGCCAATCAGATTGCTTCAAATCAACCACAGCTTCCTGTTTGGGATTAAACATGGCGCCAGGAGGTTAAATAAGTCAAAGTATTTTTTTAATAAGTTAATAAGACGGCGCTGATTAGGAATCGTGTCAAATCCAATACATGAATTTATTTTTTGTCACAGATTGAAATGATCAGAACTCTAAACTTCAGGTTTTCCATGAACTCACAAAAACACAAATAGTTTCCTCAGATCTCCACTTTGGTTGGAGTTTGTGTAAATAATCATTTTTAGTGATTAAACTGAGTTTGTGTCTGAAAGAACAAAATATTTTTGTTGTCCAAGATTACAGAGATAAATAACTCAACTGGCATAAAACTGTCCAACGTCATCAGGCGCTGAAACACCTTCCATGTTTTATCAGAACAAAACGTTCACCAGGTTTTCTGTTTTCCAAACTAAACAGCAGCCAGTTCTTGTTCCTAGATCTGATCAGTGATTTCAGAGCCGATCGGATCTCTGGCCGATTGATCGGTTCTGGATCTTTACTGCCAGTTTTCCTGCAGGTTGATGAGTTACAATCTGTAATAATCTGACTGGATTATCCAGAGTTTAATGCAGATCTTTAGATCAGGAATGAAACAGTCTAAAAGAAGAAGGCACAGTTTATATTATAAGATCCACTTATAATATTTATTCTGGTAACAAATAAAAACAAAACCATCATAACAATTTTGCACTTTGAATAAATATTTTACAGCTCATTTTGCGAGTTATACAGAAATCATCTGGACTATAAACTAACAGTTATTTTCATTGTATTTAACCTCATGCTGACATATTTACTGGAGTCACATGTTCACATTTTAAATTAATAGGTCATAAGAGCTTACTTTAAGCTATTTGTTGCCATGGCAACAGAAAAGAACAGAAAAATTCAGGCAATAAAAGACAAAAAACAAAACATTAACTGATTCATCTTGCTATAAACCAGCTAATTACAGAACTCATTTTTTCTTCCTCACATTAAAGAAACATTTAACTTTACCCTCATCTCTCAGTGCTGCCCCCACTGGTCAGGTGTAGAACTGCTTGAACTGTAAACCCAACACCAGTGGGATCAGCTGAGATACTTTCCACATGATTTAGTAGGAAGAATGTAAGAAGTCGCTTAAGGATCCAAACCCTGACGTGTGTGTGAGAGAACATTTATGGGCGGAGCTGGAAAGTGTGTGTGGGTGTGTGTGTGTTAAAGGCAGTTCAGGAAAATACTGAGATATGGATGGAAACTGAATAGAAGGAAGTACAAAAGATTTATTGTCAATTAGAAATTAAAAAGGTTTTATGCCGTGTGAATATATAAACTGCACATTTTGTATGAATAAAATAAAACTGTTTATATTAGTCAGAAATACACAAACATGACTGACTGCCTCACAAACATAAAATCAAGAAAATGACAACCTGAGCATCCTCTTTATGAGACAGAGTTATAACAACTGTCTTCAGTCAGAGTCGCTGTGGTACTGACTGCTACAGGAGATCCTTCCTGCACACAGACATCAGCATCGTGACTCTTTAAATGAAATGTTGCAATCTGAGTTAAAACATTTATAATAAATGTGATTCTCTGTGACAACAAACTATTTTATTTAATTGAACTTATCTTATAAACATTATAAAGGTAAAATGTTTCTAAATATATTTTCAGTGTAAAATTAAATTTCCTTGTTGATTTTATTATCATTTTTCCACCAAAAATTGATCCATCGACTGAACACAAGTTTTCAACAATATATTTGATATTTAACAATAAATATGATTTTCAGCCTCTTCTGTCGTTTTCCAGTTGTGCAGAAAATGAACATTTAGTGAAAATAAATAGTTAATACTTGGACTGTTGACCTCCGTCTGTTGAACTTTACATTTTAATATTTTATCTATTTTAGGACTTTATATCCGTAGAAAGTGTTTACCACGAAAGACATTCCCTTCAAAATAAAAGATTAATACTCAGATTAATAAGATGCAGAATATTTTTTTTGCCTCTAAAGGCCTGAAAAGCCCAGGTGTGAACCAACCAATCCGATTAATTAGCTGCAGCCAATCAGAGCGCTCCATTTCGTCACGTTCTCTCTGGTCCCGGCTGTATTATCTGCGGGCCGGATCCCGGCTGCCCTGAACTGCTGGTTCAATTACCCATCATGCCCTTGACCTTTGAGGTCAGCGCGCTCCGGAGGATGAAGCCTTAGATGTCCAGAAAGTGAAAGAGAGGAGGAAGAGGAGCAGAGGGAGCCGGGGATTGAGAGAGATGGTGGGAGTGTGTGTGAGCGATGGGGGGCGAGGGATAGTGTGTGTGTGTGTGTGTGTGTGTGTGTGGGTGTGCGTGAGGCCTCAGCCCTGCTCTCTCTTATCTCTCCAGCTTGGTGGAGTTTTAAATTATTCATTCCCTGCTGCTCCTGCCGACTTACACATCTCCATCACATGGCTGCCCGCATCCGCCCGGGGAGCAGGCGGTCGCCACGGCAACCTTATCGCAGATCGCAGATTTCGGCTCCAGAAATGAAATAAAAGAGGAAATTGGCTGTATTAGCATAAGAGGAGTCAGCCCGGAGTTGAATACACACATCAAACCCCCTCCACACACACACACACACACACACACACACACACACCCCGCTCCACAGAAAGCCCCCCTCCTGCCTCCTCTCCTTATCAGCGCTGTCTGATCGCTGCTCTCTCTTTCTATATTTTTTCTAATTCCACTCCCCCCATCCCCTCCATTCCCCACCTTGCCAACTCCAACCAGACCCCCGCCCCCCATCCTTTCCCCGCCTCTTTGTTCCTCCTTGTGCCTGGAGAAGAATGGCCTGAGTGGGTGGAAGAAAATAAACGTGGTGGTGGTGACCTCTGACCTCCTCTGGGGGGGTAAACAATAAGCAATAACCTGGGAGATGCGGCTGTGACGGCGCCGCGGCCGCTGACTGACAGCACACTTTATTTCCGCTCTTCCCTCCTCGCGGTTTTATTATTGCTGCCATCTTTCACTCGCCTTCCTGTCCAGGCTGATCTCGGATTTTACGAGTTTTTGGGCTCCAGGTTGTGCGATCGTCCTTAATGAAGAAAAGTGTGAGATGCTCATGGTCCACATTAGCATCCATCAATAACTCTTTACAGACTCCCGCCGACGGTTCCACCCCTCAGCCACCAACAAGTCACCCTAGTCCCCCGCTTCCCTCCCTTCTCTAATTGAAGTTAAACAGCTGAGAAATAGCGACCATGTCCCCCCAGATGGTTATAAATGTCAACATACTCTTCCACTTAGATTGACACTTCCCTGGGGAAGCGAGCGCCTGCGACTCTGTTTGTTATGGTAATCGTCTTCCTCCCTCACATCTTTTGTGCAAATCAACCAGCGTGGAGAGAGAGGGATGGGGGATCGGGGGACAATAACGCCCACCGCGCTCGCTGGTGGCAGTCCTGATTATCGTTATTGTCATCATTATTGCAACTTGGTTAAATGTTATTTACAGGCAGCCGTGTTTTTGATGCATCTGCTTCCAGCTGTCAGAGAAGTTTGGGATCAGAAAGATGATAGCCTTAACATAAACGCTGTAGAATAATCTGCAGATTTGAAATGTATTCCTTGTCCTACATACTAGAACAAAATGGCTGAACTATCTCCTCAGCATGCAGAGCCAGCTAATGACCTAATTATTGGGATAAGATGAGTTGAAGCAGATCAAACCGTATCAATCGGAGTTGAAGACTGCTGCTCTAGATTGTCCAGAGTCCTGGGTCGCTGAAGATTTCTCTTTGGCTCAGCCCACAAGATTTCTATCGGGTTTAGTTCTGGAGACTGAGGTGGAAATGGAAGCAGGCTGATTTAGCTAAATGTTTGAGATAAGTATCCTGCTCCTGGATCTTATGATGGCCTCATCAGACCATGATTTCCAGGTTTCACTGGAGCAGTTCAAGGCCGGGATGAAAACCAGCATCTCTTAAGTCAGAGATCATGGTCTTGAGATGGAAAAAGGGTAACGTGCCTTCTCCAGGTCAGGAAAGAGGATCTTAAATATCTGAGACTTGTACATGAGTGAGGGAAATGTAGCATGCGAAGTTGATGGCCTGATTGGTGATGGGAGCGCCGTACGGTACCGGTCTGTTATACTGAAGAGAGACTCGGTTTAGTTAATGTACATCGCTACCGTCATTTGATGTCATAAGCTCTGGTAGTGTCCAAAAGAATGAGATGACGGATACAAGTGGACAAAATTAGTTTCTTCCTGGAAACTAATTTCCAGGAGGAAAACCCAGGAGACCTTGGAGGGACTATTGCCTGGTTTCCACTGAGCTCTCCAGGTTGGCTCAGTACCTTTTGTTACAGTTCGACGTATTCAGGAGAATGTTTCCACTCCCAGTTGGACTCTCACTGGGCAAACGGGATTAAACCAAATTTGCTAACATAGCGTCATAGTAGTGAGAGGACAGACGTGACCCGCTTGCAGCAGGCAGTGTTGTTTACTGTGTGACTCCAGTATCCCACCCTAACCACACCGTGCCATTGTCCTTTGGACCTACATCAGGAGGACTCGTGTGGTGCAAGGGCAGTAAGGGCTGCTTTTACAGTGGAAACAGACAAAATCTGTTTATTGGTTGGCCTGGAAATGTCTTGGGATTCCCCCAGAGGAGGGCGCTCAAAGGTTCAGAGAGCAGGAAGTCCCCAAACTCTGGAACTTCTCAAAGCCAATCATTGTGGCTGACCAGCATACGGCAACATTGTCTTTTTGTAGAAAAGACAGTCACTCAACCTGAATCAGTCGGTATTTTCTGGCTTTGATCCAGGATTTAAAGTCAATCGGCCAATGTTGTACTTTATTTTAGAAGACTACTGATAATATTGTAGCTGCACTGCAGCGATGTGCTGGCAGTTTGTTCCCACTGCGGACATCCAGCTCCACCGTCTCCATCCAGAGGAAACACCAACAGTCAAACTGGCCATTTTGCCTCAGGAATCACTTTGAATGTGTGTTTTAGTTCAGAAACAGTTTAAAGGTGTTATTAAATCCCTTCTAAACATGAACAACAGTCAGCACCGTTTTCTATTCATTGGAGTCCAGAAGTAAGCTTTAGAACATATGAAATTACAAAACTATAAAGTTCTGTTCCCTCAAAGCGATCTAAATGCCTGTTCTGCCGCCTTTTGTTCTGCTATTCATCTGTTTCATCACAAGTGCCTTAATACCGGAACGCTCCAGACTGCTTCTCAAGGCTTTATCTCCGGCTCGTCCTGCTCCCTAAATCCTAAAACCCTCCTCCTGTGTTTTCCCACTTGGTCGCATCGGGCCTGTTTGTTCGTCAAGCTCTTAATCTGTTTTAAGTGGTGAATACTTTGGAACGGTGCAGAAAAAGACCTTAACATGGAGACGGCCCAGGCTTCCAGATCCACGCTGCTATCCTCGGTGGTCTTCTAAAGCTCCCTCCGTTTCTCAGTGTGATTGTGCCTGGTTTGGTTGCAGGCTCATTACGGCCTACATCTGATTTCACATGGGCTATAGAGACACCGAGCGCCTGTGGCTCTGTCCCTCCCACTCACAGTCTGCTACCTCTCACAATCCCGTGTGTAGGTTTCCTGAGAAGCGCCCGTAGTGATGGCGGTTTGCGGCGGAGACTTGTAGAGTGCACGCGTGCGAGTTTGATGCCAAGACCACACATCCGGAGAAACACAGCGGCTGTCAGAGAGCGGTGCGGTAATGGTGAGAGACAGGGTGAGACGAGAGACAATGATGATCTGTCACCGTTTGGAAATGGATCGGCGCTGCCCCCCCCTCGCCGTCCTCCTGGTCCAACCCCTCCGTCCCACGCTTGTTCCTGCTCCCTGGCCCTGAGCAGATAACCGCAGCGGGACGAGGCGCGTCCCGTAACGGCGGCGTTCGGCTCCGGCCGGTGGAGCGTGGGCGCGGCGGGGCTGATACCCCGGTGGGTTGTGGGTAGTTACACTGGCTCCGGCCCTCGGGGGTCGAAGCGAGTGAGGATGCTGTCTCTTCCTGTCCGGTCGGACGGCATTGGTCACACAGGATTTGTGAGCCCGGGCCCACACCAAGTTAAGGAGTGGCGGAGTTTGTAAGGTCTGCTTGGACATGCGTTAGCGCGGTGGGATGGCGATATGGACTTTGGAACAAAGCGGATTGAGACAAGTCTCTGCAACAGCTGCAGCTTTGCTGAGGCTTGATTTGATGTAGTTTCTTCAGGCTAAAACACAACTTCTATTTTTACATCAAGACATAAAGTCAAAGGACAAAAGAATCAAAGTTTGTCTGTAGAGAATAAAACTCTGAACGTAGAGGAACTTCTACCCGTTACAGCTGCTCTAGCAGTTTCTGTAGATTAATTTTAATCATGTAGGACAGATCTAAAGTTTACCTGCACAGAAATCAACATTCAAAAACACAACAGTTGTTTAAAGTCCTAAACAAAGATTTTTTGGATCTTTTTTATGAATAAGTTTTGAAAAATAAACTATTAAAATGACAGTTGAACATTACATTTTCAAATCCCCACATCTTTTAATAAAACAAATTATTTTGAATTTAACTTGTTTACAGAAGTCATGAAGCAACATAAGCCAAGCTGTTGCTGCCCTGAACTGTTTTGTCCTTTTGTGTTCTGAGCTTTACTGATTTAGAGATATTTCATACTGATGGTTCCAACTTGTACTCGGTTTTAGGATGTGTGTCAGCTGCAGCACTCGTCGTTTCGTACCCATAATGGGGATGTTTTGTACTATTCTTGGGTTTCGTAGCTTGTTTGAGACGTTTGGAGAAGGTATAAATGTTTTGGAGACGTTTCATTCCTGTTGTTTCAAGAACACCTGGTCTTCCCATTTAGAGGTTTCTCAGTTACTTTGCTTAGATTATTGATTGTACTAGTTGATAAAAATCAGCCGGACCAAACAGAGAGCAGAACAGGTCAATGAAGATGATAAAGAGCAAAATAAACGAAACACAATTAGTTTACATAATAAAGTTTACATTAGTTAAATGTTAAGTATACAGCATTATGAGTGACTGGAAGGTGTTCAGTAATAAACTGTGTGTGTGTGTGTGTGTGTGCGTGTGTGTGTGTGTGTGTGTGTGTGCGTGTGTGTGTGTGTGTGCGTGTGTGTGTGTGTGTGTGTGTGTGTGTGTGTGTGTGTGTGTGTGTGTGTGTGTGTGTGTGTGTGTGTGTGTGTGTGTGTGTGTGTGTGTGTGTGTGTGTGTGTGTGTGTGTGTGTGTGTGTGCGTGTGTGTGTGTGTGGGTGTGTGTGTGTGCGTGTGTGTGCGTGTGTGTGTGAGCACACAGCGGCCCTATAAATCGCGGCGCTATCAGAGGTCCAGTCTCAGAACCCCTGTGTTCTTTTATTGAATGTTATTGTAACTGGACGGCCCCTTGGTGGATATTTCCTGGTCAGAAATCAAGATCAGAGCTTAGAAAGCTGCAGGGGGCTGGGGGGTGAGGAGGAGGAGGAAACAATGACTGATGGACACTGGAGGAGAGACGAAGGAGAGGGATAAGAGCTGGAGTGGGTGGCCACTGGCAGCGCTTTAAAGGCCTGGCAGAGAGCGACTGGTGATACTGGGCTTAATGTGGAAGCCGGGGGTGTGAGGAGAGATGAGATGTGGATTTAGGATCATCTGACAGACAATAAAGGATCCAGACAATCTCTCCATCCTGGTCAGATGAAGGTGTTCTCCTTTTAAATACGTCTTTCTCTTAGATGTAGAGGAGGAGGAAGATCATGCAGAGGAGCGAAACTCGAAATTGAAAAAGATCCAAACCATCTTTGTTCTGATGTAACAAAGATTTAAAACTCTTTCAGGGTCAAGTTTTTATTAAACTTTAACTTCTGATAACATGTCAGAGTTATGAAAGCTGGGTTGATATATTTAAAGTAATAGAAACCATAGAAAAGACAAACGAAGGTTGTCGTTGTAATCCAGAGGAGATTTCTTCTTTCTAACAAAGATTTATTGTCAGTTTCTCTAGAAAATAAACTCACACACTTTTAGCTTCACTTTTTTTTACTATTGCAACTTTTTAAAAGTCATTTTCAGAAAACATCGTCTTCCTGTGAATGTTTGGTTATAAGAATTATTTTTAAATAATTATTTCTTGTCCATTTTTTCACCTTTCTACTTCATTTCTTCCACTAATAAAACTGTTTTTTTTAGTTAATTTTTCTAAAATCTTTTTCCTTCTCACCAGTGATGTGTATCTCTCTGGAAAATAACTTTCCTTACATTTAACTGAAGTCAAATTTTAAAGCCTGTTTCTTTTCAGTACAGTTATTCTTCTTCACTTCCTCTGGAGAAACATTTAATTATTTTCCACAAACTGAGTAAAAATAAAATACATTTTTTTAATTCACTTCTCTTCCTGAAGTCAGTTTCAGTAATATCTATTAAGTTTAACCTTTTCCATTGGAGTAATTTATCCTCCTTATTTTCGGACCAAAACAGTTTATTTGTAACTAATAAGTCCAGATATGATCCAGAACAGAAGCATCAACAGGTCCAGATTATTTACCAGAAACTTCTTATTTACTCAGAACAAACTGTTCAGACCGATAAAGGTTGTGATTAAAGTTTGTGGAATAAACTCTTACATTATTTGTGGCATTAAAACCAGGAGAAGCAGCTTGATGGTGACCAGCAGCTTGATGGTGACCAGCAGCTTGATGGTGACCAGCAGCTTGATGGTGACCAGCAGCTTGATGGTGACCAGCAGCTTGATGGTGACCAGCAGCTTGATGGTGACCAGCAGCTTGATGGTGACCAGCAGCTTGATGGTGACCAGCAGCTTGATGGTGACCAGCAGCTTGATGGTGACCAACAGCGTTCTGTCCCAGTCCATCCTGGCCCGTTTACGTTCAGTTGGTCTAGAAAAGGCCAGAACCCAGCGGATCATCAGCATTAAGACGTTTCTAGGCTTTAGAGATCAATGAGGAAGGTTGGTGGTGTGAGCATTGTTATTATGGAAACTCTGCGGTGTGACGGTGTCACTTCCTGTCCTACTTTGTTGCATCAGTCAGAAACACGAGCCTGCAGAGCCTCAGCCTCCTATTGAAACGATTCAAACCTTTAAAGTAATTTAATTCATCAGAAAGTGAGAAAATCCTGAAACATGATCACTTCTGCTGGTGCAGTTGATCCAGCCAGGAAACTGTCATTTGTGGACCTCTGGTTACCGTAATTTCCGGACTATAGAGCGCACCTGATTATAAGCCGCACCCCCTACATTTTTAAAGGAAACACATTTTTATACATACATAAGCCGCACCGGTGTATAAGCCGCATGTACCTACATTGAAACATGAGATATTTACAAAGAAAGACGGTACACAGAAAGTGTTTTTAAAGTTTTAATAATATGCTGTAGCTTTTCTTTCTGAACAGCAGCAATATAGCAAAACAACACTAACAGGGCTGGTTTAAATAACAAACGGTTAAAAGTCACGGAGAGCCGTCATCTTCTTCCTCCTGTTCACTGAAACCATGGAAGTCTTCTTCCTCACTGTCTGTTTCCTTCTTTATCGGCTCGATTGATTTTAACTTGAAAGCTGCATCATATGCATTTCTTCTTGTATTCTCCATGATGAGGGTCTGTTCAAGCTCATTTTATTCATGCACGAAGCACGATGTTACATTAGTCTTCCTCTACAGATATATTCCAGCTGTCTCACGCTTACCTTTTCTGCTCCAGCGCCCCCTACTGGTCGTTAGAAAAATTCATAAATAAGCCGCATCGTTGTATAAGCCGCAGGGTCGAAAGCGTGAGACAAAAGTCGTGGTTTATAATCCGGAAATTACGGTATATTTGTAACTCCAAACCGACAACACTGGCATGGCTTCGTTTTGACGGGCTCTTTATTAAACGCCGTGAAAACTACAGAAATAAAAGACAAAACTTTAGACATAAATACATTTACAGACAGACAGATGACATGTGCTCTGACAAAGGTTACCTCGTGGCCGCCTGCCACTTCGGAGGTCTTTAACCGATTAATTCGTCGTTGTTCACTCTAAACCAAATTATTAAGTAATTAAAACACAGTAAAAACACCATAACCAATAAATTCACAAAACATTACAAACATAACTATAAAATATCTTGACTGCTACCGGAGACACGAGGCTGCTGCGTGTAGCTCAGTTCCAGGCTTCTGCTTCTTCTATGTTTATTCAATTCTCGCAGCCTCACGCATGTACACAAATCTCGCGATAACTTCCAACAAAATAGTTCAAATCGAAATAAAATACAATCATTTAACACAAATCTTAAAACATGAACCAAACAACTTAAAATACGTTATTCTAATTTTTAGAAATAAACATAACATTTTTCAAGAAATAAATTATTTTAGTGACACTTACAATATTCTTTATACTTTTATTATTTTCAGAATAATAAAGTGCTCAGGTTGCTTTGATCTTAGCATCTGTATTTTCTCAGGACTGAACTTTATAGTTTTAATATTACAATTAACACTAAAACCAACATATCTGCTGCTCAGTTCCTCTGCAGGTTTAACATCACTCACAACTAAACCTGTCACATTAATCAGTTCATCAATTAATCACTTGCTTATTTCCACCCTGATATCAATGTTTTTTGAAGGGTACTAATTACTTTATGACCTTCCTGTCAGATTGAAATCCACTAATGGGTATTAAATAAGTTGAAGGGGCTCATATCATCTGTTTGCATCGTTAACAACTGAAACATTTTTAAAAACTGAACAAAAATGAAATTAAATTAACCAGTTTTCAGTCGACTGAGTCTTGATACTTCCTCAGACTTGCTAAAAACTTTTTTGTTTGATTAAAATCTGGTTTAGTATTTTAATGTAACTCCATGATCAGTGTGTGAAGCAGAAGTCCACCAGCTTTGAGTTCAACCCTCCTCTCTGGCTGCAGACCTCGAGTCTCGGCGGCGGCGGCGTTTCCTGGTGGGCGTGATGCGTCGGACTTCCCCCGGCCGCGCTCTCTCTGGCTCTAATTGCTACGGGGATCTCGGGGTGGCAGAGACAGAATGGACTGCAGAGATTGTGGTTCCACTGCTGCTTCCCAAACGGGCTTTTCTCCCCATGGGCCTGCTGGTCCACAACTCCCAAATCCCCCCATTTGCCACCCTCTCGCCCCTCACCTCGCCTGGGTAATGCAGCTGTTCTCTGCTCAGATAGCCGCTAATTTCCCAGAACCGACTTGTTCCAGAACCGGTTGAGAAAAACTCCAACACCTACATTTGTTCCTTCATGTCCACAACTTCAGATTTAGAGAATTTCAACTTGTTTCTCCAAAAACTTCCTGAATCTTTACCTGCTTACTTTAACCTCCTCTTTCCTTACTTTCCTTCAGGATTTCGTTTAAATTATTAAACATTTAAATGACAATAATAAATCAAAACCTTAATGTAATTAAGTTAAAGTAATCAAATGGGCTCTGAGATCTGATTGGCTAACCTGCCCAGCAGCTCTGCAGCCGGCCAATCACCTTCTGTGTAGCAATGTTGGCTCCGCCCACTGAGAGGGTAAATTCATAAATTGGACAGTTTATTTGCATTTTGTCTCTGGGATAATTGTAAATAATTGGGATGAATTTTGTATCTTTATGCAAATGATTTTCGAGTTCATTTTTCTGAAAGGATTTTATGGAAAAGATGAAAGTTATACTCTTGTCAGACATTAATCCTTTTAGAAATGTTGGACCACAGACCTAAAGTTTGCATTAAGAAATAATTTACATTTTTCTTTCTGAGCATAAACAATGTCTTTCTTATTGTTTGGATTTTGTTTCCTTGAAACTTCTTTTTAAATTTCTTCTCCTATTTAAAAAATATATATTTCAAATGAGCCACAAAAAGAATAATTTTGTATGTATTTGACAGATGTGACGATTATTTTCCACAGCAGAAGTAAAATCTGCTTTGTGATTTTTAGAGATGCTCTGATGGTAAAAAGGTGATTATACCCATGATCCTCTGCAGCCGCCGCTCCTTATGATCGTCTGCTCTGCACAGCCAGAAGTCGGTGTCTGATTTGGAGCTGGCCTGATCTGGGGCAAACCAGCTTTTAAAAACATAATCTGCAGATCAGATATTGTTGTGCTTGGTCTGCGATCAGGCGGAGATTATGGATGTGATCTGGATCTGATCGCTGGATGGAAGCAGATGTTTGGACTTGTGCTCCAAAATTAAAAATGATGTGGATTCAAAACCCGTTTCAGAGGATAATGCCTCATGTAAACACAGTTCGGTGAATGTAACATGAGTTGCTCAGTTTCTGGAGGTCGACCGCTGGTGGATTACACTTTGATTTTGGCCTGCTGTGAATCCTGACGTTTTCTGCTGACATCAGCAAACCGGCCGTGTCTTGGTTTATTTTATTTGTTTGCTTTTGGTTCTGGTCGTGTTCTGATTTTACCAAAGAAGATCTGACTTCTGAGAAAAATCTAAATGTTTGATTAGGATTTTGTGTTTTGTCTTCAGAATATATGCTGTTACAGTGGTTTTGTTTTCTCACATTTAATGCACTTTATTCAACATTTCCGTCGTCTCATGTTGGTTTTCTGTGTAGAGATGCAAGTGAACGCATGCTGAACAATCCCATAAACCATGAAACACTAAAAAATAAAATGGTTCGAGAATAAAATCAACACTTAAAAATAAAAATGGCTGTAAAATAAAATCAATACTTTATGTAAATTCTCTAAAATCCATGGAAACTCAACATTATGAGTTACCATGTATTTAAGAAAACCCTGTCCAGCTGGGTTAGCTCAGCTGGACGAGGTGTGGTGCTGATAACGCTGAGGTAGGTGGTTCAATTCCCTTACTGGTCAATGGAAATCTAAAGTCTTTCAGACAAACAATACTTCAAAATAAAAGGGTAATAAAACAAAATCAATACTTCAAAATAAAAAGGTTATAAAACAAAATCAACAGTTCAAAACAAAAATGCCTTAAAAATAAAATCAATACATCAAAATAAAATATTGTTAAAAAACTACAACTTTAAGCATTTTGATTTTGATCAATATAACAGCATTTCTTCTAAATCTTCATTGTAGTAAGATCATGTAAGTCTGTCTTATATTGACGAAGACTTAAAATAATTTATGGCTGGTTAGCTCAGTTGGTTGGAGCGTGGTGCTCATAAAGCGAAGGTCATGGGTTCAATCCCCACATTGGCCAATTAAAACATGAAGTCTTTCAGTAAATCAACTCTTCAAAGTAGAAGGAGGCTTTAAATTAAACCAAAATTCATGTTCATTTTGAAAAACTTTAAAATTTCACTGCTTTTGTCAAGGTCATGTAAGTTTTTCTTACATTGATAAAAATGCAGCATAATGTGTGGCTGGTTAGCTCAGCTGGTCAGAGTAGGGTACTTATAATGCCAAGGTCATGGGTTCAAGCCCCACACTGGCCAACAGAAATAGAAAGTATTCAGGAAATCAACATTTTAAAATATTAGGAGGCTGTATATTAAACCATTATACACATTAATTTTGAAAAACAATAGAAGATGAACTCTTTACTCGAATCTTCATTGTGGTAAGATCATGTAAATTCTCTTAAATCCATGGAAACTCAACATTATGAGTTACATTGTATTTGACAAAACTCTGTCCAGCTGGGTTAGCTCAGCTGGACGAGGTGTGGTGCTAATAACGCTGATGTCGGTGGTTCAATTCCCTTACTGGTCAATGGAAATCTAAAGTCTTTCAGACAAACAATAATTCAAAATAAAAAGGTTGTAAAACAAAATCAATACTTCAAAATAAAAAGGTTGTAAAACAAAATCAATACTTCAAAATAAAAAGGATGTAAAACAAAATCAACAGTTCAAAACAAAATGCCTTAAAAATAAAATCAATACTTCAAAATAAAAAGGTTGTAAAACAAAATCAACAGTTCAAAACAAAATGCCTTAAAAACAAAATCAATACATCAAAATAAAATATTGTTAAAAAATACAACTTTAAGCATTTTGATTTTGATAAATATAACAGCATTTCTTCAAATCTTCATTGTAGTAAGATCATGTAAGTCTGTCTTATATTGACGAAGACTTAAAAAATCTATGGCTGGTTAGCTCAGTTGGTTGGAGCGTGGTGCTCATAAAGCGAAGGTCATGGGTTCAATCCCCACACTGGCCAACAGAAATAGAAAGTATTCAGGAAATCAACATTTTAAAATATTAGGAGGCTGTATATTAAACCATTATACACATTAATTTTGAAAAACAATAGAATGTGAGCTCTTTACTCGAATCTTCATTGTGGTAAGATCATGTAAATTCTCTAAAATCCATGGAAACTCAACATTATGAGTTACATTGTATTTAAGAAAACTCTGTCCAGCTGGGTTAGCTCAGCTGGACGAGGTGTGGTGCTAATAACGCTGAGGTCGGTGGTTCAATTCCCTTACTGGTCAATGGAAATCTAAAGTCTTTCAGACAAACAATACTTCAAAATAAAAAGGTTGTAAAACAAAATCAATATTTCAAAATAAAAAGGTTGTAAAACAAAATCAATACTTCAAAATAAAAAGGTTATAAAACAAATCAACAGTTCAAAACAAAATGCCTTAAAAATAAAATCAATACATCAAAATAAAATATTTTAAAAAAACTACAACTTTAAGCATTTTGATTTTGATCAATATAACAGCATTTCTTCTAAATCTTCATTGTAGTAAGATCATGTAAGTCTGTCTTATATTGACGAAGACTTAAAATAATTTATGGCTGGTTAGCTCAGTTGGTTGGAGCGTGGTGCTCATAAAGCGAAGGTCATGGGTTCAATCCCCACACTGGCCAATTAAAACATGAAGTCTTTCAGTAAATCAACTCTTCAAAGTAGAAGGAGGCTTTAAATTAAACCAAAATTCATGTTCATCTTGAAAAACTTTAAAATTTCACTGCTTTTGTCAAGATCATGTAAGTTTTTCTTACATTGACAAAGACACAAACTTATGTGTGGCTGATTAGCTCAGCTGGTCAGAGTAGGGTACTTATAATGCCAAGGTTATGGGTTCAATCCCCACACTGGCCAAATGAAATAGAAAGTATTCAGGAAATCAACATTTTAAAATATTAGGAGGCTGTCTATTAAACCATTATGCACATTAATTTTGAAAAACAATAGAATGTGAACTCTTTACTCAAATCTTCATTGTGGTAAGATCATGTATACATCTAAAAACATCACAATGTAGAAATTTCAACTAGATCTTCTATTAACTGTTTCTTTACAGTTAATAGAAGATCTAGTTAAAATTTCTACATTGTGATGTTTTTATTCTCTACTTTAGAAGAAACCTAAGAAAAATCTGTAAAATAGTTTGATCTATAAATATTTTCTTTCACTTTTAAAATCAAGAGAAAAACAAAAATTTCCAACATTTTTTTTTTGGCCTTTCAGGGCTTCCGTAGAATTTGAACAGCTGAAATGCTGTTAAATGAAGTAACGTGACCCTGGGTGCCAAGGTCACGTTTCCCCAGAGCCTGTAGAAAGATACGGGCAGATTGTTTTAAAACAATCTCTCCACCTGAGCGTGCCGCAGCGCAGACAGAACACCAAATCTGATCTGCCGCCGCTTCAGGCCGCGCCCCGTTTCCACGACCTTTACCTGACCTTGGGGCGCTGCTCGATTCCTCCGCTGAGGTTTTACTGGTTCTGTGTGTGGGCCGCAGCTCAACAGGAGACTGTCTGCAGGCAACGCAACGCAACTCAGCAACGCAACACAGCAATGCTAATCCACACGAATAAAGAGGCGAAAATCAGCAGAACTGGTAGATGCTAAATGGGATTAGGCTGATTCTATGTGTGTGTGTGTGACTAAAAACACAATCATCATCATCATCATCGCTGCCTTCATCAAGCAGCCTCAGCGGCTGGTAATAATGTGCACCTTCTGTCTAATTTGGCCATTATTCAGGCCTGTCAGGCCACAATTATTTAGAGCTTATCTCTGTTGCACATGAGATGATGCGTTTGTCACGCTCACACACACACACACACACACACACACACACACACACACACACACACACGCTCACACACACATATATGTATAGACACAGAGCAGGCCTTTCTAGATGCCAGTGATGAGGACCTGCTGCCCCCAGCATCATTACAGCATTGATTACCTGGCTGCTGATCGCCGCCCAGATTCAGCCCTCATGCTGCTGCTCAGTGTTTATGCGGAGATGGAGATTGCATTGTTGCCCCCCACCCTGGAGTTTGTTTATTCTGTGGGCTGATTTGTGTTCAGTAATGTCATCTATCCCCCTCTGGACTTGGAGCCCGAGCAGCAGCAGTGGGGGGGAACCGAGAGAGAGAGGGAGCGGGCGAGCGAGCGAATCGCTGCACTCAGATTGGCTGAGAAAAGGATGCGTGATATTGGGTTTCTATGATCTGTTGTGAGCCGTAATTTGATGCCACGCAAAGTGTTGAGCGGAACAAATATAGAGGCGTTGTTAAATGATATCATAAATTAGTGATCAGGAGCTGCAGAGATGTATGTATTTACTGACTGATTGGGTTACATTCCCATAACAAGACCAATGTTCCACAGCTCGGCTTTTTTTAAATCCCATTTCAGCTGCTTCTATTTTCAGAACAAACCAGCCATGTAATGTGCAATAAAAGTTGGAGTAATGATGTTTTTAGGCAATAAAGCCAATGGATGTGGCCGTCATTAAGGCATCTTAACAATTGCAAAACAATTCTTATCGACTGGGAAATGCAACATTTTCCGAGGATGAGGAAATGAGGCGGCGAACAAAACTAACCATCAGATAGCGCGCCTCCTTAATTCTCTCATCCCCTGTTAAATAATATCATTATCATTGCCTAATGACGATGCTGCAGCAGCGCTTATGGAATAAGCCGATTAGGACAGAGACAAACAGCGCTGGGCCAGGAAGCACTGCAAGGCCATTTACCACTTCACACAGGACAAATGAGTGTGTCCCCTCCATCTTCCCTTTTTCCATCTCCTCCCCCCCTACATCCACACTCCACTTCCATCCATTTCATTTTCCCCCGTCGCTCCAGCAGGCCATCATCAAGTATTTGATTTCCTCTCCTCCTTCCCTCTCTCCTTCCCTCCCCGCCGCCTCGCCGCCCCTTCCTCTTTGTGCGGAGGTAATCGTAGATGCAAAGGCAAGGGGCCCGCCGGTCCTTATCAGCCCATAACATCTGTCGGCGTGTCAGGTGATGAGATGGAGCGCTCGCGGCCTGCCGGCGGCCCGGACGGCTCCTTTAATGCAGAGAGGGGAGTGTGCAAACAAACAGCAGCTGATAGGGTCTATGCTTGTCACAATCGCTCAGGACCGTGATCTATCTTCCCCCTGCCTCCTCGCTCGCCCGCTCCCCGTCTTCCTCTGCTCCTTCACTCCCCGGCTCGTCTTCACTCCTTCACTTTCTCCTTCTGTAATCCGTCCAATCGGAGCCGATCGGGTCAGAGTGGTTTTTCTGCGCTGCTTATCAGGCGCCATGTGTGCTCAAAGAAAATGTTTCTGTCTTATCAACAAGCTCATTTCCACAATCATCATCATCATCATTATATCCATCATCATCGGGCTAATTTTTTACAGTGTTGGCATTGTGGCCAGGAAAACCATCAGAGAAATGATAACCATTATTTCACAGGAAAAGTATTCACCCCCCTGGGTCATTCAGGGCACAAACTTTATCTCACGAGTCAAAATTTTGGTCTAAATTGAGCTAAAATCATTATTTTTGTCCAAAACTTAAAGGAAAGAGACGTAGTTTTATGTGTTTCTGTTCTCATTGGAACAAATTTATTTTCAGTAATAACAGGATTCCATTACTTTCTTTCAAAACACTTTTATTTAGCAAAGTTGAATGAAAAATAAGGAATAAGAGCTGATTTGGAGGCAGCTTTTCAGTGAAGAACGTGATTCTACACATTATAAAAGCTTCGTTTTGAAATGACAGATACTTTGTGTTGTATTTTACATGGTAATAATATCAAATATAAACTTTCCTCTGCATCAACTTCTGTTAATTTCTATCAGGAAGCGTTTGCTGCTTTCTTCACTGTCTCAGAACCTCAAACCAGTTTAAATATTAATAATCCAAAACGATACAAATAAACACAAAACTCAGAATTCAAACGAAGGATGGAAATAATCCAGATCAATAATCACCCATCAGAGAAGTTTCTCCCTCTGAACTTTGCAGAATCGTTATTATTCAGCCGCACTGAAGGGTTTCCCAGCATGAACAGCCTTTTAAAGGCCCGGACTTTGACTAGGCCACATCAAAGTTTCCCTGCTGTGTTTCTTCAGAGATGTGAGAAAACATCTGTGTTTATCGTATTGTTTATCATTTAGCATGACAATTTTGGTCAGAAGAATTTTGATTGTTGTTACTCTACATTTACTGAAACCCGGCGACTCGACCCGAATGAACGGAAGAAAAGGGATGGATGGGGGATGAATGAATGAATGAATGGATGAATGGATGGATGGATGGATGAATGAATGAATGGATGAATGGATGGATGGGGGATGAATGAATGGATGGATGGATGGATGGATGGATGGATGAATGTAGCAAAAACCCTGGATTTTGGTTAATGATTAAAAAAATCTGACTAAAATGTTATTTTTATGATTTTCCATGATAGAATTGATAGATGTCAGTAAATTAGGAACTTTGATCACATGAAGTCTTTAAATGCTACTTAGTGATAAAATCACACATTTTAAAGAAAGTTGCTTCCTGAAGAGGATTTTTTCAGTCAGGAATGTTGTTCATCAGCGCTGCTCCATCCTGTTGGCTGAAACGGAAGAGATTTTTATTATTTCTATTTACGCTCTCCCCTAATTTGATCTGTAATTGAATTTAAATGGGATTCATCTGAAATAAGGTGGACTGAATTTTAGGGATGAAATGATTAATCGTGATTAATCAGTTATTGAAATAATCGTCAACTAATTTAGCAATCAATTAATCGTTAGCTGGCGTATGCACACTCAAACTAATCACATAGCCAGAGCACTGATGCAACCAAAACTGGACTGAAAATCAAAAATCAGCTTCATCTGAAATGTGTTTGAGCAAAAACTCTTCAGGTGGGATTTCAGTTCCACCTGGTTTAAATTCACTAGAGTTATACGATGTTGTGGTATTTTAGGCAATAAAATGTTTATTTCCTTATTTATTTGTATCTTTTAATGTATTTCTGATATTGTATAAAAGAAAGACTTAAGTGGTTGAATTAAAATCTGTAGAATGTTCCATTTTTAATCTCAGATTAATAAATTGATCATCAGAATTGTTGACAGATTAATCGGTTATTCGAATCATCACTAGTTGCAGCCCTACTAAGCCTCATGAAACGCTGATATATTTCAGCTGCTTATGGATAAATGTTGAGGAAAACCAGTGAAGTTGAGTCGTTTTCAGCAACAGCAGCCGTTCCACCAGTAGAACCAGTGGAGGTTTCTGCCCACAAACTGGGATGTTGCAGTAAAGTGCGTATTGCAGGCGCGGGCGTTGTAGGCGTTTACGCTCCGACTGCAGGAGGAATTTATCTCTGAGCGCTTTGTGAGGCCTGCAGCTGAACTGTAGCTACACAACTATCCTGTCATTGTCAGACGCTGGTGGCAGCAGATCAATAGTTGGTAATTCTTTGGCTGCAGGTCTGCGACTCCTCGCCCTTCTCCCTGCGTCTGCCCCCCCGAGCTAGAATGTCCTCTAATGGAGCAGGCCAGATCTAATCACTGCAGTAATTGAAGTTTACTTTGAAGCTTTCAATCTGGGAGAATATTTAAAGACAAAGCCACCATGAAACACTATCTACTGTCCCAGGCCTGATCTGATCTGGATCTGGTGCCCTCTTCAATAATTGATGAGCGTCTCAAACATACTTTTATCCCTGCGCTCGTCACATTTCTGCATTTGACTTAACTCAATTTAAGATCCGGCCGACCGCCACATGCTTTTAGAGTCGACATCAATGGAGATGAACGGCTAGTCTCATTTAAGGAGGAGAGGAGGAGAGTCTACATCAGGAGCGACCAGCACAGAAATACAAACTGAGTAATGAGCCGATGAAAAACACAGACAGATCCATCTCTCTGCATTTAATTCAGTGTTTCTGAGCGTCACAAACTACTGGCCTACCAAGGTTAAAGTAAAAATTCAGGTTAGGCCGATAGAAATGTGTTTTATTCACCAAATTATTCACTTCATGTCTGAAAATATATCAGATTTTTCCTGGAGCAAATCTAAAATAATCAAAAGAAAATGTAGCATGGGAGGCTAAAGTATTAGCTCTATGCTAGCTGGCGCGCTATTGGCTGATGTTTGCAAAGCAGCCAATCTGGAAGCACCGTTCAGTTTCTTTTGAGTTTGGACCTGATTTATGGGCGTCCAACGGCCCCCGAACCTCACTTTGGACCTCTGCTGAAAGCTAACAAAATAAAATAATACAATAAATATTCAGCATGAAAAAACCTTCATGCAGACATTACAGCTCTATGAAAGTCCCCAAATGGCATTTAATTTGGGTTTGGGCTTTGACTAGGCCAGCACAGACTCCTTGATTTCCGTTTTAAGCCTTTCTCTTGTAGATCTTGAGGTCTGACTTTGTGAGATCATTTTGCTTCCTTCATGTTGTCAGATGGGTTCTGATGCTGGGATATAATCTGTCAGGCTTGGATGTGGCTGGTGAAACTAAAAACCAGTTCTGTCTGATTGCTGAACCTCTGCTAACGCCCACCTGCTAACGGTGCTCATGCTGCGGTGAGCTCAGCGTAAGCAGCCTGAGGCTTTGTTTGTTTCAGCTGTTTGAGTCTCAGTGGACAGAAAAGACTTCTCCAGAAAACCATGAGTAATGCACGCTACCCTTATTGACACAAGCTGGGAACTCTTTGTTCAGTTGCAATGTATTTATACATAATGTGTGTTTGGTTGGCAGGCCAGGCCTGAAGTCAGGATGCACAGATGGGAGCTGCTGTTGGCAGGTAAATATGCTCAGCCTGGCTTCACATAATTTCCCACAAGATAGTCCGGTGGACTCGGTTTGGTTCAGTTTGTTTCGTCTGCAGCTGCTGTGGTTCTGTTTCTAAAACCAACCAAACCTTTCAGCAACCTGTTCCCCTCCCGGCCTGTGGGGGCGCTACACCAAGAACCACTGAAGGAAACGACACAAAAACCTCTGAAGAAGAGGAGCTGGAGGATTTCTCTTTAGTCTTTGGCTAAGAGCCATTTCCCCTCCACGTTAGCTTTAGTTGCATTTACCCAGAATGCCCTGCTCTGTAGTCCACTTCCTGCTTTCAGAGCGGCCTCCAG
Organism: Gambusia affinis; assembly: GCF_019740435.1. Taxonomy (NCBI): domain Eukaryota; kingdom Metazoa; phylum Chordata; class Actinopteri; order Cyprinodontiformes; family Poeciliidae; genus Gambusia; species Gambusia affinis. Next base: position 18,993,152 of record NC_057890.1, on the reverse strand, counting down.
TCCGCTTGGTGTTCACATCCAAACCAAACCAGAGTTCACTTCAACCGCACACAGACCAAGGTTCAGAGGTCAGAGGTCGATTATGGCTCACTGCTCCGGCCATTATTCATTCTGGACACTATTAGTACATTTTATAAATATATATATATATATATATATATATATATATATATATATATATATATATAGTACATTTCTGTTGTCATAAAGATCTTAAATTTAATTCATAATACTCTTAAAAGGTCTTAAATCTCAGTTGGTGAAACCTGCAGAAACCATGTAAAATCCAAAAGGTTAAAGGTCATCTGAACACAGTGTTACCTTATTAATGACACCCTGATTTATCTGTCAATCAAGATGAATACATTTGCTCAGATTAGAGTTGGGATTATGCGTCTGAATTTCTTTGCTTCATGTTTTATAGTTTTGGATAAATATTTCTCCAAATTGTAAAACATCAATTCATCAAACATAAATTGATGTTTGATCCCAAAACTTTCAGTCTTGTGTTAATTTTATGTTTCCCCTTTAATCTCAGGTCTTGAATATTTTGTAGTTTATGTAGTTTTTTAACAAAACTTTTCTATCAGCCAAACGTTTGAGTTGCATGCAGACATCTTCAAACCGCTAGCTAGCTGCTAATATAGCCTTGCTAGCTGCTAATATAGCCTTGCTAGCTGGCTAGCTTCTTGTGTGTATTATAGATTCCTGTTGACATGTAGACATGTTAGGCTATAGAAGGTTTTATTAATTCTTAAATTTGAGTTGGTGAAACCTGTAATAATCCAAAAGGTTAAAGGTCATATCACCACAGTGTTACGTTAGTAATGAGACCCTGATTGATGAATAAAAATGCTCAGATCAGAGTTTGGATTTTCTAAATTTGTTCATGCTTTAGTTTTGTCACACTAACAGTATTTGTATAAATATTCCTCCTAATTGTTGAAATCATGGTATTGTTGGGTCAATTTGCTGTTCCCATTTAATGGTGGCGCGGCGCGGCGCGGCGCGGCGGTGGCGGCCGGCTCTGACTGATGGGCCTGAGCGCGGCGGGGCAGCGGCAGATGAAGAGAGGTCTGATAGCGGCCGCTAGATACTCCCTGATTCACTGTGTGTCAGATACTGATAACAGTCAGACTGGGAGAGAAAAAGCCAGCGGCGAGTCTGTGGGGGAACCTGGGAGGAGAAATAAATGGCTTCTGGGGAGAAACGGATGCGCTGGGTGTCACATCCGTCCTGACCAGTGGCGTGTTTCATCAGGATGACGAATCGAGGCGGGAGTCCTGCTGCTCCTCACTCCTGCTTCACCTGTTCTCCTCATTTCTGTATCTGCTTGTCTTGAGGTTTTATTATTGATATTTGTGGGCGATGAAATAGAGCCCAGCGGTTTTTATGTGGTGGCCTCCTCACAGCGCTGTCACTGTAATGTATGTGTTCAGATAGCACTATGCGGGGGAGGGGGGAGAGTGCACCTTCCTCTCCTGTCTCGGAGTATCAATAGCATCACTCTTCTCCTCTCTCGGCCCCCACCCGTCTCTCCTCAGCTGCAATCTATCCACTTTCCTATTTTTCCCTCCATCCTTATCTATCCATTTTATCTCCCTCCAGTTTTCGTTTCTTCCCCTCGCCGCCTGTCGCTCAGGGCGATGTCACCGGGTTTCCTGTCGCCGCGGAGGAGGCGGAGGAGAGCGGGAAGCGCTTCAGTCAGGAGGTCGCTGATGTCACAGGAATGCGCTGACGGTTCCGAGTCGTTTAGCTTTGGAGCGGGGCGGAGCCGCCGCCTCCTCTGTGATTCCCCACCTGAGCGGCAGCCGGCGGCGTGTCGCGCTCACCTGATGACCTGATAAAGGGGCGTGGCCTTGGCGTGGCTGGCACTCGTGATGCTCATGAGGAAGGAACGGTGACCGGATCAGATGCCGGGCCGAGTTTCAGAGGAAGTCGTGATGTGAGTTACTTTAGCATCATGCTACGATGGAAGATTTAACCGAAGTCATTCCTCCAAACACTCATCATGAAATATGATGATTATTTCACCGATAATTCACTGGATAAAAATTGTTACATCCTGCAGATTTTTTATTTAAGCACTAAAGATTTTTCTGCACAATATTTGAAATACGTAAAGAAACGAGTAATTAATTTCCTTCTTTAATAATAAAATGGAATAAAAGCATTAATTCAGTGAACATTTGATCATTTATGGGAAAGGATTATGTCTGAAACAATCGATCATTGAAATGATCAACTGGATTAGTGATCGATTAAAACGGCTAATTTAGATAAAACTACAAAAAATACATGAAAGTTGTTCAAAAGTCCATTTTTAATGAACTATAATTCATTGGAATACAGCTAACAATTATTTTAGCTGTCAGTTATTATATTGATTAGTTGGATAGAAAATTTCATTCTGCTGACTTTATATTCACTTTGGTGTATTTTATACAACATTGGAAATACATGAAAATGTAAAAAAATTAATTCCTTTTTAAAAAATAAAAATAAACATTTTAATGTCTTAAATGCAATAATTTCTTTGAATTTCTGATCATTTGTAGTAAAGGATTAGGACTGAAACAATCAAGTTAATCCTGATTAATCGATTATTACAATAATAATGAAATAATTGATAGTCGTTAACTTCAGGAAGAGCAACAGAAATCATGCTGACATCAGAATATGAAAGCTCAGCACTTCCTGCTTGACTGAACATCAATCCAGAGTAGAGATTATCTGATTTATTGTTTTGGGATTAACAGATTAATAACTGGATGCAAAAGGTGCTAAAGAGGAAATTTTATTGCAGAATTAGAAGTGAATGAGCTGAAACTGCTGCTGGAGCCGAGCAGATTTACAGAGAAGGAAAGTTTGATCCTCTTAAAGGCAACTTGTTTATATTTACTGTTCAGTTTTGGTTTCAATCCAAATTTGAGGTTTTCTCTTTTTCCAGATTGTGAGTCCATGTTTGGCTTTTCTTCCTACCATCATAAATGTAAATATTTAGAGTTTTTTAAACTTTACTGGTCAGATGAGGCTAACATTTAGCCAACATTCATCTCTTCATGCCCAATGCTGAGTACGGTGGAGGAGCCGTGATGCTGTGGGCTTGATTTCTCTCATATGTCCTAGACAGAGACAGAGGTACTTTAAGTCAACAACAGTTTCCTCACATAAGGAAATCCAAAGTAAGAATTTGCTTTAAGTTGAGTTTAATGAGTCTCTGCTGATGTTCAGATTAAAATCCAGTTTAATTTAAATTTCTGTCTGATTCATCTGGATGTGATTCCACAACTTAAACGTCTTAAAGATGCTGTAAAGATCTCACCAGAACCCTTCAGTTCCTTGACACTCAGTAGAAACATTTCTGAGAACTGCCTTCCTAAATATTGATTCAGTGACTCTATTGGCTTTAGTATTTCAGGTTTTCCTGCTTTTCATCCTGTTATATCTGCACCTTTCCTCAGGTTTGACTCTTTGAAGCAGCAGACCCTAAAATGAAGCTTAAAAAGCAGAACTGGGACTTAAAAGCCCTTAAACTCGTACTTTGTGAGTGAAAACGGTGGTGGCTGTCAGCTGCAGGCCCGGCCCGGTAGTAAAGGATGTTCTCAGTGCTCAGCATTGATCAGCAGGAGATGGAGCTGCAGCTCCAGCCGGTGTCGTATCGGTCCGCCTTAATTGATGTAATAAATGTGATTAGCTGCTATCTGTGGGATCGCAGACCGGGCCCTCTGTCCTTCCCTCTTATCTCCCGCTGCTTCCTGGGCCCGATGGGCCGGACCCATAATGCATCAGAACGGATGAAGATGGATGGACCCGTCCGTCCAGAGTGAGACCATCCCAGCTTGAAATCTGGAAACTTTCAGTCTGATGAGGATAAAACCTTTAAAACATTCTCTGCTGATCCTCACAGTCACATGAACCGTCACTCATTCATACACAAGTTATGATCCCATCCTGTGGAGGAGAGGCCCACAGTTTTATTGAGCAGTGCACCACTGACATCTAGTGGAGGAGCAAAGTACTGCAGCTGCAAACCGAATAATAAACATGCAGTTCATCTTTTCTATAAACTCAAATCAATTTAAGCAACAGTTATATTTGCTGATTAGTTTTTTTGTCATAAATATTTTAAAGAGCTTTTTCTATGACAGTATTGGTATGTCAAAATGTATTTATGACACGTTTTAAAGTAGAAAGCAGAATAAATTCACAAGGCGCAGATTTAAAATGATGAAGCTCTACAACCAAAACCAGGAGAGCTTTTCAGTCATTATTGTTATTATATGTACATATGTGTTTTGTCCCTATTTCTCTGTTTCCTGTTGTTTTCTCTGTCTGCAGGTGTAGAAGGAGACTGTCTGAGACTTTTCTTGGTTTTTGTCTATTTTTCTTTACTCTCTAATCTCCTTCTTTCCCTTTTTACTTTTTCCTCTTCCTCTCTTCTTCTCTGTGTCCATTACATTTAAAATGAACCCCAAACAATTTTAGTAAAGTTTTTTATATACAGAGTGGAGTATCATAGTGAACACTGTAATGCTCCAGTAATGAAAGTAAATCTGTTCTGTTTCTCGTAAAAACATGCAGCTGCATTGTAACGTTTTTATCGTTCCTGTTGTCTCTGTCCTTTAACTGGTTTGAACTTCAGCAAGTCGTTGTCATGTGACCAAGGACTGAGAAGGTGTACCTAATAAAACGGCCAGTGTGTGAACACTCTCAGCCTTTAGTTTACATATTTTTATATTATAACCAGAAACAGCATAAATTAATGGATGTCTCATGTCCAGTCCCGAGGCTTTATTATTAAAAACTAGTTATTTATTGTTTTATTTTAAAAAACTGCATAAAGTTTGTTCTGGTGTCAAATATTTGATGAAAATATAAAACCTCTAAACTCAGATGAAAAACCTGGAAATGTTCTGAAGAGCTAATTGATGAGGAAGTCTGTCAATAAACCACAGATTAAAATGTTCATTTCCATTAGAATCATCCTTAGGTTGTTGTTCCAGCAGACATCCTGCAGGGGGCGCAGTGACACTACAAATACACTTCATTTATTCTCCACTACAGGATGATGTGCAGTTTGTTGGGTTTTTATTTCAGTTAAGGAAACTTTGATTCTGATTGGTCAGAAATCTGCTGCTGGTTTTCATGTTTGATCCAGAATAAAATAATCTATGAAATGATTTCATAGATTATGAAATTATCTATGAAATGATTTAATAGATTATGAGATTATCTATGAAATGATTTAATAGATTATGAGATTATCTATGAAATGATTTAATAGATTATGAGATTATCTATGAAATGATTTCATAGATTATGAAATTATCTATGAAATTATTTCATAGATTATGAAATTATCTATGAAATGATTTCATAGATTATGAAATTATCTATGAAATGATTTCATAGATTATGAAATTATCTATGAAATGATTTAATAGATTATGAGATTATCTATGAAATGATTTCATAGATTATGAAATTATCTATGAAATGATTTCATAGATTATGAAATTATCTATGAAATGATTTAATAGATTATGAGATTATCTATGAAAGTCTTTTCAGCTACAGCTTCTTTAAAGCTTCAAAAGTAACTAAACCAGAGCAGTGTTGTCTTTGTGGAGATTATCCGTCTTCACTTCTGGGCAGGCATCAGATTAACTACCTGGATCAGCTGGTTAGCATCTCAGAAGCTCAAATAAAGCATGAAGGAGTTGGGGACCCTCACTTCAGTCCATCACATCCCCTACTCCAGCATCGTTCTAACCAGACAGCCAGACACATTAACAGAGGAGCAGCAAAAGCAAAGGAGGTGGATTAGCAGAGATGCTAACAGCTAATGTTGTCATCCTGGATGTTACTGTTAGCATTAGCTCTGCTGCCCGGATGTTAGCATGAGACAGTCAAACAGCAACAGTCTTCAGTCAGAGGCGTCTTTAGATGCAAAACAGACTGCTACTGGAGGAATGACAGTTATTTTCTCTTTGGGGTGAATAAATAATTTTTAAATATGAAGGAAAACTATAAATATCTTCACTGTTTTGGATGAATGGATGATGGATGGGTGAATGAATGAATGATGGATGAATGATAAATGAATGATGAATGACTGAATGATGAATGATTGAATGAATGAATAAATGAATGATGAATGATTGAATGATGAATGATTGAATGATGAATGACTGAATGAATGAATGAATGACGGTCAGTGGTCTTCTCTCTTCAGACTGTAATGACTGACGTTCTGGTTTCTCCTCTGATCAAATCTCTGTTTTCCTGCGGTGAGTTTTTATCCGTAATGAAAGCCGCTGCAGGTTTTCCTCCCGTTTAGCAGAACGAAACGCTGGAAGCGGCCGACGTCGCGCGTCGATGTTCTCCGTCCGGATCCTTTCATGTCTCCATCGAGTCGTTTTTCAGGCTGCAGCCCATCGACTGTTGCAGCCTTTGATTACAGCTTTCATGTGCCCTGCCGTGCACTGATGCCATTAATTACAGAAAATGCTGCAGAGCTTTCATATCATCAGAGGCCAATCACTGAAATGACTGGGAGCTATTAAAATCAGTGTGATGGTGAAGCTTTCAGAGTTCAATATGCTTTCAGGGCCTCATTATTAAAGCCAGGATTAGCTCCCAGCGCAATCAGATCACATTCCTCCAGATCCTAGATTTCTGGAGCAAAAAGTGAAATTAAAGTCAGAAGCTTTGGGGTTAATAAAACCAGTGGAAATGAAGAAGTGAGGAGCAGCAATAAACTGCACTTTTTAACTAATTCTGTCCTGATTCCTTTAAACAGGAAAGTAATGAATAAAGCTGCTGCAATATTACTGGATCCGTGAAAATACATTAAAAAATTATATTTGCAACAATAATTAATAGAAAATTCAGCAATACAATTAGTTCTTAATATGTTCAGTTATAGATCCAACAAAGTGCAGGGATTTGATCTGATCTTCTACCGTTGGGGAGAAATCAGAGTGAACAGAAATATCATTAAAACGTTAATTTGTCACTGGAACTTGATTCAGTTTAAATCTCAGAAAGTTGAGTGGAAGGAAAAGCAGCAGGAATAACTGGAGTCTTAAGAGGAGTCAGAGTCAGAGGCGTCTCACCTGGGCTGAGCAGAACCAGAACCAGAACCAGACTGTTCATCAGAGGTCTGGAGTTTCAAATATACATTTTTATTTCATCTGGAAATCAAGATTTAATCAAGATATAGATCTAGATCTAGATATTGATCTATAGATCTAGATCTATAGATATAGATAGAGCCAATGTTTCTTTTTGGTAAAAAACAGAAAGTGTGTGTGTTTGTGTCTTTTTTCATTTTTGTTTAAAACAAACAAAAAAATGGACCAAAAAGTGAGTTTGAATTTATTTTTGGTTTATTTTCCCCTCACCATCTCCTCAGATGGTTTCCATAGTGATGATAGCAGTAACATGAGCTCCCCCTGCAGGCTCAGACTGGTTTTACTGGGAAGCTGCTGCTTTCCTGCTGGTTCAGATTTTAATTTCATTCCAAATAAGAAACTTAAAATTAGAATCCAGAATTAAAAGAAATTTAGTTTTTTGCTGAAAATATTTAGACTGCTGCCTGGATGCATATTCAGTATCGCACTATGTTTTACATTATTTCACCCTCTAAATAGTTTTATTGCAGTCTTTCTGTGTATTAATGTTATAAATTATTCTGTTTTTGGAGTGAAGGTGTTTCTGATCTGATTAGTGATCCATCCCTGATCCCTGGAGAATAATCCTGTCCAGGTTTTAGATGCTTCCCGCTGCATCACACCTGCTTCTCATCCGGTCATTATGCCAGCAGGAACCTGCTGAAGGTGTTTGATCCCTGAAGAGGAGGCTTCAGGCAGCTGATGTTCAGCTGGATTTGATCTGTCAGCAGGTTAGTTTTCTTCAGAAGAGCTGCTGCTGAATGTCTGCAGTCTGATTCTGGAAGGAGAATCAGGCAAAAGGAGAATCAGGCAAAAGGAGCCACCATGGCTGATAGCACCTCATTTCTATATCAGTCATATTTTATTGGTCTGATCTTTGGAGATTTAATCAATGGTATCATTCAGATTAGTCACTTTATGTGGAATAAATCAGAGTTTTACTTTAATGATGGTTCTGGTGCAGCTGTGGTTTCCTCTGGAGACGCTAACCTTCATCTGCAGCAGAGAAAAAGTAAGAAGTTTACAAAATGACTCGACCAGTAGGAGTGTGGCCAGACATGAACAATATGTAACCACAGAAAATGATCCAGACTTTTAAAATAAAAGTAGCATTGTTCTATTTTTAGTATTACTGAAAGTTCATCATGTGCAGAAGGGGCGTCGGCCATCTTTGCCATGCTCCTCATTCCTGCAGCGTCTCGTCCTTTGTGATCCGTCTGACTCTTACAAACTTCTTCCTTTCACTCCTGCGTGCTGCGCTTTGTGATTTCCTCCGCCTGTCTCGTCCTTTTACTGCATCTGGGCTTTAATGTGAGTTCAGGAGGACGCAGCGCTGAGGCTGCCGCTCTGCAGCTTTCATTAAGCAAAGCACATAAACACAGCTCCATCCATTAGCATCGTTAGCTGAGAGGGGCAGAGGTGTGGAGAGGTTACAAGATAATCAAGACTCCCTGTCTGCTGTAAACCCACACAGTAAAGAGCTGACATCAATGAGCTGCAAGACGCACACTGACTAAACATCAGCAGCAGGCGCTGCCTGTGGGCATGACTTCTGACTTTGAGATGTTTTCTCATTATTGTTGGAAATAACTAACTGCTGCTGTGATTTAATGAACATTTCTATCCAGATTTTTCATAAAATGCTGAGAACACCAAAATAAAATTAGGAATGCTTTAGTTTGAGTTTAACTTTGGATAAATGTGGTGTTTAAGTTTAACTTCTGAACTTCTTTGCTACTTGGTCTAATTCAAGGACCTGAGATCGTTTCAAACCGACGTTCAGATGTTTCTCAGTTTGTTGTTTTCATGATGACGGTGGTTTTTACGCACCAATCTTTCAGTACTGAGGACCAGAATGATTAAATCAAGAACCAGAGATTCTGGACGACATTTAAAACTGTCAGCAGGGCCGCTGCCAGGAATCTTGGGGCCCCTGACAAAAAATGACATATGGCCCCCTTTGCAGCTGCTGTTACAATTTCTTGAGTCTTTCTGACTCATAAAGTTTTAAAGTCTTGCTTTCTTTGGTCCAATACTGATAACTAGCACAATATTTACTGCTCATGAATTTTACATCCAACAGTCTGCAGTAGGTTGATTCATTTATTCTGTTAGTTTTAGATACTGAAATGTTTCTCCCCACCAGCAACAGTCAGAGGCAACATGCAACAAACACATGAAGCAATCCAGACTTCTAAAAAATGCTGCTGTTGCATTTTATTCCAGCTGCAGTTTATAACTTTAATAAAAAATCAGTTTTCTGCATGTTTGTTAAATGTGTCACCATGTTGTGACAGTTTGTTATGAGACAGATAATCTGTGAAAAGATCAATCTCCTCCACCTGAGGGTGTTGGTGAAATGGAGGCAGCCAGTCTGTAGCTAAGCTAACTGAGCTGAATGGTTGATGATCCCACACAGTCCACCCACCTCAGAGAAAAACTGGGTTATAAATTAACACTTTTACCTTTTTCTCTCTATTTCTCTATTTTTTTTGAAACCTTATTTTATTATGTTTCTTAGCAGCAGAGTAACAGCCACAGTGGTTCTTGTTTTCCACTGCCTGCTGCTGAACAGCTGCAGCTCCAAGCAGGAAGGAACCTGCAGAACCAGGAGGTTCAGAACCAGTATGGATCTGGAGCGTCTGATTTTTACTGCTAAAACTAGTTTAGATTTTTCTTATTTATTCATTATTCAGGTTTTTTGCGGAGGGCCCCCTGTTGGTCAGGGGCCCTTTGAATTATCATAACTTTCCCCCCTGTAGCTCCTGACTGTAAAATAAATATAGATGTGTCAAAGTAGCACAGCGCCACCTAGCTTCTGTGACCTGCAGCTCTAGTTAATGTTCGTTATTTTGCAGGAACTCATTTTTTGTTTGTAAATGTGGAAAAACAAAACTTTAATTTTCATCAGATGTAAAATATTCCGATCAGATTCCAGATCTCCCATCAGGTCTGATCATTTGGTTCAGTTTGAACAAACCGATCGTGTCCAGAAGGTGATTGTAGTTTCTGGTTCCAGGTGTGGGACGGGTCGACCCGGCGCTCAGCAGGAAGCTGCTCTGAAGCTGTGAAGGTAAGAAAAGTTTCATCTGAGATGTTTGATCTATCAGCTGTTCTGTTGGTGTCGCTGCTTTCCTAACCTGTTCTGCTGGAGATGATGTTTTTATTTTACTCTGTTGGTTAATGTTCTGCTGCGGTCCAGTTGGGGCGGTTTGGTTCCTCCTCGGCTTCCTGCTCCAGTTTTCTGGGTTTTGTGCGTGTTTTCTGTTAGAACATGAATTAGTGATCAGATTCCTGATCCGAACCAGTTTCTGTTGAGCCCAGCGCGGCGGCTGGATGCATGCAGGCCTCCATGGCTTCCTGCCGTTGCCCTGGTAACGCGCCGGTCGCCCTGCAGATGGCAGCAGCGCGCCGCGGTCCCCGCCGCAGCGCTGATGGATGTGTGCAGTTAGCAGGAACAGTTAGAGCTCATCATTTCTGAGATTCCTGTAATCTTCATCACGTCTTTGTTCTGGTGGGTCGGCGGTTCTGCTCGGCCCGGCCCGTCTCTCTCTGACGTCTCCTTCTTGTAATTGAACTTGATGAGTTGTGGCGTTTGTTTTCCTGCAGAAACGTTTTGTCGTTTAAACCCTACCTGACGTTTCTGGGCCGGTCGGCTCCAGCTGTCAGCGTCGCTCTGGGTTCACCTTGGAGTTCTGGTTCTAAATATAATACGTCTGTTTTCCTCCCTTTCATGTCTGTCCCTACAGATTTCATCCTGCCAGGCTTCTGGTTCTGTTTTAGGAGAAAAATGGTTGCATGTCAGCAGATGTCTGCCTTTATCTGTGAGACATGGTGATAAATGCTCTAAAATATTCCCATAACTTGTTTAATCAAATGTATTTTTGGTTGCTGGGAGGAGTTTGATTCAGAGGTTTAAACTGCAGCTGAGATTTTAAAGCCGTCACTCGTTGTTGGATCAGATTATTATTTTTTGAATGTTTTCATCTGCATCTACTTCCTGTGCTGAAGGGCCAAATTTGGACCATTCAGAGGGCCATAAATGGCCCCCGGGCCACGCTTTGGACCCCCCAGCCTCTTGTGATGTCAGCAGAGACCTCCCTCCTCTCGAATAACTTCTGATTAAACAATCATCTCCCATAAACAACCTGGCTTTTTAAAAACTCTGATTAAATTGGTCTGAATATCTGGATTAAAATCATTTCTGCAGTAAATTTTTCAGCTGTCTGTAAGTTTTAAGCTGATAAAAGCTTCAATGTTTCAGTTTGACTCCAACATTGTACTTTAAAATAAATCAACTTTAATGCTGTTTTAGACGTTGGATGAGGAAACTGGTCTGTGGCTGTCAGAGCGCCAGTGAAAGGCAGGAAATTCACCTTTTGAACTTAATTACCCTCTGAATAATTAATGTTTGATTGCGGTGTTCCCCCAGGCTGTCAACACAAGATAATTTATCATAAGATTATAATTTATTCCTAATTGCTTTGGCAAGAGGTTTATGATTAGAATAATTTGCTTATTAAATGCACAGATTGTGTTCAGCAGTAAACCTATCAGAACCGCGGCCTTGAATCCACTTCCAGGTTCAGAACCGCTGATTCTGCTGAAGCCCGTTGGACCCAGAACCCGCAGCAGAAACATTTCATTGTGTGCTGCCTGTTAGACGAGGATCGGACGTTTCCCTGCAGCATCATGAGTGATTGACAAGTCGTTGGCTCTGGGCCGCACCAGGACGGGTGGAACCGGGTCTCCGGGTTTCTGTTGGGCCGTCACGGCCTCCATGTGGCTCCAGGGTTCCTGCTCATATCTCATTTTAACATCTTGCTTTGCGATGAAAGGGACATTTAAAGCAGCGACTTCTGTTCCTGCTGGCCGCCGCCATCAAACTGATGACCTGAACAAAAATCTCCTGGCAGCATTTACTCTTCCTCATCCTGAAAACTCTCATAATGAGGCTGAGCTCTGATTGGACGACTCTTACTGCAGGCGGAGTTTATCAGAAACATTGTCACAAAGCACAAACTGATACGATTGGTTGGATTTTACTTTAGAAGGACCAGGAAGTCAGTTTGTCTGCCTGGCAACAGGAGGGAGGATGAGGATGAACGGATGATGAGGATGAACGAATGATGAGGATGAACGGATGATGAGGATGAACGGATGATGAAGATGAACGGATGATGAGGATGAACGGATGATGAGGATGAACGGATGATGAGGATGAACGGATGATGAAGATGAACGGATGATGAAGATGAACGGATGATGTTCTGATGGAGGAACGTGGGTCATAAAAGATGAACTACAGACTCATTTCTTCGTAAGACCTCCTGACCAATCAGAGCTCTGTACCGGATGTTAAATCTTTATTCTCCCAACCTTGAAAACGTGAAGCTCCGTCTTCCTGGGAATTCTGTAAAACCAGAAGGAGTCCAAATATTTTCCAGTTTAATTTTTGTTTTGGTGGTTTCTGCTTATTCCTCAGCACCGTCTCCATGGCGATGTCAAACGTCCTGCATAGAAAATGGTGTCCGACAGTCTGTACTCATGTTTTTATTTTTAAATGATTTTGGGACATTTTTTTATGGATTCTGAACTTCTAAATGAGAATTCTGATTTTAAAAGAGTTTTCAGGAAAAAGCAGAACTTTATACATGAAAGGGATTTTAATTTGTTTTCTTTGGACCAGGAACTGGACCATGCAATCTTTGGTGAGAGACGAAAATTCATTTGGAAATTTGCAGAAAGTGTAATTATAAAAATTATTAATAGTTTAGAAAAGTTTAAGTTGCTCATCAGGAATGGCCTTCCTGTTAACTTTTTACTCTCCAGTCATCACAAAGAAACTAAAATATATTGGCTCTGAGCGTCTGAGAAATCTCCCTGATGTAATCATCACACACACACACACACACACACACACACACGCACACACACACACACACACACACACACATGCTGTGTGTTGGCATTTAGCAGACAGAGCTGCTGTCCAGTCAATGAGAGGACGGAACAGGAAGGGCGTTTCGCTCTCACCTCGTGTTCGCACGCATCACTAAACGTTTCCCTCACCAGGGCGGGGTGGGGGGTTACAGCTGGGTGTGGGGGTGTATCCGCCCATGGAAAGGTTCTGGCAGCCGTGTTGAAGCCGTCAGCCGGCCAATCAGAGGATCGAGGCAGCCGTGACTCGCCCAATGACCTGTTATCTCCATCACTCTCTGCCCCTCCCCCGTCTGTTTCTGTCCTCTCTGAAAGTTGAGCTGAAACTTGTCTCCACTCCGTTTCCCTCCGGTCTGAGGAAGTCGGGGTCTCTGGGCTGCCGGCTTGATTAGGATCCTCATTACGGAGGAACCACACCACGCTCCTCTTCCTCTTCCTCTTCCTCTTCCTCTCCAGTCACAGTTTTTAATCGCTGCTGCTCAGCTCAAAAAGTCGACCTGTGACACGTGGGACTGTCGTCACGAAACGCGTTTCTGTCCCGAGGTTTTTACGGCTCTGAAGGAATGAATCTGGTTACGGAGCAACGCTGCACCTGCTTTGGCAATTAGAAATACTGGAGAAGAAAGGAACGAACGGCTTATTATTTATATTTCCAGCAGCTAAATGAGAGCAGAGCTGGATCAGATCAGCGCCGCTCCAGAGGATGCTCAGGGCCAAAACCCTAATCTGATTATGTCGCCTGAGAAGACTAATCTGTCTTGGTCTGAATCTAAAAACAATGCTGGAGTCTGTGATGAGTGTGTGTGTGTGTGTGTGTGTGTGTGTGTGTGTGTGTGTGTGTGTGTGTGTGTCCTAACTCACACTCAGGCAAATCTAAACTATACCTGCTAAATATAAATGATGTTCAGGTTTAATATTCTGGACTTTGGTCTTTAAATTTTTGGGTTTCTTGTCTGAATCGTCCATCTGGTTTTATTTAAAAAGGACATTTCCTGATAAATCCACTTTATTAAACCATGTTGCTGTGTGTGGAGCCTCCAGGAGAGCAGAGCGTTTAATCTGCTCTCTTCTGTGCTGCAGATGTATTTATATATTATAGATTATATACGTATTTGGAACTTGTTGTTCAGTCCAATCTATTACGTTTTTGTCAAAATATTTGCTGAAAAACTGCTAAACAAGATCTTGGACTTCTGGTTAACCAACTTAACGGATCCACAGTTTTAATTTCTGGTAGTGATTTTTGTAGATTGAGTTGAAGGAAACTGAATCTCAGCTTTCAGCAGGCGGTACTTTTGTTCTCTTTGCACCTATTTAAATATTTTTTGGTGTGTAACTGAATAATAATTAGTCTTGGACGATGACACCTGATATAACTGAGCCAAGCTCCTGTCTCTTCCTCTGTCGGTGGATTTTAGTGCAAACGAAGAGTGAAGTGGAAAACTTCCAAACTTTGACTTTCCATTCTTCTCTTTCCTTGAAATGCTGCAAACATTGGGTTTATTTTAAGAGCCAGTGGTGTTCTGCATTGGCTTCCCATTACAGTTGCCAAGCAACTTGAGCTCTAGCAGTTTTTCTTTTTAAAATCAAGTTGTTTTATGAATTATGAGAAATAACTAACCCTAAAAATGTTCCGTTTAATCTGTTAATATTGTTAGAAGAAGATGTCCTATTAGATCCTGTTGATGTTGTTGACTGACTGGGGATTCATGGCATTAAAGGTTATAACCCTGGAAACCAAACCTGACCTTTCACAGGTTAGTTATTAATCCTCAGATATATTATACGAGTTATACTTTTTAATAAAATACTGCTCATAGTTTCTAAACTTTATAAAGTTCTGAATATTCAGGTTTTTTCCTTTTTGTTAATATTTGGATCATTGATTTCTGGGATAATTTTTTGACATGCATGCATGGAGATACACACACACACACACACACATGTTGTCACAATGCATTAGGTGTCTGAACCGCTCAGTGAGCAGCCACACACACACACACACACACACACACACACACACACCCAGGCGTTGTGTTCGCACCGCCGTCTCCTAATTAGATTCCATTAAAGGTGGCGTTCAGGAGTCTGGAGGTTTCCGGGGCCGACGCGGCGCTCCATATTAAAAATACCTCCAATTAGACGCAGCTTCAGCGCCCATCATGTCTGACCACCCAGAAAGATGAGACCTGGCTCCGCCTTGACAGCCGCTCCACTTCCAGCCAAAGTTCGGCTTTTTTTCTGCCTCCTGTCGGTAATGGTCGGGCAACTCCTGGAAATTGAAGGCAGCGATAGAGATCATCCTGCAGAGCAGCCAGAGGGTTTATCAACAGCAGCAGCTCTGGGGGATTTAGTGGACAGAGTGCTGGAGTCGCTATAAACTCCCCAGAAGCGCCTCCTTCTCTCTGCCTGAATATCAATGTTGTCTTTTCTCCTGCTTTTGTCTCCCTTTGGTCTCATTACGCCGCCATCTTTACCTGTCGCTGGCTGGAGGAGCTGCTGGCTGCCGATAAAGGCCCGGTGACAACATCTCCGCCCTCGGACCCGTCTCCACCTCCTCCTGGCGTCGCAGAGAGGAGTCGGGTTCAGGGAGGCGCTGTGTTGGTATTTGGGGGTTTTTTCGTCCGTCAGCGCAGCAACAGCTAAGCTAATGTCGGAAATGTCACTCGGTGCATTAGCATTTAGCCGCGGCTCTCTGCTGTCAGTCCCGGTTTATCTTCGACACTCCCTGCGGTCCGTCACCTTGCCCCCCCACCTTCCCAGTCACTCATTGTGCTAATAAAGCCGGGGACAGTAGCATTTATCAGGGCTAGACACTCCTGGCCCGGCAGCCATTACTCATCCACTCACCGGAACATGCCAGCACCGGCTAATTGCTTTCTTAAACATCAGCGCCTGTGACATTCACTGGAGTCTCCGCTAATGACGAGGGCATGCAGCTCTCTGGGAGACATGATGCACAATGATGCTCCATACTCATAAACAATAATTCAGGAAAAACTGAGAATCCACAGCTTCACCAACAAACAGAGATTTAACTAAAAACTGATTGGTTTAGAGTTACCACAACTTTTACTGGATAAAATGATAACTCTGTTGTTTTTGAGACCATTTTCAAGCAACATCAAAATAATACAAGAACACATTCTGAAAGATCAATAAACTAAATCCTAATAAACATTTTAAATATCCTAAATAAGCAAAACAGAAAATTAAATAAATTATGAACAAAACTGTCCTTCAAAAAAAGAAACCAAAACAGCAACTAAAGACATAATCCAGTTTATAGCAAAAAGAAAAATGATAAATGACTCATTGATTGAACTTTCTTTAATTTATCATGCCATTGATGTATTGATTATTGCACCAGGCCTCAGTGTGACCAGTTTCTGTTCAAGGGGGAGTGTTATGTATTTACCAGATACACATAGTAACTGTTACCTTGAGTTATTAAAATGCTGCATTTAGGAAACATAAAGTTTTATTTTGTAACTTGACACCTTGAAATTAGGCTTCTGTCTCTTTAAGAAGCTCCTGCTGTGACAGTTGACCTTCAGCACATCATCACAACTTTTCACATGCATGAAGGAATCAAAGCAACATTACAGGATGAGTTTTTCATGACACTGCCCCTTTAAGAAGAATAAAACAATAATACTGGAAAGAGATTGGCTTCCTCTGGTTCAGAGGTCATGTTCCTACAAACTGAATGTGGGTTAATGCAATGCATTCTGGGAGTCAGAGTTCATTTATGGGTTGGAAACAGATTCTTCCATCGGTGATCTGAAAATCTTGCTGAGGTTTTTAACTTTAGTTTGATGAATTGCAAACATTGTGAAAAGTTGTTAGGTCCTGGTTGTGCCCTGAAGGGGCTGGGGGGTAAATACTATTGCCCCGGTGGCGTCCAGCAGGATGGGCCTGCTGGAGAGGGACGGCAGACACCCGGGGTGGAAATGTACAGTAAGCTGTTTCCTTTTGTTGTGAGTGAAGGGATTATTTATCAAAGTGATGGTTTATGGTCCAATAACTAACAAAGCTCTTTGTTTTGTCGGGTGGCAAAAGATTAATGAACAGACTGAAGTGACATTTTCAACAGGAAGACATTGATCCTTGTGAAGATCCTCATTGTCCTGTTTGCTGTGCAAACAGCCGAAGCTCCAGGCTGCTCTGCACACTGCAGCTCTTTAAGCACACATACTCTCTGATCCACAGGCCACTTCCTCTGCTTCATAATCACACTTTCCTTCACAGTCTGATTGATCTGTTTTTATTGGCTCCGAGTGGAAAAATTATTACCTACCGCTTTGATAAAGCAGTCACTTGAAAGACGAGATGAGAAGGAAACCAGGAAGTTATTTGGTTTTTCAATCCGAAGGAAAAGTTTTAGTTTAAGGTTTCAGACTGAATGTAGCATCTTCTGCTAACACATTTCCTCTAATTTAAACAACAAGTCATAAACCTTTCTTGTTATTTACTGGGGGGCCAAGCAGAAACCTCCCCAACACTTTAACAGCACCACACAATGAACCTTTCAGCTTCAGAAAAAACTAAAACTTACTCAAAGTTTCACTGTGAGAGTTTGGATTTTGCTTTATTTCTATATGAAAGATTCAGTCAGAATATTACATCACTTTGGTTCCAACTGATTATCAGAACCAGAACCGTTTTATTGATCCAGTTTCTGGACATAAACAGGAACTTTCACTTTCAACGAAGACATTTTAAATATGAATAAATAAACTTCCCATCTGATGACATGCTGAATCATGGGAAAAACATTCCTCTCAAAGAAGCCCTGTGAAGTACTGCAGCCAATGCAGTAAAAGTTGAGTGGAAGGAAAACCTTCAGAGGATTGTGATGTGAGGCCTGAATGAACACATTGTAGTTTTCACTTCTTTTCTTGGTTTATTTGCTTCAGATCCTAACGACTAGCTGCCACCAGTTTATCTTTGTCTATTAAAATTAGTTTTGACAAAATGTGACATAAAATGCAAAAAGAAGAAACCAGTAAACAGTAAATGGTTCCCGTAGAGACCAGTCAGAGTGTTTGGCTGATTATTCAGAGGAAAAGTGATGGAGACGTTTAGAAACATAAAGACTTGTTTGTTTCTTTCACTTCCTGACTTGATAAGTGGCTGTTGGTGATGCGTTTGTGTGTGTTCACCAGACTTGTGCAGCGGCATGTTTGTGTTTGGATAGCTCACCAGTTATTGCTTTGGAAGTTGTTAATTAAACCCTCAACCATCTGGTTGCTCAATGAAATCACTCGGAGAAAAACACGACGAGTAAACAAACACAGATTAATAATTTAATAAATGCATCAGGCTTCTTTTGTCTAAGTGGCATAAAAGCAGGCGTTGCTATTAAGGTAAATGTGGTTCTCTCTGTGTGTGTGTGTGTGTGTGTGTGTGTGTGTACAGGTGGGTCGTAGACAGCTGTCACTGTGTGAGTCTTTGTTGCGTCTTGACATCTTTCTCTCCCGTCACGCTGCGCTCCAAAGACTCGCGCCTCGGTTAGATGTTTGTTTCCTTCCAGATAAAATCTGATTCTGTATTTAGTGTCTAATAAGCGGCTGTAAAACGCGCTGAAGCTGGGAGGATTAGCAGTAAATACCATCAAACATAATGACATTCCCAGTAAATGAACACGAGGAAAAACGTTCCTCATATTCCTGATGAGAATTTAATCAGTTATTTTTGTTTTCAATCTCGATTTGAAAGACAAACCAAACAGAAAGTAGATTCTGGAACCAGTAGATTTATTAAAGGTGCATTTTGTGATAATTGGAGACACCTAGTGGTCAAAATGGTAACTACACCTTAAACAGGCATCTCCCAATCAATTAGAAGATTAAAGTTGATTTATTCTAAATTAAAAAAAATTAGTATTTGCTTTATTTAAGATTAAAATTTTTCACATATTTGAGCAAATTATTTAACGAACCAAAAATAAACTCTAAACTAAATTTAACATGATTTTATTAAGAGAGAAACATCCAAGCCAAGCCGACATTCTGTGGGAAGCCAAGAAATCGACCCCTGACCTCTGGTCCTCCAAACCAACATGTGAACGCCAAGCAGACCAGAGACCGCTCCAAAAGCAGGAAGTGAACTACAGCGCAGGGCATTCTGGGTAAATACAACCAAAGCTAACGTGTTAGCCTAGCGCTAGCAGCAGAAATGTCTCCTGGTCTTCAGCCAAAGACTAAAGAGAAATCCTCCAACACTAAAATCTGACGCCTCCATCTTGTTTCCATCTGGTGAAGAAGGAAGTTGCTCTCAGTGTCTTCAGAGGTTTTTGTGTGGTTTCCTTCAGTGGTTGTTGGTGCAGCGCCCCCACAGGCCAGGAGGGGAACAGGTTGGTTTGACTCAGAACCACAGCAGATGATGGAGTTCTGGTTACAGTAGAACCGGGTCGACCGGACCATCAGGAGAAAGTCAAAGTTTATAGAGGATGGATCAATGAATTATAGTTGAATGAACTGAAACAATATTTACAGGGAGTTGAGATTAAATATGCCAATATTTTACCAATCACTGGATCGGAGCTAAATCATATTTCTAGAACAGATGTGTGGGAACCTTCTCTCTTGTCTTCCTGTTCTTTCCCATGTTTTCCAATAATCTTCCTGCTTTACTCCAGCATCATGCTCTGTTCTCATATTATCCAGCTTTAATTATCTTTATCTGCTTCCTGTCAGGAAATCATCCAGCAGAAAGTGAATCCTATTTGTGATCTTCTGCTCCGTCTGAAGGTGATTCTGATCTGTTGGTTCTGAATGTAAAGTTATCCTCTGATCACTGTGATTACCATAAACTGTATTTAATACGTTTAAACACTTGATTCAGTTTATTCAGGATGAAATCAGGATCTTAAACACCATACATACACAGAACCACACATGCAAATTATAGCATTTTTATTAATTTATAAACTAATTGGGTTTGCAGTAAATCTGGACATGGAGCCATTAGCCGGTGTTCTCCCTCTCTGTCGCTCCTCTCTCTTTCTGTGATGAGATTCCATTAGACGCCATTAAATCTCTGCCTAAGAGCCTCTGAAGCGTCACAATTACAGGAATAAAAAAACCCAGTCCTCGTCGAGCGCTCTTCTGCATCGGGGGCCGCCGGAGCCGCGTGGGAGCCGTTCCGCCGAGCCCCGGCGCAGACCCAGTCAGAGGCTCTGCGGCGCCGCTCGCCTCTGCTCATTAGAATGACTGAGAGCCGAGCGAAGGCCCTTATGTGGAGCCATAATGGACCGGGCCTCTTGTGCTGCAGCCGTAATGGAGGCTCTTGTGCGGCGCGGCTCGTCTCCGCTCCACGCAGCCGAGGCTTCAGCTGAAACGGCCCAGCTAGAGAGCTGACCTGAACGCGGCTGGTCGCCATGGAGACCAGCAGCACCCTGCTCTGTTCCCCTCCTCCATCTGGACCCGGATCCTTCTGGCTCCTCTCTGGGATTAACAGCAGCAAAATTATAAATATGAAACAGTTTATGCAGAATTTTCTGCTCCATATCAGTTTTACTCAAAGTTTTAATGCCGATTTGTTGCAGTATTTAATAAATGTGCAATAAATGCAAAGATAACTAGTTAGCATCGTAGGCTAAGCAACAGAGAGTTAGCCGCACAGCTAGCTAACAACGTTAGGTAAAAATATCACTGCAATAGGATTCTGAAATGTTGATTTTATTTTCTTCTTTTCATTTTTATTCTCTTCATCAGCTGTTTGCTGAACTGTGAATTTGACCTTTGACCTGTTTCTGCCAGAGCCACTGCAGCTGTAAAAGAACAATTAGGAAAGTTTGTCGTTTTCATGTCGTGGTACCTTGAAGCTGGTCCATGCCTGAGAATCAGTTTATGCAAAATATATTAATCTGAATGAAACATTCCAGATGATTTTAGTTTTTCTAGGAACTTTGTGCTGCCAGCTGTTTGGTGGACAAGGTGTTTGGTGGACAAGGTGTTGGGTGGACCAGCTGTTGGGTGGACAAGGTGTTTGGTGGACAAGGTGTTGGGTGGACCGGGTGTTGGGTGGACAAGGTGTTTGGTGGACAAGGTGTTGGGTGGACCAGGTGTTGGGTGGACCAGGTGTTGGGTGGACCAGGTGTTGGGTGGACAAGGTGTTTGGTGGACAAGGTGTTGGGTGGACAAGGTGTTGGGTGGACCAGGTGTTGGGTGGACCAGGTGTTGGGTGGACCAGGTGTTGGGTGGACCAGGTGTTGGGTGGACCAGGTGTTGGGTGGACCAGGTGTTGGGTGGACCAGGTGTTTTGCTTCGATACAAAACGTCTGATCTTGTTTTAAACCAAACGGCTGATGCACTGATCCAGGGATTAATTTGTTGGTTGTGATTTTCTCTTCTTGTTTTGTGCAGCTCCAGTAAGTGAACATCGTCCCAGTAATCCCAGTATAACTAACTCAGAATCAGAACTGGGCCATAGACTCTCTGGTACCTTTCAGTGGCATCCAAACGTTCAGGTTTTCCTCAGTAATTTCAGTTTTTGTAAGAAAGTCAGAGATTAGGAATCGATATCTTTTTTATCTTGCAGGAAGATAAAAAAAAGTAAAACCTTTATTAAAATGTTCTGGGTTTGAGTTTGGATCACGATGAAATGAAACCTGCTCTGAGTGCTTTAGTTCAGTCAGGTATTGGCTTCATGTCTCCATGAAGGCGTTCTCTGCTGCCAGCGTGAAAAGCAGCCGCCTGGTAAATATCAGTGCTGCTGCCGCCGCCTAAACGCAGCGCGTTTTCAGCAGAGTGACATTTAAAAGAAACAGCAGACCTTTCTCCACCCGCCTCTGTGAGGAATGAAACTCTTGAAACCTGCTGCATGAAGCCTGCTGCAGCTCGGCTTTAATTATGGGAGAATTAAAGTTAAAACTCATATTCATGTCAGCGGAGGTGGAGAAGATTAATTTGTGCGGCTCTAAAAATAGACGAAACATTTAACTTGTGAGGGAGGGATGAACTCATCGCTGCTGCAGCGTGGACGAGGATGTTGGCAATCATAAATGCCAGGTCATCTAGCTCTGCTTTATTTTAGTGTGTGTGTGTGTGTGTGTGTGTGTGTGTGTGTGTGCGTGTGTGTGTGTGTGTGTGTGTGGGCACAGAAACTGAAAAGCTGTTGCATGGCCTCATCGATTTCATGCCCTCTTCTCACATCTATTCACAACTCCTCTCGGCTCACCTCCTTCCTCCCGGTCCTCCTCCTTCTCTTTTGGTCCGTTGCCCGTGGCGATGGTTCACCTCGGCAACCGGCAGCTGAGCAGGAAGTGGGTGTGGGGTGGAGATGGGCTTTTGATCTCCACCAGCAGGTGGGGTTCGGGGGTCGATGGTGAGGGTTTTGTTCGCTGCGGGCCTTAAAAAGCGGAGGGAGTATGTTAAACATGGCGGCGATCAATGAGCTCCTTTGAGGCCGGAAGCCGAGTCTGAAAACACACGATCCAGAAGCTTTCACGTTCCAGCGCCGACACGGAGACACCTGGAGGAACCCGAGAGGAGGAGAGGAGAGCTTTAGGTCAGCAGACTGATGCTGGAATACCAGGAGGGATCATTCCAGAACATTTAGAGACTCAAACTCTGAGTTATTTGGATCAGCTGCAAAATAAATCAGATTAATGGAGATAAAAGTATCAGTCAGGGGAAGGATCAACAAATTCCTCAGCCTTCTGTCTAAACCAACAGTTTCTAGAGCCAGTGTCCTCCATGTTTTTGTTCCTTCCCTGAATCAAATGACAGTTTATCAGAACCTGGCAGAACTTCCTGACCCGGTTTCTACCAGAGGCACCAGACAGAAAAACATTTATTTTACCTGTGAATTTTTATAGTGATGCTGACGACTGATTTTATCTTCCAACTAATTAATATCCAACCAACTGACGACATAGTAACAGTGAGATTAAATGATTCCACTTAAATTATGAGTGGATTTATTTCAGTTTCATTTTTATCGATTTAGTTTCCTCTGCGTAAAGTTTAAAATCTTTTTGGATCAGCAGCATCTAGTCAGAGGTGTGGATTGCCATCGGCAATATGAAAAATATTCCATTAACTGGAGCCCTGGTTTAAACCGTGGCCTAGTCAAAGCCTGAGCGACTAGAGAGGATGTGGAACAGCAGCAGCTGTCAGCCGTTCAGACTTTGTGAAGATCGGTGATCAGACAGAAAGCTGCTGGGAGTAAATGTTGTTTTGAAGGTTTCTGTGTCCGTCGTGTTTATCTGGACAGACGGGGACTTGAACCCGGCCAGGCGGTTCTGACCCGAACCACGTCTTTGTTTCATAAGTAATTGAATTTTTCAGATCGTTTGAATCGACGTGTCCAACCCGCTCGGCCCGATCTGAACTCTCCCCGTTTCCTGGACCTCCTGCCGCTCCGTCATGCAGGCCTCAGCTTCAGTAATTCTTCGGTTCCAGGTTCTCTGACCCGGTCCGGTCCGGTCCGGCCCGGTGCTCTGATGCCTCCCTAAGCTGTCCAGAGCTGTCGGTTTTGCAGCCGGGTCTCTGTCATATCTGCTCGGTTTGCTGGCGTGGCCCCCCACAGAGCTTTCCAGTGGCCAAGCTGACAGCGACCCTCTGAAGACCAGGATGTCTCCGCTGCGTCCGTCTGTCCTTCAGCTTTGTTTCATCTTCTGTTAAATATCTGGGATTATCACGACTTGTGCCTGAAACGGATCTCAGTTGGCTCCTCTGACAGTTAGCTGTCAGTCTGTAATTAGCTGCACTTTGTTATTGGACCCGTCGTCTGTGTGTGTGGTGAAGCGGCCGACCCGGTTCTCTGTAACGCGGCTAAATTGGCCGGTTTATGTAAACAGTGTCCAGAGCTCTAGGGAAGCTTTGGAGGACAGAGGCGACATTGTTAGACGAGCAGCGGCGCAGTTGGCCTGACGTTCAGGATAATGATGCGTTTGACAGAGAGCCGCCGGTTTATTTGTTGATTGTGTGGCGGCGTAGCTGGATGGTGACGAGGCGAGCAGGAAGTCGGCGCCTGCAGCTTTGTAATGATGAGAAAACAGCAGAAAGGTTCTGCTTCGAGTGTTTGATCATTTCCTCAACTTTCCATGTTGCTTCACTTTTCTCATCAGCTTCCAGAAAGTTTTCTGTCACCAGGCTGCAGGCTTTTCTCATAATCATGCAGATTTTAGCAGGTAAACATCGTCTGCAGTTTGTAACTTTATTATTGTTAATCTGAAGTTAATCTGGTGGCATTTAGTGCCATTAAATTTACCAATACCGACAAAGAACCTTTAGGACATCTGCTAATCATTTCCTTCAGTTCTTGTTTTTTTATTTAATGTTTTAACAGTTTTCTCTGAAACTTTTCCATTTCATGCTTGCTTTGCCAGCTTAAGGAATAAAGTAACTGATGAATTTGACCAACACCAATCAGAAAGATTTTCCTGCTTGTTGCCTTCAGCTTTGACTTTGACAACTTTCCTCTGGCTCTGGCCGCCGCGCAGCAATCCCTGGTTATCCTGTGGTTGAATCTGCCGCCCTGGATGTTACTGCATCACAGACACGATCCCATTCCTCTTCATCATAAGCTTCATCTCCCAGATTAACTCACATGACATTTGGAGGATCCAGCCATGAATATATTAGAATAAATCTCTCCTGAAGTGATTGTTTGTCTGTCCGTGGACCTGTGGTGCCCTGGCGCCCGGCAGGCCCCAGCTGCGCTCCACTCGCTCCCAGAAATGGAAACTTAGCCATTTGTGAGGTAATTAAAGTGGAAGCACCTGTTCCTGCTCACCTGAGCTGCAGCTGAAGACGTGGCATCATGTGGATCTTTCTGATCACACCCATAGTTCTGCTTTCAAAGGCATTTTTCTATTTCCAATTTCTTTTCACCAGATATAGTTTGTGGTAGATGGACAACAGAAACACATCTGTTTATATCGAGCCGGGTCAGAGTGGGCGGGGCTTCACAGTCTGTTATCTCCAGGTGTGTCTGTTCTGTTGCCTGTGATCTGCAGAAACAAGCTGATTTCAGAAACACGTCTGGAAAACCCTTGATGAATGAACTAAGACAGGAGGGGGCCGGAAACGGCTCCTTGTGGAACTCCCACTGTCAAAGAATCGGATGTTATTGAGCCGTCGCCTGTTAGTCTGGATAGGAGTTAGTCTGAGCAGCTGGAAGGATAGTTACTGTTGCAATGTGTTGAAGGATTTTTGTTTTGATCTGAATTCAATATTGTGATTATTAACAGATTCTGTCTGATTTATTTCACTTGTCCCTGTTTTCAGTAAATCCATAATTTGTGGAAAAACTAAATGTTTTTGAGTTATTGCAGAAAAATCCAACACTTTTAATAAATGTTATGTTTGATGGCATATCGGCTACAGAAGCGTTCCTGGAGTCGCTCTCTGCTGGGTAAATGAAACGGTTCTTTGACTCCAAACAGCCTCGTTCTTCCTGCAGAGACCCGAATCTGCTCTATGAAAGGAGCCATTTTTCCCTCCGTCTACATTGTCTGCTGTCGACACGCAATCAATTACACCTGCAGAGGAAGTGCTCTCCAACCATCTCACTTCACGTCAGAAAGCGGGCCTGATCGCCTCCTACGCGTCGCCTTTCCCTTCAAACTTCACGTCGCTGGATGGAGTAACTGCAGGGCCTCTGCTACAAACACTGAGCCAAGTGTTGCAGCCACAGGTCTGCAGGAGTGTGTGTAACAAAGTGGAACAGTGTGAGTCTCCATGTTTGAGCAGGAACTCTGTCCTCCCTGTCCTTTCCAATCTCGCACACAGCAGTGCACCCATCGTGGCGAAGGTTTACTCATCAACGTTCCCGTGGAGCCCTCAATTTGAAGAGATGCTACATTAGTTCAGGAAGCTGAAGACATATGAGGAAATGAGTGCAGCCTGCTGTTGTTACACTTTGCTGTATGGAGCAATTTGTTTTAGTCACCGGCCTCATACTTGCAGGATTCTTTTCAAATTTATTACAAAAATTGTTTAGAGTCACTAACAGGACAAGTTTCTACCAGTTGAACTCAAAGTTCCTGCACAGATGTAGAAAAAATATTCAACTATCTTATGAATTTCTTCTGTTTGAACTTTTTTGGTGACATTTGAATGTTTCCAGACGTCTGAAAACCGATGATGAGTCTTTGAGGAGGAAGGTTAACGCTCTCTGCTTGGCTTCATCTGAAGGTTTACGACCAGTTAAAGGTAAATCATGCAGCAGGTTGAGGTCCCTCCACGATTTAACCATTTTGATTCTCTTCAACAAAAATCCTTGATTTCATGGAGCTACTTTCTAAATATTTGTAATGAGGAATAATGAAGTTTAAACTGGTTAAAGGGTAGAACCAGTAGTATGATATTTATCAAACCGTGATGCAGGCTGCTGTTTGATTCAGTTTGTCTGTTATTGTACCAAATGTTGGAGCGATTCTCAGTCAGACGAGTCCCTCGGATTGACCCGACGCTCCTGACCTCTGCTGCCCCGTCTCCTCCTCCTCTGCATTTATTCAGCTTTCTCTACTCAAGCTGTCATTACTGTGGGATGCTTGATGCCTCTGCCCTTTCATATCAGCGCAGAGGGAACCGACAGGACAACGTCTCTGCGTTGTGGGGGCTGAAGCCCCGAGCTGCAGCGCTGCGCCCCTAAAGACCCGCTGTGCTCCCTCCATCTGCCGCCTGCTCGGCCTCCGGAGGTCGGGTCCGGCCAAACCGCCGCCTGGCTTTGGGAAGAGAGGCGAAGCAGCAGGAAAGTTTCTTCATGCTGAGCTGATGAGCTCTGATTCATGTCTGTGCTCTTCAGCGCGCTGCATTCTCTGAAGACTCGTTAATTATAGTTGGAGTCATTATGGAGATGAGTGTGACTATTGGAGGAAGAATTACCTGTTCTGGTGCTTCAGCTGTCTGATCAGCTGCCCAGGACAGACATGAGGGACTTCTGGCACCCAGCTTTCGTTCCTCCACAACGTTTTCTGCTTCTCTTGGAGTTGCTCCATCGTTAAGTGAATCCCAACACCTTCAACCAGTAAGTTGTGCTTTAAGAACAAGACAAGTGATGTACTACTAGTTATCATGGCTTACAGCTAATGAAGAGTTTTTCCTTCCACTCAACTTTCCTGCATGCTTGGCTGCAACTCTCTCTAAACAGCCAGCTTATGTCTGGAAGTGCCTAAAAGTAAAAGTAAAGATATTCTTTACTTTTCTTTACTGGTTCTCTTGTTTCTGATGTTAGTAGAACTGCAGGAACAACAGCACCACCTGCTGGAGCTGTAGAAATAACCAACTCATTTAGTTACATGTTTGGTACAAAGATCTGCTTTAAAACTGCAGAATTTCACTTTTATCTTTTTTTTTAAACATATTTTCTGAATCTAAGGAGACAGATAATCTGTGAAAACTCATCTCTGCCTTCTCGCAGTGCTATCTAGAAACAACCAATAAGAGCCAGGAGGAGGGGCTTAGCGCTGTCAATCATCCTCCCTTTACTCCTCTCCTTCACTGACATTGTTTCCGTCTGGATTTACCGTCTGTTTCCTTCTGCTGCAGAATTTTGCCGCGTCTCCCGTCAACGTTGGATAAAATGCGACACGATCGTTCAGACTGCAGACATTTGAAAACTATCTGATCCGATGTAGTTCTGATCCGATTTAGTTCTGATCCGATTTAGTTCTACATCTGGAAGTGGAACAGATCTGACTTTTTGGTGGGTGAAAGGATCAGAATTGGGTCGTTTGGTCTGCTGTGGAAAGGTGGGATGTAGGTCACATTAGGCTGCTGTGTGACGGCGTGGAAGCCATCGGTTCTTCAGTCCTGCTGCCAGGTTGGACCAGCAGCAGGTTCTGGGTGATTCTGTAAAACCCAGACGAGCGGCGCCGTCAGCCTGAAGCAGACTGAGGAATGTTTGACTGGCAGGAAGTGATTGAAATGTGTCTGAATAGGAAGTGCTGCTGGCTGATGGCCGTACCTGTCACTGATCCATCACACCCATCGATCGGCGCTTAGTGAAGGAGCAGTCGGACGCAGGAGGCGGCGAGTCGTCGGCTTTGTCGCAGCGCATGCACGGACACGGCGCTCTTTGTGTGCCATTCACCCGTCCACCTGCATCGATCCTGCACTAAAACCTACGGCTGTTTATTCACATTCAGGCCGCAGCAGCAGCTGCTGAGAGACTTATTGATTCCTGTTTGGCTGCTGCCTGAGGGAGGGGCGGAGCCGGGTATTCTGGGTATTCTGGGTATTCTGGGTATTCTGGGCCGAACCGATCTACTGCTGCTGTGGGTGGACGAACCGAAACCAGGAGGAGAATATTTAGTTCCCAACAAAAGACTCCCACATTTATTAAATCAAATATTTATCTCAACTCTGGGCTAAACTGTAAAATATTTCTTTGCAAAACTATTTTAATGGTTTTTCCAAACCAAATGGTTTCAGTTGGAAAAGTTTTCATGCAGAAAATGTTGTTGTTAGACGGAAAACCCTGGATATCATTAAAACCATAATATGATGCAGAATAAAAGGTTTTCTACCTTGAGGTTTGAGCTAATGAGCAGCGAGTCGCTGCAGGCCGACCGGCTTCAGGACGATTGAGGAGCATTTTGTCCTTGTTATGGATATTTGTTTACTCGCTGTGGTCTCGGTGTCTCTGCTTCTAAACAGAAAATCTAATGAGACTCGGCGGATTTGATCTGAGATCAGAGGATGTGACCCGAGGAAAACATTTCTGGTCAACATCTGAGATAAACGGTCAGCAGCAGCAGCAGAGACAGACGGGTCAAAATCCTCATAAGGCTCCGATTAGAAACCTGATCAGGTTGATTTGGTGTCTTTGTCATGTTCATTTCAGTCACATCTCAGATGTTATCATTGTTTATTAACCATAAAAGAAGCCGAGATTGGGGAAACAAATGTTTAAAAAACTTTGACCAGATGCTGATCATCTGTTAACCCTTTAGTGTCTCTGGTCCTCCAAACCTCCGTCTGGGTTCGGTTTGAACGTGAACGCCAAGTGGACCAGAGACCGCTCCAAAAGCAGGAAGTGAACTACAGCGCAGGGCATTCTGGGTAAATCCAACCAAAGCTAACATGCTAGCCTAGCGCTAGCAGCAGAAATGTCTCCTGGTCTTCAGCCAAAGACTAAAGAGAAATCCTCCAACAGTAAAATCTGACGCCTCCATCTTGTTTCCATCTGGTGAAGAAGGAAGTTGCTCTCAGTGTCTTCAGAGGTTTTTGTGTGGTTTCCTTCAGTGGTTGTTGGTGCAGCGCCCCCACAGGCCAGGAGGGGAACAGGTTGGAGCAGCTGGAGGTGGAACAGATGTAACTGAGTCTACTGGAGTATCAGGTGGGAAAACACCCCAAGACTCCTGCTGTGGTGGAGTCAGCCCCAGTCCATCTCTCCTCCTCTTCCTCACCTCCACCCTTCCTCCCCACTGTGTCTCCTGTGGGTCTTTTGTAAGGTTATTTCCGGCTTGGCGCAGCCCCTTGTTTCAGCACGTTGACCTTTAAAAGTGAGTGATGGTGGTTCTTATTGTCTGTAAGGCAATAACTGTCTGGACACAGGTAATCTTCACTGTGTTCGTGTCAAATCGAGTTTCCCCATACAAAGCCCTCGCATGGCTCTGCAGCAAGTCGGCACACAAAGAAGGTCGTGCACTTGAAACGGACGAGAGCGCACTCGTACACAAGCAGAGAGCATTTCCACATGCTGAGAGCTCCACTCTGCAGCGATCAGAGGCACTCAGAGGCAGCGGGGAACTGCAGGCTGTAAAGGTCAGGAATCTCAGCACCTGCATGGAAAGGTTAAAGGCAGAGCTGGAAATAACTCCACCAGTCCACTGCAGAAGTTCAGCCGCAGCGTCAGCCATCTTTAACTCACAGCGGCCCGGCCCAGTCCGGCCCGGTCCCAAGAAGAGCAGACTCAGTGAAGGGAATGAATGAAACGCTTGGAGACGAGACATTTACCTGCAGATTTAACCTCATGACATCACTTCCTGTTTCACTTCCTGTCCCCTGGACATAAAAACTACTCCATCTCCTCATTGATCTGTTTCTCTGGTGGAATGATAAATTGCATTTACGTAAGCGACTGTTGCAGGTTCACTGGACCCGGAAAGGTCAACCTGAAAGGTCAAGAGGTCAAACAAACACTCAGTGGATCTGGGCCCTCAGGGTTTGACTTATCTGGATAAAAGTTGAACTTTGGGCCTCAGGTTTGTTTTGGAGATTCTGAGAGTTTCTGTGACTCAGATTAGAGATTAAATGACTGGACTGAGCTTCATGTCGGCGTTTCATCCGACTGTCCTGCTCGTTTCCGTCTGATCCATCACCACGATTCTACTGCACTGTGAAGGTGTGAGCATGGAATATTTGTGCTTCTGTAAATGTAACTGATATTGGCACTTTCATATAAAATAATCGGCTTTAGAACCGCTAACCTGCTGCAGCTCAGAGACACTGAGGAGAAACACCAGAGACTAGTAAAAACTAGATGATATTTGTCCTTTTTGTGGTTGGAAAAGTTTCTAATCTGCATCAGCAATGTTGGTCCCCAAAAACGACAGCATTAAAAATGACTTGAGTTGTGGAAGCTGGAAACCTTCAGAGGTGTGAGTGACTTTAATGAGCTGCTGTGGGTCCAAACCCAGAAGTTACTCCTGATTAAACTAAATATCCCAGATCACTCACAACCTGCAGCTTCTTCATTACAAACTTCAGCTTCACTTCAGTGTTATTACTGGCCGTCTTGCTAGTTTAATACAATAATTTAATTACTTTTCCACAAAGAATTACAATAATAGATGCAGAATG
Source organism: Gambusia affinis (assembly GCF_019740435.1). Classification (NCBI taxonomy): domain Eukaryota; kingdom Metazoa; phylum Chordata; class Actinopteri; order Cyprinodontiformes; family Poeciliidae; genus Gambusia; species Gambusia affinis. Next base: position 18,962,269 of record NC_057890.1, on the reverse strand, counting down.
TACATAAGTTTTTTCAGGCAGTATTCCTGGTGTTGCTGCTGTTGCAACCTGAGGAAGCCAATCCGGCCTCAGGTTCTGCTAATCTCAGACTATCAGCCTCATTCAGATCCTTTCTCACTGAGAGTTGAGAGCAGCAGTAGCTCTCTGCAGGGAAAGTAATGCAAACTGATTAAATGTTGGTGGACTCTGTAAATGACCTAAGAAGCAAATAAATAATCTTAAAAATGCTTCATGAAGGTTATTTACAGATGAGTAAAAGCTGCCAGTTCTGGCCGTGTCCAACAGGAGCTGAAGCTGCTGAAGGCTGCTGTGTTTAAACTCTCCTCTGCTTGGCTGTTGGAGATGAAGTGATCTTTTCTGCTACCATGGAGGTGAAAATAATCAGCTTTGACTTCAGGAAAAGGCCCATTTGACAACCACTTCTCTTTTCTTCATTCTCCCTTTTCATGAGAACAGCAGAGATGCCAAAGTGCAGATTTGCTTTGGTAGGAATCAAACCTCTTGTGCTGTCAGGTTTGGCATCTTGCAGAGAGATCATCCCCCTCCCTCTCCGAATCCGTGTCTCCGTCTCCACCTGCGCTTGTATCTCTGTTAATCTGGCTGTTCAACTTATTTCACAGTTGGATTTCCGACACATCATCCTGACTGCGGAGGGCGAACCAACGTGGCACCCGTTAGAGAGAAATCTGAGGAATCTCCGCTCTGACAAAACAATCTCTCCTCTCCAACATCACCTTTCATTTAGCTGGAGGCGTCGCTCTGGCCGCGTGTGGAATCGCTGTGCCTGTTCAGATTAGTTCAGCTCACAAGGTGACGGCTCAGTGTGTGGCTCAAAACGCCGACGGCTTTAATGGCTGACCGCTCGCTCCTAATGGGCCCTGATGCCTTCCACTTCAAAATATTTATTTTCTTCACCAGCTTTGAATGAGGTGATTAATCAGAGGAGATGAGTTTGGCTAAAGGTCATGACCTCTGCAGTTTGTACACATTTCTTTAAAGAAATGACACAAATTGGGAAATCAGACTTTGTTGAGAGGATTTTTGTAAAGTTACAGTTTTAAATAACCAGCAATAATTTGGGTTTTTATTTTTCAAAGTCAAATTCATTCAGTCATAAATGTCACAACTTCAAACTAAATATTTCAGTAGAAAACTTTTTAAAACTAACTGGTAAACATCTGCAAAACATGCTGTGCAAATAAAGAGGAAATGAAGCAACAATTGGTGAGCAGAGGAGGGATGATGGAGGGATGATGGAGGGGGGATGGAGGGATGATGGAGGGATGATGGAGGGATGATGGAGGGATGGAGGGATGATGGAGGGATGATGGAGGGATGGAGGGATGATGGAGTGATGATGGAGTGAATGAGTGAATTCGCTGGTTGTTTCAATGTTTTATAATTTATCTCAAAGTTTTTCTGCGTGGATTAGAACGTATCTGGATTATGTTGGATTATGATGTCTGGAGATTTATGATTTTATTTCTGGCATATTTGTGACTTCATATGAAAGTTGATGCTAACTTGTTGAATCAAACGGATTTAAAACGGATTTATATAAAACTGTTTTTGAGCATCAGTGTGAAAACTGTTCAGTGAGAAAGGAAGCAGATTTTAAACAACTGTTTAGTTTGGACTGGGACCAGTCTGTTATACTGGGACCAGTCTGTTGTACTGGGACCAGTCTGTTATACTGGGACCAGTCTGTTGTACTGGGACCAATCTGTTGCACTGGGGCCAGTCTGTAGGACTGGGACCAGTATGTTATACTGGGACCAGTCTGTTGTACTGGGACCAATCTGTTGCACTGGGACCAGTCTGTTAAACTGGGGCCAGTCTGTAGGACTGGGACCAGTATGTTGGACTGGGACCAGTCAGTTGTACTGGGACCAGACTGTTATACTGGGACCAGACTGTTCCTCCTCCCAGTCTGTTATACTGGGACCAGACTGTTGTACTGGGACCAGTCTGTTATACTGGGACCAGACTGTTGTACTGGGACCAGTCTGTTATACTGGGACCAGTCTGTTGTACTGGGACCAGTCTGTTATACTGGGACCAGTCTGTTATACTGGGACCAGTCTGTTGTACTGGGACCAATCTGTTGCACTGGGGCCAGTCTGTAGGACTGGGACCAGTATGTTATACTGGGACCAGTCTGTTGTACTGGGACCAATCTGTTGCACTGGGACCAGTCTGTTAAACTGGGGCCAGTCTGTAGGACTGGGACCAGTATGTTGGACTGGGACCAGTCAGTTGTACTGGGACCAGACTGTTCCTCCTCCCAGTCTGTTATACTGGGACCAGACTGTTGTACGGGGACCAGTCTGTTGTACTGGGACCAATCTGTTGTACTGGGACCAGTCTGTTGTACTGGGACCAGTATGTTGGACTGGGACCAGTCCCTCCCAGCTGCCTGGTGTCTCTCCTCTCAGTGGGAGCTCTCTTCTGCCGCCATGTTGGCTCATCAGCCAACAGAGTGAAGTCTTTTCACAATAAAGTTCAAAGCAGATTATTAAATTAGAGAAAGAGAGAAAGTGACACAGACATCAAATGTGGAGAAAAGGCTCTGAGGGGGAGGACTCAGCGGAATGCAATTCATGCCAACTTCTAAATCGGATCTCTGAAGAAGAAGAAGAAGAAGAAACAAGCGCCATTTCCTTCCCTGCCCTCCCCACTCCCACCCGTGACTCTGTGGTGTCTGCCATGATGAAAAAAGGGAAGACACAGCGATGGTTTTTAATCTTCTGTGACGGCTGGCCTCCGTCTCCGTCTCTGCGACCTCTGTGTGGCTTTGCAATAACTGAGCTTGTTTGAAACCAAGCCGCTTTTGATTTAGTGAGGAAAATGATTGGGACATCCTCAAAGAGAGAGAGGGGGTGGGGGCGAGCAAGGCGCTTCATAGTTAGAGAAATGTAGATGTTTTCCCACATTAGGTCCACTTTAGTGTTTAATGAAGGAAGGAGTCCATTTCTCATGTTTGATTAGAGGAATTTACTCTGCACACATTAAAGCTTCAGGAAGCTGCAGCCGTTTAATGCAGACATAAAGAAACAGTTAGCAAAGAGAAAAGAGTCCTAAATGACTCACCACATTTACATGTCACCACATCATTTACACACTTTACAGTGAAATAACTCAACACAGCTGAATTAATTCATCCTGAAGGGTTCATTGAGTCAACATCTAAAAATAAAATAAATCCATATTATCATTTTACTGAGTCATGTTTTGGAAAAGATTATTTTTGAAAAAAATGAAACTTTTGGTAAAATTTGTTTGGGCTGTTATTTTAGGAAGGCTGTTATATGAACTTTATATGAACAGATTTACTTTAATTATAGTTTTTTTTTTTTTTGATTAGCACATTATTTTGTAAAATGCTGAAAACCACAAATTCTTACCAAGTTTGTTAATCTAGTTTTTAGTGCGAATATTTCAGTGCACTTTAAAAAATAAATTTTTCCATGTTAGAAATGAAAAAATCAAATGGAATAATAACTTCACTTGAATTTAAAAACATTATTGACTCTTATGCTCTTAATAAAAAGTTACTTATAAATTAGTTTAATTATTTTTAATGTACTGTCAGAAACTAGACTAAAATTATTTGACAATATTTTGTTTTTGCAGTGCAGCTAACATCATGGTGTCTCCTGCTTTTGAACTCTTATTACCTCAAAATGTCAGAAATCAGTGGAGTGGTTATCATGTTATAATCAGCCTTTGTAGTTTATTATAAGATGATTGAATGAAGTGATTGAAAATAAATAAACATTTTAGTGCAGCAGATTTTCCTGCTCGTTTAAAATGATTTAAGCTGTTATGTTTTTCTTGTTAATTAATGTTTATTTTGTCTTGTGGGGGAATTTGTTTGGAGATAACCTTCATAATTGACAGTCTAATCAAAGTTAGATCTAAAATGTGATTTGTGCTTTGTGGTAATTCTTTTTCATTTTAATAATCTGAATATCAGATATGAATCTGTCATGTGATGCTCAACATGAGACGATGCAGATCAGAGTCTGGCGGCGGCGCGCTCCATAAAGACGTCCCCGTTCTCCGCCGCTGCAGGTGGAGCAGTGACGGAGGGCCGCGCTTCGTTTGAAGGCAAAAATAGCCGCTGACATGTCAGATCTGTGGGAGTCAGAAGGATTTAATGCTGCGTTTCTCCGGGTGAAGCCAGGAAACACCTGCTTGTTGTTTTCTTATCCGCTCACGACTCCTGCAAAATACATTCTGGGTTTCGGTTCAAAGCGGCTCTGCAGCAGATGTTTGCTGCATGGTTTATGATAAAAGTTGAGAAAAAGCCTTTATTCAACAATCGCAGCGTGTTGTCATATTCTAAAAGTTATTTGCTTCTTTGCTGCAGCTTGAAAGACCAAACAGAGACGTGAAAGAAACTCAACAAAGAAAAGATGGTGGCATTGTTGTAGTTTGGGCTGCAGGTCTGTTGAACTCAGTAGTTCATATCCAGCATATAATCCAGCATGTGGATTATATGCTGGTGATATGATATGATTTTCCTTAATTATATCAGCTGTTTTCTCATAATTTCACTATTTTCAACCAAAACTCCAGTTGCTTCTGGACTGTAATTGAAAATGTAAATGGGAACATGACAATACTTTTTCCTTCCTCTCAACTTTCCACTAATATGCTTAGATACAGCATTCTATGAACAGATTAATCAGATAAAACAACAAAAAGAATCTTTAGGCTCTTTATTTCCAGGTTTCTTTAGACCAAAAGGATTTTATCATTTGGAAAAATGAGCATATTTAACATAATGGACCCTGAAGGTGAAAGAACAGAAATGAATTTAAAACTTGTCTAATTGTTTGTAATAATTGTGATTGACTTCATGATCAAAGCTTCATTTGATGATTTAAATAAAATATTTCCTTCAGCTGTAAATGTTTTGGTGACTTCAGCTGCTGTTTCTGAGAACTGAGAGCAAAGAGGATGAAATATTTAGAGCTCAATATCTGGGTTGCTGTTTAAAGTCCCTTTTTCTTTCCGGATGGTTTCAAATATAGTTTTTCTTCAGTGAGAAACACAAATAGCTCAGCAGTCGGTGTTATTCAGCGGAATGGGGGCAGAGTTAGTAGAAAGAGAAGCTGCTGTTGAATTTTTAAAGGCCTGTTTTTCTTCTGGTCCCAGGATGAAATGTTGCTGTTGAACAGAGTAAATCTGGGAGCTGATGCTTCGGTTTATTGGGATGATTCAGACTGAAGCAGGACGAGGACGCCCCGTCTGTCAGGGAGGCGATGGCGCCCTGAGACCGCCTCCGCCCTTCCTGCCCTCCATCGCGCTTCAACCACTAGTCGTTTTATTTACAGACTTTTTTAGCATTTTGAAAAAGACAAATAAACCTAAAGCAGAATTAAAACAGAAGACACCGACCCAGAGACGTGTTCAGTACGTAGCTTAGATTTTTATACTTTTACTTTTTGCTTGATTTTTTTCTTAATAAGGAATTCTGGTTTTGGTTTTATTAGTTTGTAGGCAAACTAATAAAAGAAAGAAACTTTCATCACAATCTGTTCAGCAAATTATTTTTATACTTTTTTACTTGGAGTAAAAATAGTTTAAAATTCCCTCAACAATTATTCCTCATTAATCCTTTTGAAGTTCAGATTAAAATATTTTGAACTTTTCTCTTCAGTTTTTCTTTAGATTCATATTGTACTTCAATATGTTTTTTAAGCTTTGTACTTTGCTGAGCTTTACTAAATTATAAAATATCCAGCATATTAAATATTTAATAGGTTGGATGACAATCTGAACCATTTATGATTCTTATGACCTTTTTCTGAAGCGTTTACTCGGCTTTTCCAGGTTTAAGAGTTTTTCCAGATCTCCAAAGTAACTTATGTATAAAAACATTAAACAATGTAAATTTAATATTGCTATTTTTGATATTTTAACTTTTAGATTGTAAATTTCCAATGCAGTTTGTAATCAAATATCAAAGCAAAAAAATAAAATAAAAATAAAATTTTTATTTCAGTATTATCATAACATAACCATTTCTTAAAATGTGATATTTTTTGTTGCACTAATTTTCCTTCAATTGCACTTAAAAGGTGCACCAAATATACCTATGGAGGCCCAGAAGGGTCAACAAAATGATTAACCTGTAAGAGTATGCTAAATCAGGAGCTATGCTAAATCAGGAGCTATGCTAAATCAGGAGCTATGCTAAATCAGGAGCTATGCTAAATCTGGCGCTATGCTAAATCAAAAGCTATGCTAAATCTGGAACAATATAATGTAAAGTAAATGTTAATAACTTGACTACGTTTGTCATTTATGTAAAGTCCAAACAGCCCCAGCAGTGACCTGTGGGACGCCACAGTTTAACTAATCAGAATCCTCATTATTTATTTGATCAAAGACTGATCTTGTCTTTGATCCAGATCAGTTTTATCCTAGAATGTGCTCCAGTTTTCAGCAGTAACCAGTGACATAGATCTATAGCGCCAGCTGCTGTTTCATCAGTTGCATTTCCTCCAGTATCTTCTCTCTTGTTGTTTTGTACCTCAGATCAGGAGCAGTTAGAATTAGAAGCGTTCAACACGTCCTGCCTCAATCCACTCTTCCTCTTCCTCTTCCTCCTTCCAGTGATGCCCCCCATCTCGCTCCTCCACCTTTAATATCTTATGGAATTAAAGCTGTGACAGGTTATCATAATCCAATTTCAGAGACAATCGCGCTGAGCACCTTGCAGCTCACCGAGAAGCTCGGATCTGAATTGAATATGCACTCGGTGGATTAAATTACGCTGGGGGGCGGAGGGAATTATTACGGCCTACACTGGGAAATATCTGAGTGTTTAGGTGAGAGTGGTACAGTACGGAGTACAGCGATAAGTTCTGGGTCTCCCATCCTGCAGCGGGGGTTGTTATTGTGTTATTGTACACTCTGTCTCTTCGAGCAATATCTGGAAATAATGTCACCGTCTAATGAAGTAAGGCTCCGTTTATTATTTATCACTTCCTGCTGGAGCCGCCAGGCGCCGACTCTGTGCCTCCAGATGTTTTTAAAGATGCCGCTTTAAATGATCACATTTTAATGGCGTTTCTCTGCAGAAGTGAGGGCTTTCCTCTGGGATCGGGTCGCTCTCAGGTTCTGGACGCGCTTCCTTTCTTCCCGCTCTAAATGCTTTGATGTATTTGGGAACGAGCGAAGCCACCTGAACATGAAGCAAATAAAACAACAGCTAAAATAAGAGCAACAGTTGCCATGCCAACTCATCTTTGACTCGTGGAAAGAACAGAAACGGCGTCATCAGAAAGTTTCAGATAAACACATGAAGCTTAAAGTTCATTTGCACTAAATAACAGTTTTGATTCTGTAATGGTTTGCTTCGTGTGAAATTTACCGTTCAGCTTCAGGAAGCGGTTCGTTTTGGACATCATGGCGGTTTTCTAAATCTGATGGTGGAAAGGTCAGGGTCTCACACCTGAGCAGGTGTCGCGATCTGAAGCCGTTTCCACCGAGAAACCAGAAGAATCCCTTCATTAGGACTTCTCATTCAGTATTCATTCATGTTAATCACCCAACAGGGATGAAATTAAATAGCTTTAAAAGATGTTTCAGTCCGCTTGGCGTTCAGATATGGATTCAAACTGAACCAGAGTTCACTTCAACCGAGGTTTGAAGGACCAGAGTTTGATTAGCGTTCACAGCTCACCAAGCGAACCAGACTTCCACGTCAGTCGGACTGGAGTTGGTTAAAATCGGTTCAGTTGTATTAAAGCGGACTGAACTGGGCCGGTGTGAAAGCTCTCAGAGCTTCGTCTCATGATGTGTGAGGCTCTGAAAACCCAGCAGAGCTCTGCTGGGTTTTCAGCATCTGAAGCCAATTACAGTTCAGCTAATACTGATCAATACCAAAGTGTTGTCCCCTGCTTTGATTGGACACCTGAACCTTCCCAAACAAGCAGGTCTCATTTCTTCCTCCACACAGAACTGCTTTCATTTTATTGATGTTTGTCAATCTGGGCTATCTAATTATTTCCGCGCTCGGCGTCTCCTGCTCTTGTCTCGGCTGCAGCAGGCGCCTCTTTGATTGCCGGGCCACGCTCTGCGCGCCGGAGATAATACCTCCGAGCCGAACCAAATTGTTGCTCCGTCTTTATTCCATGCTAACACGTTTTAGGAGACGGAGCTTTGAACACCGCTACAAAGGGACAAAGCTGCGAGTTTAAATGATGGAACATGAATAAAGATTTGTGCGGTCGCTGCTTTCATCTGGGCTCTGGTGAAGATCTCTGACCAGCACAGGCGAGAAATGACCATCATAAATAGGCTTTTGATTTTCTAACCAGGCAAAACAAAGTTACTAGGAGAACATTAGCTGCATTGATCTTGTCTGATCAATGGAGGAACGCCGGCTGTGACCTTTCCCGCGTTTCAAGCCATAAAGTTCCTGGTGTAGAGCCTCGGTGGGCTTTAACACAAATTACCAGCCGCCATTAAAGCCCGCGTCGATCCACCCATCGTTTCCAAACGGCTGATAAAATGCTGGGAAGTGGTCATCTTGTGCCGCGGCACGCACCGAGCGCCGCTCGCCCTATTAGAGCCTGATTTACAGCTTCAGCCGGGTCCGTTGGACCGGCGCCGCTCCAACCTGCTGCGACACGGCGACTAATTGAGTCCAGAAATATCTGAAATATCTGGCTCTGAAAGGGCGACAACACGCCTACCTGCACAACAACGCAGAGAGAAAACATGAGGAGGACAGCGGCTCGTTACCGCTGATGGAGTCAAAGCAGAGGCAGAGTTCACCGCGTCGCAGCTGAAGGAAGATGAAATATTGAAGAAACAAAACGTTTCTGCACCTGATTCTGTCACGGACATTTAAATTAAACTTCTGGACAGTTTAGGTCCGTGGACTGAGGCACTGATAGAGGAACATCAATATTAATTTAGAGAAAACCCCAGATTATCATCCCCGTGTTTTATAACGTTTTTGAGCCTTGGGAAGAGAAACGGCCCACAGCATCACACATCCTCATCTCACCTGATCACAGGTCTAGTTAAAGTCCTAGTAGACTTGAACAGAGTCAATGTGTTTACATTTGTGATGGTAGAAAAAGGCTTTTTCCTTCCAACAAACCAGCTAACATACAAGGTTGCTATGACAACCTGTTTTAAATATTTTTAATTACAATTAAATTCTCAGCAGCCATTTTTCAAATTATGATGATCAACATACATCTATTGATTTTCATAAATTCAAGCAAACACAATTTTTCTTTTACTTACACTGTAAAAAAACTAAATTTTACCAAGTAGTTTTTTTCTGAGTGAAAATATCTTAGTAGACTAGAAATGAAACTAAACTAATAATAATTCTTTAATATGAATTTAAACGTACATGAGGAAATATCTTGTTATAAGTGAAATAAAGTGAAACTATTTGCATTAAATAAAATTAAGGAATTACTGGAATTAAACTCTGATATTTTGCTGAAAGGTTTACTTTGGTTTTTTGTCATTTATCATTAATCTTTGTCATTAATCTGCAGAAAAGTTGAATTTATTTCAAGACTTCCAGAAAAACAGTTCAGGTAATAATTTACAAAGAATAAAAACTGATGAAAGCTATAATAAATGAACTAAACTTTCATATAAAACTTTATGGAAGACATTAAGCCAACTTCTTTTCATGACATTTCATAGCAGCAATATATTTTCCAATAATAACATATTCAATAAAGAGGATGCGTGCGGTTGTTACACATGCGCCCACGCGCAGACCTCACGCCTGTTGCTAGGCTCTGAGCTGCTGACAGACTCCAGATCAATGGCATTAAATTAGCTTCATTTCTGCTGGATAATAAAGAGACTGTCACCTCATGGTGCCTGATGAAGCTCTAATCTCACTGAAATTACTGGATTCTCCTGCTGGAGACTGGAGGGAACCTGGACAGCTCCGCTCCACATTTCTCCTGACCAAGCCTCACGTTTTGAATTATTTATGCCTTTAATGATGTGAATTTGACATTTTATTCGTGGAATTTTATGACTTTTCAATATAATAGAAAATCCTAGTTTTGCTTGTAAATCTATGAAATAATATCTGAATCTTCTTTGTTTTCTTTTTGGCAGAAATATACTTCTCTGTAGCCACTTGATTGTAACCAAGGTAACCAGTTACCCTGAAAAAGTAATCTGGCAACTGAAGACTCATTTAGAAAGTAACTGAAAGGGAAAAGTGTTGAAACGCATTTTAACTGATCTGTTCTAAACAGAACCAACACGATTCTTATTTATAAGAACGTCTACATTTTGTGCTCTATACTAAGTTTCTTTGTCCTGTGAAGTTGTTTCAGCCGTTCAGAGTAACGAAGGCGAGTCGGAGTCTGGAGAAAACCCAGGAAATGTTCCAGCTGAAGCTTTCCTTCCCTCCATCTCAGCCGGATTACTGCGAACAAACTCTGTTAGGATAATAACGTTTAATGTTTGAACAGCTTGATGCTCAGGATTAAAAAATTCAGACTCTTGCATCACGTTGCCTCTTGGGGCCTGCAGCTCCCATCAGCTATTTATGAAGTGAAAGGTCTGTTTTCCAGAACCTTCCGGAGCGTGTTGTGATTCTGACAGAGCAGGAACATCTGGGCATGTCCAGGCCAGTGACTGATAGCAGAGCTGTGTGTGTGTTTGGATGCATTCATGCGTCTTTATCTGAATGTGTGTTGGTGTGCGGCGGCGGCGGTGGCGGCCTGCGGCGCCGTGACCACGCTGCTCTCCAGCCCCCCGACGCCCCAGGAGATGGGGGCTCGTCCGGTCCTCTCAACCCGACCGCAGCGTCTCGTCTGCTGGCAGCGACAGCAGCTCCGCAGGTTGAGTCGCATCACATTTCTGTCACTGCGTTAAAAAAAACACACAAGTGTATAAAAGCAGATTTTGCTGCTTCACATCATATCCAGGAGCATTCATTATTAACAAAGGAACAAACCCATCTGCTGCCGTTCAGAGAGGAGGATTAGGCAACAGTTGGGTGAAGCGATGATGCTGCACAACGCTGAGATTACAGCACTGCAGCTGCTGGGTCCAGCAACACATTCAGAAAACGATTCCTCAGACAATTTAACATTTAAAAACTGAACTTTGTGTTTATTTGAGGAAAATATGATTGGAGAAAGTTTGAAATGTGGAATGTTGCAGAGCAGGTGTTTGAAATGAGAG